>NC_138826.1:93589269-94189269 GCF_965183815.1 Platalea leucorodia
TTGACAGGTTTTTGAAGAACACACAAAATTAACAGATTCTTATTAGAAATAATTACTTCTGCTATTATGAAGCCGAAACAAATGCAAAACAAAACCAAGAAAACACTCAGCTTGTAAATTCTTTGAAAAAACAGAAGCAGCATGCATGGTGATTACTGGCACAGTAAGTAACTACTACTCCTTCTGCATCATAAAGAACATTCCCTACTTAGTACCACAAGTCAGTATTGGTCTATTAACTTACTGAAGGATCTTCTACAAGTGAGAGGAAAGCTGACTGAGTCATTTATTAGAGTTAACCCAAGTTTGGAGGGGAAAGCAACAGAGAGGCAGCAAGTATGGAATGCAACTGTGTGTCACTCCACAACTTAGGAAAATGTTTGTAAGAGTTCATTCACCCTTTTCTCAAGTTGAGATAAAAGGGTACTGCCAATGTGAAGCTGCTTGCGGAAGAATTAGTTTTCAGAGTCATGCAGTACTGCCCTCGGAAGGAAAAGGGAGAGACCCACAGCAAAGGCTTTTCTCATCTGTCTCCAAAAAGTTAACCTGTCAAATTTACCAGACACATTTCTAAAGTCTGGATCACAAATACTGTCTTAGGTGAGATGATGCTGAGCACTCGTGTGGGGACCTAAACAGTGCAGAACTGATAGAGAAATTGTACTGTCAAAATACTTATTGGGTTTTTTTAAAGGATAGGTAAAACCTACCTATTGTTTGGTACTTAAAAGAACAGAAACAACATTGCCCACTGGTATTACAAAAATCATATGATGCTTACCTGCGACCACATTCTGAATATTTACCAATATTTTTTAATATTAAGGCAGCTGTTAATCGGATGTGTTTAGTTATTGGTCCCTCTTTTTCATCCTACAAAAGTAGACAAAAAAAAAAAATGTAAAAGCCCCACAGTAGCAGGCAACAATTAATGGCTAATACTTGAGTCAAACAATACTAACTGTGAAATCTCTGAAGACAAGGTTTCTTGATCCCCTCCTTAATGCCATTAGGGCAGCACTCGGATGATTCACAATGGCCTTCTGTGCTCTGGGAGTAGAGGCGGTACCCCCTGCAGCTGGCTGCCTACATCAGTAAAGAAAGAATTAATGAGAATAAGCTTTGCACCACTTTCTAGAAGATTAACAACTCTGAAAATTTATTTTGACAATTTTTTAACCTATCTGAACAGAGACACAAAGATCCATTAATACTTTGTGCGATTTGTCTTTTGTTTCCACAGAGATAAACCTTATTGCAAAGCCTTCAGAAGAGTAATGGGCTTTATTTTATGTGAAAAAACACTTCTCTTGAAGTACTGCTCATCACACATGACATTTGTGATGGAAGAGTAATATATTGTACTAATGACATAGCCACTTCCTGAAGTGCACCTATTTAAAGGAATGTTTTATCAGACAGGATTTAACAGGAACTGTGATAGCAGCTATATAAACGTCATCTGAGATTTGGCCAGAGAATGTCCTTAAAATATATCTATTCAAACTTGACACAGCTCATTGGGACCATTACACACCAAGACAATATATAATACATATTAACTGTGGTTAGTGAGGAGTAATATAAAGTAACATGATTTAAGTTATGATCTAAGACATAAAACATCTAATCAGATCAAACATTTGTAAAACCAATTACCTGTTACTGCAGCTTTCAGACTGAGATTAATAAATTAAGCAGGATATTTTATAAAGCTGGTACAAATAACAAACATAGCAGAAGCAAATTCTCCATTTTCAGTATTAACACTGAAGTCAAAGCTCTGTTTCATGCAAAACTTGGAAATTACTCATACAATTAGAGTTTAGAACGTATAAATATGCAACTTCACTTAATGAGTAAGACTCATAATGTCATCTCAAAGGAAAGCTTTGCAGTATCAATGGTGAAAAATATCACCACACTTCAATATATAGAACAATATTATTATGAAGTCTTTTAATACCCTAGTAGAACCTGACTAGAAAATCTCAATGTACTAGAAATACACAGTAGTGCTTACTTGCAAAGGTAGCATAATGTTCCGTTTTTAAAAATGAAAGTTAGCCTGTAAGAGTATTGTTTAGGCATCTTTCACTGTAAGTATTCTAAGAATAAAACTTGAATTCTCTTTTCAGAGAGACTTTCCTCATAATCTGAAATTCTAACAACAAGGAAACCTAGTTAAAAATTAGAAAAAGGGTTCATATGAGTGGTTTTAAACCACAAAACAGAAAATTAAGAAGTGGTAACAGACAGACTCCTCCCTAAAAACTTAGCTTATAATCACACCGTCATCCTCCCCTGAATGGAAATAAGAGTTTGAAAACCTTTATGAAGTAAATGGAGAAGGGCAGGGGCTGAATTAAGAAACTGTTGGGCAATGACATATGTGTATAGGAGACTGAGTACCACATGACTTAATTATCATCTTCATTTTTAATTTCTGGAACATTTTTGTTTTCCTTCTATTGAGAAGAACAAGGATTCATAATGGGAGGCTGGTCAGAATGTCTCTCTTCAACAGCTATCATACTATATTTTAGAAAGTTGAAGTACTACTGCCTTGATTCTAGAAATATTGAAAAAGGGACAATTGCAATAAATTAGGAAGATATTAGAAAATTGTCTCCTTTTTTTGATTTTGGAAAAAAAAAGGAAGTTGATAAAAAGTTATTGAGACATCAAGTGGCCTGACTTGTGTCTGTGGGCAAGTATCTCTCTCAAGAAACATCTGGATTTCTTGAATTTCTTTAATTATATTACCAACTTAATTTCAAACCGTACCATTCATCTTGTGATTTAAAGTTATCTCCTGCCCCACTCCCATGGTGCATGAAGAATATTTTTGGTAGCTCACGCTACCACCTTTGCTTCAGTGGCAACAAGGAAAAAAATTAATGTGAATCCAAAAAGATTCAAATGCACAAAGCTACAGTCAACATACAGTTAATTGCTAGTGCTACCTGACCTTCCAGAATGTAATATTCAGCTACCTCTGAAAACCAGAAGAGGAAGAGTTAATATAATAAAACTTTAAAAGCAAAGAAATACAGAATTAAGGTATACAATCAACTCTGTAAAGCAGCTTATCTTTGCCTACCTGGTTCTAGCAAAAGCCATTACAGATTTTTTCAAGTATGTATGGTGTTATGATAGACAGAAATTAATGAGTAGGGGAATGGGCCCTTGTTTTTTACACTGTGTTCCACAGATTTTACTTCCAGCACCAATAACACTCACTCTATCTGCACGCGCCAAGGTAGGTGTAGTTTTACTGAATGGTGAGGGATTAAGTGAAGACAGCTGGCCTAATTAATGCCTACAAGTTGATGGTTTATATATGCTTTACCTCAGCACCAGTTTTTTAACTTGTTTCAGCTCCATACGAGGGTTTAGTCATATGGACTATCAGTGGTGTGCTGATATATCTGACAAGTTTCTAGGGCTCAACAAAAAGTAAATTAAGCCAAAACCTTGTAAGTCAGCTTTCAGACATGACCTTGTAAACCAGCTTGAGGTGACCTGTTGGAGCGAGCTTAGGGTTTCATTCGACAAGTCACTGATTCTGGAAAGCAAATTATCAAGTCCTGTCTCCCTCATGTAGCAGGATGCCCTTTTCAGTTGTGCAAACATAACTCTGTGGCAGCACTGTAAGATTATGTGGGTTACACATTACATATAATTAAAATATTCCTGTTTGTTGATTTCTTCTTTGGTAAAACAGGAGTAATGGACACATGAGGGAAAAAAGTAGAAGCAACAAGACAGGGAACCCCTATGATTTCATAAAACAGCTGAGTGTATTAACTGTCGTGAGCGCTGACAGAGAAAGGTCTCATCCCTTCGTTTTGTTCCAACCCACCTCCTGTACTGGTGTTCAACTGACTGTAAGGCAAGTGTATTCCACTCATCTGGCAAACCCACTTTTTTTGATTGATTTTTTTTTTTTTCCAAAACAGAATCGATTTACTATGCAATCAGACAAAAACTAAAGCTAGTTCTCTCACTGTAAGCAGTGCGTAGCCATGAGAAGGAACAAGGGATGGCAGGGAGAGTAATAGAATGCTCTTATGTCAACTTCTGAAATCACATCCTTAGTATCTTGTGATACTGCGGCCTCTATACTTCAGTGAGAGCTGGTTATGCGTATAAATTCCTACTTTCTGAATCTGACCTAATTAGGGAATTCTGCCTTAGAGGAGGGGATGTATGAATGTTTTTTTCTAATATGAGTACCTGTGCCAATTTTAAAGAAACCTGTGAGGACACAGAGCTACTGGATGTGTTATCTGTGTGATGGAACATTTTTGAAAAGGCAGAGTTGAGATCATAACATGCTAGTAGATGGTATCAGCCCTACGCTTCCCACTTACCAAATATTTAAGACTACATTACCATCATTCTTCATTTTGTGGTTTTCAGAGGTCTGAATGTTGTTCAGTGTAATGAAACAAGGCACCATAAAGCAATCATAAGTCTGTGTTAAGAAGTTTGTTTATATTAAAAAATAAAAGGACTCCCAAATTAAATTTCTCAGCTTTCATACTCAACTTTCTCTGCTGCCTCCAGCAGCTTGGTAGCAATTTAACTAGCCACAGAACAGACTGCAAAAATCTGCCTGGGACCGTGTAATTACATCTTTAGCTTGCAACAAAGAGATTCCAGTTAGTTACTAACAAAGACCTAGTCTTAATACACTTATACAAGTAACTGAACCCTGAATAACTCCAATATTAACATAACCATCCCCACAACCCCCACAGCAATGGGGTTGCACTCTCCAATATTAATTCCAGATGGTTGAAATCATTGTGGGAAAGAGGAGAGCCAAAATCTGATTCCAGGTAGCAGCACAAAATTAGAAGCCTCAGAGCAGTTGGTATTTATCTTGTTTGCTTGTATAAAGGAAAGTTTATTACAAGAGACCATGGATTAAATCAGCCCAAATTTAGACCACAAAACTGGAAGGAATACAGCAAGTTACAAGACAATCATCTCAACTGTATGAAACAGCTGAACTGTACACAACAAATAACTTTCCATTTGGATTACAAGCACTTTCCTGTTACAATAAAAGTTATAAAATGCTGTCCAGTGGGGAAAAAATCAGGAGAATATGTTGAGAACAATGTTCATCACAGAGTATTGACCATATACCTTAAAGAATTACCCGTTCTTTTTATGATAACTGCAACCACATCTCCCCCATCAGAATCTATTCCCTCTTTTGCCCATTTTGTCTTACTGTAATGGACCTCAAATGTGATTACTGTTATAGACTCTATATATGTAGAGTTTCACCTGATAAGCCAAGTTATAAATACAGAAATTCTTCCAATAATTTCTAATCCTCTTATTTTCACTACTGCTAAAGAGGCTCAGGTCTCTTACTTATTGGAAGGCTTCTGATTTCCTGCTTGTCCATGTTCATCTTGCTTTAATCCTGCAAGCAAAGCATCTCTGGAACAGTGCTTATCCTGTTTGGGGAAAAGAGAAAGACGGTGAGAAAGGTGTGTGAATATTTACCATGAAATTCCTACCATTTTCTGAAGCAGTATGTGAAAGAAAATCTGCACCTGTAAATGGGTAATGAAGGAAAACCTCTGCCGCTGGAAAGGTTCACATCCCTCCCATAAGCACTGCCCTGGGTAGACATCTTTTCCTCCATGTTCAGTTGCTGCATGATAAAAAACTTGTGATGGTGTTTGAAACCACCTACAAAAAGAGGGGGAGAAGAATTTAAGGTTTGCGTTTTTTTTCCAGTTAATGGTAAAGCACAAATATCACAAACATAAACCCATACTGGCTAAACGTTTTTATTTTCTGAAACGAGACATGCATTGATAAATGAAGTAATCGAATTTTAAAAGGAAAAACACATACATATATAACCAGTGAGCTACCAATAAATGGCAATATGGTTTTGCCAAATCCAACTGAAATATCATGCTTCTATTCTTCCAATTATACTTTACCAAAGAAATAATGCATGTTAATTCCAACAGATCCATTCTCTGCAATACAAGCAAAATACAGTAATAAACAGCTAAAAAAGTTGGGTTTCATGTATTCCTTTTCCTATTTTCCTTCTTTACTGGCAGTCATACTCAGACCTTATTTAAACTTTAATTGGGAAAGAGAGATGCACACCATTCATCCTATTTGCTCTCAATACTGCACGCCTGTCAAAACTGATGGAATAAGAGATCAGTCTAAAATTAGTGCTCTTTAGCACCTGAATTCTAAATATCGTGAAAAAGGCTAGATGTCATTTCCTGATGCACACAGAAGCTGAAAAATGTCATTTGTGTGACCCTTTTTTAACATCTTCACTTAAACCTCAGTTTTTAAAAGACTTCCTAAAACCTCGAACTTTGCCAAACACTTTGACTGCCGACAGCCCCAAAGCACAGGACATGAGGTATTTCAGCAAATGAAGGGCTTCTGCATCAATAGAAAAGATGAAGTTGTCCTAAGCCTGGCCCTGTAACACTCGACAGTATAATTTGTGTTTTCTGTATGTTCTATTTGGTGAGAGCTCAGGTGTGACATAACCTTACAGTGAGTTCAGCCCAGTAAGGGCTTTCTTCCATTTCAAAGTGGTAGAAAAGTTACAACTCACTGCGAATGCCACCTCAAAATACTGGTGAGTCAACAGTTCTTAACAGTTCTTAGATCTGTATTTTCAAATTGTCACATAGACAAAAGATGTGTTATTTTAACATATATCAGATTGTAATGGAGAACCACTACATTTCAAACAATATTAAATGAAAATAGTGAATGACTCAAAGCGTGGTTTTTTTTTTAGTCTAGATACACCTTAAAACGTATCTCAAGTGTTACAAATTACATCCCTTACTTCAACAGAGGAAAAAATGGCCAAAATAAACGAAAGACTTTGCTGCTTGCAATTCATTTCGACACAACTAACCCAGCCCATCAACACCCACTTAAGTCTTGGACAGAAGAGGTCTAGAAACCTAGCTGCTGCCGTTTGGGAAGTCATTACCACCAGCTGTCTTCACACACTTGCTGGATGGATGCCACTGGCACAGCAGTCCTACCGAAGAGGAAACACATGCACCCACCTCAGCCACTCCGGTTCACATGCCAGTATTTTAGTTTCAGTTAACAAGAAAAGTATTTGTGTTAAGACGGTTGACTGAACTCCCTGGGCTGAACAGCGCCAAGAGGGAGATGACCTCCAATCAGAGCTTTATAAGCAAGCAGCCAAGGATGAAGCAACATTTTAAACCTACAGCAGTCATTTATGGACAAGTTCAAGTCAGAACTCCCAGCATACGATGCAGATCAGTAGGTGCTTTGATCCAGCCACCTCCTTCCACATCCTACCGCTCGTTTCAATACTGTCCATTATACAAACATACTTGCAATCAATATGCAGCCGTAAGCGTACAGATACTGTTACCTGAACCCCATAAAGGTGTCAAAGAGCTACTTCACCCAGAGACAAGTCTTAGTTATAAAATGAATCCTACTGCAATAACCACCTGTAATACAGCGATTACCTTCTGCGTAGGCAATAAATACTACTCTCTTAAAAAGCATTAATCTTTTCCATGCCAGTCAGCTCTTACTGAAGGGAAGCTGGGAAGGAGAAATACCTGCCTCTTGCTGTTGGTCCAGATAGGCAATAGCGGGAAATGAAAATAAAATGTTTTACATCTACATTGGCTCAACATTAAAAGTTGATGTTTCAGAGGACAGAAAGATGTCTTTCCACAATAAAGAGGAAAGTCAGTATGTAAACTTAAGCCTGGCACAAACTTATTTATAACTAATTCCTGGCGTGGATGAAACAAAATTTCATAGCATAAGTGAAACCCAAAATGTAGTTTAAAACATTTTATTCAACATGGCAAGGCTTTAAGAAAAATAAAGCTAATTCAGCTATGTTGGTTCATTCACTGTATAATGCATTCAGTGTTATACTTCAATCACTGATCTAAGAAGATTCAGATTTACTACCATTTTGCAGAGAAAAACCATTTTTACTTAAAGAAACACCTAAACATAGTAATAAAAAAAAAAAAAAGCTTAAGTACCAAGAATACGGTCAGTTGAGTCTAGACTTTTGTTTCCCATGTAATTTCTCCAACATTCTGTTCAGCTGCTGAACACAACATTAAACTAATAGCTGACTTGACGGGCAGTGGAGATTCAATAGCATTTCCAATTTACTTTTTAAATACAAAGCAATTCAAAAGCAGACATATCCTGCCTACCTGTGAAACAAAATGGCAGCTTTTAAATTAAGCTAATACAATTAGCAGTACTGGCACACAGCTGAACTTCAAAGGGAAACACCTACTTTTGATGAGTTACATCCTCAATGAAAAGTAGCATGCTGACTGACACCTTTTAGAGTTTTACTTCCACTTCAGATGCTAAACCTGAATACATCTGCGAGAGGCCAATCATTACAACTGTTTGCATAATTGGGCCTGATCTGGATGTGGTCTTCAGACACTCCTAAATCTGTTGCATTTTATTTCAAAATCTTCGTATAATGTTTCCTAATTCAGTTCTAAAAAACAAAACAGCAGAACCCACACCCATGCCACTGGAATGTTGCTGACTGCAGCAGCCAAGTTAGCGAGTAGGAAAAGAACATATTATTTATTTGTATTTATTCTGATTCTCAGTAAAAGGTTTTTGAAGGCCTTCACTGCCTTCTGCAATACATCCTGGAAGGGAAACTCAATGCTAATACGTTGTGAGAACCAAACTAAAGAACATGCATAGAGAAACAGGTGCAAATAATTATCAAATTTGCCTCCTGTCATATCTTTCCAGTTAATTGTGAACACCACAAAAGAAACACCGTTCTGTCATTCTACTATGATGAACCTGCCTGCTTAATACCTAGGAAAAAAACCTGCTAAGCAATCATGAACAAAACCAAGCAGAGGATGTCAAGTTCACACAGACTAATGACCTACTCAAAAGAATATTCTTGGTTCCTGCTTAAACAACTCAATAAAAACAGCTAAGATTAAGAGCTGTAAATAAAACAGTTGCAATAACAGGTGGCAATTCCAGATTTTTCTTTATATCTGTTAGAAGCAGGAAGCCCACAGGAGATTTGATACTCCTGCTTTTAATCAGGCTGTTGAAGGAATATGAATAAACAATATACATCTGAGGAAGACGCTAACTTAACATTTTGGTTCTCTCTTCACCATAGAGAAAGCCGAGTGTAATGTTTATCTAAACTGTTTTAGGCTAGAGCTGAAACAAATATTTTAAAAGTGAGAGACAGCATAAGCACAAGAGGTGTGTGCCACATGGATTACAATCTATCAATGCAAAATCTCTGAAGGCTTTTGAAAATAATGAAACTTAACCATGAAAAACAAACAGTATAGTAAGTAACAACAGGAGAAACTAAAGCAACAGAAATAATAGACTATCTTTGAAATAAAATGCAGACATCAACTTGTAAAATATGGGCCTCGTAGCCCTTAACTTCAGTCTCAGGAAAACTTACTGGAATAATATTTTAAGAAAGACTCACAAAAAGACTGATAATGTAAAGTAATCATAATTGTATTGTTCCTCCTCCTGCTCTAAAATTTGTCTGCACATAATTCATATCCTAGTTCACATGTGACATTAGCTTGTTCCATGGGTAGATGTCACCTCAACTCCACACAACTCATCCTATGTTAACTTCAGACAGAAGAAAGTCGGTGACTAACTTATGCTTCAAAACTGTAGTTCAGCAAACTCTTCAAGATGGTACAAATTGGCAAGGCTTCTGCTAAGGAACCGCCCCAGCTTTTCATTTCCACCTCAGTACAACCCGTTCTTGTACCAGCACAGGTGTTTATGCATCTATTGTGCAGCCAGTAGAGTACAGCTCTATGGTTATATTTATTAGTAGTAAAGGAGTAAAGTAAAAAGTAAGTAAAGCCTTACATGTATTTCTTATGTAGAGAAGTGTCACCTACCAAAGAAACAAAAAGCACTTTTAAGGTGAAAACAGGGCAATGACTTAAAAAGTGCCAGGTCTCTACAGTACCAGTCAGAGTCCTATCTAAAATCCGTATGTCTTGCATTGCCTTAATGATCTTTGAATTATGTTTGTAAGGAATGAAAGAAACAGAAATTACAGCTTCAGGGGACTACAGATTAACTATCCTTCAGTAGTCCTCTACTTCTGTTCAAATGCCTCATTTTCAGCATCAGTTCCACATTTGAACTTCTCCATCATTTCACCCCAACTTTCTGAATGTCTACACACCAGCTTTCTGCCGTATCAGCTCATCTTTATGCTCCCTTTGTCTTGTTCTACAACGATGAATTCTCACCCTTTTTCATGCCCATCCTATACGTTATGCAATTTCTCTCACTGTTTTCAAAGTGGCTATTTGACAACAATTTGTTTCACCAATCTGTACCCTTCACTGAAAACTAAGCATATTCACAAACCTAAGTTATTTTAAAAATCAGTGTCAAGATATACAAACTGATAACAAGGGTAGTATCGTGTTTTTATAAGCCTACACCCAAAAGTCTGCAGGCTGACTCCTCTCTCTTTTAAGGAGAACAACAACAAATCAAAAGTCTAATCACTGCTGTCTAGTCTTAAGGCTAAGTTCCTTTTTATTTCCTTTCGTGACAATGGTGTCCTGTGGCATGCAAATGGTACCATAATTACTAAAATTAGTCATAATCTAAATAAGACTTTGACCAGGACATAGAAGCGCAACACCCTGCTCTTGCAAAACTGGAAACACAAGAAAGATTAAAAGCTGAAAACATAAGAAAATGTCAAGACATTATTTGTAACTGGAGTACAGTAACTATTTTTGTATTTGCAATACAGAGAACAGAGCTAGGAATTTTTTTTTAACTTGACTACATGACAATATTTTATTACTGAAGAATCAATATATTAAAAAGAAAACCACATAATACTCATTTTATGCTCTTAAGTATGATTGAGAATGTCTTGCACTCCCCCATCTCAGCTTCAGCTTCCTCAACACTTTTCACTTTTTCTTTTCCCCACTGACAAAATATAAGGTAACTTAAGGAAACAGAATGGCTAGAACTTGTAGAATCACCTTCTGTATACAAGCATCTGTTACATATTAGTAAAAGGTAGTTAAATAAAGGAGCCATTTACTTTTTACAAGATTGCCACAGACACATGAAGTTCTGTCCAGGTTTTTTCATTTGCTCTGCATGCTGACTTGCTGCAGTGTACGAAGGCGGCTGCAAATTGATCTGCTGGCCCTGTACTTGCACTGTTGGTATCGATGTTGCAGGTGTGCTCTGTAGAAAAAGTTAAAACACAGTTTTAAACAGGGCTTATTTCTAGACTTGACATATAATTTACTGTTTGTTCAAAGATCTTTTCTTTTACACTTTAATCAACCACAAGTTTTCCAATTTTAACACTTTGAACTCCAAATAAGCATTAATAAGACACAATAACATGAGAGACATACAAGTTTTACACTGCAGTATTTATGCAGAAGTTTCTAATATTCAAATTACTAAACCTTACGCCCAAATTAAAATACAGAATTATGACTGCAAAGGAATTTCTCAAGCGCACTAGTGGAGCAAAGGTTAGCATTATTTTGCTAACTCAAGGGGTTGCAATATCATCAGCACACGGAGTAGTTTGCTTTACTATGTAAATGTAGGAGAAAATATTGGTTAAAAGGAGTAAAATGAGCACTGACACATCTAAAACTGCTTTATATTCTTTGACGAAATGGTTTCATGTGCTGCATCTGTGGAATTCTTGAACTCCTGCATTAGTACACATCAGCCTGTGTTACAGAGCGTGTAAGAAAAGGTAAATTGAACAATGCTGAAGAAACACTATCAAAGACCAGTAGGCTCAAACTACGACATACCTTTTTCTCTATAAAACTTGGCAAATTATATTATTCTTTAAGCTCCTGTAAAACCAGCCAGCACATGTACCCTTATACAGAACATCACATGCCCAGAATGCCTAAACATACCGTACAACTTGTATACAGTGAAATACAAACATTTCAGAAAGGAAAAAGATGTTCCCCTTGCTCCCCTGCAATATTACAAGACACTTATTTTAACAGTGTATAAAAATTATCTTAAAAGTGACCTAAAAAAGTTAAAAACAAAGCCAAAATATGCGATTTTTTTTTTCTGAATAATAGATACCAAATGCTGGACTTGCCCATTTCAGCAGTGTTTATGCCAGAATACTGTTTCTCTTCTTTCTTTTTTCCTAGAAGGCTCTGGCCAGCAAGATGTTTATAAAGACGATGACAATAAAAAAATTAAGCTTTTGAATATTATCTAGTAATGAAGACCTAACATCCTTTTTTCCCTACTGTTAGAAAAGGAACATAACACTCCTTAAAAGAGACCAAACAAAACTACTTTCAAAGTCTGTCTTTAAGAATATTATAAAAGAAGCACTTTTAAATGGTGCACACAATACTCTGTTTACATCCTTACAGCTCTGTTACTGAATAGCTTTAGACTTTAACTATGAAGAAACAGTTAAGTGCAACTTCTGACATTTCATTTGCATACTGATCTTAAGTTTTCTTCCTGCGGCTCTCTACTGGCATTGTGGACAACAGTCACACAAGGTAACGAGTTAACAACTATCACAGATTGTACAATGCTGATAACATGACCAAAAGGACAGCAAAAAAGCCTCATCAAAACCAAAACCCTTCCCATGTCCAAGCATAAATCCTGAAAAAAATAAGACAAAACTCAGCGAAACTCCTGAACACCACACAACTATTGTATGATGCCTGTGATCTGCGTGTGTGAAAAGTTGTAAGAAAGGACTCTTGAGTCCATTAGTCATAACTACAAATTATTTTGAATTCTGCAATGATTTTCATCTAAAGTCCTCTAAGCTATTTTACAGATTGGGTAATGAATCTTCACAATATATCTTTTAACAAAAGGTAAACACAAGTGGAGCCTTTCAAGATCAACGTCCCTTTAACAAAGCATTTTTAAAGTGAAGCTGAAAGTAAAATCATCGAGTGTCAGCCGTACAGCTTGTTTTGCAACCTTCACTTGGCATCCTGGTGTCAATACACTTTGACAGTCTTTATGTGACTTTTTATCCCTATAGAACTTCTGCCTCATTTAATGCGCTGGAGAGAGAGTGAGCTTACTGAATGAATTCAGTATTTCATTTAATTCTCATCATTCAATGTGTGGTTCATGTATTATTTACTCCATTCTAAGCAAACCCTGCAATTAATCCAGAATTATGAATTTTCTCAAGGGTTTTTCTGGCAAGCTCTCCTAGTGGTATTCAAAGGTTTTAATACCATCTCATTAAAAAATTGTTTATTTTAAAGAAGGAGATCTGAGCTATACAACACAAAATGTTACATGCTGAAAATGAAAGAGCACAGAAAGGGAAACAATTTTCAGGACAAAAAGTTAAAATTCTGTTTTCCCTCCAATTTCTTTCTACTCCTTTTTTTTTTTCAGTGAGAAAAGAAGAGCTGATAAATTTAAAAGAAACGTGTAAAATAATTGTTGTTGTTTAAAATTCTCTTATTACTGCTGTACCGCGAAGTAGTTTCACGCAAACTTGTAGCATTAGGTGGTTATACCTTCCATGTATTTTTAAGTCAGATTTATTGCTTGCCTATTAACTGTGCTGATTGTATTTTAAAATCAACAGATAAAGTGAAGTTACATTTGTTTTCCTAGGTTTTATTTTAGAAACATAAGTTCTATGTTCAAACATCTCAAAGCTTTCCTCTCTTTGTTCAAGAGATCAGAAATACTGCTAATTTTTGTTTTCTTTTTCTCCCTCCTCTATTTTAATGTATCAGTTTAGTAACGCATGATACACGTCATCACTAAAATTTGGTATAGTCTGTTTTTCAGAAATGAAGCTCCTTTTTTCCAGAAACGTACCTAGACGTACTTGCTATGTGTGACCTAGTTACAGTACTGATATGCAACGATTACGTAAACTCACCTATTTCTTTAACATACAGAACTATGACAGACATTTAATTTTTCCTAATAAAGTCTTTCTGGGAGAAGTAACCTTGAAAAAAATTTCCCCATGGCATAAAAATTTCACAAAAGTTCCTCCTGTAGCAAAAACATTTAATGATTCCAGGTTCCTCAGGAAACCAAACGCCCAGTACTCTAGTACGCCTGAACGCATTTCATAGCATCTTTTTATATTCAGATTAGACCTCTCCATGATATGATTTGCAATTGCCACCACTTGGCACTTTTGCAAATCAGATCTCACTGGATCTTGGGACTGAAAGGTACCTCCAGCAGCATCACCTATCTCTTTTTTTTTGAAATACATAACCAAATCATATAACCCCTTTCATAAGTTCACTGAGTGCCACTTTAAGGACTTAAGAGTCCTTATGCAGGATATAAATATAAACATTTTTGAGAAACTAAATGCTAACAGAAGCAGAGCAGCTAAATATATATTTGTATTATATACACACACATATAAAGAATGCATTTATATTTAGTGATTTCCTGTCTCAAAGGATCTAAGATATTCTGCAAAGTTTGCCCTAAATGACAATTAATTCCACATAAACTGACCTGCCAGTAACCACACTTGACATGTTTCTGGGTGCCCCAGAACATAACAAATTGTGTTAAAGGAGCCAAAACTAATACACTGCACAAAGAAATGACTTCATCATGGAAGGTAACAAGATGCAGGGCAGTCTGAAGCAACTTTTTGAAAACAGACACAGAAATGCCATTCTCCGACAACTCGATTCTCTTCTTTAATCCAGTTTCTGATAGCAACCACTAAAATAGCGAGTTCTGAATTTGACTTCTGAATTCCTTTACATGCTTTACAGGAGCTTTTCTGTTTTCCCTGTTGTTGATTACTAGGGTCTTGGCAGCAAGATTTTGACCCAAGCCATGTCTCTCAGCTTGCACTGCTGGGGTACAGATGCAAAATCTCAAGTCTTGATGATAAAAGTTAGGATTTCTGTAACTTCAATTATCTTCTGTGCAAAGCTGGCTGTTATGCAGGTTACATCACAGAGATAAAACCTGACTGACCATATACTAAGGAAAGCAGAAAAACAACCACAGTCACTGTTTCATTACTTGTGGGCTCTTTACCCTGCACTGCAAATCAAGGACATCTCAAACACACCACCAACTGTGGCCTGCATTAGCTCAGGTTCAGTGCTGTGTAAATGCAGTTGTTCAGCTTCCTAGGTCAATTTTGGTCTCGCGTGGAGACTGCGCCATGCTCAGCTCCACTGGGCGTGCCTGGAATCAGATAGGCTCTTCTAGCACCATGTTTCTTCTACCAGGAGCGTACTTGGTACCAGAGCTGAAGGCAAGGTCCAACATGAAGACATGGCAAATGTTGAACCATAGCTGGTAAGCCCAGCTGAACTAGAGCTGCCTGGTAAAGTAAGAACCATGAGGATCCCTGCAATGGACTTCCCATTGTAGCAGGTTCTGGCTCAGAAAGCACCTTTTTTTGTTATCCAGCTATTGCAATTCCTGTACAATAGAGAGCTGTGACTATATGCATAAAGAATTCTTTGAGGTACAAAGTAAGAAGTGGAGACAACTTGAACTTATTCTTTCCAGTTCTCTTAACTTTATCTTTAATTAACCTTAACTTTACCAGTTACATTTAACTACAGTCATTTCTTATCTTCAAGATAAAAATGACAATTTTGAATTTAGCACATGAAAGATAGCAACAAGGTATTAGCCTCATCAAGAGCCTGTTAAAGACTGTTAAAATGCAGATAAGGATGCTTTAAAGAATAGTCTTCCATCTTGCTCCCTGGGCCAATGAAAACCAGAATATGTTGCCACAAAGATAAATGTGATGGGTAGCCAAGGCTAACAATGCTGGCTATACTACTTTCAAAGTATGTTTCTTGAACTACATCCCTGATGCTTACGTTGAAGGCACCTGTTTGGTCACTCATCCAATTTATTTGGAAAGAAAATTCTTTGACAGCAGTCTTCAGAGAATTACAAATTCAAGCATATAAAGTAAAAAAAAAATACGTAAAAAAAAAAAGTTAGTGAAGTGTTGCAATATGAGACAGTGCTCAAATTCAAGCAAAATTTTAAGAGCTAGTCTTAAGTACAGACTCTAAAAATAGTATCTGTTACTATCCTACACGTTGGTATTATAAATAAAATATAAAACAATACAGACGGTCCTCTTAAGATTCTGCTTTCTTGGATATATTTCTGCATTGATGTGGCTGATCTTGCCCTGACAGTACGGTTTGCACTGAACTCTTAGAAGTACATAAATACAAACCCTTAATATCTGTACAGACTACTTACAGAACAGATACTACAGCCTAGTTTTAATAAGCAGAAGGAGATTTTATCTCTAGACTGGGTGACTTTAGACTGAGATGGGGGGAGGGGGAGGAAGGAGAGGGGAAAAAAAAGAAAGAAAAAAAAAAAAAAAAAAAGGAAGTCCAGCATAGTCATGAAAGCTAACAGTAAAGCTAAGAGTTTTCTGCTAACTAGAATGGACTGTTTACAAAAGATACTGATTTATTTTTATACATAGAAGCTCCTCCATTTGGGCACATGAGCTCCCTGTGTGGCAGGATAACAAACCCTATGGCTTGGGGCCAGAAATGGCCTCCACCTCCATTTCATGAATGGTGCCATTCCCTTTATGTATTAATGGATAACTATTTTAGCATGACACCTGCCCATTTTATTTAAAAGGCCTACCGTGCCATCAGCAGGAGAATACAGTGTATCCCAGCATGATGGGGGTCTTGTTGAAATATAGAGCCGTATGCAGTTTAAAAGTATTACACTGCATTTTTTCTCCCACCATTAATACGTACGCACCCACAGTAAATACATTTAACTCAACATTAAACAGTTAATTATTACTAAAAATATTTTTAAAGTATCATAGGATTTACAGTTCAGTATTACTGAAAATTTTATGTTTTGCTTCTTCCTGATAATGAACATATATAGAAAGGTAGTTTATAAGCTGAAAACGAATATAGCAGGATTTGAGTGTCAGGAAGGGGTCAGGAGAATAGGTAGGCACTAAAATAAATGTTCTTTTCTTGTTGTTAGATTACTGAGGTTTAAGTCTCCTTGCAACAGTGTTCTTCACAAGTGAAGAGCAATAAAAGCATAGAGATTCTGTATTTCAGTACCTCCAGCTGAGAAACTCATTTGCTCTGTGGCTAGGAATGAATTACACCTCCTGGGGCTACACACCTGGTTTCTGGTGCATGGTAATTCTCAGCTTCCCAATCAACAGAGAGGAGGAGCAAACAGTTAAGGCAATGCTCACACAGTTTTTGCCACCTAAATTTCCACACAAGCGTGTTTCAAGTAGGTGGCCTTAAGAGAAATGGGAGTGCATTGTTTATGAGGGGATGACAGTGATGAGCAGGGAAGTGATTACTTTAAAAGCCAGATAAGGCAATTTAAATCAGATTTGTTCATTTCTAGGAACTTGGCCTGATATCACAGCATTCCTTCAAAACACACACCAATTGGGACAAACTAACATGGTTACGTTCAACAGATGTTCTGGAGGCGTTTGAAGAGGAGTAAGAAAAAGTGGAAAAGAAAAGAAAATGTACAAGTAGGTAATTGCTCATTTCTTTTTCATCCACTGGTCCAGCACAATGCCTCAGGAAAGCAATAATCCAGGAGCAGGGAACACAGAAATAGAAGAAAAGGAAGCCAAGAAAGTAAAGTGCCAGCTCCATCTCCTCTCAGACTACATTTCATGGGCTTACAAAACACAGATGGAGAGATAAGAAAAAGATTGCAACATTGTGTATCATATGTTCCTCTTCTGACATAACCCATACACCCATACCCAATTTTTGTACAAAAATTAAAATTCTTTAAAGTCAGTATATATGTATTTTTCAATGAGTTCTGCTGAGGTGTACAATTAACATGGAACAATCAGATTATACACAGAAGATACCTGTACTTGTCTAACGGGATTTCAATAGCACTACATGGGCTGTCGCATGAACAGCAAGTATATAATTTTCATTATTTTAGTAGGCCATTTAAATCAACATTTTCCCCCCCAAGCATATAGTACTAGCCCATTTCAAACTACCATTCATATCATGAAACAAATCTCTTAACTTTTACATTCCTTTAAGAATTACTTCACTCTTTTTTCTTGCTTTCCTTAGTTTTCACTTTGCTGTTCCCTTCCCTCCCCTGTTTGTCGTCCTTCCTTATCTTCAGTTCAAGCATCTTCCCTTTCTCCTCTCTGCAGTTTATGGCAACTAATCCTGTTGTGGTTGCATAAGCAATACTCTCCTCCCTCTTCTGTCCTCGACATCTCCTTTTCCAGCCTTCCTGTTGGGTTGTAATTTTACTACAAATTTTCTTCCTCTATCCCTTTCTCACTTCTCTGAAATACACGCTCTAGTTTAAAATAAAATTTTAAGATGACAAGCAAACAGGAAATCACACACTAACAGCTTCAGCAGCTATGTAATCTTGCCATAGCTAATATCCCTTTATTCCCTGTCCCTCACCATTTTTCTCCATTGGGTTATATTTCAAATAAGTTTCGCGCTGTCTGCAAAAAGGACCATGTTCTCCTACTTCTTCTGCAAAACACCCAGTATACATTTGATACTGCAGAGAGGATAAAACAATGCAGATGCTCAAGTGAAAACAGCGTTCCTTAGCTGCTGCCTTTCAAAAAGTCAGGGACAAGAAAGCTACTTATCATACAAAGAAGACTCTCACAATGGGAGGGAGAAAATAGGAGCTTATACAGGGCCTAACCTCAAAAGAAGTCATCATTAAAACTCAAACTGAGTTCATGAGAATTTGGCTACATCTTAGCATTTCTGGATGTCTTAAAGATACTCCTGAAAGCAGACTCAATATTGGAAACACTTAACATCTGCTTTTCCAGCAAAACAATGGCTATTGCAGCTGCTCAGCAGCTTTGTTAAAAAAAGAGCTGGCCAATATGATTTTGGTACTGTTTATAGTCCAACACATTAATTTTAAAGGAGTGGCAAAAATCCTTAAAAGTCTTAAGCCAAACTATGATGTTCACTATATCTGAACAGAGTACTATAAAGTGGGTTCTATTATAAGTCAGTACTTAGCATTATCATGATAGACATGATTCATAAATAGCCATACGTAATGGTTAAGGCAATTAGCTAACAAATTAGATTGTTCACGAAGATCAAAACTAATAAACGCCGTTTCTCCCACATTCCTGTAATTTTGAAGAGAGCAAGGACATCCTACAGACAGGAAAATGAGTCAACTTCCATACAAGTAGACATTAAACCAAGTTATTTTGATCTGCAAATCTGTAGTGAGTGGCATACCCAGCTGGCAGCATTTCTGTTTGTACAGGTAATGGAAAATGTATGAATTATTAATGACAGTGATATTAGAGATAGTGTAAAAAATAAACTGTCGGCACAGAAAATATTCTTTTTTTTTCTCTATTATCATGATAGAACAGCTAATCCAATGCAGATTAAATAGTTAACTGTATTACTCCCCTTTTCTCAAAAATCTGAAAGTCAGATAGCTGTTCGAGACACAACCGAAAATTTTTGTCAGTCACATGTCCAGGGAATAAATAACGACAGATAATATTTATTCCATTCCAGAGACATAGCCATACCATTTTCTATTTCAGCCAAATCCTTAGCAAAGCTATAACAGAAATTCAAACGGTGTAACAGCTAAAGACACTCACTGTAAAAAGCAAGGCATAGCTTGCTTTTTTTCATCCATACTACAGAAAATCTAGTTCATTCTCCCTATGCTGCCAAAAGACACTTCTGTTTTGGTCAATTCATCTCTAGTAAGAACAAAGATAAATAATGTATCAGAAAAATACGGATCTCTCTCTGATAAAACCTAAGTGCAAATTTACATGTGAGTTTAAAGACATTTTAAAAACGTAACTGTGCACTGTGGCAGTTAAAAGGAAACAGAAAAGAAAGAAAAAGAAAGAAAACTTGTTAACTTAGTCCTGATTTCTGACAACTAGATGAAGGAAAGTGAAAAGAGCTTTCAACAGAAACCTAACTTGACAGAGAAAAAGGAGGAGTTGAATTTTCAGTTCTAGCTCTGTTTAGGTCCACAAGGTATATACGTGCTACCCCATCAAAAACAAACAAAAACCCAACCAAACAAACAAAAAAGGAAGATAAGAAATAAAAGACCTGTCTTACCTCCAGGTCAAAATGCGCTAACATACACTCAAGATTTCATTTCTCCTCTCCAGAGCCTGTCAGAGCTCTGTGACTGCCAGACCTACTATTCTATTCTTTTTGCTCCTATTCAGGTTAGGAATGAGTTTTGGAGAGGGATTTTCTGTCCATGTACAAAGCTAAAACAAATTCTAGAGACTGGAATAACTTTAAACATGATTATCTGTACTTTTTAATGCTCATACAACTGATAGCCATACCTCATTTCTAGTAAAGTGTTAGGGAGTAACCACTTCCAAATAGTTAAAAAAATGTTGATCGGGGTGGGGGAAACCATCACAAAAAAAAGCCCTCTCCAAATTCGTCAAACAGAAAAAAACACCCAAACAATGTCTATTGTATTGATAAAATAAACACTACAAATATTTCACAAAAAACAAACAAATATTTCAACAAATTTATGGAACAATACTTTCTCCTGACTGTAGCGAATGCCTGAAGCAAGCCTTTCAAGACCACCTTTAAACGCAAGAACTTCAACTCACTTCAGCAAGCCAGAAGCAGTTGCGGTGATAAACTTACAAAAAAGACACATTCACCCCTCCATAAGCAATAAGGACCAAGAATAAAATGCAGAACAATTCTGACATTTTTACAAGACTATACAAATCATTCCTGTTTTCAGAACAGTTAATCCTTGAAGGAAGAAATCAGTGAGCAGAAGTCTTTCTTTACTGTGTATTATCAAGCTACAAACTATTTTAAATTCCACTACTGTTATTGACATCAAAGAAGTATGCAAACTATTAGAACTTTAGTCCGTGAAAGAACAGAAACCATAATTTTCTGAATATTTTAAATACTACTCAAGAGATATTGACAGAGTTTACATTTTCACCCACATTATTTCACAGCATTAGTCAGAATCAGTTGGAATAAACATAAAAAGAACACTGCAACCTACCTGTGTGACCATGCTTTGTATATACGTGGTTGGATGCTGCTGCTTTTGTTGAACAGCACTTTCTATTGCTACTTTCGCTACAGTGCTTGGATCCGCTCCAGCTGGCACAGCAACCATAGTTGCACTGCAACCAGCATTGTTGGGGTCACTGATTGTAACAATTCTAACTCCTACTTTATTTGGAATTCCTGGAACAGTTTCCCTGTCATTATCCTCTGCTGGCCTCTTTACAGTTTTGCATTCTGCTGTGCCATTAGTAGACCGAACTTCGGATGACAGGGTAGACTGGGACACTCTAGGTCCTGAGTGTGGAACTGCTATGATTTGATGCCCCTGTATAACAGAGGCTGTAGATTGTGGTGAGACAACTACACTTGGGCGTTGCTGAGGCACATCTGAATTCAAACTTGAAGCTAGAGGTCCATTAGGTAAATCAGTGTTGGTACCACTAAGTTGCTGGGTTAACAGTTTTGCAGCCTCCTGTGTACCGCTTACAACAGGTGAACTACTCAAAGTTAATACAGGCCCATTAGAAATTCTTTCCCCTTGATCACCTTTGGCAGTATCTTGCTGCGTGGCATCCAAATTCCCTTGTTGTTCCACTGAAGATATCTCACCATTTCCTACGTGATTGGAAGTTTTGTGATTTGGAATGTTTTTGCTCAAATGAGAACCATCTCCTTTATCAAAATCACAGATTCCATTAACTAGGGGCTTCTTCAAATCACTTTTAATTTCCTGTGTGTCCATTTGTTCAAAGTTCTGCTTTCCAGGAGCTCCGTTCTCACCCATTTCTAATGATGGCCCATTACTGACTTGTGAGCACTGATTGGCCTCATTCTGAGTTTTCCCTGAGTTAGAAGGAGGTAGACTGGAGTCACTATACTTTCTCCCATTTAAAAGACTTCCCACCTGCATTTCATTTTCTTTTGCATCCCCATTGCTGGTGTTTGCAGCTCCTCTTCGGCAGGAAGGATTCTCCATAACTTCAATTTTACGTTCATGAATGTGTAAACCTGTTGCTTCCTTTGCTTCTTCCTCCTTTTGGCAAATTATTTTATCACCTTTGAACGGGGGAGCAGCAGTACACGGTGATTGTCCAGCTGAAGGTGCTTGAGTAGCTGGAAGTGTTTGCACCTGTAGCCCAACTCCTGTCTGTGCTCCACTCACTGCAATTCCTGCTGGAGCAATGATTTGAGTTGCATTTCCCTGACTCACAGTTGCAGTAGCAAAACTCGTATTTGGCACAACTGTTATCGTAACCTGGTTGCCAGTAGTCCCTTGGAAAATAGTTGCTGGGCTGTTTGAGATCAATTGGCCTGGCAATATCTGTAAATTAGAAATGGGTACTGTTTGTACTGCCCCTTGGGGCTGGATTGCACCCGGGACCAGCTGAACATTTTGCTGTCCAACTAGCAGCTGCTGAGCTGGAGACTGTCCTTGAACTCCAAAACCTGGTGCCTGGTTATTGGCCATCTGATAAACCACCTGAGGGCTAGGAGCTCTTGCATTGTTAGGTGGAGGAATCTGTGGAGCTGGGAGTATAAGCTTCCCTCCCGGAGTTGAGGGGCCTCTTTTTGGAAGAAGCAGTTGTTTTATCAGACTAGACTCACCAGAGTTAGGCTGGCCAACTCCTGTATTAGCTTGTTGTGACGGAACTTGCATTTGTATCGGTTGTTGTACCTGTACCTGCTGCTGCGATGATGCTGGTGAATGTTGCTGCTGCTGCTGCCTCTTTACAGAAAGCATCTGGCTGACAGTAGGAGGGGGTCCTTGTGACTGAGGAGTGGTAGAGGAAGATGACATAACCGTAGGGACTTGATTATTTGTAACCGGACCTGGGGATGGTGAAGAAGATGGAGTAATGCTTGGCTGTCCAGTCAGCTGGACAGTTTGACCAGTGGGAATAGAAGCTGGATTAGCAAGCACTATTTGATGAATGGCTGGTGCATATGTTTGACCTTGCTGAGCTGGCTGGCTTACAATCACTACACTTTGCTGGGATGGTGGTGGAGGCTGCTGCTGTGGCTGCATCGGCTGCTGTACCACGGCAGGTGGAACTTGCTGAGACGGCAGAGGCTTTGGTGCAATATTCTGAAACCCTACCCTAGATGTTGGTGGGTTCTGGACACCTGCGATTGTAACCACCTGCCCAGCTGCTACTTGGAAATTTTGAACTGTGGTGGCAGAAACAATGTTAGATGCAGAGGTTGTGACGTACTGCTGTGGTGCTATGATGACTGTATCTTGCTGCTGGTTGCCAGCAGAGGACTGCTGAGATGATGTCTGCCCAGGTTGTGATGATGTGCTGATTAGCTGTTGACCCTGTGAAACTGCTGAACTGCATGCTGGTATGTTTTGTACTCTGCCAAATATATGACCCTGAGGTACAGCTTGCTGAATTACTGTAACAGGAGTGCCTGAAGGTATCTGTCCTGGTACCACTGCATGCAGTGGAGACTGTTGTTGAATTACAGGTTGGTGGTGAAGCAACGTCTGGGAACTAACAACAGTAACAGACGGCTGTGGTCCTGTAGTGCTGTGATTTTGATTAGAAGCTGCTCCTCCTACAGCAATAGTAACAGGAACTGCAGACTGGGGTACAGAGCTCTGTATTACTGTGGCCTTCACTACTTCACAGGATATTGGACCTTTATTCTGTATAACAGTCACTGGAGCATTTTGTTGCTGCTGTGTATGAACAGCAGGATTTTGTGGAATTCTAGAAACAGTCTGTGCCACAGTATGAACACCTTGAATTGGAAAAGACATCTGTGTTGCTGTCAAAGTTGAAGATTGGTTAATAGGGGTCCTCTGATAGTGATTTCCTACGCTTGGTAGCCCATGTGGGATTCCTGTTGAAATAAACAAAGTGAAAGTTTGGAAGCAAAAATTATTTCAAAACACATTAACATAACAAATTTTTAAAAATCCAAGGCTTGAATTTGTAATTCTATATGAAGCAGTTTCTCCTCCCAGCTATACTGCATCTGAATTAATGATGCAGCAACAATGGCTTGCCTGCTGACTGACAAGTTTATGGGTTACATGTCAAATACTAGAATGGCATGCAAGTACATACTGCAATACTATTCCTAACATTATTGAATAAAATCAATCAAAACCCGTGGCCCTGACTTCCAACACTTTCAAACTATTTTCAAAAACATTTGTCTTTTATTGTCTTTTCAGAATCAAAGCAAAATACTTGATATTTAATTAATTTAAAAACCTGCTGGCGAAGGAGACGAAGACACATCAGGAATTGAATCAACCCGGACAACTGGGGTAGACGAAGTTGGTTGCTGCTGATAGTACATCTGAATGGGAAGTGGTATAGCTCTCCTTTTCACTCCTACCACATGTATATGTGCTTGACCATTGTTACTTGGATCTTCTACTCTCTTCACTGTATGATTTGGAAAGACAGTTCTGCCAAACACAACATAAATCTATGTTAATACACACAATAACTCAATCCTCTTACAATGTTTTTGTTTTAACTAATTGCTCTTGTGTGCAGAGTAACCACTAATGCCTACATCTTTGCAATGCAGCAGGATTCTCCAATAGCATCTGAGTATTCATCATTGAGGACTAACAGGTCCACCAGATGGTTGGCCAAGATCTCAAACAAATGAAAACTACAATACCTCCAAAATTACTTCGGAAAGAATTGGAAGGACTATAAGCAGAGAAGGAACCCTATCAAAGATCCTGAAATAGAATGAAATGAAATTAAACAAACTCTAAACATTTGTTCCAATTAAAATTCCAAAACTGGACGTCTTTCAAACCCAACGCAGTAGATCTTTTCTCAAGGAAATCTAAAGCTACAGGTTAGTATAAAGCACACACAATTGCTTCTTTATTGTTGCATGAATTTTTGTCTTACCGCAGACATTTATAAAATCCAGTTGACGTCAGAATTCCACCTCGAGCTAATTTACTACAGGTAGAGAGGTATTCAGAGTACATTTCTGCTCGAGAGACTGAGCAATCAAGATTCACCTCAAAATGTGCATTCAACCTGAGGATGAAAAAATAAACTATGAAGCAAAATATAGAGTACTTTTAAAAGGGTTGTTAAAACACCTCTGTCTGTATCACAGAGACTTTTGAGACCCGATAACAACATGGAAAATAGCATTTTAGTATATTGTCTTGTCAAATGTCTGTTCCATACTTTCTCCTTTTCACTGCTTATGATTCCACACACAGGACCCCTAACACATGCAGTCAGTTTTACGCACAACATCTTATTTACATATATAATATGCAAAATAGTCTCTACCTATGCCTTTTTTATTGTATATTCAGAAAGAAAACCAAAAAATAATGCATTGTTTGGTGAGGTCTCCTCCCCACAGCTCTATTCCTATTTCTCAATGATTCTACTTTAGCAAAAGACGGACTGTATGCTAGCTAATTCTTCATCAGAAATTTCTATCAAAAGTCAGTGTTTGTATCAAAACCAAGATTTTTTTAACTGACCTGCTAATGCAGTCTTACTTTAAAATACAAGTAAAACCAGAGACAGAATAACAATCTCAACCTTGTCATTCTGATAGAGGTGGGAAGGCAGGAGAGAGGGGGCTGGGATTCTAAGAGATACGCACACAAACACAGACACTCTCATTCCTGGAGTCCCACGCTACACAGACATCAATAAAATCCTTGAACAACCTGTTCTGCCTAACATTCAATATCCAGGGAGAGAAAGTATTTGTATCTCCTACAGACTCTCCACAAGCACACAGACCATCCAACCCCCAACCAGGAAGCTGTAAGAGAAGGAAACATTTTCTATCAGTTCAATATTTTTTGTTTCAGATCCATTATTCCAACCCAGGGACGTGGGAATGGTTCACCTCCAGCAGCAAATGGAGGTAAGTAACAACTCTCACACAATGCTCAAATACCAGTATCAGAATACAGGCTCAGACAGAATAAAGATTATTTTTTAATTATCAGTATTTACTACATAGCGCTAATACTTTGGAAAATACACTGCGTTCTCCTTTGTCGAGTTCTACACTCCCAATATAACTAGATGTTCAAAAGAGAAAAAGCAAATGATTACATTCTTTAAATTGTGTTCTCTCATAACCAGCAAGGAGTAAATAATACCATTTCTCCTGCAGCTGAGTTACAATTTTATTATTACAAAAATTGAGATCACACTGTATAACAGAAAGTCTAGGTATTAATTAAATTTGGCATATCAGGAAAATGACTGTCCCGTTGGGTATGTCATATTAGGCTGACCATCACTGGTACCAGGAAACTGATGATATTCAGGACTTTTAATGGTGAAATGGGATCTGCGACTAGCACTTTACTGTCACATGCACTTACCTTACAAGGACTCCTACTTGGGCTAAGCTGGCTAATAATATATCTAAGGAAGGTCAGTTTAAATGCCTTGTCTTCCTGCTCCTTCCAAGAGAGAGCAACTTTTCTAAATTCTACTGTTATGATTTATTAATTTTCCCATTTCTCTCAATAGGAAACAATGACTAAAACATACCATGAAAATTTGCCTGAATGTAAGACACTCCATGTTAGCATTGATGAAACTGCTTGGAAGAGGCTATTTTTGCCTTTTTTTTTTTTGGCAGCACAGTTAATATTTAAGGAGAATTTTCAGGACTAAATGGCAATTTTTGTTTTTCACTAGCTAGATCTACCTAAGACTAACCAGAAGAAAATGAAGTATAAAAAAAAACAGTATTCAACACTGACAGCCGCAGAAGCACACAGAATCGGAAAGAAAGCAGACATTCCAAATCTTCCTGATGAAATGCTCTATGGTTTGCTTCATTATTTTCTGTCATTTGATGGTATCGCACAGTTGCAGCATGGTACCTACCCAGACTTACTTTAACAGTCAAAACTTCTATTTTACATTTTATACAGAGTGCAAAATTCACCTTGCTTACAACTTTACTACTGATGCTAGATGTCTAGTGATCTCGATGGAGAGAAGGTGGCACCAGAAGGTAATTCATAATCTCATCAGAAACTAGACTACTGGGGGAGTCTCCCACTCCAATAACTGAAAAGGCAGCCTAGAAAACTAGCTTTGGCTAGAGACGAACTTGCAGATTGCTAAACTGAGCTGCAGTGATTCCAACTCCAGGTATCCCTGTTTAAATATCTAAATGTGAAATTTCTGTCTTTCAGCAGTGCACATTAATAATATTTTGCAGTGTGCAAACAGAAGCATGGGAATGACATCAGTTGATCAACAAGAATCTGCAACACTTCCCCCATACAATCAAAGTTTTGGTGGAAGCATAAGTAAAACTAAATCATGACCTAAAGCACTAAGCTTTGACAAATTCTACCCGCTTTATCTGATCGGTAAGACAACTGATGAACGTATGAGTTGTGGTGTAGCAGAGGTGGAAGGGTCCCATCAGGAACCGATTAATACAAGTATTTAGCATGTGAATAGATTTACATAAGTCAAATAGTTCAGAAAGATCACCCACAGTTCGCATGAGAACCACAGGTGGAGTAGTTTTTCTCCATATATCTGACAACAACAATATTAGTTGAAAGCAAGAGAATTTGGATGGAAAAGGCTGTAATCTTCCTTAACTTCCTTGAGGTTCACAACAATCACATGAGAGTTTTGCAGGGCCTAGCATTTTTTTTTTTAATTACTATTATATTGGTGCAGTAATACAGCAACACATTACCAGATAAAAACACTCATGAAACAGATAATGCTGCTTGACAATTTAAAAATAAATAAATAAAATCAAGATCAGAGTTAAAAATCAAATTAAATTATATTCTAAGAGAGAAAACAACTAATTTCAAGTATCAACTGTCAGAATGAATATTCTGGTCAAGCTTTTTCTTTCGTACTTCTTCAAAGGAATGACAGAATGGTTTTGCTTTATACTTTTCAGAAAAATGAGTCTAACAGTAAACAGAAGCAAGCTAGAAGGTTCTGTGACACATGAATACAGGCATTTTTCTTTTTCTTCTTCATTAAAGTATTTGAATAGAACTATACACTTACCACTGACATGCAAATTTCTCGCTGTCTATTTCTACTATTCCCGGTGGTGGAGCAACATGTGGTGCTGTCCTAGAGGCTGCAGAGAATGAGGGGAAGAAAAAAAAAAATTGCTGAAAAGATTTTTGTTCTCCTGAATGAAGCACTTCAACTCCATGACTTCCACTGTTACAGTTTCTTCTGTGTTTGTAAGCAAGGATGTATCCAGCTAAGGCAAGTCACAAAGGTGCGCTAAGCAGACTACAGATTTGCACCACGATTTACCAAAGTGAAGCAAGGCATGCCAAGGTCAGAGCCACCACTGAAGTATGATGATAACATAAGCACTTAGTGAACGACAGCTTCCAGATTCACGATCATAATCCACGATCTCAGTACTTTAGAGTACTGAACATGATTTAAGAGTGGCACAATACTCCACCAGAACAGGCACAAATATTCAGCAATTATTTTTCCATTCCTAGGTGGAAGCAAATATAACGTGAAGAATTTTGTTGCAATGTTGCATTGGTTCCTTCTATTCGCTCTTGTTCATCCCCTTAGTCACATTCTTTTCCGGTCACTTTCACTGTGGTATCTGCACCCATTCCAGAAACAGTACACTTAAAGACAGGCAAGCCAGTGTCTGTCGTAATGGTTCTTTCTCCGCTTTTTTCCCAGAACGAATAGCTATGTTCTGTCTTGTGTGCACTTGTGGTATACTGCTATGTGCTTTTATTAGTAAAAACAGAATGAGGTACATATGCTATTCCCCCTAACCGATAATAGTTAGCTGTGCCATCAACTTCCGAAGTGCCAGTATTTAATCCCAAAATAAAACGGCAAAAATTAACAATAATTACAATATAATTTATAATTAAGAAAAATACTTCTCAAGCTTTACACAATAGTTAAAATTTGGTTCATATCACAATAAGCTGTTTACCAGCTTCAACAGAGACATGATTCTGTGTGTCTATCTCATCTCTGCAATTCTATCAAATACTCTATGTTACTGCCCAATAATATTCTGTGTAAAATACAATATAAAATGGACCTCTAATTCTCTGCAAATCGTGGGAACAATCTAGAGTGGATACATTTCCTTTCTACTGAACAAGTTAAAACAAGGAGCGTACCTAACTTCCAGTAGATTTCCAGATTAGTAACTGAAAAATATTAAGGTTCTTTTAAAGCTTGTTTCACAACAGTTTTGGCTAACATAGCTTTATACTTGCTTTGTGAGCAAGTGTCTGAAAAAGATACCATATGTTATGCATAATGCTATACTTATTTATGTAAATTTATCAGAAACCTACAGAAGACAAAAATCATACATGCCATATAGGAAATTCTGTAGAAGAGTATGTTTTCTTGCAGTGATACTAACCTGGCACTCCTGCTGCATGGGCCTGTGAAGAACCATGATCCATTACTTGTGGTCTGACATCAGGCACTCCTTGCTGGCTAACGCACTGATGTTCAATGAGTTTTACAGCAGTAAGTGCATCAGGTCCAAACATCTGGATGTCCATAGAAACCAGACATACTAATGTATCTAAAGTATTAAATGTAAAACCGACAATGACATTAGGACAAGACAAATGAATGCTGCTGGGACATACTGATTTCCTTTAAAATTGCCATGTGTTGAAAGAAAACAAGCCTCTGCATGTTTCTGTAGATTTTTTTTTTTTTAAACACACTTCCTTCATGGCATTAAAAAAAACCA
This sequence comes from Platalea leucorodia, assembly GCF_965183815.1. Taxonomy (NCBI): domain Eukaryota; kingdom Metazoa; phylum Chordata; class Aves; order Pelecaniformes; family Threskiornithidae; genus Platalea; species Platalea leucorodia. Next base: position 93,619,197 of record NC_138826.1, read on the forward strand.
AACCAAACCAAACCAACCTAAAAACCTACTTCAAAAATTTTAGCTCACTAGTTATTAGCATCATCAATTTCTTGAGGACACAGACAGTAAATTTTAGTAAAACTTCCTATTCTAATACCCATCCCTAAGCTGCACACACACATAATCAAGCCATAATTTTAACCACTGAACATGACATATTCTTAAGTCTTTCTTCCTACATAAGTGAGAGTAATACATTTTGCCTCTCCCTTACCTATGCTCTTCTCTACTTTAGCAATCTTCGAGCAGGCCACTTCTCCCATTTCTGTGAGCATGTATAGCACCTCAAGTGCTGAGATTACAAGCAGCACATCTGGTAGGGTGAGATGACATATGATCTCTTTATAGGATTCTTGATCCACATATTCACAAATTAAGACACCATTATCTTCAGCCTTACAAAGATTTGCCAAGATTTCCATGCCTGAAGAACAAATACAAAATAGTTTTAAACAGCAATAATTACAGTTCTAATACAACAATAGAATAGCTAGACATCTTACCTCTCATTTTTAAAAATCTATCCCTTGACATGAGGCATTTTGTAACAGTGTGAAACATTAGATGAGTAGTTTTGAAATCAACAGGATCCAAAAGAAGCTGATGAGAAAGAAAAAAAAAATCTGACTAACATGATCCATATACTGCTAATGGCTCAAATCCTTAAATTTGCATATCAAAATATAAGATTCAAAAGTGTTTAAATGGCATCTGTGTTCACAAAAACAGAACCCTGTGAGCTTTCTATTGTAGTTAGCATTTTGAACCCCCTCCTCCTTTTCTGCTCTGAAGCAGCAGTCTAATTTACACTTTCCAGTGCTCAGAATGAGGAAAATAACTTTATTCCCAAGCAGTCAACAATATACACAAATATATATCCAACAAAGAACAGAACTTGAGAAATGACAAACATTCCTTCCCAAACGCTATCACAATCTTTCATCCTGTTTCTTTCTACTTCTGCTTCTCAATCAGAGCTCTCAGACATTATAATATGTAACATTCTCTCTTATTCAAGAGAAGCTGGATACATGGTAAATGAAAATACCATCCTTTTTTCAATATTCAGCAGTGGACCAGTACTTCAAGTCTCATACTCTTGATACCTACCAATTTAACTTATCTGTTTTATTTTAAAATATAAGGAATAGCTGAACATATCTACCTATAAAATCTGTATAATTTATCTGCACAATAATATGGCATACTGAAATAGTGTATTTTATTACATTCAAACCTCTTTGAAAAGAGAAGGATGCCTCACGTGATTCAGGCAGTATACCCAGCGGCACATGACTAGCTTACTAGTGCCCACGACACACAGCATAAAACCCTCTACCACCCCCTTTCTCAAACGTACTATTTTATAATTATATAACCTTTAGTCATAATTTCAAAGTGAAGAAGCTAGTGTACAGTCTGAAGAATTTAACTAAATTCCTTTCTTCTCTCTGGGAAACTGAACTGAAAATTATGCACTATGAATATCTTGTATCTCCCTATACAATCAGTCTTCTCCATGTGATTCTGTTTAAGCAAACTGACACATAAAGTCTGTATTCTTGTTCTGGCCCTGAATACTTGTTTTCAAATTACTATTTACAAATTCAGAGAATAATTTACTTCCTGCTTCATCCAATGATAAAGGAAAAAAGTAATTCGTTTAATTAACACTAAAGTAATGCTTTTATCAAATTCTATTTTAATTGTTCTGTTTTGAAGCACGTTACCTCTGCTGCAATATTTCCCAGCGTGTCAAGCCCCAACTGCCGTAGAGAAATAAAATGACTATGAGCAGAGAGTAGCAGGAACCGAAGACAAGTACGATTAGCTGCCAAAAGCTTAACATTTCCCTCTTCAAAAGAAAGATTACGTAAAATCACTGCGATCTGAAGTACCCGCTGCCCTTCAATATCATTAATGCCCAATTTGCGAGGTGGATGAAATAAGGATTCCCAAATCCATTCTTCCGATGGAATATCTACAAAGTAAATAAATAAATTTTAGTCCTTCTTTGGCTGTATTTGCCACCATATATGTATTAAGATTAGACAAGATGTCTCACCTTGAGATTTGCTTCTGTCAGAAATTAGATCACGAACTTCAATATCCTCAACAATATCCTTCCAAAACTGAAGAAAGAATTAAAAATACACTTAATTTCTAGGGCATGCTATTTCTTTAAATACTAATTATTTTTATTTCTATTACATTAAAATATTGAAAAAATATGAAAAGGATTGTTCTTTAAAAATTTCCTAGTACCTTGATTCATCTAATCATAACACTATTTTTCACCCATGGGATGATATGAAAGATGTTCAGTAATTTACATTAAGAAACTCTTCCTCTGAAGCACCAGAAGTACACATTCATGATCTACCAACACTACCACAGAAGTACTTTGCTGAAGCACATACTGAAACCATATGGACTGTTTTCCACTAACAATTAGAAATACAGCAATTATAAATGCAAAAAAAGTACAGTTCATCCTCCTTCACCTCCTACAAACAGTGAATTCCTAAAGCAGAAGATGGTGACTCTTGCCAGTTTTGGTAGATTTGAGCTCCTGCTACAAGTACAACAGTCAGACTTCTATCTGGAGAGACTTTTTAAAGCTTCTGCTATGTTTTCCACTTCATCATAAATCCATGAAAAGAGAGAAGCAACAACCACCATCACCAAAACCCTTTATAAATATAAGCAAAACAGAAGGCTTCAGCAGACTGGAATTCAAATTACTTTACAAATATATGGTCTGATCTGTAAATGGTTGTTATGTCACTAGTCCTGTTGAAATTCAAGAATTAATCAAGGGATTAAGTTTTGCAAGCTAATAAAAATACACATTGTGATGTATATTAACATAAAAATATATAATGATATATACATTCTAATGTGTATATTATAATAAAAATATAAACATTCCTTTGACTAATAAAAATGTATACATTCCTTTGACTCACTAATGAAATACAGCTCCTCTTTTGGCTATGATCACAGAATAAAACCACAAATAAATCTGGATAAAAAGGGAAGGATGGGAAGTAAAACCAGCTGAACAGCAGGAGAAATTTTGCTATGCAAATGTAATTACTAAATTACAGCATTCATACGAAGCTTGACACTATTATTTTCTTGAAAAACAGAATACTACAGATTTCCTAAATTGGAAGGAAAAGAATTTTATTTTCCACTGCAATGCTGCTAAATGACATCCAAGTGCTGTTTAGTAAAGAGGATTACTTGCACAGAAAGGATTATTACCTCATTTTAGCAAAGACAAGAACAGCCAGATAAAAGTCTAACTTCTTACTGTTTGTGACAAACAGATTTTTCTAATTAATACTGAGGCTACCATCAAGAGACACAGAAGACCAAGGCATGCAGGTAAAATCTGCAGAATGTATTTCATTTTGAGCTGCCTTTACTTTTAGAGAAGGAGACTATTTAAGGAAGAGGCTTCAGTCATTATTTTAAAAAGCACACAGAAGTACATTGTCTGGAAATTTACTGGTCAGTACACACTATCTTTTGGGATGTTTCCTTTTGGAAAAGCAATGAAGACAGTAAGCCTTCACATTTCACCGCTACTTAAAAGAAAAACCTCAGAAGCTTTTAAAGATTAGTTGTTTAATCAGTTAAGGATTTTTTTAAAAAATGAATATTGAACAGAGATGCTTGAAGTCTTCAATTTCAACCTGAATCATTTTGGAAGAGGCCAAAGTCAATTGCAATACAATGTTAAAACTGCTGTCACATGTTAAATGTTAAAACAGCATCATCACATTTTACTGGCTGAATCCTCCAATAATCCACTTTTCGCCTCTTAAGTGTATAGTCCAAAATGAAAGGTTTAAAAACCTCTGGCAACATAAAGTCATAAAGGAGCAAAATCTTCTATCTGGAAGGCAAATCATCCTGGACATGTTCTCAAAGGGATGGAAAATGAGGATTTAGGTTTTTTGCAGATGAAGACACTACAGACACCTCTAAAGATAAAGCCTCAAAGTCCTATGGCTGAAGATGAGGACAGGAACGCATTGCTGGAAAACTGTACATCTCACCTAAAATTTGCAGAATAAACAGATCCCCGTTAGTTGCTTGAACAACTGAGTCTCCCCTTCCTAAAGAAGCAGTCTGTCAAACAACACTAGTTGTCAGCTCAGATGAGATTATCTTTTTCAGAACAGAACATGTCTCCTTTCTGTAAGTTAAAATAAGAGATACACCAAGGCACCAAATAAAGTTTACTTACACATAACTGTTATTCTTCAAATTGTTTCATTATACAGTCATGCTGTGAGCATAAGATGCTAACCACTCAAACTAGAGAATTTTTGCCTCAGGATTACCTAGAGCATATGCACAAGCCCTGTTACCTACGTGAAGCACACCAGAATAATGTGTGTCCCCCACAGCCTCAGTTCTTCTGAGTCCTAGAGATCTGGAAAGGCTCTTAAAGCTCTAAGGAAGAGAATCTGGAGGATAGGACACAAATATGCAGACAATACAACTTTAAAAAGAACAATTAAAAAAGATACATATTTTTTGTCTCCCGAGTGTTTATTTCTACATACAGAAGCACTGTGGGTGATAATGCTCACCAAGAACGCTGCTCTACCTGCAGAAGCATCCCAGAGCCTTCTGCTAAAAACTGTAGGTGTGCATTCCCAAAGCTAGCATCTGTCACGGGTGTTTCAGCAACATGAAATGCCTATTGCATCAGCAAACCAGGCTTCCTGTAAGCACTTTGCAGATTTTAAGATATCAAACATTCTGCAAAAGCTCCAGCAACATTGCCAAAAAACTCAGAAATATTATCCTACATCCTCCATTCAACAAGCCAGTAACTTAAACAGCTTATCAGTAAGTAATGTGTTCAGAAATCCAAGCAGCTAAGACACAAATGATTACACGTGGCATTTAATGTATAATTTAATCAGAGATGGGCTGCTAACTATAGAGGGGTCAGAATTTCCCAGGACTTCAGCTGTTGACAAGCACGTTGCAACAATGAAGGTACAGATGGAAGCCCAACGTGCATTTATCACTATACTGAGCTCCAAAACACCTGAAAGCTTTACCATAGATAGCTGAGGTGAGTTCTTAGCCAAGGAAAGAGACATTTGTCTCTAATTATTCAGAGGGTAGAGCAACTTTCCATTTGATTCCAACAAGCTATCTTCTAGCAGGCACCATTACAGAGGAGAGTCGACTACCTCCCTCAGAAAAGTTACTGTTCTGTTCAGGGAATGACAACCAGCTTGAAGCAATACTCTTCTGCACTGCATATACAGTCATGTAAGGAATTTAAAAAGTGCAGTCAGCCTGGCCTATGACAATCAAAGTCTCAATCAAATTGTCAGGCGTAAAATCAAGTTGTCCAAACATTTCTAAAAAATGCAGGTTTTTTGAGAGATGCTGTGACAAATGGATTTCACCTGACCCCCATATAAACAATAATGCAGAGTCAATAGCGAATACGAATTCTACATCTTTCACTCAGACAGAGGACTCCAAGAAACCCAAAGCAGATTCCAGGACACTTAAGACCTCTTCAGAAAGAAAGAGTGAAAGAAAAAAAAGTCCTTGATAAGACTTTCAGGAAGGTAAATAGTATTTTCCATTCCTTAACTGGAATGATGAAGCTTGTTAATTACAAAACCCCTTACAAGAGAGTAGGGGAAAAAAGACCAACAAAAAAAGAATAGCACATCATTCTGAAAGTTATCCTCTGTGGTTCTGGTGAAATACAGATGTTTCCATGTCTCAGACAAATCTTCACACTGGAATCACGTGCCCTGCTGGTAAATGATCAAAAAAACCACCCAGGTCTTCTTCCAAAGCACTAGGATTACCTACAATAATCACTGCCTTGTACTCCTGAATAAAGGTGTTCAGATGTCTTAAGTTCAGAATGAGTCTGCAGCATCTGTTTCTTTTCTTAACAAGGGAAGAGTTGGCCTGAATCACCTTTTCTTTTGCATTTAAGCAGACTGGTTTGATTGCTCTCGGTCTACTCAACATTTGTTTCCTGCCTAAGCAGGAAAGATCCCTGAAAAGGATGGGGGTGGGCAGAGAATGACAAGGTGGAAAATAGAATTAAATAACCTACATACAATATTCGCAACCTATCTGGTTAGAAGACAACAAGGTGAAACATGACAAAATTTTTGTTTGCCCAAAGGAAAGGCAAAAGTGGAAAAAATTAGTTAAGTCAAGCTTTCTGAGCATGCCTTTGATTTTTTTTCTTGCCTCTCTGATACAAGTGTGTTTTTCAATTTAGCATCACAAGCAGTTTTTTATTCACTACTATAAACTATGGATAGCTGCAATCCGATACTTCATATCAACAGAAATGAACAAGAATGGATGAAAAAGTGAAGCTCTGTATCAATAATTATTCCCATATATATATATATATATTTTAGATCATGATAACACACTGCTAATAGGAATATAAAGATAAAACTTGGAAGCAAACAAACAATGCTTGACTATGTGACATCCAGATGCTAAGAGATAATGGAAAAAGGTAAATAACTTGATTCACATGCACAATCTGATTACCATCAGTAGCCAAGTTCCTTTGCAAAAAAATGCACAGGATTATACAGAATTCACTGGAAATCAGATTAACCAAATTACTGTCCATTAAAACAATGGACATTTGAGTCCACAAATCACATAATATAGCAATGATCACGACTACTAGTTGTCCAAGAAAAATAATGAGAGCAACTGGAGTCAAGTCAGCTTGACAAAGATCCCCGTGAGAGAGAAGAAAGGTGACATTTGAAAAGTATTTCAGGCATTTAAGTGCATAAGGATGTCTCTCTACACACTATCTGAGAAAGATTCAAAGAATAAATGCACAGCAAATTATTATTAAACTTATACAAAGAAGAAGGAGTTATACAACAAAATAAGAACTTCACAAAAAAAAAAAAAAAAAAGGAAACCAGAGAAGTAAAGCATTATGCAAAGCAATAAAGCAAGCACAAAAACTGCATAAGCACGGGTTTTGGAACTCTACAGATAGAAGAGGCCTCAAGAAGTCCAAGAACATCCAAATTCTTAAATTGAAGTAAACAGAAATTAATGGTGCATTGAAGAAATGTAATGCAATTATTCATATACTACATCAGAGAGTGGGCAGCTGCTGGAGACATGGAAGAAATACCTGGAAAAACAGCTAAATCTATCTGATCATAAGCATGCTACATAAATAAGTCACTCTTGAAAGACAAACTATACACACAAGTGAACCTTGCTAACATGAGGAAATTCAAGGAGAAATGAAACAGTTAAAAATGGGAAAGCTTCCAGAGTAGATGAGAAAACACCTGAGCAGAATGTCATCAGAGCTTGTGGATGGGGATGACTGAACAAAACAAGAAGAGATACAAGATCACTGGCTAAATGCCAGTCATTCCAAGTCGTTCCAATACTTAAGACATGCAGTCATTCCATCCAACTGGAGATTTAAGCTTATTGACAGCACCAGGAAAAATCAAGAGGGGAGAAAGCAATAAATTAGCATAGCTATAAGGTGTAACAGCAGGTTCAACTAAAATGATATTCAAATTCTGACCATTAATGGAACAGATTCACTGACTAGTAAAGACATTTGATTCAGTTTAGAGGGAATCATTGTATAAAGTGAGAAAATACGTAGCACTGCAGGTAACAATGGAAATTACAAATTTTCCAAACAGTTTTGAGTAATTGAGTCCCTCAAAGTTTAGTATAAAAAAAAACACGTTGTTTTACATCTTCACCTTCAACTGGAACAGCCACAGTGATGCTGGAGAACACAACTAAATAGGCAAACTCCTTTGCTCATGAATATGACATTACTGAAGTAGTAGACTGTTCTGAAAAACATCATGATACCGCATACATAAAGTAGAATGATTTTCAGTCAAAATTGGAGAACAGTAAAATATAAAAATCAAAGTATTGGTGCTGAGACAATTGACAAATCCTTTACAATAAATTAATATAGAACGCAAGAGCTAATTGAATACCAAACAATCAACAGTTATTGCACAGATATTTAAGAGTGGGAGAAATACTAGAGGTGATGCTGTACCACGCCTACTGTGCAGAGATAAGAGTAGAATGAAGAGAAAAAATAATGAAGAAAAACATATGGCCATTTTTCTTTCTTGAAAACTAATTTAAAAATACTAATATAATTAAAAGACTAAAAAGTAAATCAAGCTTATTTTAAGCAACATTAAAAACTTCCACAAAACATCTTAGTATAAATATGTAATTCTAAAATTACCTGCAATGTCTGTATAAAGACATTGAAATACAGAAACTAAATGCCTCTATAAGATCAAAATTTCCAATTTTATGTTCATACATTTTAATAAGCAGGAGGAGGACCTTGGGAAAAAGTTAGTAAGAGTAGCTACAAAGATGAAATGCCAAATATTCTGAACATATCTCATAGATCAATTATATTTGTTTTACTGCATTTGAAGAGCTATTTTCAGCTAACAAAGACTAGGAAGTTGGGGGGGGGTATTGTTGGTTTTCTGTGCGTTTTTTTTGTTTTTGCATAAAACTGACATACCAACACTTAAACTAACATTCAATTGCCAAGAATCCAAGTTTGATTTCTCTATGAATCCTGAATTTAACCCTGAGAATCATTTTCACAACAGCTTCAAGATTTGTAATATTTCCCAGCCACCCCTGCCTCACCCTCAACCCCAAAACTCCAACACATGAAAACTCCACTATGGTCTGAGGGTAACGTTTACAAACTCAATAGAATTTCTATCAATTCAATTCCTAGGAGTTTAGAATTCACACGTTTAAGAAATTGCTTTCCCTACCGTAATTTCTATGAATCTCTACCATTCGTGTGTTCATGCCATCACTATACTTTAATTCATAATTCTGCATTTTTCCTCTCCCACTTAAAAACTCTTCTCCATTTTCATCTTTACACAAACTTCTAATCTCCTGACATTATAGTAGAGAAACAAACTGGAATGATAACCTTACCAAATCAAGACACAAACAAGTGGCAGCAAAATAAAAAACAAAACAAAACAAACAAACAAAGTTTTTTAAAAGATAATGTGAACAATGAAAGGAGGAATACACATTCAATAGCCATTCTATTAATCTTAAAGCTGTAAAAGCAAATTAAAAAAAACCATACACAATCTCTACTCTGCCAAGCAAATCTCTCTCTCCTATGTCATGAAGCTCCCATAATGCTTCCCCTGATTTGTGTTTTGACACAGCCACAGCTGCAATACACAGCAAATTACTTCCAGTAATAGGGTCAAACAAATGCTTGAAGTAAGATCTGAAAAATCTGGATTCTTGGCATTAGAGATATTTTTAGATCTGGTGTTAGTTTCTGACATGCTTTCAGCAGCATTCACTACAGAGTGGTACTATACATGTTGTAATGTTCAAAAATAGATCTTGGAGAGTATCCAAGTTTCTTATTAGTAAGCCTTATTGCAGTTACAGTGGTTCTACTTAACACTTCGTTAAAAACATTTATCAGAACCATCTGTCCTTATCTATCACAATTACTTAAGTTTATATAATTAATGAACATATAATAAATTAGAATTCTGTGTAATTTTAAATGTTTACAGATCTAGACGTGGTGCTTGTTGCTGCTCTAGATCAGCAACAGTCTGTGACAGTTTAGGGTGAAGTCAACACAGACGTGCTAAGTGCTTTGAAAAAAAACAAACCAAAACACAACCTATAGTACTTCTGGACATATTTTTCAATGGAAAAAGGAAACAAAGATTATGAAGCATTATTTTTTATACTTACCTTCAGCACATTTGAACCACGTTTTCAAGTTCATATACTAACAAATATGAGAGCTTACCTTTTTTGTTCTTAACTTTACCTAGGCAATTTTGGTTAGGGAATCTACTCACTGATATTTCAGCAATACTTATCATTTAACTAACACTAGTATGGTCCAACTTGTCCCAAAATTGAGTTACATAAAAATAAAACAAAAGACAAATGGAAAAAGCTGCTAATAAATAATACTATAATACTGGTTTCTTTCTCTATAATACTGGTAAGACATTTCAGTATATGAGACAAATAAGAAATTGAGCAGAAACCTAGCTATGAGTTCATAAGGAACTCACCAGCTTATCTCTTCACGTTTTTACTTAATAAAAAGCATAAGTTATCAAAATATATTTTAATCTAGCTTTCTTCTATTTTAGCCACACAAATCATCACCTGAAATTCAATTTAAGGGAACTGTATATCATAGCAAATATGCTGAAATGTCGAACCTCTTTCAGCTATAATATATTTCATGTTCTCATTCACCTCAGAATGCTGACCTATAATAAAGAGGAAGCATTTACACAAAGAAACTTGAGTTATATTTTTACCTCATTTCATTACTTGTACAGTAGATCGTGCCCTCTAGTGGAAAGATAAAAAAGCCTTGTGCAAAAATATTTTAACTCGAACAAACTCGCAACATTGCTAACTTACTTGAACTTGTCCTATGCTTCTTATGTTATGGACTTAATTTTCATAATCCAGCATGTTTCTCTACTGATCACGGCAGTTTTAAAAAAACAGCATTGTTTTCTCTTGCTAAATATGTTGGCCAGTTTTAGCATTTTTTTTTCTTGCTAAATATGTTGGCCAGTATTCCTTTTCCTCACACGTATTTTCTTATACAAAGAAACATAAAACATCTTCATTCATTTCCCTACACCTATTTTTTCTTAATACATTTCTTCCTGCTTATCCAAACATTACGACAACTGTGATTTAGTGTCCTATTATATTTAAATCAAAAGAATAAAGCTGAGAGTAATTCAAAAGACATATGCTAGTATATCTTATAATTTTCTATCTTTTTAAAGGATTTGATACTTGCCATATGCAGTTCAAAATTATTTTAATAACTTTTAAATTACCTTAACAAAATCTCTATCAGTTTTCTCCTTCCATTCTTCTCCGAACACAGCAGAAAATGATCCTAAAGCTTTAAGCATAAAAAGCAAAATTTAGTAAAAAAATGAACATTTTTGTTTGACTGTTTACTAATCCATAAACTAAATATTCAACAACACTACAGACTCTTCTAGCGTTTCCCCTTCGCAAAAAAAGTCCTGTACTGAATTACATAAAGCAACTGAAATGTCTGTAGTCATTTAATTAACTGCTACTGCAGTTTTACAGTCTAAATTGAGACTAGGTAGTCCATAAAGAATGGACTAGTTTGTGAACCCTTTAAAAAACACATAGGAAACTTTTCCATAGCCCTTTTCCAGAAGTCAAGATGACTGCTCAATTTTCAACCTCACATCAACAACTGTTTTCCATGAACACAGTATAAGCTGTAAACGCTACTTTAGTAATTAAACAAATTCCCGTTAATCTTTTCTAAAAAACCTAATAGTAGTAGTGAGATTTTGACAGCACTCAATCGAAAGTCAATATTTAACCAGAAAGCCTAATGGATGTTCTTGGGTGTTTGGTGGAGCCACTACCACAAATTTTCTAATCATCACTCCCCGAAAGCAGCAAAGACTCAATAAAAAAATAAACTCTGTCTTGCAATAGTTCTGGAATGAACTAACGACACATCTAAGTTACACTTAAACATTTTGGTTCACAATGTTTTATTGTTTTGAACAAAATGCTGTAAATCTCAATTCCAAGACCACATCAGCTTTCAACTCAGAGAATCCAAACCAGGGCTTACACAGCACTCCAAACTGAAGATACTATACATCCCCAAACCCCTGGGGCTGCCCCATCACATGCAATATAATTGTAATCTCAAACTTTATGGAAGGAAAAAGACAGACATATTTTTCTTGTTACCTAGAAGCAGCGCATTATAAATACTAACAATGATAAAACCTTAATTATAGACAAGGCAAATCTAAAACCCACATTAAATAAAGTTCATCAGCTATCATTTATTTACACCTGAAACATTGTGACAGCGTTTTCATACTACCTGAATTTGCCAATTACAGATTCCATTTAATCACCAAACTTGACAGATTTACTTTCATTATTTACAATATAAAAGCATGTAAGAATTTCAAATAGAAGCTTCATGCTTCAAAAATAAGTAAACACACTCCCCCTTTCTTTCCCCAATTTGTCCCAATTAGGTCTCCTAATGCTGCTAGGACACTCCCTGGATTTATCCAGAAGATGTGATCAGGCGAGATAAAAATGAAGTTTTCCCTAGGGAATGAAAAGAGCAAGCCCATTACATGCTCATCATTCCTCTTGGCTTTACCTCAGCTATTTTTCAATATAAGAAATACTAATACAGACTAGCTATGGAACAAGCCTGTGCTCAGAGTCCAAGTTAAAAACTCAAGAAAACACTGTCTACTTTTGCAACATCCAAAAAAAAAAAAAAAAAGAAATAGCAATACAAAACTTGATTAAATTATTCATAAATTCCTAAGTCCATAGCAGTTCCATCAAAAGAACAGAAGAGTGATGGCAAACTCAAAAATCTAGACAGCGAGCATCCTGGAATCTAAGTTTCACTGAAGCTTCCTTTCAAATATTTTTTCTTTGAAACTTCTTGTGACTGGGCTGATGCAGACACCAAATGACTGAGATCTAACCATATCTGAATGGCATGGGTACAAATCAAAAATGTAAGAGAGAAGCTGAAGAATGCTAATGCAATACTGGGGGGAGGAGAGGGAAGCTACAAATCATTACATAAAAACGAATCATAGAATCCTTAAGGTTGGAAAAGACCCTTGAGATCATCATCAAGTCCAACCGTTAACCTAGCTCTGCCAAGTCCACCACTAAACCATGTCCCTAAGCACCACATCTACACATCTTTTAAATACCTCCAGGGATGGAGACTCAACCACTTCCCTGGGCAGCCTGTTCCAGTGCCTGACTACCCTTTCGGTGAAGAAGTTTCTCTTAATATCCAACCTAAATCTCCCCTGGCGCAGCTTGAGGCCGTTTCCTCTCGTCCTATCACTTGTTACTTCGGAGAAGAGACCGACCCCCACCTCGCTACAACCTCCTTTCAGGTAGTTGTAGAGAGCAATAAGGTCTCCCCTCAGCCTCCTCTTCTCCAAACTAAACAACCCAGCTCCCTCAGCCGCTCCTTGTAAGACTTGTGCTCTAGACCCTTCACCAACTTCCTTGCCCTCCTTTGGACGCGCTCCAGCAAATGCTAATGATTTAAAAAGAAAAAAAACAAACACACAAAAAAACCCCCAAAAAAACCAACCAACCAACCAAACCCAAACAAACAAAAAACCCCCAAACAGTATACAATGTCTAACACTGATTTCTTCCCCAGAATTTTAAAACAGAATCTCTGACATACCATACTATGTTTGTGCTTACACATGCAAAGCAGATTTATACTCAAACAGATATGATCATCTGTACTCGCATACTTAAATATACTTAGCTGAAAAAGCTCATTTGAGCAATTTCGTATGGGAGTTAATTTCTGAAATTCAGTATAAGAAAAAAAAAAATCAGTACATAAAACCAGTAAATACTTCCTCCTCGCCACCACAAGACAGGAGCTATGCTGTTACGATTTTAGGATGGTTCGCATTAACTTATTTTTTTCCCCTCTTCTTGACAGAAAGACAAACAAGCAATTAACAAGGAACAACTTGGCACGGAGGGCACAGTGAACAAGTCAAACAGAAGAATTTATTTCATATACTGAAGTAATCTGATTGAATAGACTTTTAAAATTTATGTGCTAACACATTAAGTAATTCTGAAACTCAGATTAAGATTTTTATCCCTCGAGTTTTGTATTCTGAGTTTCACTACAGTCGAACATGTAGTGAATTATCAGGATAAAAATCTTACTGGGTCATTGTTTTCAGACTGCCCTTTTTTAATTTTTAAATTTGTGACTGCTACTAGAAAAGAATTATGAAAAGTCAGCACAGTCCTACGAATTCAGAAGAAAGCAATAATACAATACAAGCAGATGGAAATCCAATGTTGTGAACTTGAGCATCTTGAACAATTAAACTCTTATAACTGAAAAACTAAATTCTTACATTTCACTAAACTGTTAAATAACTCTGTTTTAAATTACCTAACTTAAAAGGTATTTGTAATGTCAGTTAAAAACAAACTGTGGACAAGGTAAAAAAACAAACAAACTTGAGATAAATATATTACAGTGCAATAAATTATAAACATTTCAATTATCAAGGGTTGTGAAAGATGCTACAACAGGTATTGACTCTTTCTGTTGCAAAAACTGATATATACTTACTGTCATCAAACACGCCAGCGTTTGCAAGCAGTAAAGTGATGATTTTAGGGTCCTTTTCAAGCTGCATAACATGCTTGCTTTCATTTGAAAGAAGAGTACATACATTAATTGCAAAGTCCACCTCATTTGGGAGTCCAGATAACAGTGAAAGCACCAATTTATTATAGTCATTTGGTGAGTTAAAGTCCATAGACAGCCCATAGCTTTGACGAAGGTAATCTAAATAAGAAAAAAAAATTAAAACAACATTTTCACAGCTAAACTAATTAATATCCAGATGATACATTAAGCAATATTATAATGAATTATAAGTATTTTTCAAAAAAGTTTATTAATAAGGTATTGTAGGTTTTAACACATTTTTACAGTATTCAATTTATTTTTTCCATTTGTCTTTGGCCAAAATGCTGAACACATTCTACTAAGCTGTGTACCTTTCTAGTTAATATTAATTCCTTCATCATCTCCAGAATGCAATACTGCAGTATGTTCTCCCAAAGAAAAGCTTTGAAAACGCAAACTTTAATTAAAGCAGAATAGAATTGTAATACAATTTGGAGTCACTTTCTCTACACAACAAATTACACATCCATTCCACAGAGTCCACCGGCTTCTAACTTGTTTATTGGTTCAAGATTGATACTTTGGTCTCTAAATTACAATGGTGGCGATTCTGGCTCCTTATGCACATGCTTTATTCCTTGGCATTTAAAGATTAATAAATCGTATGCTCAGTTCAGGTATTTGGCTCTGTAGAGAAATGACTGATGTGATAGAAACACAATCTGTGAATTTTCAAGGTATGTTGTTTCAAGACAAGTAACTATTTAGCCCTGCTAATTAGAAAGAGAAACATTCGTAAAGAAGACAAATAGTTTATGGATTTTCAGATTTATTTTGTTCTGGTTCACAATGGAAAGGAGGTTTTTGAATGTATTAAATTAATAATTTGAGTGACCCACAGATTTGATTGTTTTAATAGTGTGTAGCTAAATTTACAATATTTCTGTAGCCTGTCCAAATACACACACACACACGCGCACACACACACGTATGTGTATGGAAAAAATAGCACTTTTCCACAAGAATTTACCTGACACACTGTGTTGCTGGTAGTTATAGGAAGTTGGAATTGCACCAATAGGAAGTTGTGGCTTTGGATTGCCTGGTTGTACCTCATCATCCTCCTCCCCAAAATGATGGACTTTTTCATACTTTTCTAGATAACTGGAATAAAAAAAGCAAATATTTTTAATATATATAGCACAACTAAATCCTTCATCCCCCAAGAGCTGAACTGCCAAAGGAAACAAACTGTACAAACACGGGGATTTACTGGAAACAATAATCAAAGTAGTATAAAACATGAAACGTTAGTCAGACTGACAACAGGCTATACAGAAAATGCAGATATGTGGAATTATGGGT
The DNA here is from genome assembly GCF_965183815.1 of Platalea leucorodia. Lineage (NCBI taxonomy): Eukaryota > Metazoa > Chordata > Aves > Pelecaniformes > Threskiornithidae > Platalea > Platalea leucorodia. The sequence goes on from NC_138826.1 coordinate 93,634,939, forward strand.
TTAAATATTAAATTTCTTCACATTTCTCAACAACAATCCCTAGCTAAATCGCAACCTGTTGAGCCCTCTTGTGACTAAGTCCATTTTTCCCAAATCAGCTTTTGCTACCCAGGGTAACTCTGCAGGTGGAAGCATCATAAAAATTACTCTGTGCAGGTTACCAATACATATACTGAGGTCAAGTCCAGAAAAACACTTATTTCTTTTCATCTGACTTAAAGAGAAATGATATACCAAGTCCTAGCAATTACACGAAGAGTACGAGAATGCGGGGATACTGAGGGCAACAATTCAGGATCAGAAGTTCTGAGCCATGGCTGCAACTAATGACTACTGGAAATCCCTTCGAACCCCTTAAGGAAAAAAATTCTGATATATTGTACACAGAATAGACTGCAAGCACAGAATTTACATATAAAAAAAGTAAACAATCAGCTTGGTAAATTAATTATCTCAATTAACAGTTAGTTTAGCATTAAATTTGTAACTTCCAAAATTTTTTACACTCCAGTATATAAGGCCAACTTAAAAGACCCACTGTAGCTTTAACTTCACACTGATACATAACTGCAAAACCCTTCATGAAATTATTCCAAGATCAAAAAGTTGCCTAAATTTACAAACTTTCATTGTGCTGAAAACTGACAATAGCAAGTCAATTAAATCATAATAAAAATATTATGTAATCAGGCAATCATTTAAAACATCTTCCTCTTTGTATATGCTAAAAATATTTAATATATTAGGAAAAAAAAACAAGCTTTTGGTATCATTTTTGTCAGTAGACACTGAAGTCATTAACTCATGGTGAATCAGAAAGATTTAAATAAAACAGTTTTCCCATTGACCTCTGGGGAATATTTCAGATGCATTAAATTAGTAATTATTTCATGAAGTGAGATATCAGTGATGTAGCCATAACTTTAAAATATTAGCAAATATATTTTTTGTTAAGAAATTGGTACATTCCAGAAGGAAGGAAAAAATTCCAGAGTTACTGAGGCATATCATGGTGCACTGTATCACATGCAACTATGATTTGTGTCTGACTAATGTTCAGGATATCCAAAGCACTATATATGTTCTTTTTATGTGAACCACTGCTACAGCGCCATCCTTATTACATAGATTCTTCAGTGAGTTAAGGAGTCAGCAAAAATCTTCCCTGCATTATCATTTGCTTTTAGGGACTAAAAATTAAATTTAAATATGGTTGTTTTTTTAATCTTTAAACTAAAAATGCACATTTATACTAATGAGGTCCCAATTTAAAATCTGCAAAAAAGTAAAATCCTACAAAATTGTTTATAACTTTTAAAAACTCATAACTCAACACTCTCCTATGCACAGGTTTTTAAAGCTAAATCCTAATTCTTCTCTTCCACTATTTTTTTCTTATCCTTTTATCCTCCTTCTTTCCTTTCCCTTACAGCTTATATCCAAAGATTAAAATCAAATACAATCCATAGCTTCTATATGGCAATGGGTGATTCTCAGCATATAAGCATCAACGACATTACTTGGGGGGGGGAAATTAGTGCAGCTCCCTTCTAAAGAACTGATATTTTGTTGTATTAAAATGGTCATTTAGAGAGCCTGACCTAAGTAATTACATAACTGTTCTACTGTTTTATTTCCTTGTTGCATTTTATCAGAGAGGTAGTACCACAGCTTTATTCTGCTTTATTATCTGCTAGTATTCAAGCTTTATTTAAAAACAAAAAAAATTTCCTTCCACTATCTATGAATGTTACACACCCTATAAATGAACATTGCATCACTGAACACTGAATATGGCAATCACACACAGACACAAGAAGATTAGATGTGACAATTTCTATTTTCCATATTATTGTTTACTTGATAACTTCTTAAACATTTTAGGATAACTTAAAAAAAAACAACAAACAACAACAATTAACACAAGTAGGGTGTTTATATATATAGATATATATAAAATGTATGTGTATACACACACACACTGGAGAGCATGTTGGAGCTCAATTCAGAGCCGTTCTCAAGCTCTGCATGGGAGATTAATATTAAATATAGTATGGGATTAAGCAATTTAGAAGTCGAGAAGAGAGAAATACACACTGTGGAATGTAACTGATAAAAAGACTTTAAAAAGCACGAAGCTATAGTAGCATAGCCAAACATTCAAGTGTACAGTCAGAAACTGAATGCCTGGTGAATAATGCACCATGCAATCTTATGTGTCCTGTGACCTCATGCTTATCTCTACCAGTTTCTCAAAATAACTGTGTAGATACCTTAACACAGCTACAAAAACAAGGTTTACTGGAATGAAACACTCATCTCCAATTGTGAAAGCTAGAAATCCATGATTTTAAATCATCTAGAAAGTATTTTATTCTTCCAGTGACAGAAGCATTTATTTAAGGCTCATTGTTTTGAACTATGTACGCCTACATACCGACCAGCATCTCTTCCCTATTCTGACCATTCTGAACCCAGAAAATATTGTAGTGACTACGAACTGAGAAAATACCAGTGGCTTATGTATTTTGACAGGCTAAATTCCCATCTGTACACATTAGTCATCGGTATTTTAAGATAAGCTTAATAGTGGCTTCTAAAATCCTGAGAAAGAACACAGTTGTGCAGGATCCTGAACTATGTGCAAGTCTAATAGTACGCAGGACCACATCAGTGTACCCTGATGAAGTCTGATGATGATACCAAACTGAGTGGGGAAGTGGACACTTTGGAAAGGAGAACCATCCTGCAGGAAGACCTGGACAGCCTGGAAGAGTGGCCTAACAAGAACCTTATGAAGTTCAACAAGGACAAGTGTAAGGTCTTGCACCTGGGAAAACATAATCCAGGAGTGCAGCTCAGACTGGGATCCACCTGGCTGGGGAGCAGCTCTGTGGAAAGGGACCTGGGGGTCCTGGTGGACAAGCAGCTCAATATGAGTGAGCAGTGTGCTGCTGCAGCAAAGAAAACCAACTGGATGCTGGGTTGCATCAACAGGGGCATCACCAGCAGAGATAAAGAAGTCATTATCCCACTCTACTCAGTGCTTGTCAAGCCACACCTGGAATACTGTGTCCAGTTTTGGTCCCTGCTATACAAAACAGATGTGGACAGGCTGGAGAGGGTCCAGAGAAGGGCCACAAAGATGATCCAAGGACTGGGAAGCCTGCCATATGAGGAAAGGCTGAGAGAAATGGGTTTGTTCAGCTTTGAGAAAAGAAGGCTTAGGGGAGACCTCATCACCATGTTTCAGTATTCAAAGGGTGGCTACAAGGAAGATGGAGACTCTCTTTTTACAAGGAGTCGCATGGAAAAGAGGGGTAATGGGTTCAAGTTACTCCTGGGGAGATTCCAACGGGACACAAGAGGAAAATTTTTCACAATGAGAACAATTAGCCATTGGAATAATCTCCCCAGGGAAGTGGTGGATTCCCCAACATTGGACACTTAAGATTCGGCTGGACAGGGTGCTGGGTGATCTTGTCTAGACTGTGCTTTTGCCTTTCTTGCCTTTCTTGGTTGGACCAGATGATCCTTGAAGTCCCTTCCAACCAGGTATTCTGTGATTCTGTGAATATTTCCAATTTACCCCGGTCCAAATTGAACCATGGGAACAATTAAAATACTTTTAGTTAAATGTTGCTCACTGCAAAAGCCTAGACTTCTTTCTGCTACCAGCATTTGTTCGTTGTCTTTCAAACAGTTCAATAACTCAGTCCGTCATCATCACTGTCATCATGGTTTGAATAAATGAGTTTATACTGTAATTGAGGTGACCAATGTTGAAAAGATGATTTCACAAAACTGGTCTAACTTCTGATACCACGTGAAAAGGAAACCTGAAAATCTAGAACTGATCTTTCCTACACATGCACAAACATAAGCTTTTGCTTTGTACTCCTGTGAGATCATCAAAAGCTGTTGAAATTGAGGAAAAGACACGTCGAGGAAAAGGTACTGCCTTCACGAAGTCCTGAATCAGATTAATCAAATCTATGAATAAACCAAATCAATTTAAACAAATCCTACATAAATGTGTGTTTATGATCAAGACCTAAAGGAGTAGCTCAGAGACAACTTGACCTTCCCTCCTTCTGACCATCCAGTCTCTCACTCTCCAGAGACCTCATTTAGCAAACAAAGAGGATTCTAGGTTGGCTTTCCACTGATTTTTCCAACTGAACAGGGGTCAGATGAATACGAGAGCTGATGCAGGGGAATCAGCAGGTGTATACAGCTGAGGATGGCAAGAAGATGATGCGCATGTGCCATTTCTACACTGACAGAAGCTACACTGCCTTAGCTTGTCTAATGGGACTTTTGAAGTGCTGTGGCTGGATCTAATTTCCTCATATTTGTTGGTCTGAGTCAAAGCTTAAGCTTAGGATTCATTACTGAATATACGATTTCATAAGAATATTTAATAAGATGAAGTAAAAATCCCTATACAGAAACACATACAGTACTCAAAACACAGTGTGCAAATTTACTACCATCTTTTTCTGGACTTGTCCATTTTACCAAGAATGAACAGCTATTAAAGCATAAAGCATTAAAAAAAAAAAAAAAAGCGCCTTATATATCATAAACTAATCCATGTTGTTCCATACTTTAAAATACAAATACTGAACCTTATGCTTTTTATTAAAGCCACGTCCCAGCAGAGCTGAACAATATGAATATCCTAGATGTGCTCCTCTGTTAATACCTACTTTATTAAAATGTGTTAAAACAGTTCTGCCAAACACAGAAAAGTCTGAAATTTCGAAATCTAGTTTCCTTCTTCCCTCTCCAAAATCAATTACATTCTTTCCCACTCAGTTTGATTAAGAAATTTTGGGGGGTTAGAAAAATTTTGTGTATAAATTAAAATACCTTTGCAAACTAAAGTGGTCGTAATTTTTTTCAGTGTTGACAACTCTCTCAAAGTTCTCACCAACATCTTATAAGTATTTCATAGCAAACCAGGATTCAAATCAACCTTAAGCGATGATCTAATTTTTCCCTATGCCAAAGCAAGTACCAACTTCACTTTCTTAAATTCTCAGCTCTTTTTGTTGTTATTCAATTTACTGAAGTTCCACCTCTTCAAAGAACATGCTCTCTTTCCTATCTCACCGCAAACTAATCAAGTTTGCTGAGGGAAAAAACCAAACACAAGCAATGAAACAAAATTTAAAAAGGCCCCAACAACCCCAAAACCTCAGTTACAAAAGTTAAAAAAAAAAAAAAAATCAAAAAACAAAAAACACACCACATGACAAATAGGAAGACCTTCCCCACCTCTAACACATACACTTACTCCTTTTAAAATACTGCTAGTTTACAGGGAGGATGTTTCACTGTTTCTGAATCCATCAAGTTTAACAGCATTGTATTACTGAATTTCAACAATAATAACCAGACCTTAACAGACTCCTTTAGTATGATTCCTTTATGCTATATAAGTACCAACTGTTTACAGACAGCTGTACAGACCTCAATCCTCCAAACCCTCCTTTTGTTTGCTGCAGAGAGAATGCATGACCTGGAATTTTAGTGCAGAGAAGGAGCTTTGTAAATTAGCTTGTAAATGAGCTTTACTAGTCTTAAATTCTAATCTTACCAGTCTGGCATACAGCTACTATGCAAACAGCAGAACAGTTATCATAAAGACAGGTCTTGCTCTAAAGATACAAGAAATTAAACAATAATAAATGGAGCTTTTTTATTACTGAAAAACAGTTGTGCAAAAGCTCATAAATTACAATCAGATAGTTACAAAAGGCTAATCTCATGTTTCAAAACAACTTAGATCTGTAGCTATAGACTAGAAATGCATACTTTGATCACAGAAAAAGGTTTTTAGGAATTCAGAATGCTTCCTTAATTTAGCAAAGTCACAGGCAGTATACATCAACAACACAGGTCTCAATCTTCCAACCTTCTCTTTTAATTTCAACGCCAACTGAACAATGAGGCCCTGCAAGAGAAAGATGCAGCTAATATGTATGAAAAAGAACTAAAGCAACTGACTAAATGAAGGAGCAGAACAAAACTACTAATGAAACAAGCAACGTATATGGGATATAAAAGTTTCAAAGACGTCTGAGGAAAAAAAAGCCAAGTACTGTGTTGAAGCCTCGGTGAGAATGGAGTAACGAGGAAAACTGTCTTCTGTACGTACATTGAAAGGTGCTCCACACTGTTAGCATGGCATCTTGAACTGGTGTTAGTCCAGTGCACATGATTCAAAATATTCAAGAAACTGAAATGCAATTCCCAGTGGCAATTTACAGCCACTCCCTCCTTTCAGCTTGGATCACACCCCTATTCTGAGAAGCTTGACTTAAAAAAAACAAAAACAAAAAACCCACCAAACCACACTCCCCCCTGGAAAAAAAACAAACAAGCAAGCAAACAACCCCCACCCCAAAAAAACAACCACACACACACATCTGGGGAATAGCTAGAACTACAGAATATGCAAAGTACTGAAATATGGGAAAACACATGGGCTGCCAGAGACATGTGAAGGCTGGCTACTTTTTGAAGGGCAAGTGATTTCAATGCTTTCTGAAAACTTGGTTCCTTTAAGGATCCCTTGAGTTGGAAATCAAAAGATAATATCCCTTTGAAAATCAAATTCACATATTACACATTCTGTTCCTACGACAGAACTTCAGTAAGTAATTTTGTTTCATTCAGGTCCGTGAGAAAATAAGTTCTATGAAGATGGCTAATATTTTTGTCCGTTAAAAATACTTACTTAAATAACAACACAGGTTTTTATTCAGTCAAGTTAGTTTCAGGCTTCTTTTCAGATATTTGGGAAAAAAATACTAATAAAAGGAAGTCTATACTAGGTACAGCTAGTGGCATCCAGAATTTACTATCAACAGTAGCCCTGAATGGGCTTACAGTATACCAAAAGCTCGGGTTTCGGGGACATTTCTGGTACCTTTTGAATCTGCTTCTCGCAAAAGTCAAGAATTTGAATAAAAAAAGCATCTAGACTTTTAGATTATGATGGTCTCCAATTGAAAATTTAGAGTATACCACATACTCCCTTAGTATTTGTCAACTTATTTTATGTATTGGTATAAAACATCTGGCTTATTTGGATATTTCGGCTCCCCATACGAGGGCACAGTAAATTTGCCAAATATATATTAAGCCAGTGCCTGGCAAAACAGTGAAGACAGCATCAACCATCACAGTCCAACTATCAATTCCTTATCTTTGAATTCAGGTGAAGGACAAGCAGGTACCATTCATACCAGAGCTCTCCACTTGATCTTTCCCAAAACTCTCTTTTTGGCAGCATTATTAGCAGGGGACCAACAACATGAACTTGCACCAATTCTGTTAGCTTGAACGCCTTGCCTTACGAAGCAAGACCGACATGTTCTTCCTGCTCATTCTCTTGCATCTTCTCTCCCTATTTGCAATCCTATCAACACCAACATCCTAGATAACAATGAGACAAAATCCTTCCTGTAATAAGGATTTCACACTACTCCATATTCCAGTTTGTGTCACCCTAACTGCGAATTGTTGCATACTGTCTCTCTTTACCCCTAATTCGACATGACTCTTGCCCTGATCTGACGAACCAAGGAATTCCATGGTGGCAATGCTAAGCCAACTAGAAAATTTTCAGAACAGGGGTCCATGCTTGGGTAAAACAATAAAAGTAACTAAAAATATTGGAGGCAACAGGGGAAAAAAAAAATAAACGCTACCTACTATTATAAGATTTTGAACTTAAAAAAAAAAGCCAAATACCTCTCAGGCTTCCAATAACATTCCTCCCTGATACATGCAGCACACTGGTACTTGCACTCATGTGTGGTTTACCCAGTTGTATATCTGACTTCTTTACAAAAGACAACTCGTGAACCTGTAGTGCCAATCAAAAGCTGCAACCTTTTTAAGAAGATAACATCTTTATCAGACAATCCATTACAGTCCTAAACCACGAATCTGCGCCTGCTACAATTACTTGAAAATCTGATCCTAATCTGATTCTATTTATGAACCCTAATTGGAGGCAGTATTTTAATCACAGAGAAGGCTGTTTCTCAGCAGGGCCAAAGCGCTTATGCTCGACTCTCCTACTGCTAATGCACACAGAGGATACTGATGCCACACTCTGGAATGAAACTCCTGCTTAGAACTTAACAACTCTGCTGCTGCAGCTGCCCCAAGTAATGTCTAACTCATTTACTCATCTCACAGATGTTCGCTTACAAAACACCTGTCCCAAGAGTTAACCTAACTAGTTCCTGGAAATGCCAAACTCAACAACCCACTTCAAGGCTCTGCTAAAACTTCTAGCATACACCAACAAGCTGCCTCAAACTTGATTTTGTATCTGAGTGTTTCACCAGTGTCATCAGCAATCTCTTCAGGGCTTTCTTCCTCAGCCCCATGGGCACCATGAATTCCAAGTCAACAGTTAACTTCCAATTATTGTCAGAATTGATGCTTGCAGCTGAATCCTTCAAAACAATGTTTGTGTGTTCTCCATCTTCACATTGTCTAACTCAGAAACTGAGTATCTCACATAAGGCACCCAGTGAAACCCCCCACATAAGATTCTCAGCAGTATTTGTTTGATTTCTGGCTTATTGTGACCACCTAATAAGACAGGCTGACAAATCAAGACTCTTAACGCTGTACTTGGCCAGCTTGCCAGATAACTCCAACAGCTGTGCTTTTCAAATGTCTGGCCTGGTGCTCCACTACGTGGCCGCAGAATACTGTCCTCCAGCCTGGGCTGGCCTGTTCCAGAGTCAGTTCCCATGCAGTCCCATCTGACCATATGCACCATACCAGGGACTCTACAACTCCAGCCTCCACCCTGACATCGTTCTGTCACACGCTAGGTGAACTGGGAAGGCCCTGTGCAGATTAAACTTGGTCCAAGTCCTTTATATAGATGCACATATAAACTGCAATTGCATACACTGGAATTTAAATATGTTAACAACATTCTGTAACACAGGTTATGTGAGACTACATGATAGACGGTCCAATTTGTGGTTTGCTTGAAATTTGGTTAAATAATTCTTAACCTACCAAGAAGCCTTTGCAAACAGAAGAAAACCAAATACGTGCCTTCATGAAGTTCTGAATCTTTGTTAAGGCAAGATATATTATTTATTGTCAGAAAAATAAGTGTAAAATTCATGAGCATCAGCAGTCCTGGAAGTTTCACTTTGTTAGACATTACAACAACAAGAAAAAGATGCAATGCTTCTAAGTGAAAAAAAAAAAATCATTCTGGAGTCACTGAAAATGTGTATCTATGGGAAGACTAAGAGGGAAAAATTAAGATACTATTTTATGCTTTCATATTAATAATGCTCCAGTTTAGAAGGAAAATAATAGAAGACATATGCTAGCCAACTGATGCGTGTATGCTGGAGTGCAACTTCAAAAGGCTGGGGGACGACAACACAAGCCTCTGAAAAAACTGCACTACCAGGGACTTCAACAGATTATGATAAATACACTGCGTAACTGAGAACACGAAAAGAAAACAGATATTTTGCCCATCTCTAAGTTAAGAGGAACTCTGTGCTGTTACAGAAAGAGCGGGGAGGGAGAAAGAAGTACTAAAATAAAAGGCAAAAGTTTCATTCACCATGAAGATTTGTTAGCCGAAATAGTAGCTGAAAGCAAATTTGGGTCTCCTACTTCTACATTCCTTTAACTTTCCTCTAACCCTTCTTAAATCCTGTGGCCAAATCTGGCAGGACTGCACAGGGAAAGTCTCCACACAGCAAAAGCAGTAGGCCCATTTGACAAAGTCTTGACAGTTAAGCAACTAAATTCTGGTCTACTATGCTGTAACTAACACCAAAACGTATTAACACCTGTTCTTTCGAAATTAAGATCCTTCACTTACAGGCTTGTTTTCATTTATTTTAGATTTAATTTAAACTGAATCCACTTGTGATCCACAGCTGCGGTCCACAGTTATTTTCCAGGACTAACACTTCTACTGCATTCTCACTGCGTGCCAAAACAATTCAAAACCAGCATCACCTCTTACTGCTTCAGCAGCTGTTTCATTAGATCTGATGGGCTTCACATCCAGGAATATCTGAGCTGTACCATTATTAATAGTATTAATTCTCCAGTCTGTATCTGGGAATTAACTTTTCAACAAAGGCAATTCCCAGATGTATTCATCTTCCTAATATTATAGTCATTCTGTTGCCATCTAGGATGACGGCTCACCAAGTCTGCCAAGTACCACAGCAGTCTGAGTTTAGCTCTTCAAACAAAACATCAGAATCCTCACGATTTTTTGCTATCTCCATAACATGCTCATAAATTCTAGAAAACCCCCAAAGTTTCTCTATTTTGAAAAAAAATCTACAGTATCACCTATATTTCCCCACAGTGCCTGAACGCAAGAGTATCTGAATGGCAGAGATGCACTCATACAAACGGTACCACGTGTTAGGAATCACCGTAGGCATGTGCAGGAAACTATAACTAAGCACTGTGTGGCTTGCCCAAAGCAAGTCACAATAATGTACTATCAATCACCCACACCAGCCATCTAGTTTCAGGTAGCCACTGAAATCCCAAATGCCACCATATTAGGAAAGTCTCTACAACAGTTTTCAGTATTCCTGTATCCGCTGCAACGCCGGTAGTGATACAAGTGAATGTCTCTACACTGTAAGATGTACTGTGATACAGTATAATAATACTTTCAACTAAATACAGCTTCCTACATAGCATTAGTTATACACAGTATGCCTTGTAATACAGAGCCTGCAAAGAACGTAAAAACTTCTGTTCAGTGAACACTATTTAGGTCACTAAGTCAAGTGTCAAAGTAAATACTAAAATAAAAATCACTTGTAAACATGCATTCTTTCACAAACATATCCTAGGACTGGGTGGTGTTTCGACAGAAACAGACATATTTATCTAATAAGTGTATTTAAAGAGGAAATATTTTTTAAATATATGTATAAATATATACATAAAAGAAGACTTATTTTAAAAAAAATCAGAACACAAAGTTATCATTCCTACACAGTGTGATAACTTAGAGCATGATTTAAAGCTGGGGACTTCCATTAAGAACAGTGGCTCATATTTTGCCAAATATTAAAGCTAAAAATCTAATAGTCGCTCACAAGATTAGAAACAAGGAAAAAGTACCTTAAACACATTATGGGCTTTGACCACTGCAGATTAAACAACCAAGTGTTCCAGAAGTATTTGAGAGAAGGAGCTACATACATAAAGACGTTTTAATGCAAACACATGTGTACACATTTAACATACATCATGTAGAAAGTTGCGTTAACTTTCAGACCGGTGAACACGAGTAGTTGTTAAATTGGCTGGAAAACCTACTGACTCTATAAAGCTATATAGGCAACATACAAATATATAATTAACTATATGAAGAAAACTATATGCATTATAAACAGGTATAGATTCATTTGCCCACTACTCATGTTTACTATTTAACTATTATGAAATTTAAATTAAAGAAAGATTTTTGCTTTTGTTTCTTTTTTTTTTTTCCTCCCCTCAGGTAACACAAAAGAAAGTGGAGAAAGAAACGCTTATTACAGAAATACAACATTCTGTCAGTGCATTGACTGAAGAGTTGTTCCCACTAAAGAGAAAATTTCTATGGCAATTCAGTCTTAGCTTTTTCCCCAAATTCAAGATGCAAACTGACCTTGTAGTACCTACAATTAAGGAGGTGATTCCCTGTTGTCTTTAGTTCACAGTTCCATTACCGAATATGTAAATAAAGAGGGCTGGTATTTGCACAACAAACCTAAGAACCATTCCCTTGTGCACTTTCAAGGACTTCATTAATGTTTTTAGAAAAACTAGACCGGGGTTTTTTGTACCTGAGAAGTAAATTCTTTGATTTTCTGCCTGCTAACCATTACACAAAAGTTATTTACACAGCAATAATGCCCCGAAAAGAATTTATCCTACCAAGAATTTCCAGTTCTTTGAGCTTCTCTCAAACCATTATAAATAACACAGATATCTACAATATTACGGAAGGTAAGTCACTCACATTGCCTTGGCTATGCAGAATAAACTTCTCCTATAAAGGCGTAATCTAGCAAAATATCACAATATGTGAATGGTCTCACATCACATACTTACAACTATACACTTACTCAAACCACTTTGCTAAACCGGAATCTGTCTCATCTGCAAAGACTTACATACTTCTTTTCAACTGCAAATACTTATCTTGCATGTTTCTGAAATTTAGGAATATTACACACTTTTCAGACTGCAGTGAAAAGACAAAAATACTCTGGGGACTTAAAACACTAAAAAATTTATACCTCATATTTGCATATTTCATTATAACTATGCCAACAGAAACGTTGCTTATGCATGTTACTCAAACACTCTTAATGCAAAACACATCAGCAGCTTCTAGAATGAGGCTTCAAAGTCCAGACTCTACACAGGCAAAGTACTATCTTAATGATTGGAAAATGGTGCTTTCTCCCTGGCCTGTTATTAATCCACGCTCTTTGCTACATTCTGGCACTACTTTGACAAGAAGGGCCAATAAGGTTCCCATAGGAAGCCTGGTAATTAGAAGGATACTATACAAGAGAATAGTAATTGTAGATTCAAATCTCATGAAAACAGCAGTCTAGAAATAGGTTTTCTAGATTTTGGCAATTGCTCCAGCCACCACGATAAACATTTCCACAATACTTCTTCCAGCCTTATTCAGCAGTTACTAAATAAAAGCATAAAACACAGAACAAAAAATAGAATTTACTGATTTCTAATGCTTATAGGCTGTTTCTTAAATTTACTGAATCTACAAGTCTTTATTAAAAATTGCTGTGCCATTTTTTCACCTCATGTAACTATCTGTAATTTCATTGGCAGATTCTGCACAGAATCAGCAATTTTAACAGTTGCACTTTTCTGCCTTCATCTTATGAATCAGTCCTTTCCTGCAATTAAATCTATTTACAATTTCTCTACTAATCTGTATTCCACACTTTGACCACATAATCAAAGCAAATGTACTAGTTTACATGTCCCTATTTATGTGGTAAATCAAACAAAAACATTAAAATTAATTAATTCTTGAGGAATTTCGCAGATGGATCAAATATTCATGAAAAAAAGCGAGAATGGAGTGAAAAAATCTGATTAAGAGGATCATGCTGGGATTCTGCACAATAGGAACATAAATTCTTTAAGTTCTACGTGGAGAGGAAAAAGCCGCCTTGGGATCGAGACCCTTCTTTATCTCAAGATCTTACCAGAAATTAGCTTGTAAGAAGGAATGCAATCTGGCCTTCATAAAAACGTTCAACTTAAATATATCTGTATGTTTTAAATAAACACAGACATATCCAGACTGAAACTAAAATAATAATGACTAATTTTACATCTTTTGATCACATAACAATATGCAGTTAGAGGGCTTAAAGTATCCCAGTGTATTGTAAGAATGCAGCTAAGTACAAATTTAGAGAAGATGATAAATAGGTAACATATCAATTTAGCTGTCTAAAGTTGTAACGGCTACATACCTATACTAGTAAAATCAACAGTGCTGAGCATTCCCATGCATGGAAATGAACTGCCTGTAATACTAAATTGTTATTAAAGGGCCTGAAACAATTTCTGTCCAGGCCAATTAGCATTCTTTCAAGCAAATTAAAGACATTGTTCAGAAGCTACCCTTGGTCAGGGGACCATTCCCAAAAGTAAATTTGGATATAGCGACCCTGTTTTGGGGCTAAGACTACGGACATTGAGCCATTTTGTGTCAATTAGCCTCCGGCACACGTAATTCACTAATATAGATATAGCCAGAGAAACACTGAATGCTACACAGATGGCCTCTGGCTTAACACTAATTCTGATACAATATGGGGAAAGCTGAACGACAGATGAAGTGTCGCTCCTTTGGAGAAGATTTTAAAATTACCAGCAACAGAATAATCATGAAGAATTTATAAGCATTTTATTTTTGCCTTGTATAACTGTACTGTAAAGCTATTAGAACATACACAAAGACAAAAGAGAGAGAGCAAAATGGGCACAATGAACACAGATAAAGCCCAAAGATCAGATTTCCTGTTGGGAAATACCCAGCTCAGGCACCGAAGATAATCATTGCAAATTGCTTTAAAGGCAGAAGAAAGAGAAATTTTGGATATTAGAAGGGGAAAAAAAAAACCAAACAAAAACCAAAAAACACAACCGAAAACAACAACCCTACTTTTATCAAACAATTACTCAATGACAATGCTGTTGTGAAATATGTAATAAATATGTACTAAAACCACCCAAACTCTAAGCTTATTTAAAACTGAGCAGACAGATACTAAAAACGTGTTGAGCATACTGGAAGAGAATTTGTATTCTTTTATAGGAAGCCTAAAAAATAGAGAACAGTATTAAGAATATTCAGATATTAAGTATTAGAAAAGGTTTGGAGGATACTGAGTCCCTGCTGGTGGTCTGGGGTTTAGAGGAGATAAAACCCGATCCTCCACTGTGGATTGACCAGCCTTCTCAAATCCTGCATAAACCCAGTATGGTGTATTGTATTGCTATTATTTTGAATGGAAATAATTTGTGGGAAGAAAAGTTCTCTGCAATTAACATACAGTGTACCTTTTTAAGAGGCAGAGAGTAGGTACTTCTAAGACTGAAAAAAGTTCATTCTGGAAAGCAACAAATTCACTTCGTATCTAGATTAAGCAATATATAAGAAAGTAAACAAACAATTTTCTAGTTCATAATCTAAATGTTATCCTCTTTCCCCTCAGAGCCTTTTTCTACACTGTACATAAATTCTGAATAATAGTAAATGGTACCATCAGGTTGGAAGGGGCTTTGAGCAATTTCACCTAGTGAAAGATGTCCCTGCCCATGGCCGGGGGGTGGACTTATTTATAATTAAAAATAAATTCTTCAGTATTTTCTGCTCACATGTAACATCATGCTTTGCAACAGCTGGGGAAAAAAGTAAATCCTTAAGTAGCATAAAAAGCATTAATCCAGTAATAATATCCAACCCTCTGGAAAGATCACAATGGAAGGAACAAACCACATACAACACTTTGCATTAAGAATTACCTTAAGGTGATCAGACCTTACTGTGATGATGGCACTACTACTAGAACTTAACCTGAATAAAAATGGAAGTCCTTTGGGATTCTTTTCAAGAAAACTTACTAAGATGTCTCTTAAGGATTCAACCCTTTAAAGTCTTTGTCTACTACATATTAGAAGCTTAAAACCCGTACAGCAACAAAAGAAATTAGTGGGGCAAGAAGTGCTTTTCTTCCTGTCACCTTTATTCCCCTTCCAAGAATCTCTTGAGCATTGAGTTCTCTCTCTACATATTCCCTTCTATTAAGTAACAATCAATTCCCCTTAATCAATGCCATTTTTCATTTCTTTTTCTCTCTTTAAAAAAGAGCTTCTGTAGAAGAGCCTACAGCAGTAGATATTTCAAGCAGCTGCAGTGTGGCATTGCCACTATTCTTGTCATTTTCAGAATGATATGAACACCTACAGTGAAACCAGCTCAGGTCTTGCTCATTTCTAGCCCCTAAAATTCAGAAAAGTTACGAGTGAAAAAACTTTCTAGTTCTGCTTGTTTGAAGACTCAGGAATATAGAATTTGAGTTACATTTTTAACTCCTTTAATGAAAATTAAATTCTGAAGAAACTGATTTCCTTTTGTTTCCCCTCTGTTCCAAGGGTTAACAACAGTGTCTGTGCGTATTAACAACAGAACGCTTCAAACTGAAAATGCACAGGAATTGTGATTAAATCAATACAGGTATTTTAGCTTTTCATTTAAACAAAAAATGCTTCAAGATAACCAAGAACAAGATTTGACATATTTACACAAACAAAAGAATGGCCCTTTTTATAGTGATTTATTGTCATATTACAATTCTCTGCTTTTATTTCAGATTATGTAAAGGAAGAAAAAAACCATGTAATTTATATTTTAAATATCTAAAGTATCTAACACATGCTGAAGTGCATTCAGCTATTTTATAAATTAAGAAATGGCACAATATAGGAACTCAAGTGTTCTTAACATCTTCGACTACAAAATTTCTAGTGGAAGTAAGGACTGAACACATCAATTGCCTATTAACAACAGGTTTCCTTTTCTTTGACATCTTCTGCAAGTTCCAAAGAAGTAAACCACAAGTTAACCACCACCATACTCGATCTTAGGTAAGAACAGGTTCTCAACTCTCTATTTATATTGTTTCATGATAAAATAATACGACAATTATTTCAATACACTAGTATTCTTTGCCTGTTTTCAAGCACACAATCATCTTTTTCAGGGAGAGCAGAAGTGGCAAGGAAATGCACACAATGTAAAAATTACTGAGCTCCAAAATGACACAGTTTTGAAACTTAGGTTAGTTATCTACTTGGTAATACATGAGGTGTACTTGATGCTAAAAAATGTTCTTGAATAAACCACTTTATAGTATTTTTATTTTTAAAAACATTAATAAAAACACAATAAAGGTATTCCCTGTAACTAAAACAGAATCAAAGAGATGCAGCCCTCAAAATAAAAACAGTTCTACATAACATGTAAATAGGGTCAACAATAGCATGGATAAAATTAATGAAAGCTGTGGTTCATCTCTTCAGCAAACTGATGTTAGCCTACCCCTTTCATTAAACTAGGTCAATCGGTATCATTATTTAAGAGTAGGAAAAGTACTTAAAAACCATGGATAGCCTTCCTGTCATAAGGATCACATTACTTACAATTTTCATATTTTACATTCTACTATGGTAGCATTAGTTGTCATGTTGTGCTTGGTTCCTATGGCAGTAACCATATCAACACATTTCCCTTTAACTGGAAAAAAAAAGTCATTTAGCCTATTTTACACAAATAAGGAGCATTGTTTAAGAAACAGGATACAAATAAACCAGTCCACTAGGAAAGAGGAAGAAAATTTCTATTTCCTGGGTTGCTTGGTTTGTTTGCCTTTTTTTTTTTTTTAAACAATATTAATACAAGCAGAATTCCAAATTACTTCTCAGTAATGTACTTTCAAGTTTAATCTACATGGCATCAGGATACACCAAACAAGTTAAATTATTTTTTAAATGTTGTTCATCATGAATGTGCTCGCAAATATAGGGGTGTCCCCCACTACATGAAAAACTTTCATCAATAAATTCAGAAGATTGTATAGTATGAGTCTTGAAATGCACAAAACACCCTTTTCTAAACTCAGCCTGCAAATTTAATAGTAAAATAAATAAATAAACCAAGAGATCCCACTTAACAACAACCTCAAACCCCATTTCTCCAACTATATTTAAATCAGATTTTTCAAACTATTTTTTTCTAAAAATAAATCAATCTAAAGCTTAGTTACAAGTTTTATTTGTCTTCATTAAAGGTTAAGCTTACTATTACTTATTGAAAAGATACAGATGATAGTGGAGAGCATCAGTGAAGTGCATCAAGAAGTTTAATTCATGAAGAACTGCTAATTTTTTAATTATTTTGAGAACTTTAAGAAAAAACAGCTAGCTTCTGAGTTCATTTAAAGTTCGTAACTCAGAGTATCACACAGGGCTTTAAGAGCAACATTATCCATCTGAAATATAATTGGAATGCTAACATTTTACTTTTTGCACAGGCATTTTTTCCACTTTCTCTCTAAATAATTTTGGTTTTACCTTTCCTACCTGTTGGCATGAAGTATATTTACTTTATTCAAAACATGCACAGAGTGGGAATTTAAAACAAAATGAAAATGAGGTTTCTCTCTACTCTCTTCCTCTGCTACAACAATTGAGTCCCACAGAAATTAGCAGCAAACAACTGAGAGCCGTGAAGTTTTAAATTGTTAACTACTGTTTTATGAAGTTATCTAACACTAACAGTTGAAATAAACTGGCTGACGTCGTGTCATAGTCATCAACAAGGTATTTACAAAACACTCCTCAGGTTATCAGGCTGTAGAGGTAGCAGTACCCGCCAGCTGGTGAGCGGTAATGATCGGCCAGGACAGACTCAGCTGCTGATGTCAGGTTCAGAAGCCTGTCTATGCCCTCAAGAGTAAAGGCCGTCTTGCGATTCCAAACTACTATCGTGAACAGTTGTAGTTAAAATTTAAGAGACATATGGTTTAACAGTCATTTTTCTTGACTAGTCTCAAACTCACGTCTTACACAAGCTGTGCTGTGTTAACCTTGAACAATACGAAGATGGGCTAGAGCCCGTATCCAGTTTGAGCACCACTTGTGCAAGCTGCCCTCTGTCTTCACCACCAAAGAAATATGCAACTGAGTTTGTTTGGTAGTTTTTTTGAGTTTTGTTTTGTTGTTTGTTTGGGGTTTTTTTGGGGGTTTTTTTTGGTTGGTTGGTTGGTTTTTGGTTTTTTGGGTTTTTTTTGTTTGTTTTTTTGTTTTTTGGTTTTTTTTTAATGGACCAGAGGCTCTAATTCATGCCCCAAATGATGTGAACATTTATTCTGGGTAGCTTCCTTTGGGAAAGGATATGGAAAGTATTATTAAATATTTTTTAAAGTTTGAAGCTCCTGGGAGCAGGGGCATACCAGATGAATTACAGAAAACTTATGCAAGACAGACAAGCAGCTAACTACATTTCTAGGCAGGGAGCTTTTACAACACATGGATGACTTAAAAACAACATGCTGTGGCCATTATAAGGCAGAGATTGTTTTTAAAAAGGAAATAAAATACCTTTAGAACTGCATGTATCAAGTTACATCTTATCAAAATAATCTCACATGCAAGTATTTTGTCATGCTATAGTAAGACACAAAAAGAATTTGGAAAGAGGAAAAAATTAGAAGAAAGGTATTTAAGACTGTAAAAAACAGTGAGATACTGTGGGAGGACACCGATTTAGGGGTAAAGTGAAGACTGGGAGAGCTCTGTACTTTCTTAAATGCACCAGGCTTATAAACAAGGGGGAAAGAATATCAAGAACATAAAACAAAATTAAAGTTTCCTAAAGTCAGAAAATACAAAAAATTATAGTAAATCACGTCCAACATAAGGATAAAGCACATGTCAGCCAAAGAGTAGAGGACAGGGAAGGCCTAAGCAAGAAGGCTGCTGACAGCATGCAGAGTGGCAGGGAAGGGAGGCCACACTGTCTGTCCAACCTAGTGTGTGGTTTGGCCATAGCACGTGTGCAGCAGCTGACCCTGTCAGAAAGCACAAAGAGAACTTTTTGCATGGTACAAGATTAATAGGAGATGAAGGAGAAAGTGAAATAAAATACTAGAGGGAAGATTATAAATTGTAACAGATGACAGAGAGGAGGCTGGCGAAAAAGCCTGCTCATTTCCCTCCCAGTTGCTTAAAGATACTGTGCTAACGGCATAATAAACCTGCCAGGTGGAGGTGAGCACCGCATTCCTGGCTTCCTCCCCCAGCCCTGCTAATGATTGCTCCCTAAACGTTAAGAACTAGTTCCATTCTACTATAATAACTGTGACAAGAGGGAAGAGGAAAAAATAAAGAATAAAACAGCAGTCATATTAAACCCCTGCTTTGCCATGGGCCAGCTGACTTTGCGTAAGTTACTTTGCTTTTAAGTGACATCTGTAAAAAGGGGACAGTGATGTAAAGCACTTTGTGATGTACGTTAAGTCCTAAAAGACCGAGGTACTGCACAACTGGAGTAGCTTATTGAACATAAATCTACATGATAAAAATGCCTCATCAAATGAACCTTCAAATCTTTTCAGGTTTGGAAAACTACAAAACAGACTGATGACAAAACCTGAAGTTAACAGTGATTCCAAGTAGCTTTTATCAAATCTCGTGCCCTTCTAGACTATCAAATTCAGTAATATCAAAGGTATGTAGTTTTACAAGTAACTTCAGCCACAGGATCCTCAAAAGCAGTTGCTCATCCTTCCCAGCATTTCTGCCTAGTCCTGCAATCAGCAGCACATCCTTCTGCCACATGGCATTGTAAGAATTTATGGACTACACAGCAAACGTGATCAAGCTAAGAAGTTTCTGAGTTGTTTAATTACTAGGGAGCCACAAAACATCTGCCAGCATACTCTTTCTATGCTTTCTCCTGACCCAGAAAAGGCAGAAAGGAGGGCCAAAGGATTTCTGGAAACCTTTCTTCAGCCTACTATCTATGTTTCAAGCTTGTATTATCCTCAAGATGTTTCTTAAGTAAAATAACAAAAAAAGTTTAAAGTGTAAACATGATGAAAAGACATCGTTTCATTTCAGGTTTACAATTGCTGACTGAAATTAGGAAGTGATTAAAGTCAACTTCAGTAATTTCATGATGCAACAAAAAAACCCTGTTACAGCAGTGATAACATTATACCCGCACTGTTGCTGCCTACGGCATAAGACCACTAGGAGTCCAAAACAGTACATAAGGAAGTCTAAAACTTTAGTTGTTTTATTTTTAGCCATGTATACATCAAAATGGCGTAATATTATGAAATACTGATATCTACTTAAAAAAAAAGTGAATATTACAAAGGCAGATTTCAGTTGCCATTTTACAAACACTTCAATGAAATGGCCTTAATTTTGTGAGGGGAAAAAACATGTTAAAAGGGAGCACAAAACATAAATATACTTTATACTAACAATGCAAAAAGATGTAAAATATGGCATACTATTGTAACATACAGTTAAATGCAATTACAAGAGAGCTTCAAATTTGTTTGACCTCACACGGGGCTAGCATTTAAAAAAAAAAAAAAAAAAAAAAAAGCCTGTGACTAATAGCCTGTGGCTAATCTAGTAACAAGGGACTACGGCTAGCTAATTAGCCATTTCAAGAACAAAAAGATAAGCAACAACTTACATTCGGTAAAAAGTTTTAATTACAAGCATGTCATAGAATGCAGCCCCTACCATGAAGTTCAATTGAAAACATAATTTCAGAATCATCCACATTTCTCCAAAGCGTCAAACTTCTTTTTACTACCAGATCTGTATCCCTAGAAATTAGTGGAAAAATAGGAAGATGTATCTGTACCATACCGGTAACTTGCCTGTCTTAGAAATCCAACACTTTCAGAATTGTCTACCCTACAACCAGACTGGCCCTTTCTTAATGAGGGTTGTAAACTGCGATGCTTAGCAGGCATCAAATGGTGCTACAATGTTAGGCACATTGTACTTCAACACACACAAGTACGTTTGTCAGATATTGACCTGACTTTTAGCCTTATGCTGGGCAAACTAACGTAAGGTGCTGACAGACATTCACCAGCAGATAAAAATCAGACAATTGAAGCTGTCGCCACCAGGCCACCTGCCCCTCCCTTTTGATAAATGTGGCTGTTCCTAAATGAAGGCATCTGATGCATTCCCGAATCAGCTCATGAATCACTGTTGCTCTCAGCCCAGTGTACCCAAGGAAGCAGAGACAATTTTAC
Organism: Platalea leucorodia; assembly: GCF_965183815.1. Lineage (NCBI taxonomy): Eukaryota > Metazoa > Chordata > Aves > Pelecaniformes > Threskiornithidae > Platalea > Platalea leucorodia. The sequence continues at coordinate 93,656,382 of NC_138826.1, forward strand.
CTGAAAATAGTTAGTTGGCTCAAAAGCTTATTCATATGCACATCTGACATCACCACTTGGAAAGTGGGGCAAATGCAACATAATAGCTTCATAACAGCAATAGCTTCAGCCAGCTGATTTCCATCTATTACTACGTGTCTGCCAGAACCAATAGCCTCTGAAATCTGCTCAGGAAAGGCCCAACTAGTACTCACTCAAACAGTATGCAAGCAATGCAGTTGGCATTTATGCAGATTATACTGTTACACCACGCATCTGTTAAGTCACCTCGTGGACTACTTAATTAGTATAGCTTTTACAATTTTTTGAGCAAGGGTAAAACTCATTCAAGAAATATCAACCGCAGAGAGAATGCAGCCAGCTCGCCTCCTCCAGCTCAGCTCCTTCACCTACAATTTCTATTACAGTTTCACCCTATGGCGTCAAGAAATAATAGACGGAGCTGCAGCTTCTTGCAAAGTTCCTTCCTTGAGCCAGAGGTTTTTCCAAACAGGAGGTGCCACAGCCCTGGAGGGATGTCTGTACTCCTGCAGCAGAGTCACCACCTCCATCCACTCAGCCAGGCTGCCCACACAGTAATTAAACTACACAGATGTGGAGGCAAAGCATGTGCTAATTCGGCACAGTCCTCTTCAGTGTCAACAAACGCAGGCAGGGGGCGGGGGGCAGGGCAGGAGCTTAGGTTTTCCACCTTAGTGTGTCTGCAAAACCTATACAAAGGGTTGCATCAGCAACCTACAGAGCAATTCACCCTGGACTATGGCACTGGCAAGAGAGGGAGGAGTAGGAAGACGAGCCAACCAGCTTATAAAAGCACGATTAGGATCCAATCTAGATTTATCTCATAACTTTGTCAAATAACTTCAACGTGACACATGCTTACACTGACTTTTGTTATTACTGGGGGGTGGCGAATTGGTTTTGGTTTTAACTATTTTGCTTTTATTTTTAATTGCCACAGCCACATTAATAGATCCTCTGAATGGATGCTATTAAAAAAAAATAATTTATAACCATGTATTTATTCCCATTGACCCTCACTTCATGGGGCCTTAGAAGGCTCATACCACTTTAACTGTTTTATTACAATACAACCAACACCCACACAACTGAAAGATGGCAGAAATTAAAATATTACTTGAATAAAAGTCAACTGAGTTACATCTCATCTTTAGACTGCTCTAAAAATACTTTATTTGGATTCAAGTAAAGGATTTAGACCTTAGGCATTCCTTTAATGACACGGAAACCTTTAATCGGGTTTTCCAATGTCTCACTATTTTAAGATCCATCCCTTACAAAGCTTGGCTTCATTAATTAAAAACAAAACAAAACCCCTAATACAGGCTAGGAATTTATAGCTGTCATGCAAATTAGCAGACAGTTAAAATTAAGCTGTACCTCAACTTCCTAACTAACCTTAAAAACACACAAACAAAAAAATCACTGATTGTTTTATCTTCAAAATGGTGTTACCTTGGTTCAGTTATTACTTCACAGCCAAAAATGCAGCAAAAACATTTATTCTCCCTAATGAAAAAGTATTTAAGACAACAGTAGTTAATAAAGCCTGTTATCTGCTACACTCCTGAAATACAAAAAACCCACAACCATAGTCTCAAAAATAATTCATTAAAAACACGACCAATGTATTTGATTAAACAATCAACAAGCAAACATTTCCTTAATTAGCTGTTCAATATAAGACTTATTAAAAAACAGTCTTGATCTTCTTCGGAGTTCAAGCATAAATAAAAACACTCTGTGTGCAGAAATCCATATCGAAAAACGACAGGTTTTTTTTTCCCCCCTCACTTTTTTTTTTTACTTGCTAAGACTGGAGAATGTGGTTCACAGCAAACGAAGCTGATCTAGCTGCAGCTGCTATATTGATACTTTCCCCTGGCAAAGCATTACTGCTCCCTCTGGTGTTCGTCTGACCCTGTGCCAAGCCCTTTCAACACGCTAAGGTGGCAGAAGACTTTTTTTTTTTTTTTTTTTTTTTAAGTGCGTAGGTGTGTATACATGAGCAGAATTACATGTGAATGTGCATATAGAGAGGTTTCTTCACAGTATAGTGACTGAAGCAGCTGAATTCGGGGTCGGAAGAATGCTGAAGCTGGCACAAAGGAGGTTGTAAGAGCCAAAAGTTAGATCAAGTCATGCTGGCCTGGAAAAGCAGCTCACCTTAGGGTAAGTTACACTTCCTGGACTATCCCATCTAACAGACCACTGCCATCTTGCACCCTCACTCCTAGCTGTGCTATACCATCCTACTACTGCTACACTACTTTGTAAAGACTCTGAGGTGCCAACTACTCTCCAAGTCAACCCTGCTCACTGAAAACTGGCAAGAAGCCCTGGATTTTCTCTCCTTCTGGGATTAGGGTTTTTTCATGTTAATAAACTTCATCCAATCTCTGGAGGGAGATAAAAAAAAATTGCCAGAGCCAGTAAAACACAAAAAAGCACTGGGAGCTCACAGCTATGGACAGAAAAAAGCAGCAGCTCATTCTTTAACCACTGGTAACCCATTAGATTACTTGAGCTATTTTGCACAACTCTTCCCTAGGTAAGAATTAGGGTTATTTTACTTTCAAATATCTAAGAAGGATCTTAGAATTAAGCAAGAAATTATTTATCTGGGAAATTCTTCTGATTCCTCATCACCCCCCGCAATGTTCCCACACTAAAACCTGGTCAGTGACGAAGTTTGTCACTGGTTTTCAAGCACTACCAAATATGATATGATATGCTGGGTACAAGCATTATTTCACAGAATGCAATTTTAAGTGCTGTAAACACCCTCGTGCAGTCAAAACTAGAAATTATAACACTTCCTTACGTGAACAGTGATATCCAGTAGCCACAAGAATGGCACATCTGAAATGGCAGATGTGATGCTTTTGAAACACAGAAATACCCTTGACAACGCGCTGGTTTGTCCCAAAAGAAAACTGAACTGGTCTGGGATATAATAAGTCTGACTTGTGCACAAATGTGCATATATGATTTATGTCATCCTCTTAACAAGTCGAAGTAGAAATATCTATACAACAAATATATAATGAAATACCTAATCTGTTGATCAAATAGCCTTTGGCTACAGCAGTTGTTGCTAACAATCTCTATAGGCAAGCCAAATTACGAGTATTTTTCTATTACATTGAATACTACATAGCATGACTATTTATAGCTCCTAGGAAACAGAATTAGGTTGACAATAATAAAAGTTACATTTGCTTAATATATATCTAACCAAGACAAACATAACAGCTTAAAATATTTTTATTGCAGACATGGCAAATGGATCAGGTTTCATCCTATGACTTGCAACTCTACCCACAGTTAAAAGAATGCTACTTAAATATCAACGATCAGCTGGGCAGCTGTATTTTGGCCAGTCGTTCAGAAGTGTAAAGAATTTAAATACTCACAATTAAGCTTTGATGTTAACACCCTATTAACTTGAATGGAAAAAGTTCACTCCTACAGTACTGCTGTCTTGAGTCCAGCTACTGACGCAAGGCTACAGTGAGTTTATTTAATGAATGAGAAAGGGTGGGGGAAGATTTTTCATTCTAGAGAATAAAAAAAGAGCGAGACAGACGTAGATTTTTTTCCTCCGTTGGAATCTGATGATTCTACATTACTTTATCATTAAACTGATCCCATCTATTTTGTCTGAGGTGTTAAACACTATGAGAAAACACAATTAAACAGCCAAGTGCATATCGAAAAATAAAGTTAATTGCCTGCCTGTAATAGCTGCAGCAGAAAATAATATTTACATGCAAAATGCAGATACTTAGCTGAAGGTGTTAGAAATCCTTAGAAAAGACTGCACTCTGGTGGAAGATTTGTTAATTTGCTGTACTATCTACTTGGTAAAGCCATAGTTTGTAAGTTTTTGTTTAAAATCTAGGTTTTGTAGTAAGAAAATATTTGCTACACAAAACGAAAAGCTCTTCAAGCATGTGTTACTTCAGTTCTTACAGTTCTTTGGTTTCACGTGCCAATTACTCATGGCATTTCAAAATACTAAGCCAAATATTTAGAAGTAGTTTTGTATAACTGTATATATTTCCACATCTGTATCCTGTGACACCAAGAGTAAGAGGGATAATTTTCCGTAATTTTGTTTGTTCTTTAACCCTAGCAGGTTAGTAAACACCAAAAACCCCAACCAAACAAAAACATCAAGTAGCATAGCAAGGGAAGACACAACAGAAAACAAATGCTCTTAAAATCGTTCCATGAGGAATGGAAATAATGAATCATGGATTTGTGCTTTATATTCCTCATATTCCTTTAACATGTTTACTTCTTCCTTTGGCCCAAGCAAAAATCCTTATCACAACAGTTCAACATACTCTAAGTTGTCCTCAACAATCTTCATTTCACACTTGCCAGTCACTGCTTTCTCCCTTCTGTGCCCACTACAGATCTGCAGTTACTCCCAGCCCTCACATACCCACCTCTCCAACTGACCAGGCAAGGGGCAGCATGTGTTACAACTGATCCACAACAATGTGCAAGCTGGTAGGCATGGGCTGCTGAAAGCAATTTCACCTGGAATGCATACTCTCCAAGCTGTCACTAACCCTCCCTCATTGCCAGTGCTTCTAGGGGCTCGCTCTTTTATGCATCTGCTAATTATCAAACCAGTTATTAGAATTTGAGGCTTATTTCTTGCTATCTAACATGGCTGAACTTGGTCAACAGGTTCCAAAGCTTGTGGAGAAGACAGACATACAGTAAAAATCACATGGAAAACATTCTTCATAAAACTAATAAAATTCTACTAAAAATACCTAGGAATTAACAATTAGATACACATTTCCACACATTACATATGAAAACAAGCAAATAATTGCAATATCTGCTTCGACTAGTATTTTAGACACTGTGTTTAGTGTTAACAAAAGAAATGCATTTATGACTGATGGAACGGACAAGCGGGATGAGCAATTTTGAATCTGGAGTGAACACATACATGAGGTACCATGACACAGAGAGGCAGAAGAAAACAACATTCATGGAGCAGCAGGCTAGAATTCATTTAACTTCAGGTTGCCCTCAATTAAAATAATAGATCTTATCTAAGATACCAGTAATTTAACATAATATACCACACACATATTCTGTACTGCCAGCAGGCAATAATGGGAAAAGTAGACTGAGATTATCATGTGCAATATACTGTTTCAGTTTTAACAGCCATATTTTTATATGCAAAATAGTACACTCAAAAGAGCAGTGGTACACTTGTCATTTATCTTGTAACGATTTTTTGCAATTTTTAAAAAAAAAATATTTACTGCTGAATTCAAGCTATAAGCACTTATTAATTTGTTCCAAAGACTACATTAACTTCAAAAAAATAACTTATTCCATAGTTCCCAAATAGTATTCCTGCTACCTTAGAGCACTTCCAACTCCCTGCCTACTAATTACGAAAATCTCTTCTTAGCCTTGCCTATCCTTGCACCTTTCAGATTTACCACTGCAGTTACGCATCATTATTTGTGACAGTAACAGCAAAACCTCCCATTTAATTCAGGTAGTACTGGTCTTACTTGTGTGATCACTTAAAAATGCTGCTCACATGTCAAACTAAGCATAGGAAATTCAGCACCATGAAGGAGTTGCATTAACAGTAGTAAAACAGAACTGAAAGCGGTTAATACCATTGTATGTTAAAGCAGATACAAACCATATTTACTCTCAGAACTTTATTGCAAGGGCTACTCTAAAAGCTGAAACATCTACTTTGGTGAGTTTCAAGTGCAAATAACCATATGGTATTCAAACACAACAGAAGTGTAAAATGTAGCCCTCTTTTGCATCAGCTCAATGTCTTCCATGCAGCCAGCCTTCTACTTCAAATTTCATACTGCAAGTTCAATAATCACATTAACAGTTACATTAATGCAACCCAGTAGTTCTCTCACTACTGATCTGAGTTCAGTATAATGAATAATCTTTTTTTTTTTTCCTTAAAATGCTGAGGGCATAACACCTACGGACTAAACAATCAACTGTAGAATACATCATATCACGAATAAGTTAATACTGTCATACTTTCCACTGTAAATATTGTGCTTTAATCAGACAGTACTATCATACAAGAATATTTATTATTACTTGCATAGTTATCTTTAATTAAGAAGTCATGGAACATTCTGACAACAAAAAATATTAAAAAATCAACATACATACTATAGAGATTGAAGTATCTGCTAATGATTTTCTGTGAAATATGAAAAAAAAAACCCAGAGAGGGGAAAAAAGGCTTTTAATATCTCCTTAAAGTAGTTGGCTCCCAATGAATGCACATCCCTTTATTTAATCATTGATACCCACAGAGTTTTAGAAAAGCTGGGATGTGAGCCAAAAAAATAGGAAACCTAGAAAACAGCATTAGAAATAACTTTAAAAAGGTTATCTTGTCCATCATTGTTTGCAGGTACCAATTTGAAGGAATCCCTTCCTGGCAAATGTTAGTCTAATCTCTTTCAAAAATGCCATTGATGGAGATTCCACCGATTCTCTACAGTGAAGTGATTTACCCACTGCTTATGTTCGAAAAGTTTTAACAACATTCAATATAAATCTCACTTGCTCCAATCACCTCCTCCCTCCATTGCTCCTTGTCCCACCTCCAACAGACACAAAAGACATTTTAGTGTTAGAGCAGGTCCTTTCGCACACTAGAGAACTCTATCACATCCATTTTTGTCTTCTCTTCTGTAAACCAAACAAAACATTTTATTCCAGTCTTTCCTCAAATTACACTTTCAAGCCTTCTGATCACTTAACACTAAACGTGTGCAGGTGGATGGAGGGGATAAGGTAAAAAAAGAAAAAATACTTCCACCACTCAAAAATATGTAGAAAACACACTAACAATGTTTGCACTGGGGGGGGGGGGGGGGGGGGAACCAAAAACAACCCCAAACCAAACAACAACTTCTAAGGATTATGAAATACTTATTATGGAAAAAGAAGAAATACAGTGAAAAAGTATTGGTATCGAGACACACTGGCATCAATGTACATTTTTGCTGTTACTATATTGTTAGGCAGGCAACACAGGCTAAAGATGGTTATGGAAAATTAGCATGTTGCACTTTCCATTTAAAAAAGGCATGCTCTTATCTTTCTCCTGTTTTCCATAAAAAACCCAAAACCACTATCAGACCAAACTATTCTGATACAATGATTATACAGGATTTCATACTATTAAAGGAAACATGGTATAAGATCTTATGAAATAGTAAGACAACTCTTAAGCTAATATTTTTTTTTTTTAGTGTCCAAAGTTAGCATTTCTCCTGATCCCTGTTGCTGCACTCTTGCAGTAGTCCCCCTGTAGTAAAAGCCACACTAATAAAGTGAGTGAGATGAGGAAAAAAATCAGTAAGAATATAATCTCATCCCAGTTTACATATGGACTCCTTCAAATGCTTTAGGCAATCACTGAATGTCCCTTTTACTTCAAGTAGCATATTAACATTACACAGTTTGTTTACAAAAGTCATAGATACAAAGAATCAGATATACTTCCCTATCTACAAAATGGGAAAAATAGTCACCTAAATGGTTCTTGTGAAGTTTCATTTATGCTCCGGAAAGCACTCTGAATCTGAAAGCAATACTTTTTTATATTATCCTGTTTCACATATCATATCCAAAGAAGCTAAGCTCTGTTCTAGTTTAACTAAAGTCAGAAATAAATTAATAAAATTAAGGGTTTTGTTTGTATTAGGAATGTTGCAGTTACTCCAAATACCAGGAACTGGCTCAAAAGAAATCCATACATGTTAAGACACAGAAACTGAGAGATTAAAACAACCTTAACTCTGTCCTACTGAGCTCTATTAAATGTAATGAGAGAAGAACATTCTGATTCAGGTTTTTTAGCATTTGTAGCCCAATCTGTCCTTTGAAAAGATACTTTCTTTCCTCCTGTAGCAGGAAAGGAATCCTGAAGAAAGGAGTATTTCTACTTCCTAAATCCCTCTATCTGCATTTACTGGACAACAACCCTAGAAGCACCAGCGTTCAGAAGAATCGTAACAGACATGCTGTTGTACCTGCTGAGGTAGCACACGACTACCAAATCTCCAGATGAACAGAAAACATGACTCAATCTATGAAGGAGAACTGAGTGACTTACTACAACCCCTGGAATTACACAGAAGTGAACTGCAGAAGCAACAGGTGAAATTACTTCTGAAGTCACAGGACATCACAGTTAACACAACCGTAGCTATTTATCTAACCTTTGCTATAGATTTGACTATTACATATAGTAGCAAGCAGCTCAGGATAACTACAAGCCAAATTCTTCACGGTACTATATAAAATATTTCAATATGTTTTGGCAGCATCTAAAGTCTGAATAATTCATCTCATCCATTACTAAGTTAATTCAGGTTAGAAAGATATTGGAACAGAAGGTTACATTTCTCAATCCAATTCTTCATTCATTTCTATTCAAATTAATCAATGAGTTTGCTTACAAAAATCCCAGCAGTTTCATTCCACACTCCCAAAGTACTGTATTCTGCAGAGGACAGGCTGCATTCACCACTCAAAACAAATACAGAAGTCCTGCTTTCAGTGCAAAGCTAAACAGAACCTGTGCTACTGAGTCACAGTCAAGGGCAACTACTTTTGAGGCCCATAATACTTCAGGGTTTTACTTTTTATGTTATGCTACAAAGAAAACAAGGCATTAAAAGAGTTCATGTATAAACTGTGGGGGTTTTTTAAGCATTAGGTATTCCAATGCTGCATCAGAAACAGCAGGGGGTAGTATTTCAGTGCTTTTAAACCCATGTACTTTTTTAGCAAAGCAAGTCTCACCCTGCATTTTCTCTCGCTACAGGTTACCCTTAAATCCCCCACCTAGGTTTCTTCAGCACTTAACTTCTTCTGGCTGTATGCCTGCCAGGCAGAGTTGCCAACCCTCTTCCGAGCTGGCTAGCACAGGTCCTGCTCCAGGCAATCTGGTGACCACCTGGCTGCTCTTTTCTGCTCCCTCTGCCTCACAGATTTTACCAGACTTTGATTTACCACTATTGTGGAAATCATTAGCCTATAACAGGTCACCTCACATTGCTAATTTACATCTTCCTATAAATATAGCAACTCAAAATCAGTTTAAATTTAAAATTAAAATATTAACAGCACATATTAATATGTACAGCACCACAAGTGTGTCCAACATTTTACAGACTAAAAGAACATTCCTACCATGAGTTTATAGTCCAAACACATAAAAACAGCATTTAGTGCAATGTAGACTATAATAATTTTGTGCATGTAATTTGTAAAAAATATTTCTTGAGAATGGCAAAGAGCTACTTCAATTTTCCCAAACTGAGCCAATACCATCCTACTTAGGTAATTTAGACCACCACACTTTCAGTTTTATCTAAAACAGGTTATGTCCCCCAACATCTGCTAATCACATTTAATATTCCTCCTGTTAGCTTAATTTTGCCAAGTGTGACATCAGGCAATTGAGATTACATGTTTACATCACATATATAGATTACAAATATTTTAGACAAAATAAAAAACAACTTTTTTTTAGTTTTAGAGGTTTGTTTTTGTTGGTTTTATTCTTATATGCCTCCATATTCTATTTTTCAGAGTTTATCTTGATAGACAGCCCCTGCCTCCCCTGCCCCAAATCCAAACTTGCTACAGATAGCCACAACCATTTGTAGAAAACCTACTATTTTCCCAAATATTTTTTTTGCAATTTTAGGATGTATTATCCTAATTACCATGACTAAGATCCAGCATTGTCTTTGATTCAGTTAAAGAGCTGATTCCCAGTTCTCCAACAGGATAAATTTAGGTATCTGAGAAACATGACACGTGTTTATTTTCCACCTGTATGTATCACATTTTATTTGTATTAGCTCACTTACACGGCCATTTTATGAATTTCTTCTCTAAAATACAGCAAAAAGCTTGGTAAAATACATGAATGCTGTTTCAAGGGAATTGGCTGTAGGATGGCCAATAAGAATTGTCCCTCTGATGTTGTCATTTGTTCTAAAACAAAGTAAATTAGACTGAGTTTAGAGAAAAAAAAATCAGCTTCAAAATTTAAAGCTCAAAACTTAAGAGTTGCAATGAAATATCCTTTCTGTAAGACTTACTCTCTAACCAATCTTGCATTTAGTATGCAAAATAAATCAGGAAAAAAAAAAGTAACTTTGCAATTAATTTCAATCACCATCATCACATACTGTACTAAAGGGTGAGCAAGCTCTGTGATTCTTCTATAAGTTACCACATTGCAAAGATGTATCTTGACAAACAAATGAAAATTAGTACAAAATTATTTCACTTATGGTCATAGGGGATCCAAAATAAGTCACTAAGGAAATTTCAATAGTCATAGAGATACTGTATGCTGAAGCCAGTATTTACTCCTCCCATCTCCTTCAAGCTATCCCATTCAGAAATTTTAAAATGATACACAGATGCCATATGATGCCTTCTCACAGTGGCTGTTTCCATCCTGAAGATACAACTGTACTATCAGTTTTCACCGATTTAAGAGAACACTGACGCTAAACAAGCCATCCTACCATCTTCCACCTCGAAGTAGGCTAACTGGACTGAAAACTGCTTTTTATCTGCAGATCTTTCAGTTCAATCAGCAACCCGATTTGACGGGCCAATGACCAGTGATAACGCAAGGGAAGTCACAGGAATCCGTTAGTAGAGGAAGAAAACTACGCTTTTTAAGTCAGAATGGAACCGTATCTTCAGCAGGCAGCTAAACTGTTATCTACATCGTAGTAGCTGGCACACTGTGAGAATGAAACATTTATCAGCAATTACCTCCATGATCTCCTCATGATCAATTTACAGTATTGTCAAAAGAAGGAATACACAAGAGCAAGAAAACATGAGACCCACTGGTGGCACACACAGGATTGCTGACTACCAGAAAGATGACACAAACCTGGTAAATATTTTTACATAAAATCAGGTATAATCTTCTAATCACAGAATAATAGGGTTTGAAGAAACCCCTGAAGGTGACCTCATCCACTGCCTGCTCAAAGCAGAGTTACCTTCAGCAAGGGTGTTCCAGTCCCTGCACAGTCAAGTTTTGACAATCTCCAAGGACAGAGATTCCCCAGCCTTCCCCACTCACTACAAGCCCCAATACTGAAATAAAAGTAGGTGGTTGTACGCATTTCTACCACTAGTTATTTGAAAAACATGTGCCCCCTACAAATGATTAAATTACTTTTCAGAAAATTAAATTACTTTTCCAGCACCTTAGACTTAAATACTTTTCAGACTTTTTCAAAAATATATGTAAAACAAACCAACAAGGTCAATGAAGAACCTATCCTGCTTTTAATTATCAGCTTATTTTTAATAACCTTCATGAGAATCTACAAATCAGTACATCAGTTTCAAGCAGTAGGTGAAAAAATGGCAAAACAGATAGATAAAATTAGAAGGGAAAAAGCCTCTGCTTCTACCTAAGCCATTCATATTTTCCAAAGAAACACAAGTTCTACTACTGCATTATTTTCTCAGTCAACTGCAACAAATAAAAATACCAGATCTTTGACAGAAGTGATTGCTTTTCTTACTTGGTTCAGAATACTCTTTTGCTCTTGTACTTTCTTTCTATTCTAGCCTAGTCCCCAACAAAGCAGAATTCCTTCTTCCTGCTCAGGGATATAATTATGTCTTCATTAGTTCTGAAATGCAGTACAGTAGGAATCTGTTGGATTTTTGGCAGCATAGGCATACTAAATAAGAATAACCAGATGCTGCTTACATCACTTTCAGATACAGACAAATTAAAAGCAAAACAAAAACCAATGCACAGGTGTTCATGAAAGCAGTAAGTTCTGAGTTTCCGCCACTATTTGGCTCTCTGTTATAAGGGTATTCTACTTTGGGTCCCAACAGGAACATAGTGTGTTCACAGCTCACAGCTATTTCATGCCCTCAGATGTACATACCAAATACAAATCATGCAGATAAAACTCTGTAACCATCTGGTCATCTAAAGTATTTCATATAAATTGTGAGTGACCTATTTATTGGTATGCAGAATGTTTCCAGTTTGAATGTTCTTCTTCCTTTTTGTTGTATTTTGATTGAAAGTTCAGGATGGCAGTTTGCAGAACTCCACGATATGTTGTTCTTTTGTTTGCACACCAACAGGTGCACAAACAGCCATTAAGTAGGCTGGTGCTAAGAAGTGCACAATAGCGTAACTGCTCAGTTATGCTCTAGAAATCAATGGAATTACCAAGGAGGAAAACAAAATAAACGGAAGTTCATATGAAAAATGAGATGAGTTGCCACTTGCAGGAGTGCCTAGTTATAACTAAAAATTATACTTTCATTTTCAGCCATTCCTCCAGTTTATGACTTACTAAAACAATAATCACTTCCTGCTGTGGGACTGAAACTGTTCCTGGTCCTCCTCATTCCAGAAGGTTGGTTTGTTTGTTTGTGGTTCTTCTGGAGAGAAAGGAGAAGGGCAGATCAAGGAAATCCATTACTATAGTATTTTAAAATGGTATTCACAATCTTTTTTGCTCTCAGGGCTCTTCAAATACTGAGTTCTCAATTATGGTCTTTCTGGAAGCAAAAGACTCTGCTTTCATGAGTGTATTCTTAGGAAAAAAAACGGTTGAGAAAGTATATACGTAGGATTTCAGCTAAAAAAAAACCAACAAACAAACAAAACCAAAACAAACTTCACCACATACAATTTGTACACTATTTTCTTGACAGAAGTACAAAGTACAACTAGTGAAATAAGTAAATGAGAGTACATAAAAAACCTAGATTAAACTATTTTTAATATTTTAGTATTAAGAATTATTGACATTTGAATACATATTGACAACCTGAATACTCATTTTTCATTTGTCTGAGGGCTATGCTTACCACTAACTTATGTAACTTGAAAAGCAAACAGTTTAATACATTAAATCAATTGTGTGCACTAGAAAGCTCATCTCAAATATCCACACGTTTGGAATAGAGACCTGATATATAAGGGCTATACAGATAGCCCTGTGACGACCTACAGGATGATTCCACGTATAGCAGCTTGGTTCAAATCTCATTGTCGTTGCTTATTTAATTGAAGTCCTTCGGAATAAATTTATTGAGTGTCTTTACAATACTCTGTACAATGGGAACCAGATCTCATTCAGAAAAACTCTGCAAGTAAGTGATAAAATGATCATTACTGGAAGGTACATCTCATCCATTATGTACTTCTAGGAAGAATACTGTATTTTTCACAGTCGTAACCAGCAGATTCTACATTACAAGACTGTTAATGAGCATCAGTGCGGGTATATGTATACAAATAACCCAAAGAGAAGTCTCTCAGTCACCTTTGCAGCTACCTCAGGATGAAAAAGTAGATCCTGACTTCCACTACCTGCCTGCTTCCTAGACCTGACAGGAGCCATCTGGCCCTCTCCAAATCACTTGCAGTTGCTGCCCGCTTGAAGTAAAAGTGAAGAGCAAGGGTGAAGGACACGACGTGCAAATGCTGAGGAAAATCTTGTACAACCAAGCAGCTCACTACTATAAACTTCTATTTTCAAAAATACAGCATGTGCCAACTATCACATAAACCATGCAATATCTAAGTATCTGCTCAGAAAGACAAATTATTTTGCCAGAGAGCTGGTTACATGAAAATATAAAAATACCCTAAATTATACACTCGGAGCCAAAGGTTAGAATTTTGCCAGCATATCAGATTTTACATCTTTATTTTTTCAGAAAGCCTGATCCAACTCCTATGAAATTTAGTAGAATTTATTTTAACTGGCTTTGACTCTAGTTCACAAGAAAATCATGGAACCAAGAACACAAGACCAAGACCTTCAACTTTATGCCTCCCCCCCACCAAAAGACTGCCAACAGCAAATAGCAGTGTAACACTCTTCACTACTCATTCAAAATGACTGTGCATTTTGATGTTTGATCACATTTTCCAGGCAAAAGTAAGCACATAAAAATTACAAGTAACTAATGAAAATACCAAAAGGCACCACAGACAGAAGAAAATGTTAGTTATTCATTAGTTTATTTTCTACAGTGAGTTAGAAAAAACACACACAATAGTAATTTCTGCCCATTACTGCTGTAAAATTTGTTTCTCCTCTTCTAATTCTGTTGAAATAAATGTCTAGTCAAATAATGGAAGCTCTGATCCTGATTTGTTTCCAGATATTTTCTCCAGTGTTGTCAATTATTGACAGATTTCTGAAACTGCCTAGTTAGTTTTGCATTTTCTAGAACTACAGTGTAACTGATCCCCCTCTATATTACCATATATTTTTAGTGAAGCAATGTAACTACCTTCCCCTATAAACGTACCAAGAAACACTGAAAGCCATAACAAAACACAGGTAGCAGAGCCCTGGAGCACTCTGCTACAACAGATCTGGTAACACCTTGTCTCTTGAGCCCAAGGGACACAGGAGTTGCAGTGGTGATTAGAAAGAGAAATAAACAATGGTTATTATAAATGTTTAAAGATCAAGGCAGTGAGCACTCTTTCATTGTGTATAGTGTATTACTGAACCACAATAATTAATAATGAGTTCATCTGTAACGCTTTTCAATCATATTTTAAGATGTTCCAAAAAAGAAAAGTAAATCAAAGACACTGACTTATTCCTAAATCAATGTCTTGTGTAAGTCAGTAGGCAAACTATTCCCTGTCAAATGCAACATGCTTTGCGATTGCACATTTGGATATACAGTTCATACACAGGGTGAAATATATTTTTAAAACTGTATTTGATTAAAAAGAGAAAAATCACTGAAGGTAGTCACATGCTGCAAAAGCTTGGATGGTTGTAAAGAATATACAATATCATAGGCAAGATTCTGTCATTCACACAGCTGATCATTTTATATTTTAAGGAAAGTATTTGTTGGATAGTATCCTTCCAAACCATTTATCCAACCATTTGTGCAAGCTGAAACACACAAAAAAGACCTGTAAACACTGATCTAAAAATATGTGAAAAATGCAGAAGGTTTTGTTACTGGACACTACTTCAGTGCCAGGATACCCAGCATTCACAGCTCAAAACCCAGAAACTTCACTAACCCTCATGCAAAGGACCGAGCAGTTTGAAGACACCACAACATGTATGAAAAGAGGTGCTAGGAAACATTTACACCAGCACTGCTGAAGTGCTAAAGCAGAAAACTGTAGTACTGTTCAAAATTGCAAACATTTTCCATTATAATTCTACATGTCAAAAGATAGACAGACAGACTGACAGATATCTCAATATACATGTCATTTTATACGTACCAAGGCAGATGGAACTAATGACTTCAACTTGTTGAAAACTACACTAGTCTGAGTTATGTATGTATGCAGTAATAAACCATAACAGTTGTTAGTTTGGTTGATACTGAAAGTACAAATAAGACATTTATGTAGCTATTATTTTTGCTCTAATAAAATGTGAAATTAAATGAGGTAAACTAATCTTAAATAATGGATAAAAACATAAAACTATTGTTTGAGACATAAACAGAAACTTCAGAAATAATAATACTACTTAGCTTACATACAGTCTTCTCCTTACAGGATCTAAATGGTCTAAGAGTTTACCTGTCTAAAATTTGAACTGGTCTACCCCTTATCTGTCTTATTTGGGAACAGCCAAGATACCTATCTAGAGGACAAACCCAAAAGCACTATTTTCACAGTCTGAATGCTTTACCGGCCATATGCTCCAAAGTTTCTTTTTGAATTCGACTTCCACTTCAGAGAAAGAAGAGAAAGTCATTAACATCTATACACACAACATTACGGGGATAAGATAAATTTTTTATTTTAACTTTCAGGAAAAAAATGTTAGCTTTTCAGATGCACTGTATGTTTTTTCTTGAACATTTAGAGTGGTCATTGGTAAACGGCTATGATAGCAATCCTATATTCACTTATTTTCTTATTAATACAACATTCAATTTTTTGCAACTGGCACTTCAATAACTGTTTTTGCCTATTAAATATTTTGAATTGAGATACTCTTCAATGAATCAGAACAAAAAAGTGGTTAGAAAATAAAAGATTCTCTTCTTAATCATAACTGTAACTAGCCATAACTTCCATTAAAACTGACACATACCATAATAAAAAGTTCACTGAAAGAGACTAAGTTAGATGTTACAGCAATGCTGTAACTTTCACTAGATTAAAGTTTGTCTTCTACAGCTTAGTTTTTCCCCTTTTAATAATGTCCACATTTAAATTTACAATATTCAGATTTGATTTCATCTAACTGTATCTCATATAGGCAACTATAAAACATTAAAAAAAATAACAACTGCAGAACTTCCTTATTTTCCCCTCACCTGCAGTACTCAAAACCACATCACAGCCTAATGAGAAATGGAAGTCATTGAAAAACCACACTTCCTTCAGTGCTGGAAATTGAATATAATTGAACAACTAGTTCTACAGGTGTTTCAAGTTTAAAGGATGCTCTGTGTTACAGGTGTGGCTTCACTACCGGAGAAGCATAAAAATGACATACAAGAAGCATTTGTCATCCTATCTATAATCTGACACTAATACCAATACAATCAGACAGAGAGTCTATTCTGTTCCATTATAGGCAAATGTGATGAAACCAATTCCTCCCAAAATACACAGGAAGAGGTTTCTGGATCTCCAAACAAAAAACATGAGTTGCATTTAATTCCTCTGTTATAAATTTCCAGTATTGCCTTGCCATTTCCATTAGCATGGAAAAAACAAATAGTTTAAATCACGTTTAACCTACCTAATTTGCTGCATCCTGAACGATAACTATTTACCTGCAAGTTTCATCATGAAGCCTTAAATCAGGTAATTCCCATTGTCTTAGTTAAGCACAGAAAGTAAGAAAAAAAAAAAACTCTTCTATTTTGAAAGTGCCACATATAAGAAACTACTACACAGATAAACTAGATGCTGTTGCACTTCACTTTAGCAGTCTATTAATATTTTCTCAGTGAAGTGCATTATGAAAAAGTAACAACTAATATTCTAATTTCTGTGACTAACCTGTTCAATCACCATAGCTGGTTCCAACTTGACATTGCTTCTAAACCACAAGTTATCAACTCACAATACTAATGTTTTGTGAAAATATATTACACACTCCCATCTTTCCTATTCTCATATGAAAACATAATCCCAAATCACCATGTCATAATACTCTGCACAGGAACCATTTGCGATACCATCACCAGGGATTGCAGCATTAGATAAGAAAAAAAGCAACAGACTAATCCTAGGAAGGATTTCATTTTCCTGCAAATATTCCTTATTATAAAACACACTTTAGGAATGCCCAAACTATATTCTCCCCACTTTTTTTTTTTCCTCCAAACTTCTCCAGAAAGCATTAGATGTTCTTCCATTTCACAGTACTTATAATGGTGCTCCTGTGAAAAGCCCAAGTGTCAGCAGGTAACTGTACTGGGTTTTTTTTTCTTCTTTTTTTAAAAAAGATGACAGTAAAGAAAAAAGACTACTTGTTTTTTGTACTGTCTTTATACAAAACTTCATCTTTTATCAGTGCACATAAATATGGCTCTTGGAAAATACACCACTGAACAGCTCTTAACAGGTAGATGAACTTCGTCCATTTTTTCCCTTCCAGATCGTCTCATTTAGAATTTTACATTTTTGTATCATGTTAAAAAGCAATGGAAAAAATATTCTTGTTAAAGCTACTTAAAACTATGCTGCAAAACCAACTGTTCTTGGTAGCTCGTAGAAGTTCCTAAGAACTTAGATGAATGGTCCCCTATTTCTACTGCTTTATATATGCACCATCAACTCAGTGCATGTCTAGGAACTGTGGGGAAAGCCTTGGGTCATTTTAAGAAAACATCTACGTGCCAAATCAGGTAAATAATTCTGACATTTCCTAAATTCTGTAGGATGGGGGCGGCATTTGTTTGTTTTAAATACAAACTCCTATTAAATCTCATTTCCTAAAAAGAAATAAGAAAATTACAAAGCAATGCGTTACCAATTTTTCCAACAGCCCAACAGTACTAGAGCTTAAGAGGTAGAAAATAATCATCCCAGACAAGGGTCATGAGCTCTTAGTATCACAAGACGAGTTAGGGAAGATAGAATCCAACTTCCTCCTCCCCTCATCAAAAGATGGGAAACTTCCGCTGTATTTGTTCAGTTTCCTGTGTTTAAAAAGGAAAAGGGGAAACCGGCCCAATTGCAAAAATTTCAGAACAGGAAGGTCCTCAGAAAAACCAAACTGTTCTTTCCCCACCATCGCTACTCCTGAGTTCCAAAAAGAACTCACGTATCATCCTGGCTACAACGTATGTTACTCCTTGCTCTTCTGACAGTGGCATAGGTGCCATTCATATTTAGTTATCGTTCTGACACGCGGTCAAATTAACCTGAAGAATGCAAATAAAGGAGAGAGAAAGGGAAAGACAATTTTAACTACCTAAAATGCAGACAAATCAGAATGTAACAATGGGACAAACAGAAGGCGCTTCTCTAACTACAGGGCCTTGACCTTGCCACATTGCAGTAGTCTGCTACAGCCAAAAGTAGTTCTGGAAATAAAAGAAGTCTGAAATTACCATAATGGAATAGGTAAGTAAGGAACTGCTAGCAGCTTTTCTACTAAGTTAAATGTAAGGCAACTTACCTCTGTCCACAACCATAAATAATTAAAGCAAAAACCCAGAACAAGAATCCTTATCCTTTTGATTTTGAGTAATTACACAAATTGTCCCTCAAATAAGTGCTTCTGACATTTTTGGAACAAAGGAAAATTATTCTTGGTTAAAATAGATTATTTTAACTGTAGATAAATGAATTGTTCCGAATTGTTCCAAATTTTTCCAGAGTTTAAGGGTTTTCTTTAAAAGCCAATGAGAGTATTTTCCCTTCAACCCATATTACAAAGAACATCACAGTAAGAGCCACTCTTACCAAAATTGTACTACCGTAAAATTCTATTATGCTAACCATAATCTGCAAATAATAATACATTTAAATATACGATTCACTTCAGAGATGTTTTTATTATTGCAACACAATGCATATCTTTAAAATATTTTTACTTTCTACAAACATTATTTGATCTAAAAAGTACATGTTGTAAAATCCTATTACATATTTAACGTTTTGTAGTAAATGCATATTCAGAACTATTTCTTTACCAGAATGAAATCTCTTTTATATAGTGTATATTCCGTATGTAGGGTAGTTCTCAAATGTACAATAGCAACATAAGCACATTTTGGATTAATCCCATTACTATCAGGTAGATTTACTAGATCACACACCTTACATAAAATGCAACACACTGAAAACTTCTTCTGAAACCAGGGATCCCTGGCACCATTCATTGTCCCACTCAAAGAGCATCCCTAACTTAAAAAGCTATGGGAAGCAGCATTATTCACCTGCTTGAGACAAAAGGCAAACACACACACTACCAGTCTTTAAGTGACAGGTAAAACATCAGTACATTGAAGCTTAATTATAATTCCTCCTTATTCTTCCATAGAAGTGATATGCAGACATCAGCTTTATACTAGCTGTAAATTTGACACTTCTACTGTCCTTATGGTGTCTGATTAAGAAGTAGAAGTACTAAAGTAGCCTCTTCACTATTTCTGCAGGAAGTCAACTGATTCCTTGTGTTCATGAGCAACATAATATTAAAATCAGGCCAACAGTGAGCCACTAACTACAGGTGAAGTAACCTAATTATTTTTGAGATCACTATGTAAGGTAAAGCCTAAAACTGATTGATCTTAATGTTGTAATAAATCAATCATTTTTAGAATGGTAAAAGAAAAGTAGATTTCCTTACTTTCCTTACAGTATAAGAGTACTGCTTACTCCAGTGCTCAAATAAGGGACTAAATACATGAAGACTAGTACCTCCAGGGAAAGTTTACAAACAGGTAAAAAACCCTACATATTTGGGGTGGCCTCAAACATACGTAAAAATGTGGAAGCAAGAGATTGAGAAGGACAAGCTTGAGAAAGTTTAGAGGAAAACTGCCTACTAAAATTTGGTGATAACTGTATCCCTGATTAATCAGGACACTGGCGTTTAGGTTTCAATTTATCTGCACATAAGTACAACTACTACCATGAACAAAGGAAGTTCCTAATTATAATCTAAACTTCCATAACACTTTGGCATAATGAGATAGGAGATATTAAAACTTCCTATTCCAAGCTGAGAAACTGCTCTTTTGTGAGAAAAGTTTCTTGGATCTATACTTCTAAGATGGAGGCTCACGGACACAAAACACCTAGTGCCAGCTAGCCCACAATGAAGTTCTTCCATTGCTAAAGTAGTCTTCCACTGCTATAATTTCCTTTTCAGTAAAGAACTTCCAAAAAAATCTTTAATTAAATCAAATTTCTTACGTATGAAATATTACACTTGCTATACAACTGCAAAATACAACTCCAACACTCCATTTGCAAGTCTACAAACATTTGTTGTAAATAACATTTTGTTAAATTGAAAACAAGCCTGCAACCTTCCGGGTGAGAACTACAGCACATGAGAATAAACGCCCTTTCAACCAAACACCTTTTCTAAGGTGTTCTTACCAAAAATTCTTGCCAACCATAGGGAAGGTCAACTTCACATATTGCACTGCATTACTGAATGTGAATATGTAATGTTTTCTCAGATTAAGATACATCTGTTTTACCATAAGAGTAAGAAACACTTGTGGTGGCAGTTCTCAAACTTTTAGTTAGGTAACTGTATCAGTTCAGACTCAGGACTGTGTTTCTCCACTGATAACCTCCCAATTACAGGTCAAAGTATATGCAACTGGAAATGGAATATAGTGCAACTCCACCCATAGACTGCATTTCAACCTTGATTATTAAGAAAAGTAGGGTGCTACAGAGAATATCCCAAGAGGCAGCTGACAGCTGAGAACCAGTTTTAAAATTCTGAAGCACTAATATAGTACATGAAAAAGTGGTGGAAGACCAACCACTTGCTCAAAAAGATGCCAC
This sequence comes from Platalea leucorodia, assembly GCF_965183815.1. NCBI lineage: Eukaryota > Metazoa > Chordata > Aves > Pelecaniformes > Threskiornithidae > Platalea > Platalea leucorodia. The sequence continues at coordinate 93,677,479 of NC_138826.1, forward strand.
TTGCTCCATAACGTGTTATTGATAAAAAGCATACCTATCTATTTTTTTTAGAGAAAGGTTAAGAGGGAAAAATCAGTTGTACAGATGATCTCATTTCACACTTAGATCAACATTTATTTCTCTCTTTTTTGTTTGTTTGTGTTGGAGTCTGTATATTCTTTGACTCCTCAATTAATGTCCACATTAACATAAGACGGAGATACAAAGGCAAAAAAGGTAAAGCAACAATGTCAGTCACATCCAGCAAGTAAGTAGTGTTGTTCATTGGCGTGCTCTTGCTGAAACCTACTTCCATGGGATTTCCTTCCTCTAAGGGAAGATGTTCTTGCCTTGTGTAGCAGGAGCTGGATTATCGCCAGGCACCACAGTTGTGGTCTTTGAACTGATCAGCACTTAAAATTTAAGAGAGGTCCATAACAGCAATAAGTTATACTTAAAAGTAGAAAGAACGAACAGAAACTCGTAAATTCTCTGACAGATTTTTTTTTTTTTTTAAATACCAGTTGAATGACTTAAAAAAAACAAAACAAAACAAAACCAATCAACTTGGTTATAAGGAAATAAATACAAAACATTACATAAATAATGCCTCAAACATCCTACTAGATGGGTCCTGGAAAGTATCATCTTCTTTTTAGGCATTTCAGTTCCCACTGTTAAGAGATGTCAACCTATCAAGGATTTGAGCCTTGGCAGAATCTAATTTAACAGTATTTGTTTTCAAATGCCTCTTCATTCCCTCTCCGACAAAAGGTCCAAATCTGTACTAAGGATTCTCTTGTTCCCTTACTGGTCGTATGTTACAAAATTTCCTAATGATGAAGCATTTTACACCTGGTTTCTTACACTCTATTTTCAACCTTAACTGTCAATTTTATATTGCTCGTAATCAGCCATACATCTCCTGTGTCATTATTATTAACTCCATGCTATTTGTACTCTTTTCACCAAATATCCTCATGGTACTATCGTAATTTTGTTTGATTATGTGTCTTGATTACACAAGAATTTCTTATGGTCAAGGGAAATGTTTTCAAGCATAATTCAGTCTCTTCTGCACTCGCTCTACTCCACAAATATACCTGTCTCAACACTTGTAACTTTTGGAATCATCTTTTGATGAACTCTGCCATTTTACTTTCCATACTACATTAATCTGTCTGTCATTGCCTCCTGGATCATCAATGCATAATATTCTCTCAATTATGCTTTTTGCACATAAAATCTATATACACATAAACATTCTACATGACAATCTACGAAAGCTCTCCTGTTCTAGGACCACTCCTGGCAAAACATCCCTACTCAGCTTTCTTGAAAGTACCACAAAAATAACAACCTCTTTCATCATCGTGTACCTTCATTTTAAAACTCATGAAGATCGTCTGATCTTTCTCTCTCTTCCTCATTTAGTATCCACATACACACTACTCTGAGACCTTCTGAAGTTTTTACTAATTTGATCATTCTCATTAAATTGCTGCTCCATTTTAAGCACTAGCCAAAACCCCTATTTATCTCCATCTGTAAATAACTTCCAAGAAGACAACACAACTGTTAAGCCCTGAAAATTACCTAAGTGACAAGACTTGATCTACTGTAGCAAAAACTAGCTAAAAAGGGGGAAAAAAAGATATCAAGAATGAATACTTGTCTAAATGTGTGGAGTCTTTTTCTCTACATTCTGCGCGTTGTTCTTGCTTAGTTTATAATGGGACTTCCCTAGGTATGTGTGACAACCTCCACAAATTTGAAAGGAAGGCAAACCAAAAACCCCACTCTTTTCAGAAAATTAACCATAAGGCAAAATTAATAACTTACCAAGCTTGATCTATTAAAAATAAACAGATAAATAAACCAACAACAGAACTAGGCAATTCAAGACTAGAATCTGCTAGCTTATCTCTCTGCAGCTAATGTAGTCAGTGGAACTCTGATGCAGGTCTCCAGGAAATCAGATTTCTACAATTAAAAAACAAAAACAAACAAAAAAACCCCAAACAAGCCCTCACCGCCACCGAAACCCTAAAGGCAGAGGTCATATCACTACTGGGGGGCAACGCCAGCAGCACAGCAGCCACTCAAGGGGACAGCAGGACTGCCTGCTTGAAAAAGGATACCACAAGCTGCAATGTAAGATAACAGCAATAATTTCTCATGTACATATGCAAGAAAGAATGATGATCTATGCTTTTTCCACCCTCCTCTATACACTGAGGTAGGGCAAGAGGTAGAGAAAGGAGCTATGTACCTGTTTTAAATAATGTGTTGGTTTTATTCTCTGGAGACATCAGTGTGGCGGACAGCTCAAAAGAGTGGCAATAAGCACTACTGCTGAACACAAATTTACATTATCTTTTAGTAAAAAAAAAAAAAATATTTAATAGCAAAAATCATTCCAATCACAGCAGAAACAGAAACTATGTAGCTGTATGATAGTATCTGTGTAACATGGTAGAAATTGCAGAGTTGCATGAAGAATATAGTTTGCCCCCATCTTTGACTAACTCACCTGCCCTCTGCCCACTGTTTTGATCAGAACAACTTACATACCATAACTTGGAGTGGTTTTAAACAACAGCCATTTTATACACTGTGCTTAGAGTAGGCTGAATTTGAAAGTTCGCTTTCCAAATTACCCAAGCGGAAGGCCCAGGACAAGCAACAGTTTCATATCACATATGATCAAGAACTGTCAAAAAGAAACAGTACTTTGCACCTACTTCCACCTGTAAGATCCAAATTTGGTCTCTAAATCTTTGTGTTTGTAGGTATAAAAAAAAAATTCTCAGAATTTTTGAAAGTTTGCTCCATTAAATCTTTTCCTCTCTTGTTGAAAATTCATTCTTAACATACATGTGCTATTAGAGGAGGGACAGAAAGTCCACGCAACCTATCCCAAACTTGACCTGACATCCAGTCTTGTATATGCTATATATATATATATAGATATACATATATAATAAAATTTATGCATTTCTTATATAACCAACATACAAAATAAAGTATTCATAAACATTACTGATTTTCTCAGAGTGACAACAGCATTTGAAAAAACCCTTACTGTTCCACAACTGTATCCTTCTTAGCTTTCTTAAGTGCAGCAATGCCCATGAAGAAGTATTTTCCAAGATGAGATCTTTCTCCCTGCAAGCTCTTTAAGGAAGAGATAAAATCCTTTATTTGATTATATGCAATTTTATGCCTTTATAATATTTTAATATAAGGATAAAAGTAACAGTAATTGTGATGATGACAGATTTTTTCAAACCAAAATGAAAATGGTAAATTCAGTGTTAATGAAAAATATAAACTACCAGAACAGAAATTAAGTCTGTTCGTGCAGCACTGGTAGTGCAAGCAAAAATGCAGAAGAACCACTAGAAGGTTTGTACCAGTAAATAGTAACCTCACTGTAGAAAGCGGACGGTACAACTCAAGTCAGAGACCACTCATCACTTTACAAATAATGACAGCCTTCACTGAGTAGCAACCCAGCATCTGGGCCACAAGTTGATTAATATCCAGTGACCAATTCAAATGAGGGAGTTGGCCATTAAAGACTAACTTATCAGCATTTGATTACATAACCTCTCCTTTTCTTTCTACAGTATCTACCCCATCCACCCTTCCGAACAGCGTTCCCTCCACCAACATTCCCACATTCCTGCCTCCTCTCCCACTGCGTGAATGCACCCAGCTCACTCTATATTCACATTCCTCTCCTTTGCAATTCGACTACCTATCCTCAAATGGTCTTCTCTCCCCCTCTCATTAAAATACCTCCAAACACCTTTTCTTCCCTCTTCTTTGGCCTACAGGTGACTGAGAACCAGCCTGTGTTATGTGGCCCAACTGGAGGCAGAGTTAGCATGTGCCTCCCAGCTAAGTAGCTGACTACTCAGAGTACAAGTGTCTTCTGCCCGGCCAGCAGCCTCGCAGTACACATGCACCTTGGAGCCTCCAAGCTGCACAGTTGGATCAACTGGCTGCCTGGTCAGGAGATGTGTGTCTTCCCGATGGGCAGCTGCCAAGTCAAAAAATATATATGAAGTCTCTGAAGCCGCAAACCATAGCAAACACATACCATCTGAACAAAAAAAGCCTTGAGGAAAAAGATACAGTCCTGAGAGTCACTTCCACCTGGTGGCCGCCTACAGCAGAACCCTGTACAACACCCCCTTTAAAGTTTCATCTAGTAAAGCAATCAGATCAACAATCCTGTATATGTATATTGTTGCTGTATGTTATATGGTATGTGAATCATCACATTTATGTTGTGTCTACTTCACTGTAACTTTCCATCATTACTTCCACAATATAAACAAGGTATTATTCATATTTATTTTGATGTGAGTGCTGTAAGTCAGCAATACTACAGATCACACTATACTAGTGAAATTACAATAAAAATGAGTGAATTCTTTGATAAGTTTCTGAAAACAAGAAATAATGGTAACAGCTTTTTGTTTTCCTTACTTAGCTAGATCACCAGGCAGCGCCCTCCCAAAAAAGCAAGCTTAAATTAATTTACTCATATAAAAAACAAATCCTGTTGCTTTCATAAACTCTTTAAAAACAAAACAATCACCAAACCTTGAGTCTGCAACTTTTGCTTACATGCAAAGACCTCCTGAGGACAACTAAAGAAATGAACACTCTGTTTACACCAATTTCAGTATCTTAAGTTTTGAATATATCTTTATTGACTTTACTTTTTTAGTTTCTTTCCTTGCTAAAGCAGGCACATTTTGTGTTAATATACATGGTCCAGATCTTACACATCTGACCTTTACAAGCACACTGCAGGACTGACACAGGATGCCACCAGATCTGGAGAGAATTCCACATGGGCAAAAGTCTACGAACACAGCTCTTACAGCAGACCTACAGAAGCACCAAGTCACCAGAAAACTAACAGAATATTCTTGCTTTCTACCAGGCACATAAATTTATGTACAATCATCATTTTAAACTGCATTGCACACAAATATCCATACAGAAGTATATCGGTACATTTAGGGAAGCTGGGTGTTTGTTTACAGTTACATGCAGAATGGCAGATTATTTTTAAGTCACCTTTTTCTTTGATCTTACTTAAGAAGCACTTTCTTCAACAGCTGGACTAACTCTGTTTAAAATACAATTAAACTGCTTATTAGGAGAAGGAAAGCTACTAGAGAAAAATGGGATTTGTGTACTGGTAATATAAAAACCTAAGTAGAAGAAAAATCTTGTATTCATCTATGACAAAAACCACCTTTCCAGGAATGTAACTGTATTTCAGTAATAACAGCATATTGACTATAGGACATATTAAGGAAACAATACTGAACATGATGAAGCCATTGTCACCAAGCATTGTATTTTTATTTCTAACCTTTCACACTGTTACTATGATTCCATATGCCTTGACTAATGTAACATCTTCCTAATAAATAACTTCATGTTATATAAACAGAGAAGCACGTGGCATTAAACAGGATAACAAGTTTAGCTAAGTTTGAAGGAAATAAAGTACTTTGAAGCATTTGAAAAAAAGTGCTTACTAAAGGTATTCCAAGCTGTATGGTAGTTAGGGTGCTGTATATTCTTCAAACCCAATTAAACACAATAATTCACTACAGGGGTCAGCTTTTGCACGTAATTGTGCTCGAAAACAAAATTTTCACTTAAAAAAAAAAAAAAAAGTATTTCTATACCTTAGAGTTATAAAAATGACCTTGGAAGAACAAGCAAAATACACACCAATGCTGCAATGCCTGAGTGGGTCTGCAGAGTACCTGAAAGCACATTTTTCAGGTGTGTGAAATACCCTTTAGATATCCGTCTGGATCCTGTAAATTCTGCATGTCCATAGCTGCACAATTTTTTTTTCAGGTACCATGGAATCTATTATCGTTTTGCTGTAAAATTCAGTATTTTACTGTTGCTAGGCATCTGACATTTAGTGCTTTGTCCTCTTGCCCTTTTACCTGCATACACCTTTTCTTTCCTTCAGTTTTCGTTACAATTAGGAATCCGTCTGATTGCAGTAAATATTCCATGTACAGTCAATGGGTACAGACATCAAGGAACAGTAGATGAATTCCGGCTTGTAGTCAAAGAATGAGAAGATGATGATTAGCAGAGAACGAGAGACAAAAAGACCCGTGAGCCAGGCAGCCAGGGTGAGCAGTACTGCAACAGTGAATCCCCCAGAGCCCACAAGCAAAGGAAAGGATTTCTGAATTGGCCCACATTGGTAACACCATAGAAGCCAAGACAGTGGGGAAAGGATGCCCAGAAAGCACACTCAAAACCTCCTTAGAGATAACTAATACTGAGATCAATCAATTGCTATGTTGAAAGATGAGTCAGAACTATGTGTACATATATGTGGGGAAAAAAGGTATCTCATAGTGATACGACAGATTAATACTGCCATGGAATTTATTCCCATTTACCACAGAGAGCACAAGGCTCTATTATGAAGAATATTCTCTAGAGACAAAGTTAAGGTTGCACATTCATACTTAAATGAGGTCATTCCTGATATTTTTCAGGTATTTACTGTGCAACTGTAGCATTATATGAACATACACTGTTAAAAATGTGAATTTGCCTAGGTTTTCATAGATGGTATTCAGGGAAGAAAAGTGTCCAAGAAACAGCTGTGTAATCTCCAGTGTTTCAAAGCTCTACTATCCTTCCCAAAATTACAGAGGACGTGTGCGAATTCTGTAACATGGCACTTTTTACCTGGCCATTGCCTGGATTCTACATCATTTAATTAAGGTCACTAGAACCCAGATACTCCTGAGCAAAATAACCATGTAAGGGAAGAACTGTTCTGAAGTTTATTTCCATAAGTTTTCTTTTAATACAAATATACTTTAAAAAAAAAACAAACAAAACCCCCCACACAGTTCTACACCTATCCTACATCATAATCATTGTTAACATACTCAGAACATGCTACATTTACCCCCAAAGTAAACTCTTTTCATTTGGCTTAAGCCCCTGGGATATATCCCAAACAAAAGTTACCCCAACACATTACGTTCCAGTAATACACGTTGTTACAGCACTTCTCCAAAAACTTTAACTGAGCTACTCAAAGTTAGTCATATGATCTAGTGATTTACAGAGCTGAGAATCTCTACACGTGGATTATCATGGAAGCACAGCAACCTTTGGACTGGGAGGCAGAGGCCAACCAGCAGACGTCACAGCGTGTAACAATGGAGAAATGCATGCAGCCATAAGTATGACCCATCCAAACTTCAGCAAACAAACGTATGAAAAGTCCAGCAAACATTGTGAGTGAAAAGATCACTCTGAATCAGAATGATCGCCTTTACAGGATTTTTATGTATTTTAGGCAGGTATGGATTGACAAGTAACACTGTAAATTATTCTAAGACTACTAATTGGAACAGTTGCTCCTCCCACACCAATAAAAAAGGAAAATAGTAGGAACACAGTTCACTCTTGCAGACAAACATGCTCCGGTGCATCATTCAACAGAACTCCACTCTATTATAATGGTATGCAATCCCTCTTGCAGCATAGCTGGCTTGCTACAACTTATCTGGAGTTCAAATAAATGCATGCACATTCAGTTTAAAGATAGGAAAACAAAAAGCAGAGAACTCAGTGTCACTACCTTGTTGCCGAAAATCTAATTCGCGTCTGCTTAGACTTGAACTTGTTGCTCCAAGGAGACTGTATTTTAGATCTGATACCTAGCTCACTAATCTAGTACCTCAGGCAAAGCCTAAGCTCACTATTCTGGGTACCATCTTGCTGTTTTATTATCCTTTCTTAAGATAAGCTTCTTTCTTTCAACTGTTCCAATATTTCTCTGCTTAGGTATCCCAAGTTTATTTATTCCCTAAGGAATAAAGATTGTTCTTCCTCTCATCTATGCTATATTTTCTGCTTCTCAACACTGCAGAGGGCAAACAAGCTTATGAATAGTTTTATTTTCCTCATATATTCCTAATTTATATTCATTTTCAAATATTTAAGATATGACATAGAAGCATGAAGAGACACAATCCCTGCATTAAAGAGCTTACAGTCTCACACTTCTCTGTGAGATAGGTAAACAAACATCAGTATACCCACTTTATAAATATGAATAAAAAGACAGCAAATGATTTAACTAAGGCCACAGAATAAATACCTATCAGACTGATAATCAGAAACAAGATCATGTGATGGGATCTCTGGCCTATACCCAATTCCCTCTACAAACTGTATGTCTTCTAATAATGTGGACTGGTACTACAGTTACTCCAAGTAGTCCCATTTAAGCTGCAAGACACCACTCTAATGCTCTGAACAAGCATTTTAAAACAAAACACAGCAAAACAAAACACGAACAATCCATTCTCATGATCTGTTACATACTTAGTTTTCAGTTTTCCAATTCACAGACCATAACATTATCCTGTTTTATTTTTTGAACAGTGCTTCCTCAGCTGTTGATTAAAGAGGAATTTTAGAAGACAGTAAATAATAGTAGCCCCCTTTTATGGATGGTTTAACTAAGGCTCAGGAAGAAGAAATTTGCCTGTCAGAACTGGATTCTAGCATTATAAAAAAAGGCTTTACTGTATTTGGATTTCATGCCTATTTGACATGCACTCTCAAAGTAACAGTCTGAACCTCTGCATACCTCTAGTACCTCACCTGTAAAACTTAACAAATTATACTTTTCTATTTCACTACTGCAGAAAGTGGGGAAAGGGTTAGGAAAGAAAAAAGAAAAAGAGTATGGAAGTCTTATCTATTGAGGTTTAACTGCAAATAAACAAGGTAATTAAAGCCTATTAGCTCTAAAATAAAAAAAAAAAAAAAGTCTGCAACTCCTTTTCTTAGCCCAGGCTTATTCCACTTCACAAGAAAAGAAGCAATATCCTTGCATTCCATATGCATTCTTGACCTTGTTGTAATATGCTTACCATTTATTCAAACCTAAGACGTTACCACAGGTATTAATAATTTTAAAGCATAAATTAATTTTTATACTGTTTCAGTTGAAGATCAGAAAATGGTCTTAACATGTAAGCTTTCCACCAATTATTAGAAGATTCAGTAGGTCCTAAAAGTCACCACAGTTATTATAGTGTTGCCAGAAACTTGCTCTTTGTAGGTTATTAGTTCTGACATCTGTCTAGATAAGCTTTCAAGTTCAACAATCAGAATTTTGTATTAAAACTGAAGAACAACATTCACCCCTCCTCAAATAAACCAATATATTTCAGCTTAGCAGCAGTGATTTAGGTCATTTCTAACAAAAAGCTTGCAGAAAAATAATCAGGAAGAGAAAATATGTTAACATTCACCGCACTAATTTTTCACTATGTTTTTCAGCAGTAAAGAGGAGTTTACGCTCTGAAGGAAAAGCTCAGAAACTCTGATAGAGGCCAAACTCATCTGCATAATGACTAGTATCACAACATAACTCTAAGAAAGAGCAATTTTAAGGTAGCTATGTTTCCTTTCACCTGCTGCTTGCTCTCCTCAGAAGGGGCCTAATGTAAATTTTGTATTATAAAAGTTCTATTTTCTTTTGAGCAGATTCCCAGCAATTCTGACAACATCCATCCAAATAAATAACTTCTATTGAGAGACATTCTAAGATTTTAACAACCAACATATTTAATTCCCTTAAATAAAACTTTATAGCACGAACAGTAACTAGTCTTGATTGTTAATATGTTGACTGTACGATTACAGTACAACTAAAACAAAATTCCCCCTCCAACTATGTAAAATATTTGCTTCAGACTTAAAAGCAAGGCCTCAGACGTCTGATCGAAACATGCGTTACAATTCTTATCTTGAGGGGGAGAAAATAATTTTAAAAAGAAATCATAAAAATGTCATCCATGTATTTGTTTCCTGTCTTGCCAATGACTGCAGGATTTGTGACAAAATTAAGTGCAACAGATTCCGCAGGTGAAGTCTGTAGCGTTGCAATAAAAGTCTGTAGCTACGCAAGACGAAAGCCTGCATTACAGTGTTATTCAAGGATGGACAGAACCTGTAAGGTCATCTGGTCCATTTCTCTGCCAGTCCTGGCTCCTTACCTATTGCACATGTATTAGTGTCCTGACCAGGCTAGTTCTGGATGACCCCTGGTGTGGGTTTCCCCCTACTCTGCTTGGCATACTATTCAGAAGGTAAACAGGTATATCTTGGGGGTTTTTGTGCTGCCATCTGCTCTGAATTTTCTCCCTTGGTTTCATTTCAGCTTACACGTTAATGCAGCCTATTATTTTATTCAAAATTATCTCCCTTTTAACTATTTAGGCCCTTCAAAATGCTTGTAAGTTACCATTTCCCCTTCTTACCCAAAATGTTAATTTAGCCAAGCAAAACATATTTATTTCTCAAATCTTTTTTAAATCAATTAGTCCCTTCAGCCTTCTTAACATATTGTTGCTCTTCTCTAAGCTTCCGTTAAGTTGCCCCACCTGTTGCAAAGGCTCTGAAAGTAAAACAGTACTCCAAATACACAATCTCATACAAAAACTCATCTCCCACTTGTTCAACGCCTCTGTGGATGCAACCTAAACTCTTCCTGATTTTTACAAAGTCTATATATCATATTGCAAATTGGGGCCTGCTCTTCCTGTCAGAAGCATGCACAAATCCCTTTCATATGAAAGGGAGTTGGGTGCACACAACTGACAGGATTATCAGGCCCATGGTATCACTCCTATCCCTTTTTCAGCAGTACTGCTTTCCAGGTTATTCCCTCACAATGAATACCTGTTTTGGATTACTGTCCCTCAACTGTTTTAGCTTGCATTTTCCAAACTAAATCTCATTTGTATTTTCCAACAATGTGCCTAACTTCTTTAGATAACCTTTTCTGCCCTGACTTGCGTTTAACTCTTCCCACTATCATTGTCTGCTAATGTCGCAAGTGTATTATTCACCTTCTTGTAAAGTTAATCAATCCAGACACTGAATATGCCTAAAATGGCTAAACTTGTATTACTACGTGCATATGTAAGCACTGATGTTACTCTTTTAGCACCTAAAACTGCTGTGACTCACCAAATCTATTCTTTATACTTTGTTCTATTTTTGTTTACGGTCCTTCAACCAATTTTTCATTCAGATGACTATCCATATACATAAATAATTTGTTAATGAGAGATTTTGAGATGTAATTGAATTTTAGAAAATACGTAAAATATTACTACAGCTACAACTTTCTCTTCATCCACTGGGGCCTTGAACCTGCAATCAGAGCTGGCAAGCAAGCCAGTCCTGTACTTCTCCATACTCACTGATCTGTGTGCAGATGCTGTTGCAGTATCAGATCCTAATTTTAAACACTGAGCAAGAATAACAAAGAAAACTCTTTTAAAGTAATTTTGCTTGGAAAATTCCAGGCTGCTTATTATTGTTTCCCTGATATTTCTGCCATTATTTTACTAGGAACAGAATCCCTTAAATGTATCTAGTTCTTCAGCTCATGCTTTTTTTTTTTTTCTCTTTTTCTTTTCGCCTCTTTTTTTTTTTTTAAGAAATCTACTATTACTCAATTTCTTAGTGGCATCTTGAAGATCAAATTACTTATAAATATCTTCAGATCCTTCATGAACCCTCTCTATTTGTTGTCAATAACTATTTCATATGGTCCTGATTTTTAACTGCTCACACTTTTTCATCCTACTATATATGGAATTTCAGGAAATTCAGCATAATGGCTCGTCTTTATAATAACCTTATGCAACTTCTCACTTATGAGCTGACCTCTTTCCTCTCTACTTGACTTCCCCAATATTTACAACAGCAAATTCTTATTCACCTTTACCTAGTATTAGTTAATTTCTGCTGCCTTTACCAGAAGCTTACAATACACACCTCCTTCCCATTTTTCAGAAATTCTCTGCAGAACTGACACTTCAACTTATTTTACCTTACACTTAGTCCTTTCACATAATTTCTCTCAATGCAGATAAATACCTTTTTAAAGCAAACTGATTTTTAATTCAGTTAGGCATATTTCATTTGCACATGTAGTTTACAAGGTCTCTTACTCCCCAAGAATAGATGAAGACCCACAACAGAAATAAATGTATCACTTACACTCACATGAAAACCAACAGAACCTTATACTAACATATGAGGTCACATCAGCCCAATTCTTTGTAGGACTGTAACCTGATCAACCATTAACATAAAAAACAGGCTGTATTTCATGTTAACTTTCTTTTCACCTACTGTATGTTTACCAACTAACAAAAACGTAGAAGCATGCCCACATTACTGATGTTTACATTTATTACCCCATATTAAAATATTTTCATTAACATTATAAAATAATCTTTAGAGGAGCATTTAGAAAATGCTTTACTAATTCACCTCAATTGAGATGAAACATCTAATTTGCACTACATCCAAGGGAATTACACTCTCTGATGCGGTAGAGACTTACAGAACTACATTAACAAGTACAGTCTATCAATGGTTATCGGCACTGTGGCTTTTGACTGCTCACTAAGAACCACAGTGCATAAATTACTTCACCTGTCAGACAGCTCAAAGCAGCACAGGCACAAAGTTTGAATGGTTCAGACTTTCCCTATTACAAATAACTTTTTCCAGTGAGAGAAAAGAGAGGGCAGTGCAAGGGAGAAGGGGTAGATAGGATTGCCTATCATGTATTCAAATATCACCTATCATAAAGCCTATCAGAATTATATCAGGAGTTTAAACAATTCACATCTTTAATGAAGCCTAACATACATTCCCAAGGACACCCAGCAAAATTCCACAACAGTCAAAATGAAAAAGGTATTTAAACAAAAAAGATCAACCTTACAACTGCCTAGAAAAACCATAACCTGATGATTGTTTTGCAAAACATTCAGTTTGATCAAGCCAACAGGACTACTGACGTCACACAAATAATTCAACTTTCTAAATTATTTACACAGTAATTTTAAGTCAAAATGACAGCATTATTAGAGATAGCCCAGCAAAACGAGCAAGTGGTCCACGTAGCTTGAGATCTTATCTCAGCAAACATGGTATGCCAGATGTTTCATAGAAAGAAGCAACTTTCATCACAAACCATCACGAATCCAAATCTGCAAATGTATTCATGTAGGTGCACACCACTGAATCCCTCTGAGTTCAAGAGGGTCCCATCTGCCATGCAGATCCCTCACTTTACAGGACACATAACATATGATTGGATAAAAATTTATGTAAAAGTTGATAGGCCTCAATTTGTTTGGCTTTGTTTGCAAAGTCATTACAATAGTGAGGCCAAGATTATAGTCATACTTGAGAGTCAAGAGGAACATTTTTTTTTCCAAGGGTAATTGCTCAGCAGGTCATTAAAATCTAGCCCTATAAGAAACCTCAGGTTATGTTCTTCAACACAGATAAACAAGACTCTTTTTACAAATTTATCATTACAGCATTTTTTTCTTTCCCTATAACCAAATCTCCCCTGCTAAACCTTCTAGGTTAAAGCTAAATGAACATTAACCTAACAGAGATACATGTGTATATACAGTCTTACTACTGCACATGTAAGGAGGTGAACTCAGCTGAGAAACAGTTCACATCAAACTTTGATTATGTGAGAAGCAACACTGAGTAAAGCAGTAATTTAGAAAAAAACAAAACAAAAAACAAAAACCAAAAAACAACCACTAAAAACCAATCCACCCCAAACCCAACAACCTTGACAGTTTATTTCAGAATGGCCTAAGTAAATCATAGAGATTATGATAAAACAGACATTTTTAAAGGTTCTTCCTCTTAACTGTTTATCAACTTTTCTTTCTAAATTCCAAATAAATAAAAAACCTTTCAATTATTTGTATGTAATCATTTATACATATTTTCAGCAACTGTATTTTAAATAATGTCAATACCAGCATGCTTATAATAAAAATAACATTTTTTATGTCTGATTCTAAATTAAAAAGTAGTATCTTATTAAAAATTAATAGTCATTAGAAGGCTAAATTAACATTCATTCTGTTAACTGTCACAGCATATAAATGCTTTCAAAATACAGATAAAAACACAAATGACAGACAACCTTCTACTGCAAAAAGTTAGGCCATTCAGACACTTACAAAATATGGAAATAAAAAGGAAAGGGTAAAAACCAAAGAACTATCATTTTGCAAATTACATGTACAATCTAGTCAAGTAATAGACTACATGGTCCAACAGAAAACTCAAAAAGCAAAAAACTGCTTTCTATGATCCAACAAATCTTCAGCAACACTATCTCAATACTATGTGGGGGGGGGAGGGGGGAACAACAAAACTAACAGAGAAGGACATCCTAAAGCGAGCTTCCACTTCATTCCTAGGCCTGCTAGCAATCATAAACTTTGCTAAAGCTATTAATAATGGTAATTTCTTTTCTTAGTCTGGATCTTAAAGCAATCATACGTCACCACCAAAAAAAGAAAAATTCAGTAACTACAGATATCTGACTAAGGTTTTCCAGACATCATTGTAACTCAATAACTGCTCCACTGTGCTATGAACTCTACAGCTTCAAGCTGGAAGTCAATCTAGGACAACCAATAGAAAGTGCACCTGTACAATTACTGCATTTCCTAATTCAGAAGGCCAAACTAGAGACAGATAAAGCTTGTGTGTACTCAGATCACCAAAACAGAAGTCCAAAAGCCCATACATCTTTTGTACATATTGCACATCTATATTATCATTAATTGCAATGAAAAATAACATTTGTACAATTCAGAAACAGAAAATTACATTCCTTAACCAACGTACACAAAACTTTATTCTAAATGAAATAATTGTCTCTATATAGCATCTAAAACACTACATACGCAATAATTTTAATTTTTTTCACACAAAGAATAATCACCAGAAGTTAATAAAAAAGAATTTTTTTCTTAAAAAGTCATCTAGTAACTGAACAGTACCACACAGTAATTTAAAATATTATGAACTCCATGCTACATTAAAAAATAATCTGCATCACCTGTATCATTTCAAGGAATGTAATCTTATTTTTAAAAACTGCAGAAATCTACTATTTTTCAAGTAATAGAAAAAAAAAATTGCTCTTTGTACTCTAAAATAAAAAATAATGCATGCTGCTAGTAAGTGATAACAATATCATTTATCCAGTCTACCTTCCTGCAGATGCATTTTCATTCAGTGTCTGACCCTACTGAGCAGTAAACAAGTTTACAAATATCAACACATTTCAGTGCTCCAAAAATTAAGCTAAGTTTCTGTAACTACAATAACACGAATCTCTTAGTAACAGTCCTTTAGTACCGTCGTTCTAAAACAATCAATAAAAATGGCTCTGACATATATTGTTTATATGCTTGGGATCCCCTCAAAGTTTAAGGCTTGCAGATGTATAATACGAATAAAATAACTATAAAACAGAATTACCTTTAACTGATCACTGCACCAGACCAGTAAGGAATTACAAGTTCTTTCTGCTTTATTTTACAGCATTTTTAAAGAGTAGGGATATTTTTATTATTGCACACACTGAAAACCAAACATAATCCCACACTCAAAAATACTACTGCAACAGCTTGATAGCACTCACCGCAAGTAATACTGTTTTAAAGCGAAGGCAGCGTTAGAACAACTTCTGGGAAAGTTAAACTCCTCTACAATTTCTCCCCACTGATTCTTCTCTGATACCTGTCAAAAACAACACACAGGCCGAGATACACAACGTACACATGAACACGTCGTTGACAGCGAACATCACAAAAAAACCCACAAGCTGCCATGAAGCAAATAGATAAATACGTAAAAAGAAATAAACACGAATGTATATGGGATTCAGGACCATATATTTTACTGACAGTCGGTAGTATTTCCCCTTGGGGAATAATCCCGCTTCTCACCGGTATTTCGCTTTATTTATTTTTTAAGACACAGGTTATTTTTTTCGGGGGGGGGGGAGGGGGGCGGCCGGGAGGGTTTGTATTGTTTTGGGGTTTGTTTGTTTTTGTTTTTACTGCCTGGACAATAACCAATCGGGAGTCCCTCTGTCGCCCCCTTTTAAATCCTAACGCGGTCCGTTAAAAACCCAAAGAAGTTTAAAATAATGCAGGGAAGTCTTGGCGGGGGCGCCCCCTGGGCTGCGGGGCGCGGGGGCGCCGTCCCGGGGGGTCCCCCCCAGACAGATCCACAGACAGAGAGAGGCCTTTCTTTTGAGGCCTACATTTCTGTCCCTAGCCTTGAAGCCTAAAGATGGCTATTTGATTACACACCGTCTTGGGTGCCCCTTTTGTTATTTTTCTCCGGGAAGGGCTCGGAGGGCAGCGCCCGGCCCCCCCCGGCTGCGAGGATCGTTTCCTAGCCCATGCTCCGTGCCGATTATCGATGTTAAACATGCCCGCTAATTTTGAGTTGCACTAAAACTGCACTCAGACTCTCTCCTCTCTGTCTCTCCCTCTGTGAGAGAGACACACACACAGAGCTGCCACCACAAGCGAAAGAAACTGCCTCTCGCCGGCCGAAGCTCTCCGCTCCCCCCTCGCCTGCTCCCGGGGAAGGGGGGCAGGGGCGAGGGGCTCCGGCGGAGGCGGGGGAGGCACGGGCGGGGTGCGCGCCGTACCCCCGGATCCCCCTTCATCGCTCCGCCGACAAGGCCAAGGCACCAACCTGCCTGTCTGCTCGCTTCCTTCTTCCACCCCCCACCTTCTCTAACCGGCTTTAAATAGGACGGTTCCCGGCCACCCCGGCTCCCCCCGCCGCCCCCGGGGGTCAGAGGAGACTTTTGGGAAGAGGTTAGTGGGAGGGAAACCCAAATTAAAACTTCCACTCACCTTCCCAAATCCGCCTAAAGTGGTGACTCTGGTGTAGAGAGCGTGAAGATCCAGCTCCTTCCCACCCACCACGGGGATCTTCTTAAAAGGAGACCTGCCAAAGGAGATACACACAAAACACCACAACTTGTCAGCTCTGCCCCCTCTTCTCCCCTCGCTGGGGCTGCCGTGTCCTTCAGGGAAGGGGCTGGAAGTTGGATCTGGTCGGTTTAAAAGCCTCCCCCCCTCCCGTTCCATCTCCCCATTTTCCTCACCCTCTGCTGTGGTGAAACTGCCGCAGCTCGTCCAGGAAAGCGAGTCCCTTTCTCCGCTGGTCTGCGTGGTTTTTACCCGTCGAATTTGCCATTTTTGTATTAAAAAAGGTTCTCGTAAAAAAAAAAAATCCAATTTAAAAAAAAAAAAAAAAACGGCCGACAACAACAACAACAATCCCCGGCTCCTCCTTGTCTTTAAGAGACCCAGGTGCCCGTGCTCGGCCGGGGATCAGCCATGGAGAGGGGCTTGTTTAAAAAAAAGTTTAAAAGGAATAAGGGAGCCCAGAGAGAGTGGTAATTGCGAGTCCTGTCTCCACACAACACACAGGCAAAGAGACAGGGAGGGAGAGGGGCACCTCTCAGTAATTCCTCCTCCCGCTGCTGCTGCCTCTCTCAGCACCACAAACCCAACCGATCCAGCCTGCACATGAGACTCAACATGGTGCTGCTGGATCACACAATGAATTGGGTTACTGTTGTGGTGGGGTGGGGGGGGAGCCGGAGTGAGGTATTGACAGTGTGTGTGTGTTACAGCCGCGGCTCCATGCGATCTCCCTCTCCCTCGCTCGCTCCCTCGCTCGCTCTCTCTCACACACACACTGTACAGCTACGGCAGCGGCGGCGGCGGCGGTGGCGGCGGCAGCGGGATTCACTTCTCTTCTCTCTCAGACAAAAAGATCTGAGGCCGCCGTGCTTCTGCCTGGACGAGAGCGCAACACAGCGGACCCCGGAGGCCGGTGCCGGTACTGCAGAAGGCAGCTCTAAAGGCAAAAGCCAGCACAGCCCCAGCAAGCAGTTCCTGGCGGGGAACAATAGGCTCCTCTCGCCGCTAAGGGCTCATCTGCAATGTGCCGCAAACTTCACACAAAGCCGGGCGGAAAGAGGCGAGGGAGAAGGAGAAGAGGGGAGGAAAAAAACGGCTACTACCGGTTGTTCCGGGGCTAGGGGCCGGGGAAAGGGCCCTCCCTCGCCAGGCCCGCACCGATCGGCCTCTCTCCGCTGGCTGACGGCGGGGGGGGGGGGAGGGCAGGAAAGGTGGATTTGGAAAGCGGGGCCGAATTTTTTAATTGGACTAAACCCAACGCCCTGAGTTCAAGGGGAGAGAAAACAACAACTGAAGGGGGCACTGGCGGATTTGGACTTTGGGAAAACTTTCCGCGTCCCCCGGCCTGAGGTGTTTCCAAGGGCAGGAAGTCGCCCCGGATGGCACGGCGGGGGCGGGGGCCGCTCGCCGGGCGGGGGGGCCGCAGGAACCCCTCGTTTCGAGGCGTGAGGTGTTTAAAACTCCCCCGAGGAGAACGCCGAGCGCTTTCCCGGGCGGGGGGGGGGGGCTGGAGAGGTTTGCCAGCAGGGGCCTGAGCTCTGGCCGGCTCCATACATTCCCCCCCCCCCCCCCCCCTTCTTTCTCTTGGAGATAGCACGGCTTGTAATCAAGTGCTTGAGAACCTCTGTACTCAATCTAAGCCACCTATATATTTCTGTATATTGATGGAGCATACAGCATAACATTAAGGAGGAAGGTCTTGGCCCTCACCCTGGGCAGGCAGCAGCCCACAGTGGCACTGCAGGCTGCTTTCCCCTCTGCACGGTGTTTGTAAACACTTGTCTCCTGACGTGTTTTCCCCAACAGGGCAGCCCAGGAGAAGACCTGCATGCCGGCCACAGCGGAGCCCGCTGCCGCTCGGGGTAATCGGGAGCGGGAAAGGGCCTGCGCGCCTTGCGTCCAACCTTTGCTCCTCAGGTAAAGCAAGCGGCGATCCAGGTGGGCATTTGTCCTTCCCTGGCAAGCAGAGCCGCAGGTGAGCGCTTGCTCCAGTTTACGAGACTCTGGAGGAGCATTTGCCCCTCGCAGCCAATACATTGAAATCCAAGGCCAGATCGGGCCTTTAGGTTTTTTTTAAGCAGAACTCATTAAAGTCAGTTAGGAGCTGTGTTTTAAAATCAGTGGCACGTTATGGACCCAAGTGAGCACTTAAAGAAGGAAAACTATAATTCCTTTCTACTCCATGTACTAACTTACTTCAGAAAATAAAATTTTTTTTTCCAAAGATTTTTTTTTTCCCCCCCTTTTGACTTGAGTGCTGTTTCAGCTTGAATATAGCCATAGAGACAGAGATATAGTAAGGTGCTAGGTAGGATTTGCCCTGGGCTCACACTTCGGGGGGGGACGGGGGGAGGAGAAATCCTTCACTTTCAAATTAATACTCCCTATTGGAAGTCGCCCTCTCTGTGGATGGAGTGGTGGGGTGTGAATTTCAGCGTAAGAAAGGCATAGTGTCTATTCACTGTAGTATTAAGAGCCCACCCCCCCCAAACTAGACCTGCAGCAGCTCCTGGTCTGCAGCTCCTGTCTGTGACACTCCGAGTTTCTGCTATTTCAGCAACAGTATGCATAAGACTCCCAAAGCCAGGATAATATGAATGAGAGGGGTTTAAAGCAAGCGATTGCGGGGCTAAATCGCTCTTTCAGACATAGGCAGCTAAACCTTCCTTCGCAGGAGGGCGGTGGTTTTTAATCATGCCTTAAAATTCCTTAAAGGCAGGGGGTCTCCCCCCCGCGGGGGGCGGTCGGCAGAGGTGAGTCACTTTCCTCGCCCGGGTGCTGCGTGGAAGGGGAGCGGGAGGCAGAGGGGAGGATAGGCAAATTGCGTAGCAGGGCTAGGTGGGTTTCCATGCTAAGCGCAGCAATTGCGCACGGTCCCTTACGTAACTGTCAGCTGGGGATTCCCTAGAGGGGGTCACTTTATTCAACCATTACACAGACCCCGGCCGCCGCTCCGGCGCGCCTGGGCTGCCGCTGCCGCCGCTACTGAGGCTGCGGCTGCAGCGAGCGCGGCGGCTCCTCACAAAATGGCGGCGCCCATGGAAGCGGCAGCCCCATTTTGTGCCCGGCAGAGCCTGTCAACAAAACGCCGACTTGGCCAAGGCTGAGGAACAGAAGGCGGCGGCTCGTTCGCGTTACAGAGAGCGGAGGGAGGAGAGCGAAGGATTTCACCGCCCTCCCGCCGCCGAGAGGAGACTTTCTATCAAGTGTGCGCGTTGGGGGAGGGAGAAGGGGAGGTGAAGGGGGACGCGAGCAGCGAGCGAGTCAGAGGCTGCCTTATCCCAGCGCGGAGCTGCCGGAGCTGCGGCGCGGGGGAGGGGAGGAAGGCGAAGGCAGGCGGCCTTGGCGCTGCCCGCGCCGGCTCCGCCGCCGGCAGGGGCCCAGCTCGATGAGATCCGAGGGCTTCGGCGGCGGTGGGCTGGGGGAGCGGCCGGCGGCGGGGGGCCGGGCGGGCCGCGGCGGGCGCGGGAGGCCGGGGCTGCCCGGGGGAGAGGCGCCGCTCCCCGCTCTCGCCCTCCCGCGCAGCCCGGGCGGACGGAGCCGTTCCCCTCGGATTCCGGCGAACCCGTAATGAATGACAGGACGATCTAGCGCCTTATGTAGCTAACTAGGTCACTGTCAGCACTTAATTACTGTTTGTTTCATTTTAGTGCGTGCCTTACGAATAAACCGGCTATTAGGCTGATGCTTCAAGTAACACTGTCCAGCACCAAGGTACAAAATGTCTGTATTGGACTCTGCTCTTGTGATGCCAGCTTGATAATGATCACTGTTTTACATTAACGATGTCTTGGTTCTTATAGCTTGGTTCTTCAGCTTATAGCTGAAACAGTTGGAGATCCCCTGTGATGAGGTTGTGAAGCTGATGTTAGTGTTACACCACCGGTTTTGTTGGTTTTGTATTGACGGGGGCTCACCTCTTCTTTGAGGTAGAGAAAGGGCTTGTGAATTAAGACTTTTTTCCTGATTTATCTGTCTTAATATGCATGCATTTTAATCGTGTTAAATAAAGGTGACGACCTCTTTCTGGTGGAAGTGATAATTTTTAAATGTACCACAGTTACCTTGATACTTAAGAATTATGAAATATCTCTTGTTGCATACTAAAGAGTCAAAGATGAAATGTAGGGGGAAAGGGAAAAAAATCTTGCTATTTAGAAAAAAAATAATCCTTTTATTGATCTCTGTATAGCACCTGTCAGTGCAATTTTAATTTATTTAAATTGTAAAATAAAACCTGTACTATTATAAACGGCTTATAAAAGTTACCATATACAATTAATTTCAGTGTGTAAATGTTGTGTGTGGAATGAGCATTCTTGCAGACAGACAGTGCAGATCCAGTAACTGAATTGTCACTATTCAGTAGCGATTGGGTGGCTCGTTTGCTTGTTTGTGTGTGTGCGTGTATGTGCGCACGTTGCTTTTCTTAAGTATAATTCTGCTAAGTGAATCGTCTAATAGCTGTATTCTGTGCTGCAGTTTCAAACTTTTTTCTTGAATCTTTAATATTACATTTTGTGCTTCTTACCTATCTGCCCAACTGCTGCTATCCAGAGAGCAGGCCGCAATTGCTCTTGTCAGTGTGCCACTAACTCTGCGTTTGCTTTCTGGTGGGTGAAATATTCTTGCTCATTTCCATTTTCATTTCTGCTTGTGCTGCTCTTGAATTGTGGCAACATTACATTTTGATTAGAGTAACTAGTATCACTAGCTGAATGCTACTTACATTAAACAGTAAACTGTAAATCCTTAGAAACTGAAGTTAGTGTATTTTATTTGTGTGTATGTGCCTGTGTGTATATATGTGTTTTTAGAAAATACAGCCTATTAGATGGACTAGAGAAGACAGTAAAATCACTCTTATGACTGCAGACAGTAGCGTATAATATAGGTGCAATCTGAAAATAAACATAAGAATTACAGGATGAGCACCTGGTAGAGGAGAAGAGGTCAGAAAGCCAGTGGTGAATTTTAGTGACATTAATCTCAACCATTTTTAATAAAAAATGTTAAAGTGTTGCCGTTAACTGCATATGTTAGGCTAAAGACTTCACTGTTTGCACAGCTTGCTGTGACACACGTACACTTCAACAAGGGGCATTTACTCAGCAAGGTATTAGTCCTACCCTTTCTCACTGAATAATATTTTAAAATTCTTTATTACATTTTAGTGTGCTCGCTTCTTTTAAAGATGCTGCTACTTTGTATAGGCCGTAAATGGCTAGTCTTCAATGGTGCGGTACTAAATCATAAATTCAAAGTGTTATGCATGAAATTAAACGCTAAACAGTGCAGCAAAGGTGGGAAAGCAGATGTACAATATTACAGACCACTTCTGCACGCTTGTGCAGAATTTCCACTACCGTTAGTGGAACTTAACTACCCCAGCAGGCTTGGTTTAGATAATCTTTAAAAAAAAAAAAATGCTTTTACGTTGAAAGGAGCCAACTTCTTAAGTTGTTTGTTTAAATGACTTATGACACTTCCCTCCTAAATCTCTTAATGTGTTGTGCGCCTTCCTCATTTCAACTTATTTTTATGGTATTACTACTCAGGAAATAAAACAGATGGAAAAATGGGCTACACAAACACTGTTGTAAATACTCAAGTAAATTGATGAAACACTTTTTAAAATGTTTTCTGTAATTATTGTAATTTTCTAATACTTGCTGTTCTTCACAAAGGTCCACCTCTTCGAATCAATGAATTTTATGATCATCTAAACTCTAAATTAAAAACACTTCAAAGTTGAGGGCTTTTCAGTTGTGCAATGAAGTATGAAACATGAAGCAGGAAAACCCTAAATGCAACTGAAGGAGAAGTAAAAATAAATACATAAATGCACTCCCACTTGATTTCAAAACTGCAGTGCTTTTGAAATCGTAATTCTTTTGTAGGTCCTGACTTATGTGTGCTGAACACTTGGGGTTGGCAATACTTCAACAGTAAGTTTAGAAAGATTATCAAATTGATATCTTTTTCTTACAGGCGAAAAATATTTGCTGCATTTCTTAAGTTATCATACCTGTATTGCAGATTAGGGCCTTAATGGCAGAAAATGTTTTGAGGTTCTACCAAGCATTGATCTGCAGTGCAGAAGTCACGAATGTCCTGACAGCAAACTGGTGCAAGTTTTTTAAAAAGAAAAAAAAAACATATTTGCACTTGGTAAAGTACCTGTTTCAAGCATTACTTTGTGATTACCTCTGTGTTTGTGTGATCTGGTGGGTGGCACACTTCCCCTGCCACTATAGCTGTACATGTTCCCTGAAATAGCACTAGTGTGATTCATGTTTCTGGTTGGATGTGTGAAAGTTTGATTGAGATGCAAAACTGAGTGTTAAAAAGGAACCACGCTCAGAAATACGGAAATGATCAGGTTAAATTTGGCTGCAACTTTAAGGGTTTTTGTAGAGTAAGAATGATGGTATCACACAGGGGTGGGGAAGGTCTACTTAACTTAAAGGAAAACCAAACCTAATAACTTAATAATGTTTGTTAGAAGTCTAAGTGGCGAAATGCTACTAGTAGGAGAGTTCTCAGTATTGCAGACCTGCCAGCAATATTTGCTTGTCACGTAGCACTGTCTCATCTTTATATTTTTACCAATTCAAATGGCAGTCAACGGTAGCTAAAAATATGTAGAAATTTCTCTGAGTAAGCGGTTGCCTTAGTTAACTTTTATATAGGCATAAATGAAAAGGGAAGTAGTTTGTGCAACTGTGAATGTGTGGAACAGACAATACATGTGATAATTTATGCATTTCAATATAATACATGCTGCATAACCTTTTCTGAAAACTTTTTAGTAGTAAATGAAAGAAATACTGGTTAAATAACATCTAAACTAACTTACCTGTTGAAATTGCCCAAGCAAATCAAATACTTAAAAGCAGTGAAAACACATGGATACCCACAGAAGCACTTTTGAAGGAGAAAATTTGTTGTTGTTTAATTATGATTCTCAGTCTGTCTGTTGGTAATCTGCTTATTATGGATTTGGTCTTATAGACTGCTGATAAATGCGCAGCATTGCATTGAATGCTGTTGTGTTGCCCAGATAAAAGGAAGTATCTCTATTTTCAGACTAACTGAAAGGAAAAAAAAAATCTCAAACTTACTGCATTGGTCAAGTGCTGATGGGACACCTAACTGGAAAATCCCACTTAAAACATTGGACCTAAACTGTTTAACTACAGTAGTGTCTAACATAAGCAACAAAAGCTAGTGAGAAACAGTTTTTGAGGTTGTTTACATATAAAGGGCTATCAAATGTAGTCAAGTATCAGTTCCTGTTGCAGTAACATGATAGCATTTGGAGCTCTTAGGGGAATCTATGACTCTGTTAATCTCCAGATATTATAAAAAAGTTTATTAGGCTGAGCTGCTACTATTTCTGAATTTTGAACCTTAACGTAAGATCTGTCTCACCCAGAATCTTGTTGCAAACAGAGGATAACCGAAGTTGCTTAGGAAAAAGTAGAAGAAATAAGAGTGTATATGTGCTCCTGTATCTTCCATCAATTCTTGACCTTGGGGCTTCTAGACCTACCAGCATCACCATGTTTAGGAGCGACTGATGCACAGAGCGGGGGCAGCGTCTGGTTCTCAGCTGAGATGTACCTAGTACTGTTCAGAGAAGAGTGAGCGTGGTCCCCTAACCCCTTACCAAGAGGCAAAAGTACCGCCTGTGGATATTTGGGGTAGCAGTGTTAAAACGTGTTACGCAAAGTAGTCTGCTTAGCCTTGTCCTTATCTAGTTTGTGTGCAGAGTGGGGAAACTGCAGGCCGGGGAAAGGTCTCTTCCCTCTGTGAGACTCCCTTGCACGTGTTGGAGAACAGTGCAGAAGCTGGAAGAGTTCTTGCAGTCCTACTGAAGATGGAAAAAAGGGAGATGAAAGAAAACGGGGGCTCGAGCAAGGGAGTGAGGAAAACCTGATCATTTTGGGTGAGGAAACCCCCTCTGCAGGGGGCTTTCAGCAGCGTCACAGGCAACTTCTGCTTCAGATATATGTCTCCTTAGATGGAGTTACTGTACAGTTTGTTTCCATCTTTTGCTGATTCAGGAGTATTTAGTACTGCAGCTATTCACACTTGATTTGTAAACTTTAGGCTTTCTTTATCGTTGTAAGTATTTTATTTCAGTTTCTTGAACACAAACTTTCAGTGACTTAAATCACGTGCTGTGCCGGGGACTGCTTGTAGTGAGTTCCCCAGCATAAATAGCAGTGCCCCGAGCTTACAGTACGGTCTCTCAGAATGAAACTTCTTCCTGTCTCATTTCATCCTTCATCAGGTTCCTCTAGTCTTAGTTTACAAAGTCAAAATGGATTTTTTTTTTTTAATGCTACAAGTTTAGCTAGATTTATAAGACAATGAAAGTAAAGTAAGCCTGTCTGTGAATGAAACCCTTAGAATATTGCGTTTGATCGGTTACCTCTATTTTAATCAATCTGGGCTCATTCTTCACTTTGCTTTAGGAAAATGAAATAATGTCATAGTTTTTCCTTCGAGAGGTCGCCAAGCTATTACAGAGCCCCCATGGCCTTCCTTTGGAATTAGTTGTGCTTAGCGCTTATGAAAATGGAGTTGTGTGTGTTTGTGTCATGGTTGCAGTACTATACAGAAATTACAGTACATATTTGATAGTGCAAGTCTCCCCGTGCTGTTTAAGTATTGTGCTAAGGAATCCTCTCCTTTTGCCAAAATATACTAATTAAGCTTTCAAAGATGTTTTTTAATGATCTTTCTTTTTTAAAGTTTGGGTAACTAGCTGCAGCCAAGTTCGTATCAGGATCAATTTACTTATTTATAGAAGAAAATATGTAGACATTTGACTTATTATTTTTTTTCATCTGCCAAAGAGTTCCTGACTTTAAATAAAAGTCTAATAGTTTCTGTCTGCAACTGAACATTAAAATTATGTATAATTACATACAAACATTAACATATAAACATATAAAAATTAAGGTTGAAAAATTCAGTGCTCATTACATAAGAGTTTTCCATCTGTGTGACATCATGCATGTGTATTATGATAGTCCTTAATTATATGATTACTTTTCTTAAGGCATGACCCTTCAGTTTGAGATGGATACTGCTCACTGAATTAAAAAAAAAGAGAGTTTATGCCTCTGTATCTGTATGATGTTTAAATGTTTATCTGAATACAGATTTTTTTTCTTGCAGGCTTTTCTAGAGTGATCATTAGGAGAGTATCTGAATGCTCATACTAATGAGTTCCCAAAATTCTGAGCTAGTGGCATTATCATCACTATAATGCCGAGAAAGCTAAGGCACGGAGGAATTCAATACAAGAATGGCTGCTAATTTGGGGTGTTCTTCATTTAATCAAAGCACAGTTTCAACGGATATAATTCACAGGTTACTTGAGAGTGGAGATAGTTCAGCAATAGGAGTGCTAGCCATAACTTCAGAGCCACGCTGAATTCAGCCATAGGCTTTTTCATAAACCTGGGCGTGCATGCTGTGGTCCTGTCTGCATTATTAGGGCTTTCCTGGTGCAAGATTATTGTGATGCTCTGTTCTTTGAAATGTTTACAGTGCTCAGAAGCTGAAGGCAAGAAGGCTGCATACATAGTGTAGATACTGCTTGGTATTTCTGCATTGAGTTTCCAGAGGCTCGAATTTGGAACTCGGAAAACGAGAAACAGTTCGTTAGAGGCCACCAGTTCGATGCAAGAAACTTGCAGCTCTGTGTAAATCCCTGATAAAGACAGAAATAGAAGTGGGGTGTACCCAACAGGATGCATTTGCCGTAGCCTCCCAGCATCACCCCACCCTCCCTCCTTCCCTCCCTCCTCTCCCCCCAGGCCTGCTGCTGGCTCCCTGCGCTGGCCTGGGTGCCAGAAGAGGGAGCACGGAGCCCAGCCCAGCCCAGCCCCAGCCTTAACTGCAGTCCCCACTTCTGCCTCAGGTAGGGGTAACTCTGCCAGGACCAACCTGCGGCATTGCTGATGCTGCAGAATTTTCAGAAAACCTAGCTTCTAGCTCTTAATTTTTTTTTTTTTTAATAATTTTTTTTTCTGTGCATGTGCAGCTTGAGATTCAAAAGCTTGTTGCTTTCTCATGATGTTCAATAGGAAAACTGCCCAAAAGGCATATCCCTGATTCAAAGTCTGCTTGCCCACTAAATTTCAAATTCTCTCTTCAAAGTGAAGGCCTTTTCAAGTGCGTTAAGAGGGCTTTTTCTGTACTTGAGTAAAAACAGGAGTTTTTTTCTCCCCTAGTTTCATACTTACATTCTTGTTGAAAATTTCTTTTGAAAACATCAACTTGAGGCAGACACCTGGCCTGGAAAAATTCATCCCAAGTAGTTTTTAAGTTCAGAAAAAACAGTATATCTTCAGTTGTTTCTTCTAAGGTCTCTTGGAACCTGAAGTCCTATCGAAATTCAATCCTGAAAGCATATCCTAGTAGCTATTTGGCTCTATTTGCATTTATAGTCACTATATGCAATGTGATTGCAAAATACCTGTATGCTGGGCTCGAATAGAGGAAGTCAGCTCTCCGGTGGTGTGCTCAGCTCATTCCAGCATAATGCTAATTACTCCACATAGCGCTGCCCAATACAGAGCCAGTGTATGAAAGGAGGGTAGCAAGTTCTGTACTTGTAATCCAAGTAGTAAAAATACTCCTTACAGTGGTGATTTTGGTGCCGGCTTTCTCAAATGGGCTTAGGGCTCCCGAGTAGCTGAAGCAATTGTGTTGTGTTAGGTACATTAACTGCGCCTTCGGTAGTGTCTGAACTGTATCCCTTTGCTAGGCAGAGCTGTGATCACCGCATTCAGCCCTAACTGTTGTTACGGCATCTCAGTCCAAGACTGGAACAGCTTGAGCAACTAACTGGATGTCCTGGGAGAATTCCCAAAGGATTACTTAGTTTGCTAATCTCTGCTCAAGGGCTTCTGGTAGCTTCATTGCTAACAAAGGCTTAGCCTAGTAAGCACTGCCTGCTATTTCTTTTTTTTGTTTGTTTATTTGTTTAATTTTTAAGAAAGGACTGCCTGATGAATGGCTAGTGAGCATAATGTTAAGAGCTTTTTTGTCCTCACTGTGGTACTGCCGGCTTCAGTTAGGTGTGGGAACGATAGAAGGGCTTTACACAGATGTTTGCTTTACTTGTCCTTACCCTGTCCACATCCCACTCTCACAAAATGTTTGGGACATGTCTTCTAGCAATATAATTAGAACACAGAGGGCTACTCTATGGTCACATGCCTCTTACTTGGGGGGGACCACAAAAGACTCCAAAACAAAACAAAAAAACCCCCTATGACTGAGGGAGAGGGCAGGCTTTCCAGTTCCTTTTATATGATCTTCATAAGCATGGTTACTATAGAATCGATAAAGTTAATAATACTGTTCTATAAAAAAAATCTTCATTAAATATTCCACTAGGTATTTGGATATTATACTGAACATTTGTTACAGCAAAGAGTCACCAGAAGTCTGCTTTCTGGTGCTCTTGTGGTCCCAGAGAAGATGCAGAAAGGAAAACTTGTTTTTTGTTCGTTCCTGCTGGTTTCAATGGCAAGTTGCAGTTCCTGCATATAGAAGTCAGTGAAGCTGACTTCTTCTGTATGCCTGCAAATGCTTCAGTGCCAGCTGGAGAGAAACAGGCAGTTTTCAAACAAATCGTTGAAGCAGCTTTAATATTCTTCAACATCTTTTCATGGAAAGTGAGGGGATGTGATGTTTGCAAATTTGTGAAGGAAAAATGGGCAGGATTTTAGACGGCCTTTTAGGTGGTCCAACAGATCTTCCCCTGCCTTGGTAGATGAGAAAACTCCACCCCAAACAATATGCTGCGCAGTCACTGGCCTTCTAAAAAGCTGTCCTGCATACTTCAAGACCACAGCCCTCCAGGTGTCTTGAAAATGAGTTGTCCTGCCTGATGAAGGAGTTTCTTTTAAGTATCCCCTTTGTCCAGTGCCACAGTAGAGTGCTGCTCACTAGATGTTAGGAACAAACTTATTAGCAAAAGCAAAGCCACCAATCACTGAACGTATTTTGGGTTAATTTGCTATGGCCTTAGTAAACTTGCTGATCTCAAATAGGAGGTAGCAGTAAATATTAAAACGCACATCTTTGTAAAGGCAAATGAAGTTATGGGAAGTTTAACATCTGGAAAGGGGGTAGTGAGGAGGCAGGTGTGGGAGCCTGGGTGTGGCAGGAGGAGAGACCGCTGCAGGCCGGCTATCTGGGGTGGCACATTTTGAGTGTAAACTGTCAAATGCAGCACTGTACCAGCCTCAGCGAGCGTGCCGTTCTTTGCGCTGGTGCCCTCCACCTATCAGTAAGAGAACAGAAGCTCTTCAAGTCACAGCTCCCGTAACTTCTTCCAGGACCTGAACTCAAATGCCTAAAGGGGGGTTGCGTCTACAAGTCTGTTGGAACTGGAGTCCAGCAGTTGAGCAGTGGTCCCCAAAAAACGTTGGATCATCTCTCAAAACCAGAGTCCTGGTATTCTGTGTAACGTCTTATGGACAATAAAAGTAGTCAAGACTTAAGTACTGATAAATAGTTGTCTTTATCGTGCTTCGTTCATGTCAGAATTAATTGGACCAAGCTGCTGCCAGTTCAGTACTTAAAGACAGTAAGTAAAGATACTTGCAAAGAAACTCACCAGTTGAGTTCATATTCTGTAGCAGTGTTGCCAATTAATTTTTAGTAAGCGTTTGCTATTTTAAAATACTTCCTATGTATTTTGATCTCTAAAAAAGGACTTTCCGGTGTTTTTGTGGAGGTGGGAGAAAGTAGATTGTTAATACGAAAATACAATCTTTTGTCAGAATATGAGATACAAGTTATGGTTTGGATGTATATACATTTATAGTGTTTGATCCCAGAATTTAGCTATCCTAAGTACTCTTCCTCATATTCTGTGATGTACCACTTACAAGAAATAAGGGTGTGTGGAGAGGAGATGGGAGCATTGCGAGCAGCTGATACTTGTGTTCTTCATTTGCACATCAGTCGCTTCTTAAAGTACACTGCAATTTCAGTACAACTTAGCAGTGGTTTGCACATTGTTATATTGTTTTAAAAATATTTTATACTTTGCAGTGGTTATTTAACTTACAGACATGAACAATAAAGTTTTGTTGTTTGAACTTCTGCCTGCCTAATTGTAATGAAAGGAGAAGTACCAGCTATGCAAATACGTTTTATTGAAGTACAAAAACAGAGCCAGCAATTTGCACAATCTACAGAAATGACATGTCATTACCACAAACTAGCTACTACAGGAAGTAGCTCTTGAATTGTGTGCCAGATTATGTATTAACTTAAGACTCTGCTTACCCCAATACATAAAACTAATTGGGGACAAACTATTCCATGCACTTTAAGAACCCC
Source organism: Platalea leucorodia (assembly GCF_965183815.1). NCBI lineage: Eukaryota > Metazoa > Chordata > Aves > Pelecaniformes > Threskiornithidae > Platalea > Platalea leucorodia. The sequence continues at coordinate 93,707,760 of NC_138826.1, forward strand.
TTAAACCTTTAAGGTGGGGAAGAAAAATCTAACAGACAACTCCTAGCTCTTTTATTGGACAAGTTTTGATGTAAAAGCTCAAATCTCAAAATACAGAATATAATAGAATATGACTTAGGAGGCAGTTGTTTCGTGGGGTCACCTCTGAGTCACGAGCACGTGCACGCACAGTATCCGTATCTCCTCTTGACCAATGTGAGTCTTGTGGTGCTGTTTCGTTCTAGGAACAACTGAGATTTTGGGCAAATCCCTGATGCTGAGAACCTGCAGGTAAATTATTTGCATAATGATATCACTAACCTAATACAGTAGTTGACTTGCCAACCTAGTAGCTCATGAATTGGTAGCAGTCTGACTAGCTAGTTTCTGAACGGCAGTAATACCTTCATCCTGCAGCAGAGCGGCTTTTTACAGTTACGTACTAAATACTCAAACCGATGGCAAGTTCTGGAACAACAGCTAGTGGTTAGGTAACAGCAAGTTGTTCCACAATTAGTTTAATATAGCTTAAACTGGTGCTGCTTCCAAACAGAAGCATATCATCCACCTTCATCCTCTTCTTCCTTCCTCTTGGCATTAGCATTCACACAGCTGTACTGCAACCTGGATAAAGATTACTTCAGCTGAAAATTTACAGGACAAAAAAGTTACCTTTTGAAGGGATTTGTTACCTAAGAAGATTCGCTGTGTGAAGGGCAGCATCAGTGCAAGAAAAGGTGGAAATAAGGAGCTGGGGGAGGGCAGGGCTCCCTCTTCCTTTATTCCACCTTCAAAGGCTCCAGCATCCACACCATTCAGCTACCAACAGCCGGACAAAGCATTGTCCCTCTTGTTCACACTGATTAGGGAGTCGAAGAAACCTGAAATCAAGGCAATTAGGTGCTGCTACCAGTTCCTTATTGCTGCTTAAAAGGATGATGAAGAGAGGTGGTGGGTCTTCTGATAAATATTTCCTCTAGTTTGCTTAGCCCAGTTGCCACAGGCATTTTGAAAGGGGTGCACCTGGCTGAATAGTTAACTGTGTGCTCTTTATTTCTTTTTCAGGGCAGGTGGGGTACAACTGTCATCTTGTGGTATTTATAAGAAACCAGAAATAGAAAACTAACTTTCATTTTACATGCAGCATGTCCGTGTGGGATGGACACAGATGACACAGAAATTAGTTAGAAAAGGCATTTTGGCTGATACCCGCCCCATTACGTTTTCCTTCTGTTGCCTACTTTCAGCCTGTGTGCCACAGAACCTTGCACTGCATCCAAAGACCGAAAATTTGGAGTCTGCAGGCCTTGGGGATAGAGGACATTTGAGCCTAAATGTCCATACAGAGCCGTGTATGCTGGATATTTTCAAGATTGAGATCTGGAAACAAGTTTCTCTTTCACTCATGAAGAATCGTAAGATAGAACCTTTTGGACCATGGCACTTCTATATTTACATTTTCTATACATATATACTGTTTTTTTTCCCCCTGTATTTTTCTGTGCATAAATTTTAAGATAAATACATATATGAAATAAATTCCACATCTGAAGTAGTGCAAATATGGGATCTTGCTGGAATGGCTATGCTTCCTGCATGTCTTCATACAGATGAGAGAGACAAAGGACACACACCACAGGCTTCATTTTGGTAAGATTAATATTTTCAGTCAACATTAAAACTGAATGCTGAAGTGCTGAAGTACTGTGTTGTCTCCCCTTGACTTTCCAAACTGCTGCCCTCCCGTAGACTCGTTGGTTTTAATTTCTGGTAAATCTTGGCCGTTTTAGCCTTCTTTCCAGCTTCCACTTCCTCTACCTCTTCTCTGCAACACTTTGGCACTGGAGCTACAGTACATCAGTCTGGAGGTTTGTGACTCCCCCGTAAGTACAGAGGGAAGAATGAAATTGCAATTAATCCCAAATTATAATGTTATGCTATAAACAGTAAAGTTACACAATGGAAAAATAAGTACAGGCTTTTAACTATTGATTTTCAGTTAGAAAACCTCCCCTTTCCCATGTCAATCATATCAAATCTACTATGCTTTAGACAAACAACAGGAGAGGTAGCTCTTAATAGCTCACAGTGGAAGTTTCACCACTCCAGTGATGGAACAGGGTTGGGCTGGAGCCCAGAATAATGCAGCAACATCAGCCTCACCACCTCTTCTGTCTTACTTCAACAACTAGGGGCTTGGCTTCTGCAGAATAACACGTGTGTTACAGTCCCCGTAGAGGTATGGCCCTTGAATTGCTTGAAAGCCTTGGGAGGCTCCAGAAGGACAAGTCAAATGCCTCTGCATATGAGGTAAGAAGAAATGTCATGTAGTTTAAAACTTGGGACAGGCTCAGAGTAGTCAAAGTTAAGTAAATTCATGTTCTTCAGTGTAAAACCTTTTTTCTCACAATAAGACATTTTAAAAAGTAATCTATATTTATTATGTGAGCTAGAGCAGAGGATATGGGAAGTTGAGAGTGGAAATGAAGAAACAAGATAACATATTTATCCCTCTTTTTAAAGGTAAAAATTACAGATTTTAGCTACAAAGTCCATACTCTTCCAGCCCAGCTGTTGTACTTCTCACGCAACTGAGAAACACTATATAAAGCACTTCGTGTTATGATAGAATTTCTCTTTCACTTAACTGTAGTTTCCTTCTAAACCAGGTCCCGGTTCAGCATTTCATGTAAAATCAAAGGAGCCAGGTGCTTCAGAATTGCTGTGACTGAACTGGGAGGACAGCATCACGTTTTTCTCTTAAATGTAGTCATTGATGCCTCACATGCAGTTGACATCCATAAAAGTTTTTCATTTCGCTTAAAATGCTAAAAATCCTTTTAATTTACTTGTCTTTTCTCCAAATACCTTCTTGAAGTTTTATCTGTTTATAATGCTGGAAAAAATTCAGAAACAGCTAATTATTAACTATGGAGACATTGCTATATTAAACATGATTCTTTAACTGATACCAAACTCTGTTTTCACACATACTGGATTTTCCTATTTCAAGTGAACTTACCTATAATCTAAAAACATCTTAACTTTATATTTGTGAGATCTTCAATAACATTATGGGATTATTCATGTATAAAGTTGTGCACACAGATGACTGAAGGAGCTTGGCTTAAGAATGCAAACGCTTCCTGGTAGAGACTCTATTTGGTATCTGCGTATCTATTTGATATCTACGATTCCCAATAAAATATGACATACTGATTGAGGAATCTAAGTGCTACCACAGGGGAAAAAAAAAAAAAGTTTCTTTTTATTTACAGCTGAGTTAGCCATAAAATGAAGTTTGAAGGAAATTATAGCACCTAGACTTAAAGTGGTTAACATGGCTTAAGAGAAAAATCAGAATTTTAAAATGGCCCATCTCATGAACCTGGCTGTGTTTTCCAGTGGCAGAGGGCCATACAGAGCCTGTATTGCCGCTTCTTGCTACAAAGCCCAAATTTGGTATCCTTTAACATTCATGGTATGATACTTGTAGATGAAGAGAACAAAGGGAACATTCTGCACTTGAAAAGCACCCAGCCTCCAAAGGAATGTGATTTCTAGTCTGAAGGAAAAGGAAAATTTGAGCCCTGATGAAAAAATTATTATCAGGGCTGCATAGTATCCAGCTTGTAGGTGAAGAACTTTAAACATACTACCCTGCCCCAAATATTCCTGAAGCTTGGCTGTGATGCTTGAAAAAGCTGTCTAGTAGTCAATCAGCAGGAAAATCTGTAATTTTAAGTTAGATGTCTAACCTGCCTTGTACAGAGGAACAGAATAATTGCCCTGGAATAGGAACTGCAAAACTCAGGAGTGAGTGGGACCGCTTAGTCTAGTGAAAAAATCTTGTGCAAAAGAGGGCCTTGGAACTTTTTCAAGCAGAGGTACTGCTGTCTGTAGGTGCCTATTTTACTTGGGATTTATAGCCTAGAATGCTATCCTGACTGGTGTTTATTTAAAATATGATGAGGAATCCTCTTCAGGAGGAAGAGTTGTCATCTTCCTGCTTCAAATACATTAGGTGGGAAGTTACAGCCTTCACTGAAGAAAAGCCAGGTTCTATTTTAAGTGATAGACCACATCTGTCTTCACCTTGTAGGACATATGCAGGCCCTTTTACTCAAGCTCAGAGACTTTTTCCCCTTTTGTGTAGGATTTGAAGCAGGGAACACCCCACACAAATTTCTCTTAGGGACAGTGCTGAGGTGGAGTGGCCTGCTACACTGAATTTCAGATAGGTAGTGAGTTGTTTTCTGTTTATTAGACACTCAAGATGTGTATGTACCTCTACAAGTCTTTCCCAAAGACTACTTTTCACTCAGCGTGACTTATAAAGTCTGGATCCTGTAGTCTCCCATGCAAACCAGGAGCCTTACCTGCCTTAGAAGGTGATGTATTTTTGATAAATGTTCAATCCATTATTATTTTAGAACAAGAAGAGATCAGGAGCTTGAACAGCAGAATTACAGATTCGGAAGGTTATGAAGACATCATTAAATTCAGAAGTCTATGGCCACATTTAATAGGCAGGAGCTGTGAACTGGCAAAAGCCTTCATTACTGACTCAATATGAGGCCATTCTCCTAAGAAGTCCTCCCTCAAGGAAGCAGCTCTAACCCTCACTATATCAAGACTTCTTGGGCACATGAGATTAGCCAGGAAGCTCATTGGCAAGTGAAATATGGCAACAGGGAGTCATCTCCAGCACTCTTTCACCTGGTAAAAGCCTACATGAAGTGACTGCAAGCATGCTACTTTTCTCATGTTTGGCACTGATGAGTCATGGAGTACTATGTGTTCTTGGACACTGGTGAGTGGATAGGATTCAGCATGGATAGGACTGCTCTGCTCATCTCCGTAGCTAGCACCAACAACCTGAGAATGTCCCTTTAGTCTCCTTGTCCACTCCTAGCCTCATTAGGGGTGATGAAGGTAGCACCTGTCACAGCAGGCCTTGGCACCACGTTTCTAACCACCTCACACTTGTATCACATTTCTCCTCAGGATATGTTATAAGCCCTTTGCATCAGGGCCACAGGCTACAGCTGTGTTAAAGGAGCCTTCTCCCTGAAATTCCCTGTGGCAGGTGATAAGGATATTCACATCTTGAAGGCCAGGTGAGATTTCTGCTGTCAAGACAGTAAAAGTGCAATTCCTTATTCTAGGGAACACCAGGTTCCAGACACACGTCAGCACCTGAAGCATGGATTAAGTGCAAAAAATCCAATGGCAGTTTCTTGACACAGGTGATTGGTGAGTCAACTAGGGAAGGTGCTCTGCTGGACCTCTTACTCATGAACAAACTGACTGGGGGTGTGGAGATTCAGGGCGGCTTTGGCTGCAATCCTGAGATTGTATAGTTAAAAATTCTGAGATAAATGAGCAAAACAAATAGTAGAATTGCCAGCCTTGACTTTTGGAGAGCAAATTTCAGCTTGTTGAGGGGTCTGCTGGGCAGGATCACATGGGAGACAATTAGCTGCCCCTGGGACAGCTAGTTGATCTTCAAGAACAGCCTTCTCAAAGCACAGAATTGGTCAATTCCAAATCACAGAAAGGTGAGCAAATGTGGTACAAGGCCAGTACGGATGAGCAGGACGCTCTTGACTGACCTCAGATACAAAAAAGAGGTATGCAGAAGGTAGAAACAGGTCCAGGACTACCTGGATGGAAGATAGAGACATTGCCCAAGTCTGCAGGGAGGGAATTAGGAAAGCCAAAGCTCAGCTGGTGTTGCAACAGCAAGGGATATGAAGGGCAACAAAAAGGGCTTGAGTAAGTATATTGGCAACAAAAAGGCAGCCTATGGAAAACATGGGCCAAGTACTCTGGGGCAGGGGGACCTACTGACAAAGCACATGGAAAAAGATGAGGTGTTCAATGCCTTTTTTGCCTTTTATTGTTTTGTTTTGCTTTGCTTTTTTAAGATTTACTCTCAGTCCTGAGCCTAATAGCAGAGTCTGAGGGAGTAAAGCTGTAGCAACAGTAAAGACTGAGCACTTAAGCCAATTGGACATGCACAAGTTCATGGAAACAGATGGGATGCATCCAAGGGTGCTGAGGAAGCTAGCCCATGTCACTTTGAGTCTGCTGCCCATCGACTTCGACAGGTTGTAGCGATCGGGGACAGAAGAAAAAGGCAAGTGTCGTAGCCCCCTTGAAGAAGGTTGAGAAAGAGGATCCAGGGAACTACAGGCTAAGTAGTTTATCCTCAGTCTCCTGGAAGATTATTTCCTTCTGGAATCCATTTTTGAGCTCATGAAGTGCAAGAAGGTGATTAGTAACAAACAGGCAGCATGAATTTACCAAGAGCAAACTGTTCCTCATCAGCCTGATTGGTTGATCATGGTAAGATGACTGGTTCTGCGAGCAAGGGAAGAGTAGTGAATATTCTTTACCTTGACTTTAGCAAAGCTTTTCCCAAGATCTTTGATAGTATCCTACCAGTCAAAATAGTGAAATATGGACAGGATAAGCAGATGATAAGGTGGATGGAAAACTGGCTGAACTACCAGGCTAAACAGGTTGTGATTGGCAGTACAAAGTCCATCTGACAGCTTGTTGCTAGTGGCAATCCCCCTTAGGGACAGATTCTGAGGCCGATGCAGTTTGGTGTCTTCACTGTTAATGATCTGGACTATGGGAGAGAGTGCACAATCAGCAAATTTATGGATGATACAAGCCTGCAGGGGAGCAGCTGATCTGCTGGAGGGCAGGGCTGTTATTCAGAGGGACCAGGACAGGCTGGAGGAATGGGTTGCCAGAAGCCTCACCAAGCTCAGCAAAGGCAAGTGGGAAGCCCTGTATTGGGCATGGAATAACCCCCTGCACTTGCACATGCTGGAGGTCAACTGACTAGAGAGCAGCTTTGCAGAAAGGGACCTGGGGTCCTGGTGGATACACCGAGCATGAGTTGGCAGTTGGGGCAAACAAGGTCAACCTCATCCTGGATTATAGTAGCAGGATGTAACCAGCAGGTCCAGGGAAGTAATTGTTCCCCTCTATTTGGCACTTGTGAGACTGCTTCTGGAGTACCGTTTTTGGCTGCCCAGCATAAGACGTTGACATACTCTTATGAATTCGCAGTAGAGTGTCACACAGGCTGGAGTACAAGCATATGAGGAGAGCGTGGTGGGGTGAATCTAGAAAAGAGATCCAGACTCTTCTTGGATGTGCATCGTGATAGGGGAAGAGCTAATGGGCACAACTTTCAATATGGGAAATTCTGCATGGAAGGAAAAATATTTTCACTGTTAGGATGGTCAAATGCTGGAACGGGTTTTCAATAGATGTTGTGGAATCTCAGTCTTTGGAGATACTCAAAACCTCACTGAGCAACCTGCTTTAGTTGGAGATGCTTTGAATGAGAAGTTTGAATGAGACTAGCCGACCTCCAGAGATCACTTCCAACCTGTCCATCGAAGGGGCAAGGCAGAGAACAGCAGATGGCAACAGTTTGCCACTGCAGATCTCCTAGAACCCTTACTGCCCGCAGAGAGCTCAGTGTCAGGTGAGTCACCTACACGTTTCAACGCCGAAAGATGGCAGCTGAGTTTTGATTTTGAGGACTGCAACTTTCAGTGTAGAACCCTAAAATCTGTCTGAATCTCTTTTTAAATCTGGCTCTTAATACTGGACTTTGAAAAGCATGGATCTGTTTTCAGAGAGTGCACGCTTCTCTACTGAAGACATGAAAGACCTAAGAGGATGATTAATCAGGATTGCTTTGAGGGACATTTTCCTTCCTATTGTCCTAGGATGAGATTGGAGATAGTAGAAAGTGGCAGATGTTTTGGAGTGGCCCTGTTGTTTTCGGGACTGTAAATTGTTGTTTTCCTTTGTGTGTTTCTTATCTGCTTAATAGTTAATGCATACTCGTCTGTAGATTGCTAATGCACACAACTGCAATTGGCACCTTTTTGGAGTTAGATCATAGTTGTCTTCTAACTGGTGTTAATTCCCATTTCCAAACACTCTGCTTAACTTCAGCATTAGCAAAACTATATGAGAATGTGATGTTGCTGCACTCACAGTGTTGTGCAGGGCTATATGTGGAGCCGTGCATTATAAGAAGAATTGTATAAAATGAAAAGCTGACTTACATTAGTATCTTTCTGTTAAAAAGTATGCACATTCTAAACATAGTGCTTGGAAAAAAAAGTCATCGATCTCCTTATGACTGTGATCAAATACTCTATATTTTATAAGAAACAGTATCTTATGTCCCACTAGAAATTTTATGTACATGATACACATTTTAATGGAATATATGACTTTTTGTTCTTCTGGTGTAATCATTCACAGTTTTGCAAAATTGATAGACATCTCTGATTTGGCAGCAGCTTCCACAGGTATAGGTAGCAGGACAAATACAAGGGAGTGGATAATCACAACCCTTATCTTAAAGAAAAACATCCAGCATATTTTTAACCTTTGATAACTAGAAAGTATTACTTGTATTTTGTCTTAAATCTAGCATTTGATAATGCCTCTCTCTGTGTGACAAAATAAGTTGAATATAAACCCTCTTCTCCTTTCCTCAGTAGTATGTTAACAAATCCACACACTGGCTTATATTTTATTAGAAATATGGGGAAGGGGAAAATGGGATTTGCTAAGTGGGGAAAGAAAAAAATATCAGCTTTCAACACTTGGATTAAATTATATCATGCTCTGTAAGAAAAATTATGTGGCTGTTCAGTTTTGTTCTAGAAGAGACCCTATGATCCAAAAACTATAACATTTTCAGCGCATCTAATAAAAGCCTCACTCACATGCTGGTCGCAAGAATATGCTTCCACAAAAGAAGTTGTAACTAATGAGTCTCTTTTCCCTTAGTTAAGAAAAAAATTTCTATTTAAATATCTTTGAAATTTCAAGATCTGCATATTTTTATAAGCTATAGTTGAAAGCCTATGATATAATCTGAAAACCAGCAAACATACAATCTTCCTAATGTGCCAGGACTTTGATTACATAAAAATACTTTGTTGGTTCATGGTGAATATTCATAAATGGTATATATATGGTATGTATATGCACAGTATAAAACATCATTGTGGAAAAAAAATAGCTCTATGCTTATGGGAGATTTTAAAAACTGGAATCATTCCTTTCTACCTCTTTTTTTCTATTTTTAATTAATGTCTGTTTTGGGCATATTATCTCAGTATCATTTCTGCTATGGTAATGTCTCTGTAGAATCATCAATAGTTCCTCTACAATGAGAACTGGAAGATAGTCTATATTAGCTACTAGTTTACTTGATCATGTCCTGGAATATCCCTAGCCTTTGGTCAAACTCATTGAATTTCTCTCCTGTTTTAGACTGGGTAGAGGCAGTTGATAGGCCTGGAGTCATAGTCAATGGGGATCTAGTCAAAACAGTCAATATTGTCCAGAAAGTGAGTCAACTCATTTTAAAGCAGGCATCTACTTTTAGTCAGATGAATCACTCTCTAGACTCCATTGATGTGGATATGTCAAACTGGGTGAGATGGATCCCACCCTTACATTCCCTAGATGTTTCTGCTCACTTGTTTGAGAGTGAATTGAAGCACTTCAAAAAGAAATTTGTAGTGCAGTTTGTCTCAGCCTTACTGAGTTAGCTGTAAGTCACCAGCTTAGCGTTGCCAGCTGCACATGTGGACTCTACTATACCATGAACTCTTCATGGTCCATACGTGAGTCTCTGATGCATTCAGCATTTAAATGCAATAAGTTCCTTTGGTGTTCTTACTAAAAAATGACTTCAATAAAAGCCATATTTACACTTTAGAAAGCTTGCTTTTTAAATAGCTCCAAAACTTTTAAATTAAGTTGGCTGACAGATTCTAAAAAATCTTCCAAGTGTTGTAAGAACTGTACCAAATCCGTATCAGATACAAATTCTGACTGAATGTCATTATATAATGCATGCTAAATTCTGTCTGTGAATTTGTTTACTGGCATGTGAACAGAGAAGCAGCCCCATCTTATTGCTCTGGACCTCCTACCACTATGCCCCTTCTTAGGAACAGAGAGAAACATGGAAAGATTGGGTTTAAGATGCAAATATGCTTAGATAAAAGAGAGAGAGGAAAGATAAGTCTGATGGATCAACATACACAGGAAAGGGGGAAGTGACCCTGAACTTCTAAGCCCTTTGGCTTATTCCATGTTGTTTTCTCCAAACACTGTGCCCTTTTTTATCCCTGTCCCCCATTTCAACTGGGTTGTTTGTCTAATGCCCAATTCCATGTCTTCCCTAGCAGGTTACTGGCAGGTAGGGGAAAAGGATGAAAGAATGGATGGCCCAGAATGGTGGTCAGCAGTTTGTAGGTCCTTATAGCAACCACCAGCGCCACGTTTCGTCACAGACGGGGTAGCCCTTAAACGCTTTACCTTGCAGACTGGAAATGTGCCATGAGCATGCAGAGAAGGTATGAGCAGATATCCTCCACTGACTCTTGTTTGCTCTGCATGAATAAAGAATAGAAGAAGAAATTAGCAGCAGCATGAAATGTAAGGAACCGGTATTCTGTACTTCTTTTGTTAACCATCTCTGAAGTAGCGTCCATATGGATGGGAACTACTCTTTCCTCCTGAGATGTCTCAACAGTCAGGTCATGATAGAGATGCTTCCACCCCCACTGACTCCAAGGCTGAAATCCTTGGGATGGGTTATTTGTTCCTCTGCTCTGCATCCCTCTGCGTAATTCTGGATGCCCTTTGCCCAGAGGAAGTCACAGCCCAGCTCAAGGTGCAGAGGCCTCCTTAATGGTGTGGGAGGAGAAGTGGGAGTGGATTTCACAGAAACCTCTGATCAGGAAGCTGCCTGAGCAAGCTGGTGGGGAATGGCTGCATTCCAGGGGAGTTTCCTAATCGCTGTGCCACTGGGGCATGCTGGGGAGCATATCCCGGCCAGTGCCAAACAGTCTTGTCTTCAGCTGCCTTTGCCCAAGCATTTGACTGAGGGGTTGTGCTTGAAGGCTGTTTCCCGATTTGGCCCCGCAGGTGAGGCAGGGAGGGAGCTTCCTGTTGTGGGAATCTCATGCAGGCTTAAGGGGTGGGCTAGCAGGTTTCAAGCTCTGTCAAAATAATAAGGCTAGGATTCCTTGCCTTATGGCAAAAGGTAAGGTTCATAGGGATGTAAGTATTCCAGTACCAACAGGTGCGTCACGGGAGATGGTGAAGCTCTGCAGTGTCTTTGAACCTTCCAAGAACTGGCGCCAAATAACAAAAATGTCTGGTATCTCAGCATTGTGCCCCCAAAACAAGGCTAAACTAGGATTTACGCTTGCAGGGGTATTTTTTCACTGTGTGAATTCAATAATCTGGTTTTGCACCTGTAAGAAGCTGATGTGCTGCTTGCCTCTTCCCTGGCCTTTAACTAATTGCAGTTTGAAAAATGTTGTACAATGTCCTTAACAGGGGCTTTACAATAAGTAAACGTTACATCCTGTTTACACGGTGCGATCCAGTAAAGCACAAATATTGATGATTTGTCCCACATTTTGTTTAGTTGTATTACAGGCAATCAATGTATTTAAAGATTATTTCATTAAAACAGTTTGTTACTGTGATTTAAGCAAAACTTCATGAGTTCTTTGTCCATGATCTTGTCTACTTTAGAAATTTATCCCATTCCCAGAAATAGATTTGAAAGCTAGGAAAAAATGGCAGGAGATGTGAGTTTGCATCATCTTTGCTGACTGTCTGTCTATATCCTTATGGAATTAATTTTATGAAGACAGCAGCTTGCTTACATGAAGTAAATTTTATGGGAAGAAAAGAACTGTTATATACATAGAAAAAAAACACATGCAAAGTGCCAGTGTTTGAAAAGTAAAGTCAAATTCAAATAGGAGAGGTGTCATCAATTTTAAATAGTGTAACTACCAATAGTATGTCCATCTTCAAATCAAGATGTCAAATGTAAATTATCGCAGGCATTACTGAAAGAGCATCTGTGGTGTTTGTTAGATGTGAGACCAAAGCAGAAAACCTAGAAGCTTCCTTTATCTCTAGAAAATTTGACTACATGTCCAGCCAAGACTTTTTAATAAAAGGAGACAATTCTTATAGCAAACAAGCTCTGCCTTGTTGTGCTGTGTGTGGAGACACCACACTTCTGCTAGCTGGACCTGATGGAATAACTAATAACAGTAGGCTACTGTTCTCACATGGCCAGCTTCAGTTTTGGTGAGACATGTGCATTTTCTGACAATGGGTAAATCTTGGGGCTGAGATGCCTTTTCTACCTTTTCCCACCAACTGTGTATTCATCTGCCCCATCCTTCCCAACTTTTGCCAGTCTGCTCTAATCCCTGTCCCTGGGTCCTGTTCCCATTCTCCTCAATTAGCCAATCCTAATTTAATTTATCAGATTGTTCATCTGGGCCCTAATCTCTTTGTTAGTAAAACCTTGTCCTATGAGCTCAAGGCTCCAGTCTTCTTGCCAATCACTTCCAGTTCCTCTGGTAACATCCCAGTCCTTATCTCTCTTCTTACCTAGCCAAACCAAGCTGATTTTCTCTTTGCTCCCTATCCTATCTATCTCTTTCCACCTTCTCCATCCTCCAGCCTTTCTTAGCAGCCTTGTCTCCGGTCTTGCCCCAACTTGTTTGTTAGGTCAGTCACTGCTTGCTCTGTTGAAAATCTCTTCATGAGATTTTATGCCTCTCCCATTTTGTCTCCTTTCCCCTGCCCTTCACTGATCACATTATGTACTGTACTTTAAGTGTCTAAGTAAGTCTGCTAAAGAAAGAAAGGAAGGTCATGTTAAATACCTAATATTGGATAGTTGATGGTAGGAATAGCTTCCAAAGTTCCTGTATAATCACTGGGAAAAAAAGTAGACTCCTTCAAAGAGGTGGTTCATAATAACAAAGACAGCTGCTCGAAGTAGACAGTGTGAATACCTCTTAGTATCACAGTTATCAGAGTAACTATAAGCAAATGTGACGTTTCCTCGATAGTCCAAGACAGCTTCTTAAGGCTGACACACTGCTGAAGTTTTATCAGCATTGTTCTTGAAATCTCCAGTATTCAACTCAAACTTGAAATACCAGACAAATGCATCTACAAATAGTGGCTGTATAAAATGTTGTCTGCTGGAGAAGTTTTTCAAATTAATGCAAATATAAATACCTCTACCCTCTTACTTATTTATGACTGAAATCCTAGAGTGACAACCATAACTCTGCAGTGGAATTGGTATCGTCATTGGTGACATAAGTAGTAGTCCTCCAGGAATGAATAAATAGACTGACTGACCTTGTGTCTCGCGTAATGAATATCCTACGTGATATTTGAGTGACTCCACCTAAATATGACGGAATTTAGTTCTAGAATCACTGTAAGAATGAGATAAACGACAGTGTGTTGAATGTCAGGATCCAGCTCTCAAAAGCATGGATCTTTTTCTCTTGGGAAAAGAGTAGAGCAGTTAAATGAGGGAGGACAGAAAATAAGAAAGAAAGGGAGAAGACATGTTCTCACCTGCATGTCTCCTTTAAAACTTTAACATGTTTTAATTAAGCAGGAGATTTAAAATCAATATATCAAGATAGTATGTAAGAAGGCATTGTTTATATAGCTCACAACAGTAGTAAGGAGACTATTTAGCCTGGTCTCTTAAAGCAGTAAGGCTTATGAAATCATGCTGTTCACCTGTCTGTATCAGCCCACCCCCTGAAAATAGCATTTGGCTAGTTTCAACCATGCACCACAAGTAGAGGTCTCGCAGCCACTGAGGTTCTAGAGGTTGCTCAGAATAGCTGGTGAGGTGGGCTTATGCTGGGGGCTGTTTTGTCAGAGTCAGCAGAACTAGCTAGAAATCACAGCCTAATCCTGAATCAGCTGTTAAAAACTGCACTAGCTGCGCTTGGCCCAGCCACTGTCTCCTCCTACTTCTTCTTACCCTGTCTACTCCAGCTGTCATCCAGAGGCTCGTACCTGGGCAGCTTCCCTGCTCTTGTTTTCATGAGTTTGGAAATATGCTCTTATAGGCAGATAAACACCACTGAGGGGAAGGCTTCATATGAGCTTCTCTCTTACTGGACACCAAAAAATTCATATAAATAGTACAATGCAAGAAAACTTGAATCAGAGTTTGTGCCTTCTTAGATGTTCAGTCAATCAGGCTTAAGACACAAATCCAAAAGGAAAACAAGTTTCCTTAGATTGATTTTCACTGAACTGTGTTTTAATTAATCTAACTTTCAACTTTGGTTTCCAGCAGGACAATTACTATGCACTAGAATGACAGCCTTGGTATCCTTCTCCTGGGAGATGATCAGCTTCATTATTTAAATAATCAGATGAAATCTGGGACTAGCAAATCTTAATTTTATACTGAATTAGAATACCATGTCCAGTTTTAGACACCAGACTTGAAGAAAGAAGAGAATCATCTGGAGACAGTCCAGAGGAGAGTGACAAGAAAGATCAGAACTGTAGAAATTATAACCTAAAAGAAAAAAATGAATAAATTATGTTAGTTTAGTCTGACACAGAAAAGACAGAGCGAAGACATTATAACACAAAAGGTTGCTCCAAGGAGGAAGAGAACAATCTAATTCCCTGGCCTATGTTTGATAGAGCAAGAAGTAATAGGCTTAAATTACAGCAAGGAAGATTTATTTTAGAAATTACAGAAAACTTTAATGGTGAGGATAGGGAATAGATTGCTTGGCAAGCTTTTGGAGTTTCCATCTCCATTGGAGATCTGTAAGATCAGAGTACTTGAATAACTGCTTCCTGCAAGAAGGAGGATGGATTAGGTGTCTAGTTCTAGAGGTCCCTTCTAGTTCTACTGTATATTTTACTCTAGTAGTAAAGCTGTAGTTTGAAAGACAGGCTTCATGTGCTCTCCTTACGCTATCTCATCCTTGTCTTCAAGCAGTGATAAAATCCTTCTGTAGAAAAGAGAGTAAACAATGATATTACTCCAGTGATCTTGTAATGAAAAATGGAAATACGTCTTGGAATAAAGTACTTTTTGATATACCTTCATTTAGATAATTGCGCAGAAATACTTGGAAAGTTGGCTGTAATAGGGGAAAAACATATAATGTGATAAAATTCATTTGTTTAAAATTACTTTTTCAACACCTGTTACTGTTGTACTGAATGATATCACCGTAGATCACTCATGTGGGAACTTCAGAAATCAATTGAATAAAATTGCCCTAATTGCATTCAGAATACTAAATATAGTTTTAGATTTTTATATTATCATTCCTTCTATTTTAAAGATTTAATTTAACTGGAAATATTAGAAGTAGCACTTTAGTTCTCAAAAATTGTATGTATCATGTGAAATCCATTAAAAACCTAAAAGGATAAAGTAAAGCGTAGACATTTCAGAGATAACTTTAAAAATCCCTATTACTGTCTTTGTGGTTGAATCCTCCAGAATAAAATGGTTTGGCCGAGGAGGCTGACTGCTGACTTGTAAATCACAGTTCTCCTGACACAGAGTTTTGAATCTATTTATTTGTTTAGTTCTGGATAGTCTTTGTTTTTTCACAGTTTTCATTATAATTTGAACGCAGTTTGTTTGCATTACCTGTAATATAACCGTGGCGTAGCACTCCTACTGCAGAATGTCACAGAAATTTGACTTGGCTGTTCTATTTCTTCAATATTTGATTTTAAAATAGTTTAGTCTGTTCAGTTGTGGAAAGTCTTCTTTGGACAAAACCAGGAGCAGAGAAATTGGTTTAAATTCAGGGCAGCAGTGCCCAACTCAAGGCACCTTGACAGCTGCGTGGATCCTCTTTCCCCTTTAGCTGCTTAGACCTCAGGAGAGCTTGGTCCCAAAGAAGGGCACTGTCTGCCATCAGAGCTGAGCAGCAAGCTGCCTCTGGTGCCACTGAGCCGTGCTGAGCTGGGACTTGGGTCCTGGCTCGTGGGAAACAGTCTGTCCTTCCTTGGGTTGCTCAGATACAGACCCTGGGAGACCACTGTACCTGCAGGTTCCAGGTTTATGGCACATGGACTGAATGTGGCTGCCAGGACACTTCACTTCAAACCTCCTTCCTCCCTTTCACTTTCTCATTGGAGACAGAGGTCCATATACATGCAGTGGGACCAGGTATTTACCATGGATATACGTATATGATGTGTAATCCTCTTCTGCCATTGAATTACCTGTGGGGCCTACTCGGTGGGTAAGGCTTGGCAACGATGCCTGAAGCATAGGTAGGATGGATGCAAGACTTTGGTTCAAATGCTGCTCCAGGTGAAGATGCAATTAGAAAACAGGTGTATTACTCTACATGTCCTGCTTGTTGGGAAAAAGGGTTCAGCTAGGGCTGAAGGCAAAGTAAATAGGGGACACATGGTTTAAAAATACCACTGAGATTTATCATGAGTTTGGGTCCAGTGATGTCAGAGTTTAGGTGACTTTGCAAGGCTGAGACAGTAGAAATTTATGCACTGAAAGGATGTAGCCACTTATTCAATGAACGGGAAACTGAGCCAAAATTTTGGAGGCTTCACTAGAGTGTAAATGTTGGACTTGGATACCTGTGCTCCTGCAGACATACATGCGCTATAGATTTCAGCACAGGGTAGAGTTATCTGAAGTTAATTTTAAATAAAATTGGTCAGCTATTGGAAGGAATCTGACCTCAGCAATAGGCAGCTCTGTCCATAAAAGTTATTGGTAAGATGATCTGCCTTCTCAAAACCATGTAGCTTCTACTATTTGAAGTTGATTGCTTAAAGCAAGCTCAATAGGACCTTACCCCTGGTATTTTTCAAACTATGACCCACAACAAATTCCTGGAACATGTTAAAACACTGAGTGTTTAATAAGACAAAAGTTCACGGTTGTCCATAAAGAAAGGATAAACAGTGGCCCAGCCCACCGGGAATCTCTGCACCATTCAGCAACTTGTTGACATGCTTAAATTCCTCATGGCTCTAACTCTTAAGAACATGTGTTCGTATGAAAAACACATTAAAATGAAAACAAGTTTAATAAACAGTCAAATTTTTAATCGAGAAGCTCAAAAGGAAATAGATAGTTGCAAGAAGCAAGAATCTTCACAGATTTTTGTTATATATTTACAACCAGCACCTCTATTCTGGGCATTCATGTTCTCTAATGGAGATCAGGCACATGTTCAAAGTGGTTTTACAGGTACATTTCCTTACATTCAATAGACACAATGGATTTTAAACAGTTTCATAGCAACGGATGGTTTGCGATGGCCATTAACCTAGATAAGTGAGTATCAGTCTGGTGCATCCTTAATGGTCCATAATGGTCTGTGGGTAAAAAATTCTTTCTCTTCATCTGTTCCTAAGAGGTGTGGGGGGGTTGTTGTTTGGTTTTTTGTTTTTTTTTTTTTTTTTTTCCCGCTAGACTTTGTTTTACAAAACAGGTTCATGTGAATTTTTGCATTCAGGGAAAAAAAATCATACCCAAGAGCTTTATGCTAAGAGCACTTACCACAAAAAAGATTCATATTTCTCCAGAATGTAGTAGCCATAGTATATCCTAGCATGTAATCAAAACTTTTTAAAGTTGAATATATACCTTCACAGCAGCTAAACAGACATTCCTAAATAGCAGAGATTTTTAAATGACTGTTGCTATTCCTGTTGGAATTCAGGAAGTTTCATGTTCTGTTTTTAATATTAAATTCCTTTATGCTGCTGGGACATGTCATATCTCTTCTGCGAGACAAAATACTGCTAATGCCATGGTAGAGGGGGAAATCACTGCGATACCTGGTGGATGGTGCTGGCGCAAAGCCCTGGGAAGAGCAGAACCCAAGCGCTCTGCAAAGTGCAGAGCTGGGATGTGAGGATTAGGGCTGGAGTGCTCTGTCCCCCAGAGCCGCGGGTGTCGCAGCAGCGGAGCAGCCGCATCGCCAGAGACTTCTGGTGGAGGCACAGCGCTTGCTGTGGGAGGAAAATAGTACATCTTGGAGGAAATTACACCACCTCTCAGAGTGGCATAAGTTTGGCATAAGTACCTCACACCCCCCACTCACATAGACCATTGTGTCAGCACGATATGTACTCTAGGGCTCGTGATTTACCTACCCCACACGTGTGCCTTCAGTGATGTAGCTATGTAGGAAGACTTGCAGTGCATGCGTGGGCTTAATTCTGTCCTCGAGACTCTACTAGGGTTTACTATATAGTAACATAAAACTGTGTTTTAAAAATAACATTTTAAGATACTGTGGTGTGCTACATGATATCTCAGACTGATTATATGTGATGCATATTTGCATGAACCTTAATGAGACTTACAAAAGTAAGAGGCAAATTTTAGAGAAAATTGGATTAAATGGCTTAATTCTCCATAGTTAAAGACTTTAAATTTTAATCAAGTCTTGAGTCTGAGACTAATAACTCCTAGACTGGATATTTAAAATGACTAAAATTTAAAACCAAATATGTATAATCTAATGTGCGTTATCACCAATGTATTTGTATAGCAGTAATTCCTAGAAGTATGAACATTAAAATGACAAATTTAAAAAACCCAGCAGTGGCCTTTCCCAAAACTCCAGGTTGGATTTTGTTGTGTGTTTTTGCCCAGCTGTACCTAGAGTGGTACCCTGCGCTGCTGCACACCCAGTTATCCCTGTGCAAACTTCTGTAAGACACCTGTGATGAACTGTCTTGGTGCGGTTCTTGTTCCCAGTGATGGGGCAATGCAATACCAATCCTAGTCTTGCTTAGTGTGGGGGACAGGCAGAAGGATGTTTCATTCTCTGTTATCTGCCTGATATGCAATCTTTACAGAAAAAAAAAAAAACATGAAAGAGATGGTTTTGGATTCTGGTCTGTTATTCCCCATGCCTGTGGTCACAATGCCTTCCCACCTCAGTAATATTCAGGACTTCATAAATATTATAAAGTTTGCGGATTTCAAAGTTTCCTCCAGTTTGGGGTTTCTTTTCCACCTGGCTCCCACAGTTCTGGGGGACTTTGCATTTGACTGAACAGATCATTTACGGGTGGTGGAACTGGTGAGTCCCAGACCCTTTCAGGTAGTTCCCACCACACTTTTAAGCTCCTTCTCACACAGGGTTCCTCTCATGGGTATTTCACGTCGGGTATCTTCTCATACATAGGTTTATCTGCTTCTCTGGGAATCCACGTGTGTGGCCATGTGTGGCTGGGGTTAATTAATGTTTTCTCTCTTCTACTTACTGGTCACCATCCAGACCTGTTCATACCACACAGCAGGTTTTGAAAGCGGCCATCATGTACATGAAAATGAACTGAGCTTTAAAGAAGCCTGCTTGTGTTAGGCATTTTGTTGGTTGTCGTGAGGTGATGAAGGATTGTCTTGGCCTAGCAAAAGATATTTGTATTTGTTAATTGGAAAGAAGACAATAAAACCTTCTAAAATTTAATTTGTTTGGTTTATATATCTATAGAGGATCATGAGAATGCTTTGGTGATAAACAGTAAGAAACTTTTAATAAGACATTTTTGAAGTTAGGCAGTTTTGACTACAGTTTTAATAGCCTTACTGAAGTCATCATAATTCTAAAATAATTTAATAAGTTTTTTGTGACCGTAAGACATTACTAATACAGAATTATGTAAAAATAAATGAATTTATGTTTGGCTAATGAATTAAGATATTCTGGAAGTGCTGTGGAATACACAAGTATATAAACTAAACAGTTTGAGTTTCAGTATGCTTAAGATATAATTCTTCAGACCTTTTCCCAAGATGACACCTTTACTTTCTGTGGATCAACTTGTCCTGTCAGGATAAAGATGCTGTGTCTGTAGAGAGGATAACAAACCTCTAGCAATGCCTTGCTTTCAGTCTACTTTTGGAGTTATTTTTAGTATGACATGTGAGACTAGCAAAGGTAATAAGCGTCCATTAAACTTCATCCAGTCTCAGTTGAATCTGGTGGTCAGAAGTCTTTAATATCTCTAAGACTTCCACTGTTCTGCTAGATTTGGTTGAAATTGTCCAAGAGGTTGAAAAATTACCAGGGAAAGCAGGGTAATGGTTGAGTGAATGGATAACAAGCCTGCATAAACGTCATTTCCTTAGGACATTATACAACAAAGTGAACAATCTGCTGGATGGGGGCATCTTCAATATTTAGCAGCATAGATGTTTTTTTCAGTTGTTAATCTTACTGCCAGTTTGTGGAGAAAAAATGCAGTTTGCTTAACAGAAAAAATACTCATCAGTCTTCATCACACTTGGCTTTTTCTTTGGAAAACATGTAAGAGTTAAACTGAATATATTCTACCTCAAGTTAGCCGTAGTTAGCATTTCTGATCAGAACATCCAGTTCTTTCTTCTCTCTTTCCTTTTAAAATTATGTTTTTATTTCAACCACTTTCTACCAGCAGGCAAAGCTGCTGTTACACTCTACCCAGCTGTGAAATCAATATGATTTTCATTACAAAGATAACAGAAACTCTCTTAGAAAGACTGTGAATTGCCAAAGGTCAAATAACAGTCAGTGGCAGAGCTTAGAATTTAGATGTCCTAATTAAAAAATCTCGTGGTATAAATATATTAATGAAATGCACCCTGAGAGATGTTTGCATTTAAGATGGCAAAAATTTTAAACTATTACATTGTTTCTTTAATTACTGTAGTTCATGTAAGTCACATCAAAATGTGACATATTCTTTGTCTGGTTTATGATCGTTTCTTATAAAATAGGTATTAGCTCTTGTTTCTCTTTTTAATTCACAATTATTTGAGCTTGGTTAGATTAGAAAGTGTAACAGTCACAGAAGACAGAACATATCTAGTAAGATTTCTGTCATATTGGACTCTAAAAATTACACACAAACCGAATGAATGGGTGCATCAGTTATTTCTGTGATGTATGACTTCATTAACAAGAGGAAGTGCACAGTCAAACTGAAAGCAGCACTTGAGTCTTTCAGCCAGAGCCGCCAGTTCTATTTAAATTAAAATCAGCATTTTAAAATAAATGTTATTACTCTTCCTAAGATCATCCTTGATCTCTTCTTATTAAACCTTAATTTTTCCAGCAGTTAAGTTACATCTGCCTCATTATGGATGAAAATAACAGGAAATAAATTATTTTTTTACTTGTATTTGTTTGATAGTCCTCTCTCCCATCTCTCTATTTCTATTTAAATTCTGTGTTTTCCACCCCATATGCTAAAATAGTAGACTCAGATTGCCAAATGTTGTGGATTTTAATAGAAAAAGTTCTTCACCTTACAGCTGAAGGGTTTTTACGTTATTGTGCTCCCTCTGCTGGATAGTGCCTATTAATTTTTTATTCCCTGAGCTGCACTAGTATCCGTGTTCTATAAACAAGCAATCACACTGCCTTAATGAAAGAGGTATAAAAAGTGGGAATGCTTCATTTTGGTCTCAGATGACATGGAAGGTGACAGCTGTAGGCTAGGAGAAATTGTAATCTGGCAGCTCAGAGCAATTGAAAGCCTTTGGTGGACATTTGAGGAACAATTATTTACTACCTCCTGAACAAAAACAGATGGACACTAAAAAACCTTGTTTCATTTGTATAACTTAGAGAGGATGATGTTGATTCTCATACTCTGGTAAGTACAACAGTATCCTCAGATGTCCCTGTAATGTTATTAGTGTCTCAGTCTTAGTGGCGTGGTTCTCATAACTTGCTTCATCCTTTGTTGAATCTTAGACTCGCTGCTGGGCCAGCGTTTCCTCAGCAGAGAAAGCAAATGCATTCTCATGCTCAGTGCCGGCCCCATGGTAAGGCGGCAGTGGCTCAGTCCTTTCCCATCTCCACTGCAGTGAAGCGAAAAGGAGGAAGAGCAATATTACAGTTTTGTTTCTAGAAGTGATTTTGGTGTTTGTGGCCTTTGACTTTGTGGGGTGTTTTGGGCTTGCTCTCCTGCTTACCTTTCTCCCACTGTTGTCACATGGTGAACCTGACTTTGTTCGTCCGTCCGTCCATCCGTCCTTCCTTCCTTCCTTCCTTCCTTCCTTCCTTCTTTCCTTCCTTCCTTCCTTCCTTCCCTCCTTCCATCCCTCCGGGGGATGTGGCTGGGCTGGGAACCCCCAGCATAACTGATCCCATCCCACGGCTCTCTCAAGGTGGCCCTGGAGCCTCCTGACCCAGGGGGGCACCCAGACCCCGCCATGGGGCACTGCCTGGACCAGCCAGCCCCTGGGTTCCACAGCCTCCCAGCTCTTCTCTCTGCGCTGGCTGACCCAGTCGGTCCTATGGAAAGGGGATGGAAACTCAACGTCCACTTCAGTTGCAGGTGATTTGCCCATCTGAGCTGCATCTTTGCAGATCTTGTGCCACGGTCTTACCGGGGAAGCTGGATACCTTTGCAGTTTCCTTCAAATTTAATGTGATGTTATAAATGCCACTGCATATTAGTAGCATTGAACTGGGAGTTATTTTTCAACTTGGCTTGGCTGCACTTACAGATTAGCTCTTGCATATTTCAACATAGATCAGACTGGTAGCATATTCCTGAAAAGAAATAAAAGATTACCAATTGTTGGGGGCAATAACTTATTTTATAAAAACGGTAATTATTTGACTCCTGGTTTAACAAGGAGACTCATTTTGGGAAAAGGCATTATGGGCAAATTCTAGTTAAGAATTTTTTTCTAAGGTCAGTTTTAAATTTAAATTTCTGGATATATAAAATAATATTCAAAGTCTTTGATTCTGCCAGACAGTCCTACAGTGAAGTAATCAGCATAATTATCTTCTCTATAACTCTCTCTAATAAACAAAAACTACTTCCATGTGCATGTACGCTTTCTTTTACAAAGAAGTTGTTTTTTTAAACCATTTCTAAAAGAACAAACTGGTTAAAAGAATGAATTTCCAGTTCCTAAAACCTTCTGTTCTTTCTGTTCAGAAGAAAAATGTTTAATACATTTTGGTTTTGCTAAAGTAATAAAAGCTCATGTTGTTGCACAAATATTCTTCCTATATTTTGCGAGGCCCGAACAAAATCAGCGTCACTGTTTGCAGGATGGGTTGTCCTAGGGTGAATCCTCTCCATCGAACCAAGTTGGGGTGATGACGGTTCTGCTGGTGGTGGGGCTGGGCCGGGGCGGCTGGGAAGGACTTCTGCAGAAGGGACCCTCTGTGGAGGAGCTTCCAGGATTGGGTTGAAAATCATTTGCCTCGGATGCCTATTGAGTTATAGCAACTGAAACACTTGACAGTGCTTGTCTCAGCAAGGGCACACACCATATGCTTTGGGAACATTCCCAAGCAGAATATTATCCTCCTAGTGCCCCGGCGAGCTCATTAATACTCCCGTTATCCCGTTCAGTGGGACTAATCCAGCAGCCCCTGAAGTCAGTGAGGAGATTGAAGTTGTCTTTAGGATGCTTTGAATAAAACCTTAGATGAAGTTTGCATAATTTAAGTCACAATGGTGGAATTATTTTCTAAAGTTATAAATGTTAGTTTATTTGCCAGTTTCTCTATTCCAAGCTACCTGTTTTCCTCCATCTTATGAAAAGCAGTGATGTGAAATGGAAATAGGAATATGTTTTTATAGCAGGATTTGAATTTGTGTACATATTACTGCTATTTTCCTAAGTTTTTCCAGAGAAGGACAGGAATAAGCTTGCATCGGCATTCCATATAATACTAATTCAAATGCAAATTTATATGTTGATCGGGTCTTTTCTCCAAATATGTGATCAATGCATGGGAAAAAGTGGAAATTTTCAAGTTGATGTGGATAAAGGAAGCACCAGATTAAGCTATTGTAGTTCTCAGTCAATTCCAATCATTCTTTATTGCTTTCTGGTCACACAACAAATTTAATAGAAAAATCATCTTTTGCAAAATGACTTATTATATGTAAGAGAAGAAGAATTAGGCTTTGCCAAAAAGAAACCCCCTCAGATCCCAATATTTTTTGCAGACTGTATTTCTTTATAGGCTGGAAAATTTTCTTTTCACTCCCATTCATTTTAACAGCAGATTTTAATTTTTCTTTTGGGAAAAAAAAAAAAAAAAAGGATGTGCGGGGAGTGAGGAAGAATGAAACTACAAACTAAACAGACAAAAGATAGTATTTCAAGTGAGTATATTTATGGTAGTGGGAGGGAAACTTAGACCAAACAAGAAGAAAAGACTGGAGAGGATCTTCTCTGGATTCCACTGATGTGGTAACAGCTGTTATTACAGTATCTGGCTTTTTGAATTAAATATTGATAGAAATAAATGAATAAAAGACTGAGTAAACAGAAATGTGTGTTCTGCCTTCCTAAAGCTCTTTTTCAGCATCTAGAGTACCAGAATCAACACCCTTTTATAAAATTAATAATATTAAATAACGACATCAGCTGACAGGAAATAAGAAAGTTCCTATGGCAACTAAAAATAAGCGCAGGAGGAAAAACGCATCAAATGCTGTCAGCAGACAGCATAAAAGGTGACTGTATGTAGATAATAGAACAAGAGCATACACAGAAATCTTCCTTGTAAACAGATGCATTTCGATAGATTTTACGGGTAGTTTTTTTTGTTTTGGTGTTTTTTTTTTCCCAAAATGGGAACGTGATACCTTGGTTACAGTATCTACTTATCAATATCCCAAATGGTTTTGCTGAGATCAGCTCCTAATTTATGGCCTGTGAAAGGCAGGGACAGAGCCCCACATCTTCAAGAGAGCAGATGTATCCCCTCAGATTCATACACTGTTTAGAAAGCCTTTGGGCTCTTCAAATCTCGTAAATGCCTGCCACTGTCTCTCAAGGTTACTCTTTGGTCCCTGCATACAGATTGTTTGAGAAAAGTTTTTTATAGAAGCAGAAGTGCAAAATGTCTGGTAGAAATGTGACTTGTGGAAAAAATAGGGCTGTACGCGTCCTGCAGGCACTACTTATGCATGCAACTGTGTTCATTGAAAGTTATACTGAGCTTGAGAAGGTGTAGATGGTAAAAGCCCTGGTGGAGTGGAAGCCTGAGTGTGCAGCTGCACCGCTGAGGCTACAGCTGGGCCACGTGCAAGCTGCTCCTTTCATCTCAGTGGGAGAACAAGTTTTGAAGACAATTTAACTCTTGAAATTCCTGGGTTATCTGCTTTTCCTACCTATCTGATCTTCCTACCTTTACCTCTCTCATAAAAAGCAAACCCAACCTCCCGCCCTCCCCCACCAGACCTATGCAAGGCAGAGAGAGCTGCACTGCTTCCCCTTTGCTTTTCGTGCTCTGAAGTTGTTGTTGCCCCTGCAGACCCATCCAGGCTCCCCTTTTGATACATAGATGTTGCTGTTTTCATGGTAAAACTCTTCTGCTGAGCAATGCTGCATCTCCACGCAGCATCGTGCTGGAGTGGCTCTGCTCACCAGGGCTTGGTGGAGAGACAAAACTGCTGTTGGTGTCTTGGCTGGCTCAAGAAACTTGGTCTCTTCTTGCAGGAGAACATTCAGCCTTGCAGATAGCGATGGGATTGTATTTCTCTCCTGTTAATTCTGTCCTGTTAAGTGATAAAAATGAGTTTATTAATGTCAAGTCTGACATTATGAGACAGCATGGGAGAATGCCAAAGCAGGACCAAAAGCCAGGGCTGGGAGAAATGTGATCGTACTGCCCTGATGCCAGTAGAGGATTTTATCTTTACTCAGGACTTTTGTAATTTCTGATTTTTTATGTGTCTGTGCTGATTGCTGACCCAAATTTTGAATTCACCACTCCAATCGTAAAAGGCAATTCCATTGTTCCAAGGACAACTTCATTTTCAGTCTTAATACTACACAACTGTGGGGACCTCCTGGGACAAGAAGCTCGCTGCTCAGCTATGGTGGGCAACTACATCATGTAGTTGCTTCCATAAAATTAATTTAGATATGTTCCTATATATATATATACATATTTATATATCCTTCCCACTCCTGTTGTGCCATGCTTATAAGATACTGTATCGCAGATGTAACCCATCATTATGTGACTCAGGCTGCAAGTCAACACATGTAACCACAGGCATGTGGAGTATGAATAGATATCAGCCACTGATACCATTATAGCTTACTCTGCAGTTTGGGTATGTACAGGCTGTTGTGAACAATACCCTGCCCCTGTGTGAACTATACTTGCACTGCTTGCAAGTAACCACATGCAAAACTCCAGAGAAATTTAGGAACTGATCATTAGGTAGTCAACAGCAAAGCATCAGAAACTAGGTGACAGAGTCACTCAAAGAGAACCACTTTCTCAAACTGGCTGACAAGAACAAGCATAAACATGTTGTGTTTTGCTCTGACATAATTAGCACAGCAAAGAAATTAGCTGTCTTCTGATTGAGTAAAGGTGTATACTACACGTAAGTACTCCAGCAAACAAAATGCTTCTGAAATTATCTGAACCAGGATGTCACTGTAAAGGGAAATTGCACATTATATTGTAACAGAAATTCAGGGGATGGCAGCTGAGTGTTGGCAGTTACCTCTGGATCCATAACAAACTCATTCTCATTCGTGTCTTAGCTACCGGAGCAGAGCAGCCTGCGTCCGTGGGAGCTGCGGGTCTTGCGTTAGGGAACATTTGGTCTCTGAGCCACGAGTTCCTGGTAGCAGTGTCGGGCAGGTACAGCCCCGAGCAGAAGGCAAAGCGGATAGCACAACTTGTTCTGTCCTTCCCTCCTGTCTGCGAGTACCCTATGCTCTTCAGCAGCTAGAGGAGCTTATTGACCACTTCCCTCGTGCTGCTACAGAGCTGGATAATTACAGTGATTACAATGATTGGATTATAATGCTGGTTTTCCTACCCTGCCTCTGAAATGCTGCAGCTCATCCCACCTTTTATTCATGGCAGATGGTAGATTTGCAGACTGTATGAATGGGTGCTTCAGGAGTAATCCTCTTGCCGGCCCCCGCCCCAGCTAGGATCTATTCTTCTCCTTGTGTGAACTAGCAGGGCAGTAAAACAGACAGCACATCCACTTTGTGCAAGGCAGACTTGACATTTAATTTACCCCCTCATATTCAATAACCCTCTCTGATAACAGAGTTGAAGGTAACAACAACCAATGACAAACAAAAGAGCATCAGTGACCTCGTCATTTTTGTTCCTTGGGTGAACAGATATTCTTGATTTCCTGAAAAATCTTAAGACAAGAAAGTAAATAAAGAAGAAACTAAATATATAGTTTGAATGTTTGTACTAAATAAGCTCTACAGAAGATATTGGGATTAAAAAGTTTAGTGTTTTTTTTTTTTAACTACATTTTTTAAAGTAGAAAATGTCAATGTATCATCTCTTAAAAAATGAGTTTAGTTGTAACACAGAATGAACTAAAGCATTGTACCTCGCACCTGTAAGACCTGTACTAAAGCCTGCTTTTAGTGGCTCAGAACATGACTTCTGAAATGCTGACTGCTCAAAATGCCAAAATTTATGGAGGTTTAGATTTTTAAAATATCTGCAAAGCACAAACCCCAGTTTGAAAAATGTGCTTCAAACAATGCAAATGCTCAAAGAATTTCAGAAGCCTTGTTTGTGGAAGGGGTAAATGAAAGGTCATCCTTTTCTCCTGTGACATTTGTCATCTTTTGCTCTAATAAAGTCCAGCTCCATTGAACCTGGTGAACTTTTTGACAAAAGTATTTGGCTTATGTACGCTGATGCAAAAATTTCTCCTCTAGCAACAGCGACTACCTTTTTTGGCAAATGCGACTCACTCAGACTAGTCGATCCAACACTGGCTGCTGGGTAGACCCAGAAACTGGGAGGGAGCCCATGTTGATCATCACTATTTCAGCAAAGTCAGTTGTTCAAACTATATGTCTGCTGTAGGATAGAGGAGGCAGAGGCACTCATGCAGGGTCTGAAGTTCAGGTAACTCCTGCTGATCAAGTACATGAACAGACTCCTAAAAGAAATACACTTTTCAGCTGGAGCAAAGTGAAAATGGGAAAAAGAAAGAGAAAACAGGAATACCTTTGCAATATTAGTGTTTAGTGTAATGGATTTTTCCTTCATAGAGTGACTAGTGTTCTACTAAGAACTTTATGATAACGGATCTCTTGTTTAGTGGATCACTTGCAGATTATGATCGACAATTCTCTTTGCTTCACTGATGAATATTTCAATGAATGTGTATATAATAAAATTACATTTGTTGTTTGTGGATAGTATACTTGGAATAAAACACTTTACAGTGACTTTGTAAGCACTCAGAACAAAAACTTCAGAAACAGAATAAAATTGGACAGTGTACATACAAGTCAGGCTATCTCTGTATGGGACAACTCTCAGAAACTGAAGGAAATTCTGAAATCAGTGGGTCAAATGCTCTGCTGGTGTAGCTGTCCTATTCTGTTGGCAAGAACTTTTCTCGTTAAAAGCAAATGTACAATTTCACATGAAGCTGTTTCTTTAGAGCAGGCTCTTTCATGTGCCTATTCCTAAGGGATGCAAAACAGTCTTGGCTACTATTGAAATGAAAGATGAAATTGTTTAGTATCTTGCAGGACTGGGCCACCAGTAATCAAGGCTGGTTGCACATACTTGGGACCTCAGGCAATGCAGTAATGCCGTCTACTCAGTGACCTACTATACTTAATAAATACGGCCGTCTCACTGCAAACTCATTGCATATGTTTAACCTGAAAATAATCAGAAGTATTTTATTGTATTAGTAAATTAAAAATATTAATTCATTGCACCTTCAAAATTGAGAGTACATTCCTTTTCACTTTGAGTACCTAGTTTTTTTCCTTGTTCAGTACGTTTCTGTTTCTTCAGCAAGTGTAATTTGGAACAGGAAGAGAAATATACGACTGATGCATTAAAATCAATCATGATAGCAAATTTAATATCCAAAAAGTTCTTCAGATATTCTGGAAAAAAACCTAAATGATGACAAAATGTAATGTGATGGTTAGTAGTCATTTGCTATATTAAACTCAGAAATGCACTGAAGCTTAATTTTCCTCATGATTATAAATGGCTCTTAACTTTACCGGTGAGCCCAAACTATACCACAGCTTTTTAGATAACCAGGTTATCTTGCACATGCAGCTTAAAACGCACGTGGCAGAAGGGTATATGACATGCGTAAGTCACTGTCCAGAGCCCAGTGCCATGCATAAATATCGTTCACATAGCACAGAACGTATTTATAATTTTATGCTAACGTATGATAAGGAAATTTTTCAAAAAAGTGTTTAAAATCTCCTTATTGTAAGTCACAGGATTAATTTATTAAGTGTGGGCTCCAAATCCCTGTTCCAAGTTCAGGCCCTTCAAGGCTAGGCACGCAGGGATGCCTAGTGCCTGGGAATCTCCTGATCACAAAGGACACATGGCACAGGGGAAGCTGCCACAAACCTCCTTTTTGTTGAAGGCTGTGGTGGTAAGAAGGATGAAAACCTTCGGGGCTTGTATCCATAATCAGTTGCTGATGGTTTGAGCTGAGGAATGGGGGCTCCAAGGGTGCCAGCTTGCCCAGTGAGAGGCATGAACTGGAGGAGAGGACCTAGGAAGCCCTCAGCGGAGCAGTCTGGTCCCTCCGATGGGACAGGTCCCTTGGGCTACCCTTGCACTGCTAAACGAAGTGAGACCAGAGAGGGTCTTCGGCCCTTTGGCTGCCAGGCACAGGCTGCCCATGTCTACCCTACACAGCCCTTGGCTCTGTGTCTCTTCCAGATGCCCTGTGGCATCCCCATGACCCTAGCTCAGAGCTGGTTTGCATTTGCTTTTGTGAGGTAGAAGTGTCTGAAGTGATGCCGTTGCAGTGGCGTGAAGCTTAAGGTACGCCTCGGCTTCCCCAGGCCACGGCACGGCGCAGGCAGGGATGCCCAGGGGTGCGGAGTCTGCTGGGACAGCGGTGGGGGCGATGTCAGGTGGAGGCAGGGATGGGGGACATTGGCCGGTACCTTGGCCCTCCTATTTAGCAGGTGAGAGACTCTAAACCAAAGTGACTGCCTCGGGTAAACGTTTAGCCTGACCTTTTTTTCAGCTGTCACCCTGTGTTCGTGGAAAACCTGCTGTTAAAGAGGATCGCTTTGTGAAATTACATCAAAGAGGGATTTTTACTGTTTGTCATTGGATTGTATTTCGGTACTAAATCACATCAACCCCAGAAAGATGTCAGGAAAAAATGGAAAACGTGTTGCTGCTGTCATCCTGAGTTTTGTTTACATTTCTTTACATTAAAGCTCTGATTTCTGTAGGAGTTTTGAGGTTGATCTTGTTCTTGTATCTTCTAGGTTTCAGGAATATATTGTTAGGTACTAAATCAGGTCTCAGTGTTGCTTGTAGTATGTTTACATATTGTGAAATCATATGGTCTAAATGATACTCCTAGGAAAGCATATCAGCACTTAAAGCCATAAGCTTATAATTTTCAGTTTAGCCATCCTGCATTTTGTTATTATTTGCATGTGTTAAGATGATGTATTAAAAAAATGTTAAAAGGACACAAAGCTTTGGAAGTCAAGCAGTAAAACATAATTCTGTTTTTTTCTGGCTTTAATCTGTGCAGTTTTAACTAGCTTCCTTTGGGTTTGTGCATTGTGATCCGTCTTTAATTAAGAGAACACATGCTATTTTTTTGTCCTTGCTGATGGACCTCTTCTGCTGAAATACTTTAAAGTCAGACACCCGGCATGGAAACATGCTTCATATAGATGGCCCATTAATGAACTCAGTATTTGATTTTATCCTTGTGTTCGCTGAGCATCCAATGCCTTATTCATTTCACATTGTGCAAACCTGCTGTAATGCAGAATTATTTGTTTCCTTATGACCATGTCTTTCATGTTCATCATTAGTGTACCCAGCTGTTTCGCAAGCAGTAATGAACTTATTGCCATACTCCTTTGCTGCAATGAAGAGTATTATTAGTCCCATTTTTCAGATAATGAGCTGAAGCGGAGGAATATAAGTAATAACTTTAACTACAAATTTTGGACATTGAGTAAGAAAACAATAGACAACTATTCCTCAGACATTATTTGTTCACAGTACAGCCCTCCCTGATGTCAGATGTGGGTGTGAGAGCCCAGCGCTCCTGCAGGACAAATGCAGCCTCCCGCTCAAGGTGGGCGCGCAGCTAAGGGGCCATCAGTGGCTGCAGAAAGATGGTTTTGGGGGGATGGTTTTGTGAGGTTAGCTAGGTAAAAGGGCTTGAAAGGAGACCGATGCCTTTCCCTTTCCCACCACAGGGAGCGGTCCTATCGATGCAGCCACCTTGTGTAACCTCCACCTTGGTTTCATGTCTGGCTCCTGGGCCAGTGCATCTGGGAAGAGCAATTGCAGGGAAAGTCTTGTCTTAGCCTCCTTTATGCTGGAGTCAGAAAGAAAATAGGCTTAGCATGGACAATATCCTTGGAAATGCTATTTATCAACTGCTACTAAGCATATGCAATCAGATATTTTCTCAATTATTTATAACTTGGCTACATTTGAGCATTATACTCTTCCACACACATAGATGCACAACAAAAGGCTTATCCATCACACAAAGACTATTCAATGCCAAATTTCACTTCCTTGCCTTGAGTCATCATGCTGCCAGAAATTATTGACAAAACTGTTGTAGTAATCACTGGTAAATAGTATGATTGGCAAATAATATATTTTCTTCTGACTTTATTATTGGAAACAACTGGACAATTTATGCTGACACTCTTTTGGAAAACAGACATGGAAAATTTCAGCCCCAACAGTTAAGTTCTGGAAGAGTTCTGAATGACTGAAATGAAGGGTTTCTGATGGGAAGAGTTTGGCAGCATTAACTACAAAGAGCCAGTCTGCAATTGCTTTTCTCAAATTGTGAGTTGTAAATCACCTCTACCCCTAATTCTCCCCAGAGTCACAGTCGCTGGTAACACACCTAGGAATTTTTATTTTTTAATATGGGACATAGGGGTAGAGAGGTTGAGTAGCTCTAGTCTATAGTATTTGTACGAAGACCGCACTGCACTGTGAAAAGCGTATATGGAAGTATATGAGGGTAAAATAAAAAGTAGAAATGAGTTTTATGTATAATGTACACAATTGTATCAGGAATAGTGTGGCCAGCAGGACTAGGGAAGTGGTCGTCCCCCTGTACTCAGCACTGGTGAAGCTGCACCTCAAGTACTGTGTTCAGTTTTGGGCCCCTCACTACAAGAAAGACATTGAGGTGCTGGAGCCTGTCCAGAGAAGGGCAACGAAGTTGCTGAAGGGTCTAGAGAACAAGTCTTGTGAGGAGCGGCTGAGGGAGCTGGGGTTGTTTAGCCTCGAGAAGAGGAGGCTGAGGGGAAACCTTATTGCTCTCTACAAGTACCTGACAGGAGGTTGTAGTGAGGTGGGGGTCGGTCTCTTCTCCCAAGTAACAAGCGATAGGACGAGAGGAAACGGCCTCAAGTTGCACCAGGGGAGGTTTAGGTTGGATATTAGGAAAAACTTCTTCACTGCAAGGGTAGTCAGGCACTGGAACAGACTGCCCAGGGAAGTGGTTGAGTCCCCATCCCTGGAGGTATTTAAAAGATGTGTAGATGTAATGCGTAGGGAAATGGTTTAGTGGGGGACATGGCAGTGCTAGGTTAACAGTTGGACTTGATGATCTTAAAGGTCTCTTCCAACTTAAACAATTCTATGATTCTATGATTCTATAATGCATGTAATTATTTTTTTCAGTTTATTCATCTCTCTGGAATGAGTAGGAATAGTGTTATCTGTTATTTGCATAGCTGATGATAACTTCTGGTTGTAGAATCAGTGTAAGGTATTTACAGTTTTGTTTTGTTTTGCTTTGTTTTTAGTTATGTGAATTTGATGCGATAAAGACGCAGACTGTAATATCATATTAACATGAATCCTCTCTACAAATGAAAAATTCAGTATGTACTTGTTAGGGAGAGTTACAGAGAGAGTACAGGGGGAGCATTGTGTGATTACGGTACAAATGCTGTTTCTTTGACTTTGCTCAAAGAAATCCCAAGTGCAACATTGCCGTAACTTATTTTATAAGGTTATAACTCTGGTAGCGTGTGCTTAAAAAAAAAGACAAAAGGCCTTGTCTTTGAAGTGTTTCTTCAGCTTCAGGTAAAGACAATACTTTGTAGGATCCATGCAGGAACTCTTTTAACAGCATGGGGTTAAAATGTGCTTATTTTTACATCTTTGGGAATTGTCAGTCATTTTGTACCTGTTTATTTCACAGTCAGATTCCAATTACAACCTGCTGCTAGGAAACCTGGCCATAAAAGTTGGAGAATACAGCATGGAAGACATTATTATATACTGAGGTATCATCAAATAGTTGGTGTGTATCAGGGAGGGGGTGAGAGAGAGCAGCAGCAAGGAGGTCTTTTTCATTTCACTTGCTAGGCATGACCCAATGAACTTCTTGTGACTGGGAAGATTACGCCAGCACATTGCAGAAAACAGGTTTTCAGTATGAGCACATTTATTCCCCAACTGCATGTGTCAAGGGGAAATAAAAAAGCCAGATTGTTGTGATTGATAATACAGAATTGATTGGACATGAGAAAACTATAAGAGTCAACATCCTGAGGCATGTTTTACCAATGTGGTGGTAAAATTATTAATATTTAAGTTTTGAGAGGTCTGGCTATGAAGTTTATCCTAACTAAAAGAACAGTCCTTTTGACTAGGAGCTAGCAGCCTGTGTTTGTTTCCCCCTCCCCACCGCTGACCGAGGGCAGTACAGGGTGTGCCTCATAATACAGGCTCCACCAAGAGCCATCCCTCCACGTCCTCACCTTATTTACTCTGTGAGTCCTTCTTAGAGCTGTCGCGGCTAGCAAGCTACTGAAGGAGTACGTACCTGCTGAAGATGGATATCTGGCTTTGTTAACATAAAAATGATTGGTTTTCCTCACCTCTTTCTTTTCTTCTTTTTTTTTTTTTTTTTTTCTTTCTTTTTTTTCCCTGACACAGTCTATAGGCTGGGTCTCTGCAATCACTTGGCAGAGCATGAGGGGACGATGCTGTCCAAGTGTTCTCTCACTGTGATCACGGTTAATAAAGCTCCCATCCGACCTGTCTTAAATTGCACCTGTGTTATTACACACTTGGATTCCCCAGATCTCTGCAACCCCAAAATTAGATGGCAACAAGGCTCTTATGATAGGATAACAGGAAAGTCACTTGCATATTAAAAGGAAAATCTCCTCCCCCCGCTTTTTCTCTTCAGTTTTAAGCCTTTTAGAGGTCTTTGCACTGTATTTCAGTAATCTTGACCTTCAAGAATTCAAGCAGCTTTTTTAGCCCAAAGGAACAACTTTTTAAAAGACACCTGTTTTTCTTAGCAAGACCGTATCCACTCTGAACAGAAACATATTACCTGGAATTTATAATGTAATATTGTTTCTCTGAGTCATCATAATGAACCCACATTAGTTTATTATCACTTGCGTTCAGCCCCAACACGTTATCTAAATGATGTTAGGTAGCTTGTATATCTGACCAGTGAAGTCTTATAAATGGTAGCTGCTACTCTGATTTAGAACTTGGATGGACAGAATGACCTTTATTATAATAAGTATTTGTTTATTAAAAGTGATAATATCTTAGACAAGGCATTAAAGCAAGATTGGGACAATAAAAACACACACTGAAAGATTGTGAGAAACGAATATATTTCACTTTGTGTTGGAGCACCCATGACCATACTGAATGAGATCTGCCTGGACGCGAGTTTCCTTGCTAACACCACGTCCACGCTGGCAGAAGGGACCAAAGGGGCTGAAGATCTGCCCCAGCTTTTGAGCTGTTGGAGGGCCATGGAGTGCCCACCTGTTCTGCTCGTCCCGCTGCCTTCCCAAAACCCGAGGGCCTGGAGGAGACCCAGCTCCCTCCTCCTCAGTTTTCTACCTGAGGTGCCAGCAAGTCACTGGCTGGCTGCGGTTTTTGTTGGGCTGAGGTCAATAGGAGATGCACGTTCGCTCAGAATCACTCATTTTTAGCCACTGAGTGGTTGTCTTCTTTTTATACTGGTCAACCCCACTGCCTCTGCTATGTCCTGTGTTGCTTAAGGTAATAATTGCTGCTGCTGCTGCTGGACTAGTGCTGTTGTCACTATACATGTACCTGTAACTACATAACATCATCTACTCAGACAATGTGGAACTGGGTATATTTCAGATTTGTAGATATTATCACATATGATTAAAAGATTTTTAATCTCAAGGTACAAGCCATAAGCATCAGAGTTTATTTTCATGCTTACCAACATAAAAAGCCATGATTTTTTCTTTAAATTGGAAGTCTTAATTTAAAATGAATATACTTGACTTTAAAAATACTATTTACATTCATGTCAATGACAGCCTGTTCTAAGGCCTAAATTTACTCTGATTGTTCTCAGATGTTAATGAGTTCAAAAGTGTTTTTTTCCAATGGGAAAAATATCTTCTGTATCACTATGGCCAACATGAGTTGAGTAATTTTTCCAATATTATGTATAACATTGTGTAAGTCTCCACAATGGATCAACACGTTTTTTGATTTTTTTTTTTTTTACTTCAGAGCTTTTTCCGTTTCTGCTGTATGGAAGAAGCTTTTCTGAATTACTTCCAGTAGAATTTTTAGTTGTGAGATGCAAACATAATATTTTCTTAATTTATGTTACTTCATCTGAAGCTGAGAGACTGAGTTAAAAAAGCAGAAAAAAGTTTCTGTCTTCCAGTTTACAAACAAAACCCCAAATGGACAGGAAAAACATCAGCCGATTCTGAAAACCAAAGAATAGCTAGACGTATTTACAAAGATATTCTTGCATGTATGGCTGCTTTTCAGAAGTGCCTTGACATCTTATTGTCACTGATTTCAACAGAGACAAAGCAGCTGGCCTACTGCAGTATTTCTGAAATCCCAGAAGGTAATGAATTGCTTTATTAGGCAACAAATACCTTTGGAAATCAGGCCCATGATGACCAGAAGCAATCTGTCAGTTGACTAACTACAATTAATATTTCTTTTGTATAATAAACTAGTTTTAAATACAAAGCATAGTTTTAAAAGTTTTTTTTCCCTGTGTAAACAGCAGATAAGAGGTCATTATTTTACCTGCAGAAGCAATTTTAACAAGCTCTTTTTGTGCATTCTTAAAATTTTAGTTCTAACTTTCATCTGAATACTGCTTGTAAAAAATTCAAGAAAAAATTATCAGCAGAAAATGCGCCTGTCACTATTATCTGACATAAATATATATGTACAACTAATCATTTGAGTAAAGGTAGGTGGGACAGATGAAAAAAATGTGAACAGGTATTGTAAAAATGCCAAGTTTAGCATAATTATAGCAAAAGTTGCAAGTGGTCATGCTAATCAATGAAAATTAAACTTTACTCAGGGAATAACTAAGTGGTCTAATATGACCGTGCCCGTAGGTAGAGCCGGCGGGGCGATGCAGAATACAGCCCAAGCAGTGTTTGAGCCCAGCTGTGCACCCAGTGAGCCAGGACGCTGCCAGCTGCAAGCCCCTCGGCAGAGGGAGCGCAGGCTGCCGTGGGGAAGGGTCTGGGTGGGTTCGTTCTCTGCCTGGCCGGTGACACTCGCCTCTTCTCAACTGCCTGGTTAGCACAAAGGCGACTGGTGAACGCCATACTCTGTGAAACGGGTGAAATGAGGCTTGAAATGAGTCAGGGGAATGGCTTGACTCAGTGAAATGAAGGCCTAGAATTGTTAACACAGCACCTAGCTTCGTCTTGGCGAGGTTAGGGAAGGGGTACAGAGGGTAAAGCCAGGATCTGCTTGTAATGGAAATACCATTAAAGTCCTGCTGGTCATTTGCAGTGATGCTGGGTGCTTATCTGAGCTGCAAACAGCGTGAAAGATCATCCCCTCGCCTAGAGAGGGGAGACAGCTCTTTGGGGAATGGCACAGCATGCAGCACACGAGCAGCCCAGGACGTGATCTTTGGGGAGGGAGCAATGCCAACAGTGGCAGTGTTGGAAAGCCTCATCAGGACGAAGGTGGGACCCGAGAGGGTGAATTTCACAGCACGGGTCACTGTGGCAGGGCAGTTACTGCAGCAGGACTGATGATGCTAGCTTTAAAATGCCCAGTCTGTAGCTGTGCTGGTTGCTGCTGACCCCGTTTCAGCCCCTCGTGAATGTTATGTATATCACTGTTGCAGGGAAAACTTCCTCCAAGGGAAAAAGAAGAGTCGCGCGAATGCTTACAGGGATGGGAAGCAGCACCAACTGGTCTCCCCCCAGATCCCTGTCTCTTGTCACCTCCTCCCTCCTGCCAGCATCCTGGTGCTGCTCCCAGTGTCGCATGGGAGTCCTCGCATGACGCTTGCTGAAACCACTGGAAATATTCCTGTCGACTTCAAGAGTCTTTTCCTTCCCCAGGTATGTATCCAAGGGCTGTAGCCTCTGAATCTCCAATTTCATCTATTATCCTGCATCTTTTTTTTAAAGGAATAGGTGGAAGAGACCCTATATCCTGCATGAAAACCCAAATGGCTGCAAAGAATTGTTCTCTTTGCCAGGTCATGCCCTGATTTCACTCAGTCTTAAAATCAGCCTTTTTCACATTTCTCCTCTATCAGCTCCACTGCATTTTGGAAAAAAAAGATGACTTGCTTCCCTGACATAGCAGAGACTGTTTATCCCAAAAATGTTTAACACAAAAATGTTTCCATTCACGTAACATGATTTGTACTCATGCAGGCTGTAGTATACACAGGTGTGTTGAATATCAGGCCAATTTTCACTTTTTAGCTTCAAAAAGGACTTTCTTGTCAGTAAATCACATGGGATTTTTTTCAGTACATTATTCTTAGTGACATCTTTTTGGGGGCCACAGAAAGGTAAAAATCAAGAGACATTTACTATTTATACAAATACTCCATGCTTATTGCTCATAAGGCGCAATTTAAAATGACAAATCACTATTCTATAAATCAGATATAGACAGACAACTTACTGGACTGCTTCCAAGATACACTGAGACATGCACCAAAATATCAGAGTGTAATTACTTTCATTATGTATTCCAATTAATCTGAAAACAACTGAGACTGTAAAGATCGCATCCTGCTAATTTTTACTGACATAAACCCCAATATTATTTATAGAATTGGTTGTCCTCTGTTTACTTGATTAAAATATGGACTAATCAGGCACTGCTTTTCTAGAAATAGTTCTTGAGTATGGTAATTTGCCATCTTCTGAAATTTTCTTTATTTAGCCAAAACATAAGTGCTTATTTTAACTCATGGCAATATTTTAAACTTATGTCTGTTTTAGAACCAATGACTTAACTAAAAAAAGTCCCGATCTAAAAGACCATTTTTTAATGTGTATCTGAAAGGTATAGTCTCTTGTGTGAACCCATGTTCTGCTTCTGATATTGCCAAGGTGTTTTGTTGTTTGGCCACAGCCCTTTTCCAATAAGCATAAGCAATTATTTTAAGTTGAATATTATTTTGATAATGAACTCATCTTCACATTTGACATTGCTTCAGTCGGGGAAAGGATATATGGTAGTTGTGGGCATATAACCATTTCTGACTCTGGATTGCCAATAATTTAGATGTTCTTCTTTGTCTTTGGAAAGCAATGATTTATCTGTCTTTATTATTTGTTTCAAAACGTGCTTCCTTCTTCCTTTAAAATGGAAATTATTTTTTGCATATCTGGAGTTCTCCATAAAGGGAAAAGAAATAGAATGACTCTTAAAATATTGTAAGACATTAAAGACATTAGCTAATTAAATACTATTATGTAGCACATTTTAATAAAAAACCTTTAGCTCTCATAAAGGATTGGGAAGTTAAAGGAAAAAGCTCGATCACAGCTTCCTGGAAGGGCAGCCCATGTTGTGAGTGGACAGAGGGGAAATATATTGCAAAACCTGAGCCCTGGGATTTGAAGCACCCCGAGTGTCTTGCCAGCTATCAGTGTCACCTGCCCGGCCTCAGGAGGACCTGGGGGCAGGAGGTGGCCTTTCCTTACTTCCCTTTTTTCTGACCTTGGCCAACAAGATATATTTGTATATTTATATCTCTTGCCCAAGAGAGCAAGTTGCCCATGCAGTGGATGAGTATACCGTGAGTCCACAGTCCAGGGCTTCCTCCCAACTCCTGCTGCTTTACTGGTCTGAAAGTTCCCCATCCCGCATTGCGAGGGCACCCCTGCTTCGCCCTTGGGTTTCTGTCCCTGGCGGCTGGGCCAGCCAGGTCACCCCCTCCTTTTCTTGAGGAGCATTTCTGGCAGTCCAGCATCCCAGCCCTCTCCCACTACTACTGTAGGCATACCATTCTGTGTGTACCAGCCAAAGTTTCAAAATAGCCCCAGTACCAGTTTCCTGTACATCTCCACTTTACAAATCAATGAACTTGAATTACATTTTCCACACGGTGATGTTTCAGATCATTCTTCGGGTTGGTTTTTTTTTTTTGGTTTTTTTTTTTTTTTTTTTGCTAATAATCACAGTGGAGGCAGCAAGTTAAAGAATGAGGGGTTCCTGCTCTCATGCTTCCTGGGGTGAAAGTGATGCTGATGGTCAGATCAGACCAAGAACTCTTCTCCACCCTTGGGGCAGTTCGGCAGGTGCAGACTTGCATGGAAGTTGAACACAGTGTGCGGGCTTGTGATGGGCCTCTTTTGGTAGGTTGGTTCTTCCCGGACAAGTACTACCTGCACAGAGAAGACCACTGAAGACAAGGACGTCTTGCCTTGGTGGGCAGTGTGCAGCAGGCCCCAGAGCTCTTCTACGGAGAGGAAGGATATTGCTTTTGCCTACTCCTAATCCCACAGTTTCCCAAACACTGAATGAATTATGTTTGTAATCCTCTCTTCCTCTATCAGTTTAAGTCTTCTCTTCTGACCTCATTCCTCCCTCTTGGCCCGTTCTTCATTGGCACCATGCTCTATTCAGGGCTTAATTACTCCACCACATTTGTGTTCCCTAGTTTGAAGCTGCTACTTTTTGTTTTGTCATGTTCTGGTAATGTGAATAATCCCCTTCCTTTGAAGGTATTTATATTCTGTGATCTTGTCTCCCCTGAGCCTTCTCTTTGGCAGGCTGTAGAAATCGAGTTTCTTCTGTCTAACCTAACTCACTAGATACCTTTTAATGTTGTTTTCTCTGTGTGTGTTTTCTCTAGTTTCATGGCACTTCCAAGCTGTGGGGAGCAGAGTGGACCCAAAACGAGGTCCCAGTGCGCTTACCCATATAAAGCACACTGTAGCCCATATTACCTTTACAAAATAACCGTGTACAATCATTCATCCCTCCTGAACTTTTTCTCCAACTCTTGACGTGAAGGAAAGTATCAAGGGAAAGGGATATCCATTAACCCATCAACAATTTGTCGATTTAAAATCTGTGCCCATAAGGCTATGATTCACCATGCAAGGCAGTACTGAGACTGGATTACAGTTAAGAGTCCTTTTGGCTGAGTCTTATCTAAACTGCACTGAATACATTGATTCTAATGAAGTTATTCATAGCTTACATCATTGACTGATTTAAAGCCTTTGTCTTTCATACGTAAATCTGTTCTTCCAGATGTAAGGTAGATGGAAAGTCTTGTGATTAGCTGCAGTGAAGATACATTAGAGAATATAACAACCAGAAGTGCCACAGATCCTTCATGTCCTGGATCCTTCTCAGCAAGGGACTGTGTAGTAATTTACAGAATGACTTAATTGAAGAAGCTATGGAAGTACAGTGATCAGAAAATTTACAGTGGTTTCTGATGTACAAAGGTACTGTCAGCAAGCACTAATGCCTCAGCTGGTTTTCCTCCATCATCTTGTCTGTGCTATTTATTTTTAGACCCTGATGGTTTAATCAGTGCCATGCAGGCTGAAGGCTCCACGTACCTAGAGCTCATGGAGGGCTACAACTGGAAGTTGCAAGAACCTCATGGCAATGACTGCCATTCAGCCCTGTGCCATATGGTTTTATTGGAAGTTATTAATTAAAGGCAGATATCTCGAATCATCCAACATTTTAAATCCTTGGTCTGAGACATCTCAGCCTCTGCTAGTTGTGCCTCCAAAAATAAAATAATAAAACCTGTACAGAAAAATATCTCACATTGTTTAGTGAGAAGCTCTGGAAAAATAAAACTAAACTTAAACCAACGTTTTTTCTAGAATCCTTGTTTATCTCAGGATATTTTCAGTACAGCAACACCTCTTTTTGCTTTAATATAGTAAGTGATAATTGCACCCCTTGGGTACATCTTGGCTGATGCCTAAAACACATCTAGAGCTGTTTTCATAGTACTGTGAAAAACTGTTTCAAATGAGAGGTGACAAGCGCTTTAATACCAGGACCACAAAATGAGCCGTCAATAAACCTCTTCTATCATGTAAAAAAGCTCAGCAGTGGTGAGATTTATTAAATACCAAATATAATTTCATTGGCGCACAAAATACCATAGCCCCATTCTGTTGCATTAGAAAACAAGGGACAAAATATAAAAATAATGAGTTTTATGCATTCAAAAATCTCGTAAAGCCCAGATAATAACTCTGGTCTTGACTTGGCAGTACACAAAAGATCTACCCTGTGCCACAGAATTTCCCAAAAACTTGCTGGTACTAACAATGCTTAATGGCTTTGATGGAACTAGAATGTCTCCCTAAGAAAGTTACTTTCTCCTGCCGTTATCGCAAAGGAAGTCCAAACCAAATAACATAATTAAAATTATGTTGTGCTTTCCAGGACAAATGATGCTATATTTTGTAGGCTTCTCCATAAGAGGTAAGCAGCGTGGATCTTGCCTAGTACTTGCAGGAGAGACCACCTGGGAATCCCACAAGGTGCAGTAGGCATAGTATGAGAAGTCGTGGCTAACCACCTGACAAGCAGGAAGCCACAGCAGACAAATAAACTGGAAAACACCAGTTGGCTGTAACATGGGACCTCAGGGGACAGGTAGGGAAAAGATGAAGGGAGCACAGCAGGTAAATTCATGTTTGCAAAACGATCCTCTTCCAAGCCTGGATCTCATTTCGTAACGCAGTTCAGGCTGTTCACAAGTGCCCCATGGGCTTGGAGCAGGCTTCTGCTCAGAGATGTGTTCAGTGTGAAGAAGATACTCTAAAATATAGATACCAATAATCATCATTCTCAGTCTCTCTCTTCTAAAATTATAAATGTTTCTAAGACAGCAGATTTGGAATATTCTTTATATGCTAGTCTAAATAAACTCAGATTTACTATGGAAAAATGTACAGTAGCTTTTCCTTATGTACAAGACCCCCATGGATTTCAAGACAATGGGATCAAATTCCACAGCAGTGATCTTTTAATTTCAAGACAACATTAATTTATTAGAACATCTTGCAATAATCTTCCTTCCCATCCTCCTCCTGGCCCAAGAAGAATCCCATGCAACCTAAGTTTGCAGTTAAATGTATTTGTTGGCATGACATTTGTTAAGGATTTTTCCACCATCCTTCACATTGAAGATAGATAACTTTTTTTTTAAGATTTCTCTACTGCCTGACTTCAAGTCTTAACCCTGCACAAAAGAGCCACTGCACAAAAGTGGGTATTTCTGTCAAACACTACCTGGCACCATAGAGAAGGGCACAGCTGTGGGCTTGTAGGGCTGCAATGGAGAGGAGCACAGAGTTGCGGCTCTACAGACCACATCTCCACACTGTCAAAACGCTTTTTTGTGCTGTGCATGAAAGAGTGGGACAGGGATCCTTGAGCTTTCGCCTTGCCAAGACAAGAGGTCCATGTGGAAGGTGAATGGGCAGAATTACTACCTGAGATCTGGAAGCTGGAGGCTGCATTTTCCCTGTAGTGCTGAGCCTGGGGCTCTCACACTGCCAGGCAGCTGGGCACTGCCTGGCACTACTCAGTGGTCCCAGCTCAGGATGCCCAGAGGGAGAAAATATCTCAGCTTTGTTACAGTTAATTTGTGCTCCAGAGGTTTTCTCTTT
Source organism: Platalea leucorodia (assembly GCF_965183815.1). Taxonomy (NCBI): domain Eukaryota; kingdom Metazoa; phylum Chordata; class Aves; order Pelecaniformes; family Threskiornithidae; genus Platalea; species Platalea leucorodia. The sequence goes on from NC_138826.1 coordinate 93,750,574, forward strand.
TGCTAGGAGTTCCCAAGCCATTATATTAAAAAAAAAAAAAAAAAGAAAAAAAAAAGAAAAAAAGAAAAAAAAAAGAAAAAAAGAAAAGAAAATATGCTAAAACACAATTAAGATTTTATATATAATTTCACAGCAAACATTAGGTTTTGGTACACTGAATTACCAGGAAATTTGTGGATTCTTGCAACTCATTTCTTATGCAAGAAGATGGAAACTTGCATGTATCTGATGTCAGCCTTTAACAGGTTGCTTGGTGCAACAGGAAAACATCATCGAAAGTGTCCCTCGTCACAAATCTCAAGAATGCAAAGAACAATGCTAACAACCTGCATCTGTGATGCAACAGCCCATTATCTGCTTGCTAAATAATCATATGTTTTAGAAACTAATCTCATGCATACAGCTTTAAAAGTATGAAAAGAAAGAAACAAAACAGGTATGGTATGAAATGTGTCCTACGCAGCCTTCTGAGAAGTGGGGAAAACGTAAAGAAAAAATAAAATTTTGTATTCTGTGAATTCCAGTTCTTAAAAGCTGTCTGAGCAAAATATCTACTGTTAGCTGCCCTAGAAAGAAGAATGGGAAATGGGCAGCTGAAATATATGAAAGGAACAATAGTCTAAAAGCTAATTGCTCTTATTTCCATATAATTCAAAAAGATAAAATTGCCTGAGCAATATGACAGAAGAAATAATTTACCCCCAGTCTATGAATAACCTAAGGCTTACATGTTTCCCTATTTGAGAAAAACTTGTGTAGGAAAGTTGAAACAGTGAGCTCATGTATGGATTTCTTTCCAGGGTGAAGTTTGCCATTTCAAGATGGTAGGTAGCTCTGGAGCCTGAGCAGGGACAGGTCTCATCCAGAGAAGCACCCTTCCCCTGCACAGGGCTTATGTCCCTCACCACAGCTTAAAAGTCAGTACACGTGCCCTTTTTGTTCTAGCAAGAACTCCTGCTGTCCGCAAAAGCCTCCTGGAGAGGGTCTTTGTGGTTCATAGTGCCTGACTATAGGTCGTAACTGCCTCCCCACAGGAGGGGGGCATGGAGTGGCTGAGACGCAGAAGGTTCATAGTGCCAGAGCTGCACTCAGCGCTGGTCCATCGGCCTGAATTGCTGGACCTCTGCCTTGTCTTACAAGAGCAGAGGACAGCATCTCCTGCTTTAGCAGTAGACTCCAGTAACAGGGAACACTTGTAACTGGAAGTAGAAATTAAACTCAATACTGGCAGTGCTAAATAGCAGGACTTCAAGTTTAATAGCTCAAAAGTTAGGACAGTAAAAGGAATCATCATTCACACAAAAGCACACATTGAAATGTATTTCTTTAAAAGACTAAAGCAATTAATCTAAAATCACCAGGATAGAAAAAATAATTAAATCTATAACACTGAGTGAAAGGAAGTATTGTCACTACTATCATAGTATCATAGGCTCATAGGATAATTCAGGCTGAAAAGGACCTCAGGAGGTCACTAGTCCAACCTCCTGCTCAAGGCAGGGTCGCCTCTGAGCCCAGACCAGGTTGCTCAGGGATTTATCTAGTTGGGTCCTAAAAACCTCCAGGGATGGAGACTGCACAACCCCTCTGGGCAGCCTTTTCCACTGCCTGATGGGGAAAAAGTATTTCCTTTCAACCAATCTAAATGTCTCTTATTTCAATATATGCCCGTTATCTCTTGTTATGCCGTGCGCCACTGTGAAGAGCCCATCTCTGTCTTCTTGCTAAACCTCCCCATAGGTAGTGGGGTGCTGCTGTTGGGTCCCCCCAAAGCTTCCTCTCTTCCAGGCTGACCAAGTTTGTTCCTTCAGCCTCTTCTCACAGGGCAAGTGCTCCAACTGCCAAACAGCTTGGGGGCCTTTGCCAAACTCGGTCCAGTTTGTCCATGTTGTTCTTGGCTCAGTATCTAGATGTGGTCTAACAAGTTTTGAGAAATGGGTGATAATCCCTTCCCTCAATCTACTGGCTAATGCAGCCCAGGAGTATTCCCAGTCACCTTCTTCTCCTTCACGTGCCCAGAAGTGTACTCAAAGAGGACTCACTGCATGATTTTCCAAGGGAACAAAGTGAGGCTGACCAGCCTGCAGTTCCCTGGATTGACCTTTATGCCTTTTTGAAGATGGATGAAACATTTGCCCCTCTCCAGTTGTTGGGGACCCTGCGATGATCTCCAGGACCTTCCAAAGACATCAGAGAGCAGCCTTGCAAGGACATCAGCCAGTTCTCCCAGAAACCTTGGATGTAGCCCATCTGGTCCCATGGACTTGTATGGGCCAAGTTCTTATAAGTAATCCCTGACTTGACCCTCATCCACTGCTGGCAGTTCTCCCCTTTGAACTCTGGGAAACGTTGTTGCTGAAGACTAAGGCACAGAAGACACCTCACCCTTATCTATGTCTGCTGTCACAGTTCACTCACCCAGGCAGCAATGGGCTGTCATTTTCCTTGTCCAGACTTCTATCGTTAAAGTAGTGCCTGAAGCTCTTCCCTTGACATCCCTTGCAGGTGTCAATTCCGGCTGAGCTTTGGGTTTCCTAATATCATTGCCTGGGCAACATTTCTGAACTCCTCCTTTGTAGCCTATCCCTTCCCCTTCCTTCCGTCCCAGCATATGCTGCTTTTCTGCATTGGAGCTCTGCCATGAGCCAAGCCATCTCCTGTTACACCCACCTGTCTTCCTGAATATCAAGGTGGACCCCACTCGTGGTTGGAGGATGTTGTCCTTAAAGGCTTGCCAGCTCTCCTGAGCATCTTTCAGAGCTGCCCCATGGGATCCCACCAACCAAGTCCCTATACAAGCGGCATTCTGCTCACAAAGAGTACAGGGTCTATGCTGAGTTGTGCTCCTTCCTCGCTTACTCCAGGATCTTGGACCCTACTATTGCATGGTCACTATAACCATGGCTGCCGCCAACTGTCATGTCCCCAGCCAGCTCTTCCTTGTCAGTCACTAGCAGATGCAGGGGAGCATTGTCCTGCTTGGCCCACCCAGTACCTCTATCAAGATCTCCCTTATTCCAAAGGAAAACATTAAAAATAGAGGTTGAAAGGATAAAAAAATGAGCAAGGTTCACAAATTAGCATTCAATAAACCATCCTCTGTATTTCAAGCCATCTCTGAGTTTGACCACAAGCCTATTTCATGTATTAGGGGAAGAAAGAAAAATGAAAACTTTTATGTGGAAGGAACAGAGAAGAAGAATGGACCATTTTAAACTCTGGTTTACTGTGTGAGATTTTCAGCTATTGAAAGGCCAGAAAGAACCCTGAAAGATCCATGGGTTGTGTTCTGGAATGTAGGAACAACCAAATTAGGTCAAATTAAGGCTCTGTCACATAATGCTGTACTTAATAGTGATCAATATAGGATGCCTAGGGTTTGAGCATAAGAAAGAATAGAAATGAAGGATGCTGTTGTGTGGAACACCATCTGGTGCCCTAGGACACCATCTCGTCTTCAGCAGTTATTGGGTTTGGACTGCTGGGGCTGCAGATTGCACCTAAACCATCCTGCTAAACAGTCCTGGTAATCCCATCCTTTACAAACTCATCTAATTTCCTTTAGAGCTCATTTATAACTTTGGTAACAATAAATTACATGATTAAATTGTGTGTTATTTCAGAAAAATGATTTCTTTTGTTTGTCTTAAAGATACAGTCAAGGCTGTCCCCTAGCTCCTGTGTAACAGGAAACAGTGGGAAACAATGAAAAACAATTCCCCGTTCACCTTTTTCCACTGTACACAACTCTCATGGATCTCCACCAAAGCAGCTCTCAAGCATTTTCTTTCCTGATGAACTTTCCTTGGGATACATTTCATGTGTCCATCTGTCTCTTATCCCCTTCCCATGTGTCTCTCCCACAAACACCAGTTTGAGAACTGTTTACAAAACAGTCCACAGATCTCCTGGCAGACTCTTAAGCAAAACACAGTCTCTAGCCAAAGTCTGTGTTTTGGAAACTGTGTTTCTTTAGGAAGTATAGTTTCATTTTTATTTGATTATCTCCATTTGCTAAATGTGGTTAGCTAGCATTTTACAACAGCTATATTTCATCAGCTGGAAAGACAGGAGGGACTCTGATGCTGCATTTGGAAATGGGAGTGGGAGAAAGATGTCAGGAATGGCCTTCACCAAGGTCTTTTAAGTTTTATGTATGCAGAGGGCTCCTCGCATCCCGTGTCAAGGCAACTGCCCCATGGAGGTCATCCCCGCCACTCAGGAATTCAGGTGGGAGGCTTTGGAGGAGGAATTGAAAATTGTCAAGGAGAGGCAGGACAGGGACGCTGGGGTGTTTAGCCCCAGAGCACAGTGTGTGCTAGCGTTTGCTCCCCGGGCTGTGGGCATCCTACTAGAGCGGTGCCCTGCTCACCGTCCGCGCTGCCTCAGGCCCTCAGGAGCTGGGTTTGTGCCTTTTGTGCCACCACCCTTTGCTTCTGCATGCGACACGGGGCAGGGAGCATCACCTTTGCCACGCCAGCATCAGGACAAAACTCTTCCTCTGCACCAGGGCTCCTGCAGAGCATAAGGCAGTCTTAAGATGTTACCCTTGGTGCAGTCAGTGGGATTTTGGGCATTTTTGCCTTGGCTTTAGTGACCTTAGGAGCAATAGTCATGGAAATCAGTGCCATAAAATTATTTCTTGCCATGAAGGTAGAGTTTCAGCACACAGATGACGGGGGTGACGAAGCAGCATGTCACGGACCAACTCCCCCCACAACTCCCTGCACTGATGTGTGAGGCTTTACGATTCAATATGTGGTAGAGCATCTCCTTTCCTTTTTTTTTCCTTATGGAGCTGGTCAAGGTGCATTTTACCCTTTTATTAGCAAGCTAGGTCCATTAATAATTTTAATTCTCAGGGGAGGACTTACTTTGGGGGTAACTCTTCTGGTCATTCAGTTCAGAGCTGCATGTGTTGTCCTTACAAAACAAACTCCTTCTGCTGCCTCTCATTGTCTCTCCTGTAAACACAAACCCCACCAACCAAAGATATTATTCTAAATATAGCTGGGACAGGACAATGTCTTGTCCTTTCCTTATGGTGGCCAATAATGGTGATCAAGATTAAAAGAGGAAAGAAGAAGGCAAGGCTATTGATTCTTTCCTTGGTGACATTTGGTTTTAGTCTAGGCTTTGGAAGACTTAGAGAAATTTCCTCAAGTCTATTGCATTTTATGTCTATCCAACTTATTTCTCGGTTTTGAGTTTGAGCAGAAGTCTTGACTGTCAGACACACGTTTGTAGTTTGTGGATGGAGAGAACCAATGGGGAACTTCCTCAGATACAGCCTCTGAATTCTCAGTTTAAAAAGTCATACACTGTTTAACCTTTTTTCTATGTAGTGTAGTAAAGTAAATCAACACTCACATTTTCTCTTCCACAAATAAACCTTTTGTTTTCTTGCAGCTCCGCTGCTGTAGCACACCATGCAGATAGTTCTTTTTCTAACTATTTTTGCATCGTGGTAAAAGGAGTAACCTGAAGGTACTTCTTAACAAAGTTGATGGGCATTTCCTTTGGCAGTAGTGTCAATATTTTGAAGACTTTTCACTTTCTTTTGGTTTAACCATTTAGCACATTGGTTTAGTTTTCTTTAGTACCATAATGCACTAGACCTTTTCCTCTTATCTATCTGGACTTCTCTGCTAATGGTTGCAAGCCTTTATTGTGAAAGTTAAAAAGAGAAAAACATAACGCATTAGTTTTGCCAGTGCAGATAACATACAGGAGATAACAGCATTTGCCTATGACTTTCTCCAGCGTAATCTCTTACAGAGTATACTGAAAATATGCAGACAGGCAATCTGTGTAAGGGTTCTGTGAGCGCTCTGGACAATATTTCTGACTAGATCTTCAGCTGATTTAAGTTGGCATTAGTGTATAGACTACACTTTTAAATGATTTTAGTTATGTGCACCGAACTAATGTTTATCTCATATTTAAACAAAGTTTAAAGATGGCCGAAGATCACAAGCTCTTCTAACCAAGAGGCCATTTATTCCTACTTGAGTGACAGAAATTTTAAAGCTGGTTAAAGCTGCTATGCAGCCAGATGCTTTTCACTGGGCAAACTGAAAATCCTTGTTCAGAAAGGCTTCCAGCAAATATTCAGCCTCTTTGATACTCTGTAGAAAGAATTAATATGGTACAGGAAAGTTCTAGAAGTTTTCAGGAAAAAAAATTTTTTTTCCTTATTTATTCCAGGGAACTCATATGGGGGAAAAAAAAATAGAATTAGATTTAAAATAAATTTTAATGTGAACCATTACATTAAAAACTTAGCAGTGAGAAACTGACAAATATTTAAAATGTGCTTTCCATAGGTGGTATTTCAGATTATGATACTTTCTGTTTCAGAATTTATCAGTTCAGAGTTACAGTTCCTATGTATCATCAACAAAATGTAGTGTTACTCTTTGATATGATTCTATTTTAACTATATTATGATGAATACTCATAGGAATACCATGGGTATTTTGAAAAATTTTCTCTACAGATGTCTGTATTCCATATTTGTATTATAACATCAGGTTAAATTCAGTTAAATCCTATCTCAGAACTCTACAGATACTCTTGTTTTCATTTATGATTAAAAAATATTGATGGTTTCTGTTTTCAATTTTTTTAAGAGATAAATCAAATTTATATACCTTACTTCGTAGTACATCTTCATCTCTAATACTAAATTTATAAAACGTTAATTAGAAGTAAATAATGTACACATTTCTTTTATATATTATCTAATTGCACTTTACACTACCCAAAATACACATGCAACCTTTTTTTTCTTCAAGATATACATACCATTTAGTTTCTACTTTGTTTAGTTTTAGTTAGCAAGTAACTATTACAGATTTTTTTGCTTCACTCCTCTGTTTTTTGCTGAGGGTATTTTCCTCTCAAAACCGCACTCATCCATTTTTCCATGTGTAGCTGTAGATGGGCTTCTACCACTGGAGAAATCAGAAAAGTTGTGGTGTTCTCCTTCATCGGCAATCTCGGTGGGCATACTTTATTTTTATAGGACTTGTAGGAAATGTGGATATAATTTAATAGGAAACATTCAGTTTAGGATTTAGACTTTCAGTTAGACCTTGAAAAGAGTTTTGAGGAAACTACAGTACTTCATCAAAGTGCTTGAAGATCCTATTTCCTAAAGCATGAGGAAAAAAAAAATCAATATTTTATTAAATAAGCTGTTAACCACAAAGGTTTAGATCATTCAGCATGAGTTTTTGAACAAGGGAGAGGCAAAAAAAAAAGATGCGGAGCCTTTGTGCTCTGTGTCCCCATGGAGGGGCTGGGCAAATTCCTGCCTATGATGTGCTGAAAGTTTCAACATCAGCCATGGCGCGGTGGGATCCGGGGGAAAGCGGAGGCACCACAGCCAGTGCCGCCACCACCACTGCTGTCCCACTGCCACTGTCCCACTGCCCAGCCTCTGCTGTCGCTCCTGCTCTGGGAACAAGTACTAGAGGGTCCATAAAGAAAATTGAGCTTCTGCCTCTTTCCAGCAAGAAGGATTACCTCTGCACGTCTTCAAACTCTGCAAAGGTTGTGGTTTAAACACTCTGTTTAACCCCACGTTAGTACAGGTCTGTTGAATATTGAGTTGGATCTTTTTTTTTTTCTTTCAAGCAGGACAGAATCTAATCTGATGTATTTCTAAGAGGTTGCAACAGCTCGAAACACATCTGCTTTCTTTCCTGCATGGAGCTGTTGTATACCTGTTGTGAAGAACATGGAAGAACATTTCTACTTCTTTTTAATTTTTCTTCTGCCATTTTTCATAATCTTATCTGTGTTTGGAAGGTCTCCAACACGGAAACTGTTAATTCACAATTTTTTGTTGCACGTTATTGGATTTGCAGTTTTGGCAGTTCTTAAGAATCGATCTTCAATCAGCAGCTTAGACATTTTCCCAAATGCTTATATTCAGCTTGTTGAAAATATTATACATTTGCATAACGTATGCTATATATCAAACAATTAACTTTTTCAGGGTTTTTCTGAGGTCGCTTGCTGTGGAAGAATCACAGTTCTGGTCAATCTACAGGTGCTTCAGTGTTTCCTACCCTCTGTCACAGTGTTCTGTTTCACTGTGCATTATTAAGGCCCTTTTAATCTTTGTCCCCTAAATGATGCCCCAGGTGATTACTCAGTGGCCTTGTGCTAAAGGCAGCTCTGGATAATCTACCTACAGCAAGGGAACATGCTTCCCTGGGATTCACAGTGGACAGCCCAGCGAGTATGCTGTCTTTCTACTTAGACACCATGCTGTTAGAGGATTAAGAAAGGTTTAAGAAACCACATGTTTATTTGACTTATCTTCCATTACGCACAGGGTTTCTCCAAGCTTTATGTTTCTCTCAGCTCTCTGAATCCTTCACTCTGCACAGCCTCTCTTGGCAGTCCCCTGCCTCCCCAGTTGTGTGCGGCAGGGCGTGTGATGGCCCTTCTCTTTGCTTTTGGTTTGTTCTCTCATCTGTAGTTTCCCCTAAAGGTTGCCCTTGAACATCGTCCTTCTGCTGTTCCCACCCACACACCACCTCCTGGGAGCTGGCTGCAGTGCAGTACAGTGTTTCACAGCTTTCACTACTTTATGTTCAGACTGATGCTCTTGTCCACATACAAGATGACAAGCCAGTTCTGAGACTTAATTTTTCTTCCTACCATTTATGTTGATGATAGAATTACAACAAAGAGTGAATAAGCAAGACCTGTTCATCTTCTCCATACCACTCATGATTTTATTGACCTTAGATGTCTCTTTTCCATATAACAAGTCCTGCTGATTTAATTTTTCCCCTTTCAGAAGGTGTTCCAACCTTTGGATCGTCCCCCTTGTCTTCCTCCTACATCTGTACCATTTCTACAATGATTTGTCAAATGATGGGACCTGAACTGTCACCAGTAAGACAGGGTAAATTCACACCATCTACACAATGCCTTCATTTCATTCCTGGTTTGATTTTTATTCCTTTCCGATATACTGACACAGTCTATAGGCTGGGTCTCTGCAATCACTTGGCAGGGCAGGGCAGGGCAAAGGGAGCAGAGAGGGCAATGCTGTCCAAATGTTCTCTCCCTGTGACAGTGGTTAATAAAGCTCCTGGCTGACCTGTCCTAAATTGTACTTGTGTTATTATGCACTTGGAGTCCCCAGATCTCCAACACTTGACAAAGCCATGTGTCTTTCTGACCACTGTTAACAGTGAACTGAGAGCTTCCCACAGACCTACCAGCAGTGACTCCTAGTCCTCTTTTCAGAACAGTAATAGCCAATTTAAAATCCATTAAATTATATATGTCTAGTTAAGGTTGATTCCCTCCATATTCATTACTTTACATTTATTGACACTGAATTTTGTCTGTTATTTTACTGTCTGCATACTCAGAGCGTGTTCATCAGGCTAAATGTAGATGAACGGCATCTGAGCCAGCCACCGTGTGCTCCCATTATAGGCAGTGGAGAGAAAGAGGCATTTCTAGGGTTGTGATTCCTCCAAGTCTAATGTATATATCTCAAACAGAGCAGGGGAATCAAGCCTTTAAAACGCCTGTTTCTCTCCACTGAGTATGAAAGGAGCCTCAGGTGACTCTCGGTTTCTCTAACAGCTATGTTGTAGATGTCCGTGGTTAGGTAAGATGAATCCCCCGTGTGTCCTGTTGCGAGCTGTCTCTGCCACATTGCAGTCACCTTTTGTTTATACTGCCCTAAACTATTCTGTATCATCAACAAACTCTGCCACACTGCTATTCACTTTTCTCAGATGATTTATGGGTAAATGGAGCACACAGCTTCATAGATGCTGGTGGGACTCCTCTGGAAATCTCCCTTTTTTTAAAAAAATGACCTTTTGTTCCTACCCTTTGTTTTTGACTACAAGAGCTTTATTTATTTAAAAACCTTTTGGGAGCGACCTTGTCAAAACCTTTTTGGAAACACAAGTATGCTGCATCGACAGCACCACCACAATCTGTGCTCTCACTGACTCTTTCCAAGGAGCTCAGTGGATTTATGAGGGAAGATTTTCTCCCTACAGAAGTCAAAGTATTTTTTTTTCCAATTGTATCATGTTTGCCCAGTGTGTCTTAGTTCTACCCTTTATCATAAGTTTCCCAGGTCACTGTTCCCAAGTCAGAATTACAGGTCTGTAGATATCTGGACCTTTTCTAATTTTTTTTTCCATAAATGGGATCACATCTGCCTTTTTATTCCCTTAGCACCTTTTAAGTGGTGGGTTGTGCACTGCAGTTAGCAGTTCTTTTACAGTCCTGGGGAAATATGATATGGTCCTGCTGATTCATTACTACCTATTTTATTGATCTGTCCTAAATCTTCCTCTACTACATTTGAGCCGCTCCTATTTTTTTTCTCACCAGGAAAGCCCATGCAATGGGAATCTTTCTGAGATCCTCTTCCGTGGTTACTGAGTCCACTTAGCTTTTCTCCTTCTGGAAGCCCTGTGGGCGTTATTGATTACCTGGCAGGCTGCCAGCTCGCAGCATGTTTGAGAACAATTTGACTACTTTTTTTGATTCCTTTAGCCAGTTGTCTCTCAAAATGCTTTTCTGACCTGCCTCCTTATGATTTTACCTTTTGCTTACTAGAACTTATTCTTTACCGGCCACCTAGTGATTTGTCCTGTATGTTGTTTATATCGATCAAATATTTTTCTTTCTTTTTGTGTTGTAAAAGAAGAACAATATTCTGTTCATAGCGGATTAGATTAAGTGAAGCAATGACCTTCATTAGGCACATGTTATTTCCTGATTATTATGGTGAAGAGGTAGTTCGCCCACTTCTGCTCACAATCTATACTTTTGGTAATGAGAAAGAGAATAATTTCCATTAGTCTGAGATGGCCGAATATAGGCAGCACAGGTATTTGTGCTCTGATACCCTTCCTTTCCATGCCATTTTTAGAACGCTCTCTGCTGCATTAAAAAAAAGAAGAAACACCTTTCGTTTTTAAATTAATTGAGTTAATACTGTTGTCACAAGAGAAGAACTTCCTCAGAGGAAGGTCAATAACGTAATTAGCAAAACATAAATAAGGAAGTGGTGCTGAAGAACCAAGTTGCTGGCCAGATGCTTTCTACAGTATGGCTGGTGGACCCGTGGGGCTGTGGGTGAGGTGGGTGTAGCCCTGACACCGAAGGCCAAAATCTGCCCTTAGAGAGCATGGTGATGGAGGGTTAGAGGCAGGGTCTGTCCTTTGGCTTGGCTTGTGGAAAAGACAGAATTTCGCAAAATAGCTGTTGAGGCTGAGTATCTGGCACTTGAAATTCAACACATACTACAGTTTGGTTTTATGAGCATTTGATCTTTTGCAACTTTGCATCCTAAGTGTGCACAAAAGGCATTGTTTATGTTCTGTGTTTCAAAAGTTAGTTTTTCATCAGATATTCATTTGTAATATTCAATGTTTTCAATTTGTGCTTTGATATTCATTTGCAGATATAAGCTTGTCTGAAGCCTAAAACAACATATAGTCTACTAATTCACACTCTCAAATTTTTGATCTTAATGAATCCTCTGATTTATGGAAGGTTTTTATGGAGGGAATCATAATTAATTTGGAATAATAGCCATATTTGAAAGTTCGGACCTTTGTCTGTGACAGTTCATAAAGATAAAAATCAACAGTTATCCAGTATATTACTGGCAATGAATTGTTGTCCTTAAATACCACAGGAGCAGAAGAATTGCCATGTTTTAACAGACTGCCAGTCTGATGAGTCCACTACCATTACTACCATTACTTGCACAGTGGCCAATACCATATGTTTCAAAGAAAGGTTCAACAAATCCTATGAAAATATTATGTTGTAACCCACCCACAGGAACAGTTCTTCACTACTGACAGCTAGTGCCTGACGTATGGCCTCAAACATGGCAACAAAAATCCCAAATGGTTTCACTCGTCGTTTCCCAAAATGACCCCTTTGAGTACCTGGAGGGCTCTAGACCAACGCCTGGGTTCCACCTGCACATTGTGGTTTTGTTTTTGTTTTATTTTTTAAAGAAGAGTTAATGGCATTTCAGGTATTTACTTGGTATCTTCAGAAAAAGGCCACTTGTATTTGTCTCTGTAACAGATACTGAAAAGGCAGTGAAAAAGGGAATTTCCCCACAGTTCTATGGGAACAATTGAACGACACCATTAACAGAGGGAATGAAGTCTATCCTACCTCCTCATTTTGGCTTCTCAAACTCCAGCCCTTCTTCCATCAGAGCACAATAGGGTTTAATAATACAGCTACCTTCTCTCTGCTGCTAACTGGAATAAGACCAACAACTAATTTTACATTCAGAAATGTCATTTTCCAATTGCTAAGCACTATTATCTTTCAGTCACTACTATGCAGAACCATTTTCATTAACAAGCCAAAATCTCTGGGGATTTTTTATTGCTTGCGACCCTTTTCCCTCATATGATTCAATTCTCACCTGGCTCTATAATACCAGTGAGACTGTAAACTCTAATAATTTGGTCGTGACGAGCACATCTTTAGGTGTTTGAATGCTCTAAGCTTGGTTTTCCTGATGTTCATTGACTAACACGTGGTTCCAGATTTTATTTAATGGCCTATGATTGTTTCTATAAATACATGTTTGGGCATGGATTGAATACATTTGGCGGCACTACTTAAGCATGGATGACTGATGGACCATTACGAGTCATTGACTGTGGAGAAGGTTAATCAGACAAATGTTCTCATTAACCTGAATCTGATTCTCCTCTTCATTATTGAAAGCCAGATAATTTTCATTTTCACTGTGAAGTTAAGGAATGAGTTATCTTATTATAAAATATGTTTATATACATATTAAGTGTGTGTGTAGTTTCTATGAGACCTTTATAAAATAAGGAATGTATTGCACAAAAGCATTATGTACTGCTCTGCAATCAGAAAAAAAACCCTAGTACATGTAAATGAACAGAAGACTGTTCTTTTCCGGTGTACAAAGGCATGAAAATGCTTTTCAGAGACTTCTTTTGTCAGCCGATGACCTTGATGGCTCTTCTTCTTTTCTACAATTTTTCTATTTTCTGTGTTCTTCTTTTTTTCTTTTATCCTGCCCAATCTTTTTTCATTGTTTTATGTTGATGTTTCATTTTTTCTTGGGCTACTTCCTTGCTTAAAATACATGATTTTCCATTCCCTTCAGTGGTGGTCCTCATATTATTTTATCCATCCTCTTCCCAGTCTTGCACACAACCTTAGTTAGTGATCTCATAGGTGGCACACTCTTGTCTCCTAGTAGTGTATTTGTGTTTTTAAAACAGATCTGCCCATTGTGAGCTTTATTTCTCAGACCACTAGGTAAAACCCTATTTATTTATCTTATGTGGCAAACAGACTATGCCAATATTCCATGGTGAGTAGTATGTAGATAGCAGGTCAACTCATTCCTTGTGTCATTCAACAATGACATAGTTATTTCTATCATTTTGAATTATTAATGGCAGTGTGCTACATGTATGCCTCCATCTACACGTGGGAGAGGGAACAAGACTAAATGAGTCCAGGGTGTCCTCTTTCTTTGCAGTCATTGGACTTCCCCCTAAGATTAATGCTTTACAGAAAGCTGGAAGCAGTAGTATCTCTAGCACATCCTACATGCATATGGGGATGTCAAACCATAATTTAAATACTTAAAATCTTGTCTCTGCTGCTAGCTGACCCTGTCAGGATCTTAAGTCTCTAGGCACTTACGTTTCTGCCAGTAAAGTCCCTAATTTCTTGAATGATAGGTTGGCAACATGACCAACACTGTCTCACCGCTGAGAGTAGCTAGGTATTCTCAGATAGATAGGCACTAAACATGATCGTTTCTTCTATCAGATCAAGGCTTTTATTTTTTCTCCAATCAATGTTTCATATCAAATAACTGGATAATCCTGAAAGCAGAAACTGGAATGCAGTCCTCTTCCACTCCTACTCCAAGTGATTAGATTAGAGAGTAATTTTTTGGCTCGCTAGCCCAACAGACATGTAATCATTTCATAAAAACTGGAACAATTTACTGGGAGAAACTGGCAGAGTGCCATCCAGTTATATGCTGGTGGCCATAACAAGATCTAGGTTAAAATTGCCTTGGGCAGAGAAGAGTGGCCAAGGCTCCCACAGACCTCACAGACCTGGATGGGTGTCTTCGCTGATCCTAGAAAGCAAGGAAAGTGAGAAGGTCGCATCAGCAGCTTCCTGGCACTGAGGGAGAAGAGGCTTTCACCCCCAGCCCCGTAGTGCCAGCTAGGTGAGAGGGTTCCCCATTCCTTCTGGTGGCTTTCCTAGATCCCATTGAGAGGCATGTGGACGTCTCCACGTATTCAACGGGGAGCCTAGTTATCTAACCCAGGGCTGGTTATTTCTGCGGGGACCAAGATCTTGGATTCATCCCATGTAACAGCCAGCCTAAATTATTGTCTGGAATTCTCCATTGACTTCAGAGGAGCCTAGGAAGATTTTTGTTCCTGGCTAAGGTTCCCAAAGTTAGTGGGATGAAGCCAGCCGAAAGTGCCAAAAGTTCAGAATTGCAACACACGATATTGCAACATCTGAAGCCTTTTGTGGACTGATCTGCTGGGGAAATTCTGGTTAGGTAAACGCAGTGGTGTTTTACAATTGACTTTAATAGCCCTAGAAGTCATTTAAAGAATTCTGTACAAAAGCTAATGCTGCTACTCTAGAAGCAGGTATTAACTGCCTTTGCTCCGATAATATTGAGGGATCAAAGCCATTCCTCCTAGGTCTTGCTGTAATGAAAGATGGGTTTTAACTGTTCTTTAAAAGCAGTGAATCTTTTCAATTCTTTTTCTCCTAAAAGCTCTTCCTATCAGATGTATTTCGATAGAGTTAGAATCATGTCCCTGTTTTCTTACTAAATGCTCCTATTTATATGTTAAAAAACCTGGCAGGTTTGCAAGTACTGAAAAAAATCTCAAGGGGACAGCATTTTTGAAATGGAATGGGATTTAAAGTGAGAATTCATGAATATCCCTTTGGCTGGGTATGACTGCAAATCTTACAGAGATCTGTGACATGCTCTTATTCAGCAGAGTCCAGCTGGGAGCTGACAGGTTGTGTCTGTGCAGCCCTTTGCTCTCCGCATCTGTAGAGAAGAAGGTCAGCTCTTGAGCCCAGCTTAGCCCAGCCTTGTGGTGGGGAAGGAGGAGGGTGCTCTGGTGCAGGTAGGAGAGGGGGCTGGTGCTTTCATGGTGGCTGTGGATACAGCTGGAGAGTAGGCTGTCTGCAGGGGTTCATAAAACCTGGATCACTTTCATGGAACTGGGCTACTGTCAGCCTTTTGGTTTGATTCTTCATGAAGAAATTCAAGATTGTGGAAACTTCTCTGAGCTCGGCACTAACACACACATCACTAGACATCTGTTTTGGCTTTTGCTGGTTTCATTATCTATTAATACTGACTCTACGGATGTCTTCAGAATACAAATCACCATATTGAACCATGCATCCTTAACACAGGAACCAATTATAGTCATTGCCAAGTCAAAAACATCTGCCTGAGGGAAGACCTTGCAGGTCCAGGGCGTGAAGGTGTTGCTGTGAGACAGACCAGTGACAGATTATTCCAGTGCTGCCCTGTTATGTGGCTCAGCTCAGTTCACTTCATCTGATTGTGCCTCCACCTTACTTTTTTCTACAGTGCCCTTAAACCAATGGATGAAAAGGGTCCCAGGAGCTGAGAAAGGCTGGGAGAGCTACTGTCAGCTGCCACGGGATTAGATCAAGCACTGCAAGGGCTATAGGGTGGTAGGAAGGATGGCATCACTCAAGATACTGGTCCAAATTTGTATGCCTGATTGAAAGTCACTAAAGCCTGAGAACATACACAAAGATAACTCATTATTATACTTAATGGGAGGTTGGTTGTATTGCATCAGGTTTCCTGTACGTTTCAGAGTAGCTGGACAAAGGAGAGTCTTGCCGCATCAACAGGCATCATCTGAAAGCCTGGAAATACTTCTGTATAAAGAGAGATGGAGGGACCACAGCTGCTTGATTCAGAATGCAGATAAAAAAGTAAATGTACGAATAGAGTCAATATGGAGTGGAAGATGCACAAAATAATAAATATTATAGAAAATCAAGGTCTCCTATTTATTCTTGAGCATAATGCCAAAACAAGGCAATTTGAAATGGAAGTGAAAAGCAGCATATCCTGAGTGTTGCATTATTAATTTATGGTATTGATTGATGCATCGAAATGAAGGATTCAGTAAAAATAAAAACAAGGAAATGTCTCCGTATGGAGAATGAGAAGATCTAAACCCTGTTAGACAGCACTGGATGACACAAGCCACAGGAACAAACAGCAGCCCCCTAATTAATTGGTAGTGGGTTTCTTGTCCCTTCCTTTTGTCAGCGATCTAAATAGGAGTCTGAGATGGCCAGATCATTTCTCTGGTCAGGTGTTGCAATGCTGTACAGACAGGTTTAGGCATGATTTTGCTAAAATGTTCAGTACAGCTTGTGTGTATCCACATTTCCAGCTAAAAGATATTTGACGTGACTTCAGTTGCATGCACTGTGGTCAACCTGTTGTCAGCAACAGTTGCTTTTCACAGCCTAAGCAATACTAAGGAAAGTGATTTGGCAAGAAACTTAACTGAGGAGGAGTATACTCATTCCTGAGGTAACTCTACCGACCTCACTAGAGCTCCTCCAGAGTTCAGTCTAGCCTTGACCTGTTTTTCTGTAGTTCGCAAGTTGTGCAGAGAACTGCTTCTGCTTCTGCTGTTCCATCCATCTTTGTTCAAAGTAATAACAAGAGAATTAAAAAGGGTTCAGGGAAGGGTGACAAACACGATTGGAGCAGAGGAAAACTCTCATATCAAGGGAGATTGATAACGTTGGAGTTGTTTCCCTTAGAGATGAGACAAATAAAAAGGAGACATAAAAAAGGAGACAAAATAATAAATAGCCTAGAAGGCCTCATCCACACACCCCTTGTGATCTGCTAAAGGACCTTTAGAGGTCCATGACAACGTAATCAAATTAAGCTGCTGCTACCTGCCTCTCCCTGCCAGTTGGCTGCACAGTCGGTTTCTCTGCCCTGTGCCTCTTTTGCCCTTCGGGGTATAAAGGCTGAACACCATTAGTATAGGGAAGGTAGGGCAGGGGCAGCTGTTGTCCCTCTTTCCCACCCATGAAAACAGGGGTAGTCACAGAAAGTCAGAGAATATTCCAAGCCAGAGGAAAGGGAGATACTTTTCCACATAATACATGGACATCCATGGAGCCAGGCAATAAACAATGTTTGAAGAGATTGGGCTTTGTATCAAGACTTTCCTGGGCTATAAGAGTTGCTGGTAAAGCTGGGTGCAGCTGTGCATGCTGGGAGAGGCTGCACGGTGGTTTGTCCATCCTGTGACCCAGGCTGGGTGCCCTGGCAGGTGGTGGTAATTAGAAGGCTACTGCCCTCCTTGCCTGTTGCTGTAAACCTGCCCCTGGTTACTGCTAACAGGTATGCTAGCATGTTTTCAACAACTTACGGCAATTGGAGCTTAGGAGGAATCCTAATGTGGCACATTCATTATGCCACCTCTGCTTAATGCAGGGGATCTCATAATGTCTAATGCCAACCGTCTGTCTGCTGTCGGGGTGGGATGGACAGGGTGGGATGGACCATGGCTGCAGCTCCTGGGTCTGCATCTGCCAGCACCAGGGCCATACGGCCACCCTGAATCCATAACGATTAATTTCTTCCCCAATAGGGAAATAGGAATCCATAACGATTAATTTCTTCCCTAATAGGGAAATATCTCCTACCTTGACTCCAAAACGAACTACGTGTTGTCCAGAAAAGAAGTTTTTACAAATCATTTCATTTTAGAGAGGGGTCAGTGCTTTTAAAAGGAGTCCTCCTGTGCTGTTGCAGACTCCATCCTTTCTTAGTTACATCTCGTTCCTATGCCTGAGAAGACCACCTAGTACCTTTTCAGATCAGTTAGGGACTAATGTAACACCAAATCCATCAACGTTTGAAAGCCATAAATGGAAATAGGCTAAAATTACATGACATGTATTGAGCTTTTCTGGCAGCTCATTGCTTTCACTAAATGAGGGAGTGCTCTGCACCCTGCCATTCCCACCTCCACCTCCTGCCTACCTCTGGTGTTTGCCTTGGGCTCTGTTGAGCTGATGGGACTCGCCGTGCAGGCAAAAACCTAGGAATAGTCATCTGTTGGGATGGCAACCTGAACTGGCTGATTGCAACTGAAGTGAGTGATGACTGGGTACTGCTTTTAGTTGCAAGACACCCAGCTTATGGTTTGGGGTTGTTTTTTTTTCTGCTTGAGATAGTTTAAAATCTTTTATATATCTGTTTTCTACAACCACTTTGATAAGCAGGTAGGTGATATGGCATTGCACAATGCAGCTTTCCCAGCCGCAACTAGTCCAGTCTCCCTGTTTAAAATATGCATTGATCCCAAAGGAGCACACACAGCCCGGAGCAGGCTGACTGTACCCACTGGCTGGGGCACTCACCCAGGCTGACAGAGGTCTAGGCTACTGTTTCTGTGTCAGTGTTTCAATATTATACAGTAAGTTGCTTTTATTTGGATGAGGAATTTGGTAATTGATGAACTGATTAAGAATCTCTTGCTATGTTGGCGCTGCTTTATTTCCAAAAACGAAGTTTGGACTTGCTCACTCTTTTACAGCTAGGAGTACCCTGTTTCACGCTACAGGGTTATAACACACAGCTGGGAAACAGGAGACCTGCCCTCCGCTGCTTTCACTGCTGAAGGAAAAGTTCATTTCCCTAATTGCTTCTTGCTTAGCAAGAGCCTGAGCCAGCAGGTAGGAAGACTCCTGGCTGCTCCCATGGGATGTGCAGTTCCCTGGATGGGAGAGGGGATGCACAAAGACAGGCAGTGAACGTGCTTCCCAGGGAAAGGCAAGGCTGGGGTGTCTGAGGCTTCAGCCACACTGGGGAGTTAGCTGCCTGAGTCAAGCCGTTATCCTGCATCATCTGAGCAGTGAGAGTTGACGTAGCATGTGTACGTACCCCGTGGTCAGTGTGGAAAACAGTATCTCACAGAGGGATGAAAGTGGGTCAGAGCGAACACAGTTTCTCACGCATTTGCAGGAGACTGGCAGCAGAAACATGTAATCAGTTACCACGGTTCAGTTGGTGTTTGGTAACTCTGGGGGTGATGGTGAGATATCACGAGACTAAGTCCTAAAAACATGCCACCTCGTGCCTCTGTATTTCACAGGAAACAACCATCATAACAATCTCTGAGGACTCACTCAAACGAGTTCCCTAAGGAGTCAATGATAGCACTGGCCTTTCTCAGTAAATTCAATTTCGTGTCAGTGTACTTCATTCTATGAATTTTTCATTTTTTGTTGCATGGCTTCAGCAGCAGTGGGGGTGGAGAGTGCCACATCCTTGCCTTTTGCTCAGTGGCTCGCTCACAGCACACCTGGGTTTATAACCCGGCAAGCCCCAGAAATGGTAAAAATGCACCTCTTGTGCCTGGGCTGGGTACTCTGGCTGGTCCCTTACAGCCCAGCAAACACCTGCAGGGGTGGCTGTGGGGAAAAACACGGTCATTTGGGAAATGGGAAGGGCCAAGGCAGGTGCCGGGGCATCAGGACTCTCTTGCAGGGACTGAGCCCTGGAGATGGTGGTGGATCACCGCTCCCAGCCTGCTGCAAGATCTGAGTGTCTGGGGCTTTTCGTTTCAACTTCTCTTTCTTCCTTAGAGAATCTTTGAGTTCCAGGAGTTTGTTCTTGTCTTAATACAAAGGGATTTACGCTGATCATTCTTGTTAACAGCGCTAATGGGAATTTTATTCTTAAATCTCCTGTGTTTTGAAGTACCATTTAGTTTTCAAAGCAAACTCAAATTTGTAAGCATTCACGGGAAGAAAAAACTACAAGACTAGCCTCTGCACTGCCTAGCTGATGTTAAACAACCTTCTCTGATTAGCTTTTAAAAATTATTTTTAGCTTAAGTATGTAGTGTAGAGCCCTAGACACAGAGCTTTACGGTGCTTATCACTTCAAACATGATAAAAACAACCTCGCCCCAAAAAGAACAGATTGTAGGTGTGTAAGGGACTCCCTTTTTTCCTCCTGCAGAGAGTCTTTACTTTTAATATCAAAAGGCTTGGCTGCAGCAATTCCCCGAGCTGCTTCAGCCTGACTCCAGCGATGGCTGAGGTTGCAGGTGAGCTCCCTGCAAAAACTAGGGCACCCCCCAAGTTCAAAGTGAAGCAGCTGGAGCTGGATGGGATGCACTCTGCAGACACATTTCCTTTCATTATTTTTTAAATTCCCTTTACTATATTATTTTGCTATATTTCTATTCTATTTTTCTTCTCATTTTTCTGACCCAATTAAGGTCGTTTCACTTGAAATGGTTTGTACAGTTGTTAGAGGGGATTTGGGGAGAGACAGCAGCTGTAAAGTAGATGCTGGGATGCTTTATCTGAGAGCCCTCTGTGACTGCCCTCTGTGTTCTCAGAGGCCTTTGTACATACTAACCTGGCTTAGGTGAGTTTATCTAAGGAATGTAGGCAGTCGTACAGATCTCAGTTTAGGGGGGATCGGGTGAATTTGGGATGCTATGTGAATATCGAGTATACATGTGGGCAAAAATAATAGTAGAATACAAGACTATGTAAAGGAATTGCCTTCCTAACACCAAGAGGAAAACAGAAGGTTAATGTAACCTAAAGCACAAAGGATGAGCTTTCTGGTGACTGAGTGTAGGAATGCTTATTTAGGCCCCAAATATCAGGTTGCTAGGTTTTTTTCAATTTTAATATATATGAAGAAGCGAAAGATCATTTGCAAAAGCAAGTGTAGAAGTAATAATGTCATGCAACAATTGCAATATTTTTTCAAGTGAACTTCTGAAATTTAGTGTTTGTATTTTTTTTTTGTTTGTTTGTTTAAAGCTATGATTAAGAATATATAAGCTTTTCCATGCTAACCTCTGGCTCACATCTGTTGAGCTGATGTCTTGCATATTTGTTCTTTTCTGGAATAAAAGTCACTTGCTTTTAGACTGAGCAAAGTTTTCTCAAGGGGTCTTCAATAGGAAAGTGACAGAAAACATGGCATAATTGTCTTCATATCATGTGAGATTTTCCCAACTTGAAAGATTCCTAAGCCACTCTTCAGAATACGGATGCAAAGGTTAACTTATAAAGATATCTGGCAAATTATTTTTATAATGGCATAAGAAAACTGCCCTACATTGCTGCAAGTGAGGAGGGATGGCTATTTACCACTCCTGCCCTACCAGCCAATCTCTGGAAATGTTTCTGGCCAAAACAAAAGAAAGAAGACAAGTGTAGCAATCTGTATTTGTATTTTATTAACATTCAAAGTGGGTTGCCTTTTCATGTTAATAGGCTTTTAATGATTTTGCATGGCAGAATGTCCTGTTTAAAGAAAGAGGGAACAGCTGATAAGTTCAAATATAGGAAAAATAATTTAAGGTAACTCGTGTAGCATGGCAGCATATTGAAATTTATAATGTAACTTGTGCTGCCTCAGTTGTGAAATGCCCTCATCTTTATTCCACTCCATACAGTTTAGTAGTCAGCTGAAAGACTGTTGCTAATAACTGTTTATCTTTAATACCTTCACTAACAGCATTATTTTGCAGCCCATTTTCAACACACGCTGCATTTTAGAAATAGATCCTGTATTAGATCGCATGATAACAGCCTCTATTCCAGAGGGCAGAAATAAGCTGCTTAAATAACTTCATTATTGCCTTTGTGAATGCTTATATGGGCAACCCTGAGACTTGTAGCTTGTTGGACGATGGGGCTGGATTGCTGAAGTGTGGGCAGGCGGCTGTGTCTGCTCGCTGTTGACAGCGGCGATGGGGTTCCCTCGCGTACCCCGGGGAACAGCCGCCAGCAGGACCTGCCCCGCTGTCATTAGCGCTGCGTCATTTGGGAACGCGTTGATGGGTGACGGCAGGTTTGCCTCTGACGTATAGGCAATTCTGAATTTTATTAAAGCTTCCTCTCACTTGAGCTAAAGGGAGGAAGGATTGAGAGCTGGGGGGGTGCTAAATTCACTAAAAAGGAAGGACCTAAAATCAGAAGCATGGTAGCTAAATAAGTACAGGAAAAATAATTCAGTTGCTGCCATGCTCCTGTTTGCCCCGTCTTTTGAAAGCGCAGTGAAACTCCATACTGCACCTTTAGATGAAGGACAGAGTGATATGTGACTTACAGCCTTACCTTACATGAGGAGGAATTGCTCACCTCATCCATCAGACAGGTAAATTGCATTGCATTTAGCCAGTAAAAGGTGGATATTGGAGGAAGCAGCCCGTTAAATTACCATTTACTAGTCCTAGAGAGATGTTTCTGAAGAAATAGATCACAAAGGTGTGAGAGAGCAGCCAAGTCTCTCATCAGCTCCTGGTTTTCAGTTTGGAAAAAAGACGGCGGCGCCCGGCTCTGGGTGAGTCACATATAGCTTAGAGTAAGTAAGTCCCTTTAAAATCTTCTTATTCGTCACTGCACAGACATGAGCCACGTGCGCTACACGTGTTGTGCGTCACGTGCAAGTGGTATCTTGGGTGCTGTAGGGGACTTTTCCACAACCGAACCCCCAAAATGCCTCCTGGTAAGCAGGAGCAGACCCAAGGGCAGAGGAGAGGCTGCCTTCACCCCAGGACAGCCTGCAGCAAGTGCACGTGCTCTCAGCCACTCCTTCACCAGCCCTGGAAATGAAGTGGGGTTATCCACTCTTTATTCCTATTTTTGGTTTGGGGAACTGAACCTCAGGCTGCTTCTTCCAGACGAAGTCGCACGCTGTGGAGCTGATGGCTGTTGCGGGTGAGGGTGTTGTGTGCGGGGCCGGGGCTGTCTGTCTCTTGGGACTTCAACAGAAATCCCACCTTCTCAAGAGAAAAAAAGTTGGATTTTTTTCTTTGTCCCATTTCTTCCACTCTGCTCCCACTGACAGATTTCTGCTCGAGGTTTACCTTTTGATGAACTGGTATTTTTTCTGCCAAGAAATAGGTGTTGTTGAAAAATTCCCAGTCAGTTGTATCCAGGACAATCTAAAAACTTCCCAGAGAGCCGGTCCTGGTAGCAGTGCGGTGTGTGGTTAGAAAACCAGCTGCCTTGGGACTGGAACAAGCCTTCAGAAACAGCTCAGGGGTGTTGCAGATAGGGTGAGCGAGCCGAGTGGGGGGAAACCCAAGGGCTGGATGTCAGCGGTGGTGCCAGATGGGGCTCCCACTGTCTGCCAGGGAAACGGGGGTCATGGCATGTTTCTTGTTCATGGCGGGAGTGGGGAGAGGCAGCAGCCGAAGGGTGGCTTCCAGCGTGGGGACTCATGGCTCTGATGCCTCATATGAACCCATAGTGGCCATAAGCTGGCGATGATGAGTTTCAAGGATGGGACCTTAAGTTTGTTAAAAAAAAAGAGGGAAAAAAATTGAAAGCTTGACTTTGGATGGCTGTATCTCATGGAAAGAATATCCAGGCACTGAAGAACTCCCCTTCTGCTTTTTGTCATTTAAAAATGCAAGTGGTTAGTGCCACGGCTGGCTGAAGCGCTGATCCCAAACACCATCCGCATTGTGCCTTTGGGAGGAGTGGGAGCTGCCAGTTCCCTCCCTCTGCAGGCGCCCATACTGCTGTGCCCCGTGGGGGGACCACGCTTCGCCCTGGGGCTTCCCAAAACAGTGAGAATACTTGTGCTAATATTAGTAAAACTAGTCTGGTTTTACAATGAAGAAAACTGGTTTTAAAATAAATCCAGGCTTTAAAAAGCAATGTGAATCAGTACTTCATTTCATGCAGTATTGTACATCTAATTTTATTTTTAAGCTAAAACATCAGTAACAAATGTAAACTATATATCAGAAAATATTGCACACCTTTGTAACTGATGTAAATATCCAAGTTTGTTTTTTTTTCTAAATTGCAAGATTCTGTGTGTATTGTGCTTTTGTCCTGATTTACAATCCTGAAAATTTGTTCAGTCACATTGGTACATACCTCAGATCCAGATCCAAGAGCACTCAGATGTCTTAACTGAAAATTCCTCTAACAGTGAAGTTTACAAATGTGAATCTTAAAACCCACCTAGCATCACTGTAGGTTTTTTACTCATTGATACAAAAGTGATGGAACTTCTTCCACCCTTCTACAAGTTACGATAAATATATAAAGCACCGACCAGGTTTTCATCAAACCTCCCAGCAAGGATAAAAACCGAACACACTTCTTGACAGATACAGAACACTGAAAATCAGCCTAAAAGCAAAATGAAAACAATCTTAAAATCAACTCTGACAACTAAAATTTTTAGTTCTAGATGGTATCAGCTTTAGGACTATAAATGGTCTCAAAGCATATATTAATGTCACTAATGGGAAAGGGTCACATAAAATCTGGATTTTTTTATTTCAGTCAAATTGCATGACAAAGCTAGGAAAAGTTAGGCCTCTGGTGTTACCTGCTCTATGTTATGGACTTAGATATATTTTAGCAGCAATACTTCAGTCTTAGGGCTTTGTAGAATTACGTTAATTTTCACACCGTGAGTTCTATAGATCAATATGAACTTTTTTTTTCCCTCTCATTCATACACTTTCTATGGACTGAATATCTTTCACTCTTTTTTTTTGTCATCACAAAGCTGATTAATCTAAATTGAACCTGTTAATGCAAAATATTTTTTTTTCTATTAACACACACAAATCCTTGCAGAAAGTTTCTTGGCTGAAGTATGGTGTTTCTGGTCCAAGCTGAGAGGAAAGAGGAGGAGGGAAAAGAGGAGCAGGGAGGAACACTTCTCCTCTCCCTCTCGCCGTAGGTGAGTATCCGGGGCCCATCCTGGGATGCTGAAGGCTTTGACTCAAATCAGACCTCCCTGGCTTCAAACTTGGCAGGAGCGTGCCCAAATACTGGCTGGTAGATGGGATAAGAGTTGGGAACGACCCTCTGAGTTTCTTCTAATGAAATCATTTTATACTGTCAGTTTAGATGATTGCACATTGGCATAGGGACCTCAGTCTGCTTTCCCCAAATCCCAGGTGAAAATGCTTTACTCCAGCCTTTTCCAGGCTTTTAAATCTGTTTGTGGAAAACTTCCCAAGGTCTTGGGTTTGCCTTGGGTTGTGGAATATAAAACAGTTTGGACTCTTAGAAATTCTCTGGGGAGGGAAAATATTTCCCATTCAGCTAAAAAAAAAAAAGGTTTTTTTCTTTTTCACTCAATTTTAAAGGTAGCTAAGAGATAGAGAATTCATTCCTTAAAGTTGCCTTTTCATAGAGCAACTGATGTACAAATGTTAGCAGATTAAACAAGCTGGTTTTGCTGTATTGGAAAGCACTGTAGACAGCAGGCCTGTAAATAGATTGAAAAGAAAAAAATGCTGGGAAATGCTTGCCATAAAATTAATTAGGTGTTTAAATAGGAGGAGCTGATTTCTGTAAAACCAAGAGTGTTTTTTAATCTTCCGGAGTGGTTCAGAGATTCAGTCCTCAAGTGGAAGAAGTCCTAGAGGGCAGCTCTGATGTGTTGGTAAGCAAAGGACACGGACCAGTGAATAAGAAGGCAATATCTATTTTACAAATACATAGAGACAGCTTCATCTCTGTAATGTATTCATCATGCAGTAATGGCATGTAAATAAAGCAGTAAAAGCACTTTGGCCCCATGTCTTGAGGAACAAGTTTTACTGTTATTGCAGTGCATTGCATGTCCTGCTTGGTGTTACTGCACACTCAGTATATCTTTTGGGCTTGTAATTGGGATGTGTTGGGGGATATTTCTTTATACTTAAATAATCATGGGCCAGATTTTCAAGGAGTGTCAGTATGTCTGGCTGCAATGGAGTCAATGGCACCAAACTCCTTTATACCAGCTAACGATCTGGTCCTGTGTGCTTATAAATATCCTAATGAGGGAAGGACCCACCTACCTACTGAGAGGTTTTGTGACCTACTTCTGCAGCTCTCCTCCTCATTTGGGAAGGCTCTGCTGGGCTTCTGCTTCTTCATTTCCTCGGTCTCCCCCAAATCTCTCACAAAAGCAAATTCTACCAGAGAGAGAGAGACAGCTGCTTCTGCATATATTAATAATACACAGCGCTATAAATGATTAATAAAAGATACCACTGACTTTGAGTTATGGTGTAGTAATTCACACTTAGCTGTTTAGATGGCTCTCAGCCTTCATCCCGGCGTCGCACAAGGCACCCGGGATGAATGATTACCCTGTCATGGAGACTGTTGTTTCTAGTTGCTTAAATTGAGCATTGCACATATCAGATAGGATCATACAGCTGATTATGGCACACCAGAGAGACCTTGCCCACCACATGGATGGTCAAAATCAAAATGATCAATTTTTCAAATTGCTTAATGATGCCTCTGCGGGAACACTGTTGGCCATAGACTGCAAAGGCTCCGTCCTTTGGTGTGCTGGGAACCTAGAGCTGGTCCAAAGAGGTGTTTAAACTTGTGATAATTAATCACATGTGCAGACATTTTGGTGGATCCTATGAAGTGCATAGTGTAGAGCAAGGTCCTGCTGCTCCTCCGGTGATAGATGTGATCACGTTGTCTTTTTCCAGCTGTTCTCTCCATGGGAAGTCACTGCAATTTCTGCTGTGCCTCTCCCTGTTCTCTGTGATGTTTGTGTTTGTGTGAGATCTATCCCTAAAAAGGGAATACTTCATTCTTAAAAAGCTTTGCAAAGATGATGTTGTGTTTAAAAAAAAAAAAAAAGAAAACTGTGAAGCTGGGGGCTTAGTAAATTAAATTGTCCATGTGTGATAGAGAACAGAAGCAGAACTACAACCTTGCCTGGTCACCTGCAGACAACTGAGCCAGTTCCTGTTTACCTCCAGGTGATTCACCACATCAGACTGTCAATCAAAATGGATCAGAAGGGTCATGCCTGAAAAGTGCCAGTTTTTCCTCTGCTAATAACAAAAGGATCCTAGGGCGGCTTGCTCAGATATAGATGTCTATCAGAGCCCTAAAACCTGGGGAGATGAGGCTTAGCCTTTAAATCCCTGTTTTCCCCATCCTCTATCACATTCTGCTGGGGTGACAATACACAGGAGATGTCTTATATGCTGTCTCCTTAGCACAGGTGAGTGAAAGGCGACAGTCATCACTGACATCCCGTTCATCAAAAAATATTCAGTGTTAAAATGCTGTAGTTAAAAAGTGCCTCTGCTGATGTGGAGCTTGTAGGGGTGTAAAATCCCCACAGAAACCTTGTCCCTGATGTTGGTCTGCAAATGGGAGGTGGAAAATCTGGTTGGGTTGTCCCAGATGGAAGGATAAACTCCGAAGTATGTAGATCTGCAGTTGAAGCCTCCGCTCCTCTTCAGAGGAGAAAATGGGGCCTGAGGAAAGAGTTTGGTGCCTTTGTGCTGGTTTCTGAGTGAAACAAACCTTTCAGGGGAAACAATGCTAATAGAGTCATCGCTTTGGCACATGAACCGTGCTGGAAGGAAAGTCTGTTAATCCCCTCTATAGTCTCTCTATTTATACCCTTAGGCTGCACATAAACTGGCCAAGTACAAGAACAAAAGCTGACTAGAAATATCTCCTGTGACTGTTGTTCTCATGAGCTATTATCCCCTTTATTAAGGATCAGGCTAAGAACAACCTCCGTTAAGGACAATGTTCTGCGAAGAAATGTGATTATCATGCTGATTTAGGTGAAACTTGGCCCTGTGGCTTGCCTCTCCCTCTGCCCTCACTGCCCATTTTTCTTATTGTGCTTTTAAGTGGCGGTGCCATCAGCCAGGCTGGAGGGATGACCTGACCCTTGCTCAGGAACGAGCCTGCGGGTAGGCTGGGCTTGCACATGCACCAAGATCAGCACCAGCCTGGAAGTACGGTTTGTCTTCTCAGCCATTACTTTAAGATATACGGTAACATAATTTTTACAATAAAAAGGAAAAAAAAAAAATCTTGGACTAAGTATTTGAGTGTCACCTTAGAGATGGGATCTTCTAAAGAAGGGCAAGGCATGGGACTGTTCTCCAGATCACTGGTGTCCTTTCTTATGTTTCTTATGATCATTTTAGAAATTAATGTATTTGATATTTCATTTATTTCATTACTATATCTGAAGCTCATTAATAATTGTGATTATCTTCTCTGCAGGTTTTATTTCATGACAACAAAAATCCACACCAACATCCTGTTTCACCATGACTGAATGGAGATGTACCTTCTTCACCTGGAAGGCAGTACAGCCCAGGTTCCTCTGTGTCAGTCCAATACAAAGAGGAAAATAGACCAGAGATGGCTTTTCTGATCTTTCTGCAAAGTACATTTCCAGAGGCTTTTGGAGAACTTCGTGCTTCATGGAAATGCACCATTGACTGAGAAGATGCTTTGGAAATGTAGAGTGCAAACAACTCCAGTGGTTTTCTTAGAGAAAAAGGGCAGGGGGCTTCATCATACTTGGCTGTACTGAACGTGAAATTTCCTCTTTGGAAAGCTGTTTGTCTGCATCAAGAATGGCTGTGATGTACCTTATGTTCCTGCAGTTAGAATTGTTGAAAAGCTCTGATTAGACTTACCTGTCTACAGTTTTACAAACTGTGACCAAATGTAATGTTTCCTTTCACATATTAGAACTATGATTGAGGATAAATCATTAGATAAGGTAGACTTAAGGAGTCTATGAACTGAATGATCAAGATTCTTGAAGTAAAGTAGTAAATTACTTTTTCAGACTATGTGGTTATAATTTTCTAACCCTTCCAGTACTGGACAATCAAAAATTTTATCTACAGGATACCCTGACCTTTCAAGTCATAATCACATTTAAGGCCAGACAACAGGAATAAATGAAATCAATGCAAAGAGCAACACATTAATTTGTGGGATTTTTGTACTTCTTGAGCTATGATACTCATTTGTGAAACAAAAGTAAGCTACTCTAATAACAACTTAATTATAGATAGGCCAGATGAGGCTGTTGGTATTTAAAGACAGAGGATGTTTATATTTAAAGAGGTGAAACCCCTGTGACACTGGAAAGATAAAGTAAAAAAGGATAATGAGATAAGGAGTGGTAAGTGTTTAGGCTTATGTCTGAGGCTGACCAGGGCCAGATGTTGGACTTAGATGTGGTGGTGCTGGATTCTTATGAGTGTGCTGTTGCTGAAAGAACCCAGCAGTGTGGGACAGGGAAGACGACTGCCCTGATGCCATTTTGACCGTAAGCTAGAAAGCACAAATATAGTCAGTCCTCTTTCTTTGCAAGACCAAGTGAAAACCAGAAGCAACAGGAGAAAGCAAAGATTTGGTAACTTTTGCACAAATGTGACTCATTCTGGGATTTCAAAGTGGGTGAACTGGGTATTTCTAATTTTTGTAAAAGCAAGACAAATCAGAGTATGTTTATTAGGTCATGTGCACAAATCAGGCAATCCTGAATCTGGAGGAGGGAAAAGCAATCCACTTCAGAGTCAAGGCTGAGGCATGCTTATAGCTTATTCCTGGGTGAAGAAGAGGGAAGTTGGAGAGCCTATTGTCCACCATGCTGAGGACTGTCTCTTTGGTCTTGACTGTCTGAATCCACAGCTTGTCTCTTGTCTGTTAAATCAGGAATGGTCTCCTAGAAGGGTGTCATACAGAGCCACCAACACCCATGTAGGAGCTACAGTAGCAAATATGGGAGGAGAACCAGTGGGAATGTCCTGCCTGGTTATTGTAAGAATTTGTTTCTCTATTAAAAAAGGTCTATTTAAATATTTCATAAGTTTTTTTTTTTTTTTTTTTTTTTTTTTTCCTGAGAATTCAGCTTTAACTGAAGAGGGATATCTGGAAAATGGAAGTGGTCTTCCTGAGCCAGCTCTTTGCCAGCCTTGTTAGCATCTCTTTGAGAAGTCACTTCTGAGAACAAGCTTTGCTCCTTTGCAGGTCCTCCAATGTCTTCCTGGCCAAGCCTTAGCTGATGTTGAGCTTCCTCAGGGGGTTTGAATTTGGCCCCCTTTCACTTTCCTTCTGGCCTCGGCTCTGCATTTTGAAGATGCGTACTCACAAGCTAAGACATCACATATTGCTCACTCCTGCTCTAGCACAGACAGCATTTAATATTAATCTTGGTTTACTCAACAATAAATGTTGTATTTAATCTAAGATCTGTTAAATTTAATAGTGATAAATTGAGCACTTTCTTAATGTATGTTCACATTCTGTCTTAGTCTATTACATATGCGCTGTACAAATGTGATGCATTGGCTTTGTAAACACACAAATAAAGACAAGGAGAAAAAAAGCATTTGCAAACCAAGTTACTTTTCTGTGAAGTAATGGAGCTGTGAGAGCTGCAGTTCATCCCGTGCAAGGCTGAGGATGGCTCAGCTGAACTAATACATCATCACCCCTGGTGTGACCCTCCAGCTTCTGGCTGTGTTCTCCCTCACCCCTTGCACTGGTTCTGGTGCTGGCTGGATCTGTAATGAGCCAGTTTGACTCGCTGATCCACAATAAAACTGAATAGGTAAAAATGGGGGTAATTTTCTACTAGGTTGGTGAGTTGCGTTGTCTTCATGAAGGGCCTGAGGAATGCTGTGCAGAAGTGCACGGTGAAGATTGATGGAGACGGGGAGCTAGGATCCTTTTGGCAGCAGAGATCTGTTAGACCCACTCAGCTGCCTCTTCCACCTCCCCAGCCAGGACATGGGTCCATGAGGGTTTAAAGCAATCCAAGTGGGTACCGCTGTCCTACCTTGGTGTGCCCTGCCACGATGCCCTGCTCTTTCCGTGCACCAGCAATTGTGTCCATCTGGCCCTGTAATGAGCTGGTTCAGTGTGCTAGACTGGCAGAAAAATATTCAGTATTTGTAGTGGTTTTATTTCGGTCTCTCCCAGGTTTGCATCCTGAGCTAGTTCTCCAGGATGTCAAATGAGCACAAGTGATAGCAGAGAAATGTGCAGGAAGGCTTGCTTGGGAATACAGGGGGTGGTTGAACTATGACAGAGGTGGTTTAAATTAGTTGGAACTGTGCGCTGCAGTTCTACAACATATCAGTTTTCTGCATTTCTGTTTCCCCTTTGCTTGGATGAATTTGGGAGGCACAGTTACATTTTCTGTCTGACTGATTTTTCAGCTGTACAAAGCCATATGTATACAATGGACCAGACTCTGACACCTGGTTTGCAAAAATCTCTTCTTACCCATGGGATGCTGAGAGGACCCTACAAGAAAGAGAATCTATCTAAAGAACAAAGGTACATTAATAATTTTAATAAGATCACACACAGACATGAAAAACAAAACCCAAATCACCAACTCATGTTCAGTCATCAAAAATGTCTGCAGCTGGTCCAATTAATTTGATGAGGTACAAAAATTAGCAAAGAACTTACCTTAGACTCTGATAAGGCTAAACTGGGTTGTAGGAAATGAATGGACCTGTATTTCCAGGCCCATCCATACATCAGGTACGGCAGTGAGAAAAAGTTCCAGCACCGTTCCCATATGTACTGTAGATCATACTTTAACTGCTTGCTACTTTGGGCATCGTTCTCGTAGTAAGGTCCCTGTACGTGATTGAGTTTGTAGTGCGGGTGATACCTGGATGAGCTATGCGCACCTTCTGTGTGCCTGTGACTGCTAAAGGCCGTTGGAGAACTAGAGCAGTCATTGTCTTTGATTTAGTAGCAAAACCTGTTTTCATTACTTGGTCTCAAGTCCTGAGGACAGCCCAAATCCTCCAGCACTGGAGCTTTCAATAAGACATTGTTTGTTCTGCTGCGCTGTCAATAAGATGTCATTACTTTAGCTGCAAGATAAGAAAGGATTTGTTAATGGCTCCTCTTGGGGGATGGTGACATTTTTTTTCCCCTTATAGATCACTGGGGAAAAAATATGGGAGCAGGCTGACAAGGAAAGAAAATCAGTTCCGCTTATTTCTTGTATTTATGCCTCCCAGTTAAAGCTTTAAGTTATGAAGAGCACAAATGCAGTCTTTTTCTTTCATTTGTAGTCGTATGTGAAAATGGTGATATAATATGCAATGTGCATATCGTATATAACTTTTTAAGAGAAAAAAAAGATACTTTAGCATCTCTTTAAAAGAAAGCTCCTGTGAGCTGTAACAGGTCTATAATCTATTGCTGATCTGGAAGTATGGTACTCTATGAGAGGCAGATCAGTTTTCGTCTTTCCCAGATCTAACTAAGTAGTTACTAATTAACAGCAGATACGGCAAGAATTTTTCAGCTCTTGCTTTGGCACAGCCGTCAGCACCGTAACCCAGGGGCTGCGTGGCTGGGGACGGAGCTGCTCTTGCCCTCACCCCCCGTGGCCTCTGCCTCTGGCCAAAACCTCCTGCAAATAGTCCTGTCTGGTGTCACCTCTGTCCCCAGCTGCAGAGCAGGCTCCTGCAGGCTGCCGTCACAAAAATCCCTGGTCCTCCTGGGGTTTTCAGAGACCAGGCGACATTTTGGCAGTCTCAGAAATAACAATGCCATATTCTTTGCAAAACCGCATTTAAGACAACGGTTAAGGGCCTGATTCTGCCAATTTTTAGCTGCCTGTATAATCTTCTATGTAGTTAAAGTTATGAGCACCCCAAGGGCACGTCTGAACTTGAAAAATTCACTTGGCTTCAGGTGAAGCATGAGCTCAAGGCACAATAGCTACCCCTGAACAGGGATATTCAGAGGACCCAGCCCAGGTGCCAAGACCAGCCCTGCCTGTTTGCAGTTGTGCAGGGGACTCTTAAAGGCACAGCCCAGCTGGATAACCAGCTCAGGCAGGCAGGGAAGTCCCTTTTTTTTAAGTCGTTAAAATAATCATGGGATGAGGAGCACGTTTGGTTGTATTTTGGTAGATTTCTTGTGCCGCAGAGGTGAGCCCAGGCTGCACTGGTCCCTGGCGGGGGCTGGCCAGCTGCTGGGCTGCCTCTCCCACTGCCCCATCCCCCACTTGCCACCCCGTGTGACTCTCCACCAGGCTGGCTGTGCCAGCACAGCCGCCCATGACGCCACAGCCACTCATGCCAGCACAGCTGCCCGTGCCGCCACAGCCGCCCATGCCACCACAGCCACCCATGCCACCACAGCCACCCATGCCAGCTCAGCCGCCCATGCCAGCTCAGCCGCCCATCCCAGCTCAGCCACCTGTGCTGCCACAGACGCCCATGCCAGCTCAGCTGCCCATGCCGGCACAGCCACCCGTGCCGCCACAGCCTCCCGTGCCGCCACAGCCACCCATGCCAGCACAACCGCCTGTGCCGCTGCACTCCCCTGCCGCTGCACTCCCCCTGCACAGCTGCACAAACAGAGAGGTTGGCACGAGGCAGCCCCGAGGAGGCAGAGCCCCTGCCTTCGTGTGCTGGCATGGCCACCGAAATATTTTCACGGGACAAATAACCTTAACCCCTGGCTCACCTCTTGGTAGCCAGGCTGCTCTCAGCTCCATAGAACCCAAGAACGTGACAAACCCCAAGTGCCATCGACCCTTGGTGGAGGGGACGGATATTCAGAGCTGAATGCTGGGCTGGGGGTACAGTCACTATTTCCACTGACTTGTGGGCTCCAGCAAGTGAAGATCTTGCAGTGCCCTTGCCACAGAGGCTTACATGTAACTCTGCTTGCTCTGAGCAGCCAGACCGGTTTAGAAAATGACTGCATGAATGAGCACAATACGGCTGTAACCGGAGATCGGTTGCTGGGAGCCAAACAGGGGATCCCAGAGAATGGGGAGGTAAGGCGATAGCCGCAGGTGGCCGTGGCTCCCAGCACAGCTTATTTAGCCAGTTGTTGTGTGACATCCACCCAGAAGCAGAGAAATGATGTGAGAGGCTTACATGGATACCACAGGAATAGCTAACAAAATAAAATACCTGATATTGTGTTAATGCTGTCAGAGTTAGCTGTCATTTCCCTCGTGTTGCACAATTTAAGAATTCCCCTATAAACTCTCTTCCTATGCTAGAGGTGGCTTTTTCATGTCCTGGCCTGTGTTCACTGCACCATGGAACGCAGTGGGATTTTCTCCGTGGTCTGTGTCACGTGCTTTTTCTTCTTTTTCTTTTTCTTCAGCATTTAGGAGATTACTATAGCCTACGTATTTACAGAGAATAATATATCTTTATACAATTGGATGGAAGACTTTCTTTCTTTACTGGAAAAGAGCATCTTGCAGCGTGAGGCAGGCTGGGAGTTACGTTCCTTACAGCTGGCTGAACACCCATTAGTGTGTGCATGTGTGTTTGAAAGAGGGTAGAGGATGCATGTTCGCATGTGCACTTCCATGCCCTGTGCTAGGACTGCCTGGAGTAACCAGAGAACTGATGAATCCACTCTAAAAGCAAGAGAAGTGATTTAATTTCTTTGCATCTTTGCTGACTGATAAACTGTAACTTTAATCCCAGTGATTAGCATTGCTTTTACAGGATAGCTGTATCAGAGAATGCAATAAAAATTGTAGAAAACCACTTTAAAAGGCTCTTGTTTTGATGCACTTCCAGCTTGTAAATAAAAAGCACTTTCTTCAACTTTTCTGGAAAGAATTTGTTCCTATTATCAGGCTTTTAAGATACAATATTTTCTTATGAGGAAAATATTGCCCCAAGCCATGTCGAGGTTATTTATGACTAACTACTTACATACCTTTTCAGCGTTTTGCGTACCTGTTACTGATCCATGGTTGAGGTCCATATAAATGCAAATAAAAATAAAGCCTGCAGCCACCAGCACTGCTCTTCTGTATAGGAAACGCAGCCTTATTTAGTAGATTGGAAATGACAGGTGGGCATACCAGAGAAAAATCTAAACTTGGTGTGAATTGCTGATCCCTTTGCTGAACTCTCTGGCGATGTGCAAGTGGAGCGCAGTGAGGAGGTGGGGTGTACCAGGTGGGGCAGAGCACAGCTTGTCTTCAGCTGGCACATACTGGGTACCCAAAATCAGTGCAATTCATCCGACAGAAAGAATTAAAACTAAGCAGGCAGCACCAGAAGTCATATGCTACTTTGGCTATTTGTGTATTAAGTAGAAAAATACTAAAGCCTGCTCTTTGAAGGGTTTTAAATGTATCAGTCAATTTAAAAACACACTGTCCTCATATAGATTTGGCCTACGATGATACTATATCCTTCT
Source organism: Platalea leucorodia (assembly GCF_965183815.1). Classification (NCBI taxonomy): domain Eukaryota; kingdom Metazoa; phylum Chordata; class Aves; order Pelecaniformes; family Threskiornithidae; genus Platalea; species Platalea leucorodia. Next base: position 93,785,710 of record NC_138826.1, read on the forward strand.
GCTTGTAGGAAAATAAGCCTTATTATGCTTCATCATGAAGTTCGTTTTGTTCTCCCTCTGACAAAGCCAAATTGATGCAAGAGCAGCGGAACAGCTTGGGTACTGGCACCTGTATGACACATAGCCCTTAGTCAGAAGAAAACAGGTTGGAAGTGGTGGTACCTCTGCTTCCAGAACTACCATGAAGCTACACTTAAAGCAGATCTTGGGAATCCCTAAGGGGAAAAAAACCAACACACCTCAATACAAAGAAGGTCTCTGTTTAAGATTACTCTCTAACCTTCCTGTTCTCAAAGTCTTAGAAAATGATTTCCTCGAAGTAAAGAGGAAGAGTCAGAGCAGAAGCAGAAGAGAACTGATGGCTGGCTGGATGGGTGGCAGGGAGAGACAGGGAGAGTGGACTGCCCGGAGGTGGGAGCATCACAGGCTCAATACAGATGAAGAAATAAATGATGACTCTGAAACATAACACAGAGTTTATCATGACAAGAGTGAAAGGGTATAAAGACCTAAACTGTTTATTTGTATGAGAACATAATGGTCCTTGTCATCGACTCGGTGTTGAAAGGAATGACTTCCATCTAGAGGATGCAGAAAAAACAGGAGATAAATTTCAGTACTAGTAACAGTTTAATGGAAAAAGATTGAAAAAGAGGAGGAATATGGAAATTAGACAGGGGTGACACTCTAAGAATTTAAATGTGACATTTGGCAGTGGCAGTATCATTCATGGAAAAACAAACAATGCTAATCAACATCAGACGTATTGTTATTTTAAAATAGATTTTATTTAATGACAATAAATATAAAGAAATCTTATTATTCAGAAACTAATAGCAAACATTCTTTGAAAAAATACAAAAAATACATTCTTACATTCTGAATTTTATCAACATACACAGAGTCTAAAACAGTGGTGACTGTCTGTAATTTATGGTGCTTGTTAAGGCAATGAAATGGTCACTGGTCCAAACTCACCCTGACTTCAACAAATCTGTACAAAGTAAGAGTCTGGCCTACATATAAAGTGTAAAAAAGAGTAAAATTGATTCATAGTTTAAAACAAACGTTACTTTTCCTTTCAAGCAGACCTTTAAATATTATTAAAGTGACCTAGCCTAAAAAAAAGGAAGTTATAAATACTCCTATGTTGGCAACTGCCCCCCCAGCATTTTGTTCTGACGCTTGCGCAGAGCTCCCTGTGTAGAAGCAGAGCACGTTTCAGCAGCTGGAGGTAGAGGCTACAGAAATTGCACAGATTAAGAAATCCAACTATTAAAATGCAATTATTAGGCACTCTGTTGGTTTTCCTCTTCTTTCTCTCTCATTCAGAACTGTGCTGTGAATAACACTGTGCATATGGCAAACTGAACTGAATTCCTGATATAATGCCTTCTGAAATGAAATGTTACAGCTACATTAGCAAGGAGCATGGCACTTCAGAAGCAAATCACAAGAGCAAAAAGTTGATGTGACTAGCTGATGCCCACGCAGTACTCACTGCTCTCTTCATCCTAGCTCTGGTTTTAGCTCTCTGGACTAAGTGCCTGTCAGAAACCATTAAGTGCATATCTAAAACCTGCCTTCTGGTTCAGTTTAAACCAAGAGAAATCCAGTCCATGTGCCCCGAGACCAGTCTGTGATGAGAAGCACTGCCCAGAAAGCGGCGACAAGTGGAAGACTAGTTTCAAAAGCACACTCTTGATCTGGACAAAAATGGTAATGTAGAAACACAGCCAAAGCTGATTAGGATTTTATTATGGGATGACCCCAAGTCATAGATATACATGCTTTGCTGCTGTTTTTTTAAACCACTATTTTAAAGGCAGGAATATAAACTCCCGATGACACTGAGGGCAAACTCTTCCTTTAGGAAGTGCTGCCAACTGATCTAAAAAGTTGATGTAAAAACTGAGAGAGGCCACAGGAACCAAACCAAACACGGAGCAGAAGACCAGGCACTCCTGAAAATCAGCCTTAATCTCTGCCACTGCTCACAGTGTGACCCCAGGCAAGGCACTTAGTTCCTTTTTTCCATAGTCTCTTTACCTCTCAAAGGGGGCAATAAATTCTTCCATGAGACCAAATAATTACCTGAAATGGTCAACTTTGTGCCGCATTTTTTTTCCTTTATTACAGGATGCCTCCTTGCCTGCCCCAGCCCTCCAACACCGCACCTGAAAGAGTGTTTAAGGCACATTGGCACTGTCATCACTGATGGGGGTATGAAAATGGCATCTCAGCTGAACACAACTGCAGATGGGGAAGAGCCGGTTCAAAGGTAAAATCAAAAGCTCCAAGTCTGCAAGGAGCTGACTGGCCTTTCTAATTAAACTCATTTTGCACAGGGAAGTCCTGAGTACATCAATAAAATTGTTCCATGAAACAGTTTTTTTGGACAAAAATTTGTTTTAAACAGAAGTTTAGTATCCAGTGACAGGACCAGAGGCAATGAGCGCAAACTCAAACACAGGAGGTTCCCTCTGAACATCAAGAAACACTTTTTCACTGTGAGGGTGACCGAGCACTGGCACAGGTTGCCCAGGGAGGTTGTGGAGTCTCCATCCCTGGAGATATTAAAAAGCCATCTGGACATGGTCCTGGGCAGGCTGCTCTAGGTGGCCTTGCTTGAACAGAGGTGTTGGACCAGGTAACCTCCAGAGGTGCTTTCCAACCCCAACCATCCTGTGATCCAGGGAAAAGGTCAAACCAGTACTGAGGGGATATATTTTGGTAAGAAATTCTGTCTTGTTTAGAAACTTCTGAGTGTTTGTCCATCCGCCCAATTTATATTTGCTTCCTGGTAAACTAAAGACTTGTCATGATTCTGATGAAACCAAAACAAATGGCAAAGGGTAGAACTCCCTGTGCAAAGAAGCACTGGTTCCATCGCTGCTCTGGCTGACTGTCACTGATTGTTGCAGTCTATCTTGTTTTTCTGTCCTGTGTCTTTTTTTGTCTTCAGGTGGTGTCTGCACAAAGTTTTCTGGGCATTATAATAAGTAAGCTTCAGTCCTTCAGTGTCAGAAATGCAAGTGGTTCTCTGGAACCTGTGAGTTTCTTTCTTTCATCTTTCCTTGATTTTTGAACCAAGCTTTCCTGTCACGTTCTTCCACGCAATCACGCAAAGTCTGGCTGAGTGAAAGCTTGTGTATCATGACTGCTGAAAGGAGTCCTCCCCTCATGTGCTACCTCTTCTGGTTTAAATGTTGCCATTTCAAAGGACAGGCTTGAGGTACACAGCAGTCAGTATTCGGAAGTTTTGCTACAAAATTCAGACGTTTGGTTCCTTCTGATTATTAATGGGATAAAATACTTCTTATACATGCTACTTAGTTTCTGCAAACGAACTTCTAATATTTAAAAAGCTATATGAATAATCTGCCTAAAAATTCTGCATATCTATTACATTTAAGAAGAGTAAAAAATTACAAATGCAACAGTAATCATCTGGTTTACAGAGCACAGGCATACTTTTGCTTTTTTAACAAGATTTTCGTTTTCAGATTTGTAGAAATTGGTCCACTAAAACTGTTAAAAGAGAAAGCAAATTAATAATCTGGAATATCATTGCTGCAGACACAAAGTGGAGCTCTACATACGTGCTTAATCTGTAATTCCTTAACTCCCAGTTTGCAACTGGAGCCAAAATAGCCAAGCAGATCTGCAGCCTAATTTGAAGATGACTGATGACTCTAGCGCATGCATCCACACCTCTAACACCCTTCCTAGTTATTTAAAGCTTCATACCATGGTTAAGGCATATTAAATGGTTTATTCCAATCTCCAGTTTCAATAGATTCATGGGCTTGTCAGAATTCACTTTATCACGCAATGTTGTATCACAACAGGTCCATTGTTGCACATTCTTCCTATGTTGAAATCTATCAGGGAAGAGCACAGTGCCTCTGGTGTGGGAGAAATGCAAAAGACAGCCCTCCACAAACATTGATTTAGTACGTGAAAAGACTTTTAACAGTCATTACTATTACAGGTAGGAGACCTTCAAGGCTATGGTCATTCAGAGCAGAATGGGCAAGTGAACTAATGAAAGTACATTGACTGGGGAAAGATAAAATGCCTGAGTTTCCTACTCACTGGAGTGCTGTAAAGTCATTTTGCATGCATTGATTTCAAAGGCCATTCTCCTGTTTACACAGAGATTGATGAACAGGATGGGCTTACAGTCCTGCTGCTTCTTGTGATCCAGCTCCATGATTAATTGAAATATCTTGTTATCCATTTAAGTCTCAGTATGCATAGCTAATTCAGTGTAGCACACAACAGTGCTTAGTATGTCAATTCCAATGGCTTAACAACATGATTTTGGGTTGTATTTTCCTTCTCCTTCCTTCATATTTTGGCTTTTCCTCTTCATTTTATAGTTGGGGTTTGCATTAGCAAGTAATCAAAACTCCTTCAGAAGACGTGATGGTATTCTCGCAACAAATCATTCTTGTTCTTAAGGTTTTATTCAAGTCAAACAAGAGATCTAATAGCTGATGCCTAAATAAAGTGGAAAGCACTCTATGTATTTGAGAATTAATCTGCATTGTCTTTTAAGATGATAAATAGTTTTTATCTTCACATGTTAAAAAAATATGTCCTACTAAAGCCGTTTAAAAAATTAATGACTCTTATCTGAGTAGCAGTGGTTGCATTTGTCCAAGGGAAACAGGTAAATGAGGAGGTAACAGTTGCAAGAAACAATGTTTAGTACAGGGAATTAATCCAAAGGGTTTGATTAGCTATTGGTAATATCTGGACAGGTATTAGTTGGCTAAATACTGTTATTCCATATAAAAAAGTACTTATTCAGCTTTAGGTCAGAAAGTGCTGTCTACTCCTTTGATAATTTTGGCTGCTATTTTCCCCATGGTTTTTTTCACAACTTTGAGATCATTCTCATGCAAGAGTTTCTGTGTTAGGTACTTCTCTCGTTTGACCTTGCTCTTGGTCTGTTGTGATACATCCGGAATTATGTATGAAATAATAAACTTCACAAAGTATATGACATGCTGGGGAAGGTGAAAATGAAAAAAATGTCAGTCAGGCTGAACAGGACATTGTTATTATTATAAATGAAATGTCACATTATCTCTTAAGACTCTGAGCTGGTTCTGTACCAGTATCTATCACAGTGGAACAGTATTTTAAAAAGCAGACATGACTAATGAATAGAATAACTGTCTGATAAACAAGAATTTCTGATTTTCTAATCCTGATTTTAACAAGGACTTCTCTGCCTGCTTTGGCAGAACCCTGGTACCCAGTGCTTCCCCCCTGCATGGAAATATTGGTTACAGTTTCTTTTAAAATCGTTTTAGATTTGTTCAAATGACTCTGGGGCAACGGACTTTGCTATGGGAACACTGATCTAACCAGTTGCATGTTTCTGATGACTTCAGTAGTCCCTGGATCAGGCCCTAAGTACATTTTATAATGAAATAATACTTAATACTCCTCTCCCTTCATCTTGGACCAACTCCCATCTTTCATAAGCCCAGATTGTAGCTGCAGAGGAAGGAGCAATTGCTTTTTGATGCTCATCTAGAGACTCACCTCTCGCAGTGACTGTCTTTATACACTTCACTCTGCTAGTGCACATGTATTATGTATATGTATTCATGAGGCTGTGCGCAAACTTCCTCTAAGTATATGTAAAAATATTTTTGGTGTAACTGTCCCTTCTATTTCTGATACTAAAAATAATTTTACAGTTCTTGGGAAAAGAAACTGCAAACATGTGGGGCAATCCTTTGCTGATGTCGTGACTTCAGAGACTTCTTTTTCTAATGGTGCTACACTTTTTATTTACATCTCCCAAGCTCTTGCCCATGCTAGCATACATCGCCAGCTCTGCGAGCTGTGCCTGGACAGAATGTCTTTGAAGGATTTTCTGCATGGAGGGAAGAGAAGTTTGAATAAGTAATGCTCAAAACCCCGTACACTTACCTCCATGACAATGATGAAAGCCAGCTTGGCTGCAATGACATGCCAGTAGTATATGTTATGCTCATATTGGTGCGGGTGACCAGGAGGGTAGCGGAGATCCCGGTACCTGAAAGCAATGTGGGAAAGTCAGGAACTCGTCTCAGGCATCTCTGCAGTAAGGCACTGTGGCCAGAGGATGGAGCAAGACATGGCCCTGCTTAATGCAGCCAGGAACAGTTAGCTGCACGTAACGACAGTAATGGGTAAACTTCGTATCTGCAGAATAAGCTATATTTGGCTGAAAAGTCTTTTTTTTTGCCACTGTATTAAGAATTACTTATAAAAATTTAAAGTGCTTTTTTTTGAAGACTAACAATTATGAGAAAAAGAAAAGAAGTAAGAATTTTCTGAGTAGCACAAACTTAAGGGTGAATACTTCCACTCAGTTCTGCCATTCAAAATATGTTGGCTTTTACTGTGTTTTACCATTTCTTCCTGGATATTATTAACTGAATTAGATGATTTAGATATTAAAAAAAATATATTTATTCTTCTCATTGGAAAAGAATGATTATTTGACACTTGCCTGCATGTTGTTTGGTTCCCAAACCAAGGGGAAAATGGCTTGCTTGCATTCTTGAAGTCTGATATATTGAAGACAGAAAGCGTACTGTTTATATACCCTTTCATAGTGTGACTGCTGTGACTCCCATAAGGAGGGACCGAAAAGGACCAGTAATAAACCAGACGAGGAATCATGTCAGATGTAAAAGCAATTATCATAGCCTGCATTTCAGAAAAAAAAGACAAAAAAGCAGAGTAGCATTTAAGAAATAAGCCTTAATATGTATGGCTTTGCCATATACTTAGTATCTCAAAAGTTACAGTATGAGCTAAAAATAGAAAATATGTGCTTCTTCAGTCAGTGGTTCTCTCCGTAAATGAGCACATAGTCACTCATGGGCATAAAACAATCTTTCTCTGGAATGTGCACTCTATACGGTTTTTAAATTACTCTAGCTCTGCTGGATGCCTTAAAAAAGTTATACTAAAATACAGTTTTTTCCTCATGAGCGTGCAGTGGAGGTCAGCAGCCAAACTCACCTTAAAGTACTCTAAGTACTCTAAGTACTCTAGTAACCTTCAGCAAACGTGCTTGCTGTCAGATGTACTTATGAGATGCTTAAAGAAATCCTGCCTGATGAAACTCATGGAAACAACGGAAGAGTCCTTCAATAATAGAAAATTAAATTCACCAGGAAGCCTGAGGTTTGAGTAAAAGAATGAAATAAATTATATATATAGCTGATGCATCTCTGACCCTAGAAACATCCCACTCTTTCTGAGGTGCTAGCCAGCCCAAGTTCATCTTGGCAGTTGTTGCCTCATAAGTTTCAGTGTCAGTACATGTGGAAACTGCTCTTGATGCCAAGATAATTTTTTTAGTAGCAGCTGCATAGTGCTGTTTTACATATGACGTGACCATTTGTTTTTATCTTGCTCCCAAGAGAGTCCCTGTCCTACTCAGTCTGCTAGTCACAAACTGGGTAGGAAATTGGATCCGTGGGTTTGTTGTGGGAAGTCTTTTCTAAACTCATGAACTTCCCAAAACATCTTATTCTGGAGGACAGGTTAGCTATGTTTAATCCAATCTCCTCCTCTGCTATTGCAAATTCAAAAGGTTTCCCTGTGAGGAAGACTTTCCACTGGCAAGATCTCCAGCTGAGTGCCCAGCAAGAGGCTGCCCAGCCAACTCATGACAACAGGCGTCTCTGGTGTCCAGCACCGAGGAAGGAGGGACGAGCTGCACTCCAGGGCTGAAAGAGAAGTCTTTTGTCCCATGGCAGGGGAAAAAAACACTTGACAATAAGGATGGAAAGAACCAGGGCAGAGACATGGAGGAGAAAGGTGTGAAGGAGGGATCTAATGGGACCAAGGGGAGGGAGGTTTAGGCAGAGATGCATAAAATGGGCAGAAAAAAAGCCATAGGAAAGGTGCGGGACAGAGGAAGGGGCAAAGTTAAGCAGTAATGGGTAATAGAGGAGCATAAAAGCTAGCTAATATCTGTATTTTATTCCCCTTCATGCCAGTCTGTGATTCATGCAGCCTTTATTTCCTTATTTTCATGAGATGAGGCAAAAATTGTCCACCTTCGTGCAGCATTCCCAGCAAGACAGCCCCAACCTGAGGAGGTATTTCTAACAGTTGAAAAAAAGGGAAGGGGAAAGAGGAGAAAGGTGAAAAAAAATGCAGACACCTCTTCTACAGTTCCTCAAACAACACTTTGGTGGCAGTGCTAGCTAAAACAACCACCATCTCTCCTGCCTCTGCCCCTAGCAGTCACTCATGCATTCATGCAGCTGTGCAGCAGATCAGATCATGGCACCGATCTGGCAGGGAATCCCGGCCGGATCCACTCCCTGATCTGGTTCATCATGTGGTTGTCAAAGTGCTGGTGCCAGAACAACACAAGAGACAGCAACAAGGGGAAAAGACAGGGAAGGGAAGGGGCAAGGAGCTGAGAAGGGTGCAAGACCCACCCCACCTCAAGTAGCACCACTGCCAAATGTTGAACACTATTCTAATGTCTTACCTTTTGAGTTAGCTTACTTTGAAGTACCTGAGAAGTCAAACTCGAGTTAAGCAAAAATTGCAGAAAAAAGACTTAAGATTGAGACTGTGGTCCAAAACCTATATTTCGTTCTCCAGAATAGTGTTACAATTGAGTTCAGTTGAGAGAAAGTTAATTTGGTTTGATGAGAAAGAAGAGGGAGGCACCCTAAGACTAAAATAAACTCGTTTAAAATTTTCAAGGATAAGTTTTTTTCTGTACTGTACTCTTGTTTAAATCTAATGTAGTTGGCATGCACTTTTAAAAACTGTTTTTAAGCATTACATGCCAGTGTGCAATGAAGTGAAAATTATGTGTTGTTTATATTTACACGCAGAGTAGGTGGTTTTGGCTGACAAGAAATATATATTACTGTGTCTTGCAGTTGCAGGGAAAAGACCTCACCTAAATTACTCTGTTTTCAACTGAAGTACAAGCACAGAAAGTTTTAGTTAAATATAATTTCTTTCTGTTCATTAGCTCATCCAGTCAGACCACAAATGAACTAATAGCAACTGAACAGTAAGGCAAAAAATTCCCTTCTCCCTTTGGACCAAATGAGTTTGATGCTGCTTCTGTGTATCATTTAGAAAGATGCTAGAATATGGTATTTACACAACTTAATATTTGCTCTTACTGATTTTTTTTGCAAGGCCCCAGGTCTCTCATCATTCTAAATCTGAACCCTGTCCCACTCTCTTCCCTCTCTCGGAATGATCTCCAGATGTGCTCCAGAGAGCTGCAAGGACAGAAATACGAAAGCTAATCCTACGGCATCCTCTCAAAGGAAAAACTTCTTTTCTCCTGACTTATGGGCTGCATTTCAGAGTATTGCACTGGAGGACTACAAACAAATAGCACATTCTCTACTTCCGAAGCTTTACTGCAAACTTTTCCATTTATACCATAACTAATTAAAATCAGTCTTCAAATCAACAACAGATGCTTTGGTATCATGCAACAGCAAGTCCAGTGCCTGAGCAGCAAGTTGCAAAACTGGTAGTTTTGTGCAAAAGTTGCTTGCAAGCTACTAGCAGGTGTTCCAAAGGTAATGCATGAAGGAGAAGATGATACACTACCCAAGACTAATCAGCTGTAACAAGTCACAGAGAAGAGAAGAAACAGTTTCTGTGTGCTAAGGAAAAATCAAGGAAGGGATAGTAAAGGAAAGACTGGTGGCCTATACTAGATCCTGGATGTCAAACAAGGATGAAAACAGCATTTGATCTAGTGTATGGCTTTATAGCCCATACTTCATTAGCAAGAAATACTGATCTCTTTGAGGTCCTTACAACACCTGCAGCAGGGCCTTTTGAACACCACAGTCTCCGGTGCTGTGCCCCTCGCATGCTAACAGCCCCACCGATGTCAGTGGCAAAAATGCACTACATTCAAACTGACAATAACTCTTTCTAACGTCTGAGACCTCCAGAAAGGGTGACTCTAACAGAAACATGCCTGCAGTTAACAGTTACATGAACATTGGGATTCAGTGCCTGTCAAGGAGGACAGAGAGTAAAACCAAGCTGTCAATATACTTTTGCACATTGAGGACTCCATGTTTTCAGCAATGCCTTGAGGAGTACAGCACATAAGGAGGAATTTGGAGTGAAAAAAGGTTGCAAAGCTCTGATTAGCCTCAGGTGAGTTGCGGATGGGTAGCGATCGACACCTAGAACTATTGCTGGCTCATTTTTCTGCAGAATCTAGAGCAGGGCATGAATACATTCCTAACAGAAGCCTACACATGTCTGAGTCACTTTAAGGTCACCAAAGCCACTTTAACTCCACCCTGAATATCATAAGGACTATGACTAAGGTGCTCGTAACAATGTTTTAAAGTAATCTTAAGATGTATATCCAACTTTTTATTTCATAGTGGTATTACCAGACCCAGCTGGATTGACTAGGAAAGACAGTTAGCTTATCCAATAGCATAACATATTTGTTTTTCTTCCAGGGCACCAGAAGCTTCTTTGCCTTTTATTTTACAAGTTTTGTATCAGCATAGTTCAGAAAAGGATATTGATGCACCAATAATGTTACCTCTACTTTACTATAGCTCTGCTTCTTTGGGAATTTGCACTAACTCCATAATTTGCTGGGAGAGTTATCATTAACAATTTTTTTACACAGGCACTGAAACAAAAGAGCCCCAAAGTATCTCTGGTGCCACCTGACATTTCTAACAGTCTGAACATGTGTTACCAAAGTTGCATCATTTTTGGTTTAAATTTTAACACCAGATTTACTAGTAGGCCTTGGATGTTTCACATGCCTATGGAGCAGCTAGATTTATGTTTGGCTTGCTTCAGCAGAGCAGTGTGAAACAGCTGGAGCATATGCTTTAGCTTGTTGTCTGTCTCCCAGATTCTCTTGCAAATTTTCCATCTTCGAGTTTCCTTTTTTCTTCTGACATTTCTCTGTGCTTAATTTTCTGCCTTTATGTCCTCCTGAGTCTCCTCTCTACATTCTAGCTATGTTTAGCATACCTGTTGAATTGCTATAGTGCAAAATAAAGTTCTGAAAAAGAATAATGGACATTTTGGGAGACCTTCAAATACCTGAAAATACATCTGGTAGCTGAGGCTGACGCATAAAATTTTCCTAATCACTGAAATCCACCCTGGACTCCTATTTCTATATGGTACCACCCCCAACCCCCAAAATAATGAAAACAAGCTGCTGAGAAGATGATAACCCAATAGGCAGTCAGGTCATGGAAGCTCATCTTCCCATTCTTTGAAAATAGCCTCGTCCTTCTGGGGGCAAAACAAAGACTTTTAAAAGTGGAGGAAAAAAGAGAGAGCAATATGCAGGGACACTCATCTGTGTGTAGGAAGAGAAGGTGCACGTACCTGTCACATTATTTCTGAAAAGCAGAACCCCTGGGGGTGAGACCCCAGACCAGCCAAGCACCTAATGACTATAGAAGGTGCCCGAGATACAAGAAAATAAGTTCATAACAAACCCTTATTTAAGTAAGCCCATATTTAAATAAGACCTTATTTAAATTTGAATTGTTCTTTTACTTGAAGTAAGTCCCCTAACTATGTGGTTAGTATCTATGGTAGAGTGCTCAGCTCCATCTCCCCCCTCTTACCCAAAGTCCACCATTCTCCAAACAGGCAGAGCCTCCTGTAAAATCTTGGGCTAAGCCGAACTCTTGTCTTCAGACTCAACTGCTTTGTCCAGAAACTGAGCGCAGTAAGGTACTGCTACTGCAAGGATGAGGTCCTGGAGGAAGTGACTACCTTTAAGTGTGTAAGAAGGAATCCCTGATCTCACTGATAACAGCAGAAAATGGTGACCTTGTTGAAAAAAGCTATTAACCATAGACAGTCTGTGGGGTCACTGTCCCTGCAGAGGAAAGCAGTGGTCACTGCTCTTTTGGGAAAGGCCAGCAGTAGGAATTTTTTGAAAGGTAATACATATTAGCTACTGTTTAAGAATAAGCAATCAAATAAATCACAGTGGTGAAGTCCAACGGATTATTTTTCTCCCCACAATGCAGCTTATGTGTAAGATCTTGGTGAATTAATGATATAGGAAATTTGAAAAGTCTGAATTTCATTGTTAGAAGTATATTCATCAGGAAAAAAAAAGTTTTTCTAAATATTTTACAGAAACTTTTTTAAAATTTAATTTTAAATCCAACTGAAAAAGATTAATTTGCAAATTCTCAGAAAATTCATTCTGATCTCAAAAGGTAAGTGCTGCGATTTTGAGCACACATTGTATTTTTAAGTACACAAGAAAGAAGCTGAATTTCTGTTTGAAGTGCAAAATTTATTAAAGCCAAATTCAAATATGAAGGCATGACCATAAAAATTGTAACAATTAGAAGCAACAATCAATTATAACTTAGTTAAGCTGCAACCGAATTTTTTCAAAATTCATGCATTTAGCTGTAGGCTGTCCAAAAAGATCTCTGTACTATGTGCTATAATTTTAGGAACGACGCACTATAGTCTTCATATGTAAAAGAGTTTTCTGAAGACTCTAGCGACTCTAAATATGATTTCTTTTCTTTAGATATAATATTTTAGACAGTAGCCATATTCTGTTTCCAAAACATCTGGAAAGTAACTGAGAGCCTATTTCACAGGGGCTAAAGTCTTAAGAGACTGATGCTCGTAATGCATTTAGGATCATTTAAGTGCTACATTGCCACATATGGCGTTCCCACGTTTGGTAGTAACACCTGCCGTGAAGGCATTTTACCTTTTGCAGTTGTTGGCCCAGTACTTACATTGGTGACCACTGCCAGAATGGCTATGCCTTGCATGATGGGCTGCCAGGCGCCGATGTCTTGTGCCTTCTGTGGAACCATGCGCCTGAACTGGGTCGTCAGCTTCCAGGCATCCAACCGGATTTCCAACATGTTGTTGATAAGAGCCAGAAGAGGAGCCAGGGGGAACGATGCGACAAACAGAGTGACAAAGCCAAACTGTATAACTGTCAAAGGGAGAGGTTACATACATTGATGAGGCTTTCACTTACTGGAGATAGATAAGCATATATGAGCACGTATACTTTATATACTGCAACTGTCGGAGACGGAGACAAGAAAGAGTAGCTGAGTTCCTAGCAAATCTTATGTATGAGAAGATAGGAGCGCAACAGTACTAAAAAAACCTGCTAGGTGGAGGGACAGGAAAATGCTACAAGTCACAACACACCAAGAGGAACTATTCAGGGTATTTAAACATCCATTTCTTTCTTACATCTTCAACATGAAGACTTGGAAATCTAATGATTATCCGTCTCAGTGCTGTGCTAGAAAGCCCGAACTAACAATGATGTTATTGGTGTCTGGGTGCTGCCACAAGTACGCTGGCAATGCTGTGACAGAATGGATGGTGGCAACAAACCAGAGATCTGCCAGCTCCCATGAGACCAGTGACAAGTACTGGTGACTGCAGATCCCCGGCAGAGCAGTCCAACACAGGGCTCTGCTGTACAACACCAGAACATGGCCGTGGTCTGCCTTCTGGATGCATTTCTCAGAGGACAAGGCAAAGAAGCAGCAGTTCTCCTTGTACAATCACATGCTGTTTCCTAGTTATAAATTGGATTGAGGCGTAGCTGCTTAATAAAAGCTTGCCAAACTATCTATAATGGCTCATTAAAACTTGTCTTGGAAAACATTCACGTCTCCTCTGTCTACAAACTTATTAAGCATTGCTTGTACGAAGATTTTCTTTAGAGCATGTTTGTATCCAGCAGTGATAGTGAATCCAAACTAAACTGCCACTTACCCATTTCAAGATACTCATAAAACAGTCCAAGTTTTCCAATGGGCTGCAGGTGGTAGTCCTGTTCCCAGCGTGGAACAACTTTTTCTGATCTGGCAGCTGCGCAGTATCTTCCGATTAGATTCTTAACCCAACTATCAGCCAGGGAGAAAAAGACGACTAACATTGGTAAAATAACCTAAAAAGTTCAGTAAATGGAAAAAATTGACATTTGTGCTGTTATAGCTTTGAACAGTGGATTTAGTTATTCTTCAAACACGAGTATAATCTTCTGTTTCCTTATCCTGAAAGCAGTTATTTATAACCATAAATAAGAGTGTAAAAGGGAAATATATTAGAATCATAGTGATTTATACTTACAGTTGTAAGTATAAAGTTGTACAGGTGAATGACCACATAAAATTCAAGGTAATAAAAAATCGAGTTAAATGTAGGCCTGTGGTTATACAGATTAATTCCTTTTGATCACAAAATTCACAGAATCATAGAATGGTTGAGGTTGGAAGGCACCTCTGGAGGTCATTTGGTCCAACCCCTCCTTGCACAGGCAGGGCCACCTAGAGCTGGTTGCCCAGGATCATGTCTAGACGGCTTTTGAATATCTCCAAGGATGGAGACTCCACAACCTCCCTGGCCAACCTGTGCCTCTGCTCAGTCACCCTCACAGTAAAAACGTGTTTTCTTATGTTCAGAGGAAACCTCCTATGCCCATGCCCATTGCCTCTTGTCCTTTCACTGGGCATTAGTCACTGAGATTAGTCTGGCTCCCTCTTCTTTACACTCGCCCCTCAGGTATTTGTACACATTGATGAGATCCCCCCTTAAGCCTTCTCTTCTCCAGGCTGAATAGTCCCAGCTCTCTCAGCCTCTCCTCATATGTGAGGTGCTCCAGTCCCTTAATCATCCTTGTGGCCCTTTGCTGGACTTTCTTCAGTATGTCCATGTCTCTTATACTGGGGGGCCCAGAACTGGATACAGCACTCCAGGTGTAGCCTCCCCAGTGCTGACTAGAGGGGAAGGATCACCTCCCTCGACCTGCTGGCAACACTCCTCCTAATGCAGCTGAGGATACCATTAGCCTTCTTTGCCGCAAGGGCACATTGTTGGCTCATGTTGAACTCGGTGTCCACCAGGACCCCCAGTCCCTTTTCTGCCAGGCTGCTTTCCAGCTGGGTGGCCCCATACTGGTGCATGGGGTTGTTCTTCCCCAGTTGCAGGACTTTGCACTTCCCCTTGTTGAATTCCATGAGGTTCTTGTCAGCCTATTTCTCCAGCCTGTCAAAGTCCCTCTGGGTGGTAGCACAACTCTCTGACTTACCAGTTTTGTGTCATCAGCAAACTTGCTGAGGGTACATTCTGTCCCCTCATCCAGATCATTAATGAAGATGTTAAACAGGAGGGGACCCAGTACTGACCCCTGGGGTACAGCGCTAGTGACTGGCCTCCAACTAGACTTCACGCCTCTGATCACCACCCTCTGGGCCTGGCCATTCAGCAAGTTTTGAGTCCACCTCACTGTCTGCTCATCCAGCCCATACTTCAGCAGCTCCCCTATGATGCTTTTACGGAAGACAGCGTCAACAGCCTTACTGAAATCGAGGTAGACAATATCCACTGCTTTCCTCTCATCTACTGAGCCAGTCATTTCATCACAGAAGGGCAGCAGGTTGGTCAACCATGACTTCCCCATGGTGAATCCATGCTGACTACTCCTAGTGACTTTCTTGTCTTTTATGTGCCTGGAAATGGTTTCCAGGATTAGCTACTCCTTCACCTTCCCAGGGATTGATGTGAGGTTGATCTTCTCATCTGAAAGGCTTGCATGAGAATTTAAGAAAACTGATCAATTTGCTGTAGCCATTTTCAGCAGCCAAAGAACCATATTCAAAAAAAGGGAGGTGGGGGGGAATGTCTATCAACAGAGAAAAAAACCCAAATGACTCTCTTTATACTTGCAGAGATGCAGAATGAGAGAGCAAAGAACCAGATCCAGAAGTGATACCCAGCATTTCAACACCTAAATGTTACTTGGCACCCTGGGAAGTAAATTAAAAATTCTGGTCACATGAATATATTTCCTGTATGCAGAAGGGGGAGTCAGTTGCCTATGGCTGGAGCTGACATCTGCAGGCATGCTCAGTGTAGGGACTGTTCCCCAGGTAAAAGAAGATGTTGAAAAGAAGGACGGGTCTACAGGTCCATCCTGCAACCAGCAGCATATATGGAGCATCGGGGTCTGGAGGAACTGTATCTCAGCAGAGCACCCTAGCCTCAACCCTACACAGTATTTACGACACGCTTTGAAGTGGGGTCACTGTGCAGCAAAGGAGCACAATTTGTGGGCTTGGAAGAACCACAGCCAGAGGGAATACAATGCTGTGAGCTGGTGCTTATGGCATTCAGGAGGGCATGAGCAAACTGGGAGTTCCCTACTCCAAGCAACATAACAGCCACTGATCAGCATAAAATAAAGAATAAGTCCTGGGAGAAGGAACAGAGTCCCAGATAGCATCTTAACCTAAATCAAATGGAGGGCATTCCTGGTTAGCACTTTGCTTATTGTTTACATTAAAACGTGACCTTCCAAAGATCTGCCCCACTGAAAGAGAACGTATAGGCACTATGAATGTCAAATATGACTGTAAAACTAAATGAGTTAAATTAGTAACTTATGTATGATTTTTAAAAGCCCAGTATATAACAACAAATCATTCCACTCAATATTGAGCAACAGTATTTAGTTTAATATTTTCAGAGCTTCTATTCTCTCAGTTTTAAGTATCCAACCTGAAACACACTGAGTCTGATTTGCAGAGGAAGGAAGCATTTCTGATTAGAACTAAAATCAGTCAGAACGACAGAGATAGGAGCTTGGAGCTACCAGACCGAAAACATCCAAACTGTCTAAAAAGGCCCCAAAAGACTAGTCTTATTCTTTTAGAATACAATACGCGCCTACCAAATGCCTGAATGCATCAAGCAAAAGCAGTATCTTTCAAATATGAAAGAGCAGAGTACTTAATCGTTTGAACTTACGGAAGAAGCACTTCTTGAATGTTGTTCCAGATTGCTTTACCTCCTACTATGATGGCAAGCTGAGTTGTGAGTTCGAGGAGACATCCGCCTGGATCACACTGAAAGTTGGGAGAGACATGAAAAATTTTTAAAGTTGGGTAACTTTTCAGGCACGAATGAAGCATTTAAAATAATGCATTCCTGTTTTATTATGATAACATTTCTTAAAGCAATGCAAGAAGAGTATTTAGGCAAACCGTTCCAATAATGTATGCAAAAGCCAATTCCAGGTCACATATGGTCATATATGGTAGGTTGACAGGACACTAGTGAAAGAGTGAAATACCAGGTGAAGTCATGCAGCTTTGTACTGTGCTGTCACCAGGCGAGGGTCACCCAGCAGAATAGGAATGCTTCTACTGGTGTTCTCCCCTTCCCCTCTGTGCTGATTCACAGGCTGTTGGACCATGGGAAAATAAGCCTTTCTGGGTATGCCTAGTACATTTCTAAGCCCAAGTGATCTTGTGTCATAATCATTTATGCTAAGGGTTACTAAGGAGGCAATTGGCTTGGGAGGCAGTCACTTTTTGAACCTCATGTTCACTATGTACAACTATGTTGCACACTCCTAACTGCAGCAGAATACCTGGACTAATGGCTCCTGCTGTGTAAAAGCAAACACTATCGTACATTCTTACCTCTTCATTGCGATACTTTCCTAGCCAATAAACTGGATTTCCAGGGTAACCTACAAATTTACCCTTAAAGAAAGCTATGTAGAAGCATGAAGAATAGTAGTTGACAAACTGGAACAAGAACATCTTTGTGGTCAGACTGTTTTCGTAATCGGTCTGTGTCCTTGGAAGCTCTGCAATTGAAAAAAAATAAATGAAAAAAAAAAAAGCCAACCTCCAAGTAACCTACAAGCTGCTTTAGAGCCTCACCTGGAAAAGTATGTGTATGCCTTGTATTCCTTAATATGACTGAGAACATTATGAATTAGATTGTACATAATCCCCATGTATACTGCAACCATTATGCTAATTCTAAAACTATATGTGTTGTAAAAAGGAAAGAACTTGTTCCCTGACAATAAAGAAAATGAACAAGCAAAAATTCTGATAACTCAGGGAAAAAAAAGCACCCAAATCCAGCACACTCAGGAAAGATGCAAATGTAACACTTTGAACTGATGAAACAGTATTAAATGAAACTATATTAAAACACTGCACTACTTCACACATCTGAGGTAAAATAGCTACTTTAATGTCGATGGCTTGGATATAAAGAATAATAATATTTGTGACTGTTTATCTATTTAATAACATGGGAATGGTATCTAGCTTTGGAACAGTGACCTTATTTCATTTATTTACAAGAAAATAGCTATTCTCCCCATAAACAAAAGCTAATGTAATTGAATGCGTTATGCGTTACTGATCTGTTTTCATAAAGCTTGGTTATTATAGTAATTTTATTTGCTTTGTCTGTTTCACAAGCACAAAACTGTAAACAATTGATCTTTCATGCTGGCTATACACTGAGTTTTCAGGCAAAGAGCTGAATATCATATTCCTTTGATATTGAGATCTGTATTTGAAAATTTCTAGATAGTATTGTATGATTTGGTGGGAAAATTCTGAAATATGCGGTACAGGTGTTCATTTATTGGATTTCTTATTATACATATAAATGCTATTTTAAAAGTTTTTTTAAGTTTCTATCTGAGGTACAGTAGCGGCATACCGAAGTCAGTAATCAGGATTGCCACTTTTTCATAGATGACATTGAGAACCATAATGACTATAAAGCTGATGAGCGAAGCAGTTACTGAAGTGGCTGTCTGTGGAGTCAGGTACTTGCGGATCGCCTCTGTTCTGTTAATGTGCTGTGACAACGTTGCAGAAAACACCAGGAAAACTGAGAGCCTGTAGACAATGATTCCAATAACTGAAGCAATAATCAAAAGAATCTGCCAAGGGAATGCAAAACAGATGTTAATATTGAACCACTGGCTTTCGGAAAAAGTGGGTTTGAAATACTTTTTACAACAGGCAAAAGGCAACCGATTGTGTGCCTGTCATTCCATCGCGTAAGGTGAGTGTGAGAGGATGCTCAAATAAGATAGAAGGCAATAAATTTAGAATCCATAAAAGAAGCCTTTTTTTCATGCAGCATGGTCAATCTGCAGGAAAGAAAAAAGATGGTCTGGTTTATGACTAATAACAAAGTTTGTACCGATGCGAGGGAAGATAATGGGATGCGTAATCAAATCTTACACCTCGAGGCACGTGATGGAAGAAATCTCCCTCTTTTGACATTGGGCAATTGGCAGGATGGCAAATGTACTAGCAAGTCTGCATTGATTATGGAGGGGGCCGTACCTTCTCTTTCACATGATAATGTTACAGACTACAGACCCCAGACCCCTCAAAAGAATAAACAAATTTTAAACCAAGTCATGTAATCTGCAGGAGTTGTAATAATGATCCATGCACCCCGTCTTGCTTGCCATCTCCTCTCTTCCTGCTTCTCCTCCTGCTTTTATTTCTTCCTAGTTCTCTAGCTATTATTCAGATTGAGGTCCGCAGAGCTGTGAATCTTTTTTTCCCTGTCTCTGCAAACTGCCGTGAATCCACCTACCGACCCCCTCCGTGCACATAATAAGGAAAGTGCAGTAACACAAATCACAAACCCAGACCAAACCTCTTCAACCTGAAGTCCTGCCTATGTAAATCCAACAGCAAGCAAGTATTCTTTCCTTTGTCTTTCAGACATGTTAACGTTGAGGTTCTCCTGGGCTGCCAGCCACCACTCTATCTCCTATCTATCTCCTATCACCTAGGATGAGGTCTTTTCCAGCCGCTCTTTGTGCTACAGGTGAGAAGGACACACAGCATGCTAAGACACTGAGCTTTTCAAGGTGACCTCTCTGGGCATGCTCACCATGTTAGATACTGTTTCATGGGTGACTGGACTGCTTTCAAGTTTTAGTTGTAATTAAAGCAGCAGCTCTGGAAGATTAGAGAGCACCCAGCTTTGCTCCGTTAAGTGAAACGAAAAACCTGAAAGAAGCCCAGGTCTGTGAGATGCGATATTGAAGCAAACGGCTGGAACAGGTAGGAGAGAAACTGGCAGGGAGGAGAGCGTATAAACCAAAGTCTTTCGTCTGCTCCCCCACAAAAGCAAAGACATTTATCTTAAAATAATGAGGGAAAAAACAATGGACCACATTCACAAGCATAACTCACAAGTTATACCTGCAGGATATTTTGACGTATTTTCTATTGACTGTACGCTAATGAGTATTCAGTGACTACAGTTACCTTCTCCATGTGGGTCCATAGGTTATGGACTTGGTTTACGCATCAGGTGGAACTCCAACTGAACCTGTTCCTTTGTTACCTTTTGTTCAGTTCAGGAGGATCTTTTTTTTAGACACTTACTAAAGGAGTGAATTATGAGGTGAAAGAATAAGAGAACTTTACCCAGAAGAAGACTGCACTTGTACAGAAAGTCATCCGTATGCACTTCCCACAGGCAGTGTATGGCACATGTTCTTCTTGCTGTAACAGATTTAGAAACAGATCAAGGATGCATCCAATCTTTTCTTCATATTTTTTGGGTGCTGCAATTAAACCCTTTATGATTTTGAGGGCAGAAAAAAGGAAAGAAGTCTCTGGTTTTCTTTCCTTTCCTGCTTTGTGGTCCTGGAAACTCACATTTAGTCAGGATTTCAAAAGTCTTGCCTGATTACATGTGTCTTTTTTTTTGCTGCCCATTCCAAGATAAATATGACTTCCATAGAGGCTGAGTGTCCTCAGCTCTTACTGACTTCAGCTATGACAGGGTGCGTAGTCCTTTTCAATGGATGCATCCTTCTTGACTGATCATGACATCCAAGGCCATTAGCTTTCAAACCTCATTGGCTAAAATTAGCAGACACTAAAATTTTGGTCCTTGATCTCTGCAATTTCTCAATTTATCCCATGGAAACAATGGGATGACTTTCCCAAGGAAAATACCTACCTCAATGTGGTGGTGTGAAAATTCACTGAGTCCTTATAGGTTCTCTGAGAATCTAAATCATTATGTTTTAGCATATTCTTCACTCTTTGAGCTGCCTGAAAGGAACTTTCTAGCTGTGACATTATACATTAAAGGTGGCATAGGTTTATAAGCTTTTAAAAAGAACCAGGTTTTGTGTAGTATGAGATATAAAAAGAAGATCTATATAGGATAGTTTCAACTATGGCAGTTAATTTTGAAACTTTTCAAGTGCCCTCTAATAAACATTCATACAATGTGGATGGAACGTGAAAGCAATGCAAATGATCAGATAAACGCCAGAGTAATATATTGACAGAGAATAGTAAAAAGTGAAGCTGAGCTGGAGTGAGCTACAGAAGCTAAAGCTACCCAAAATGTATAATAAATAGAGATCTAAACTAAGATCCTCATAAATATGAATCCTATTTCATTGAAATGAGGATTATCCTTGTCCCTGTGAGTTTGCTGTTATTAATCGTAATTGCATGCACATGCACTTAGCAACAATACCTATTTATACATGTTTCAAACAGAAACATCTTTGGTTAAAAAAACAGTCTTGGCATGATATATAATGTTACATCTTTCCCTCTATTTCCCTTTTTTCCTCATGCATTCTTACGAAAAGATAGCAAATGCTCTGTGATCTTGGCCTCTGGCAGCAACACCAAATTGTTTCTTTGGGTATTTAATAAAGTAGACTTAGTCTTCTAAGCTGGGGATGATGCCTACTTCTGTTTATTTATGACACGGGAACCTCCAAGCTACTCAAACGGGCAACTACTTTAAGGTGTCTACAGTTAGGTATAAATTCTCTCCCACACATCTGTACTTTATAAGTCCACTATTTCCAGGCCAGGTTATCAACTCGCCTTAAAGCACTGCTGATTTATACTGCTCCAGTCTAGATTCACCATTTTCATAGTCTCCTCTCACAACATGTCTATTGCAGTAGCCATCACCAGTTATCAAAATATTCCTTACCTGTGTGATTTCATTCATTACTACATGAGTGCACCGAGCTTCATACTCTGGGCGAACTTGTTCTTCTTGCTCTAGGTACTCAACTGTGTCCCATTCATACTCCAGTTCAGCCTGCCGTCGCTTCCAAAACTCCAAAAACAAAGTAACTATCCAGAAGAAAAACAAAGTGAGCAATACCATGTGAGTGCTGGACACTGCTTGACCCCCTGGGCTATAACACGTGGCTCGGTTTTCCATACAGATTTCCACAGACATGGAACAAAACCCTTATTGGCTAATGTGACAGTGAAAATAACTGGATCTACTTCTTTATGCAATTATTGCTTTCGATATATATGTACTTTAATAAGAGAAACCTAGGGTAAATGGCGCTGTAGGTACATGCTAAAGAATAAAGATAAATTTATTTGCTTTCTGCTTAAGGCTAGAATACGAGCACTTTGGATTTCATATGATAGACTGCTTTTGAAAAAGTTTATCACGGGATGTGTAAGAAAGCAAGTTGGTTGAATAGGTGAAGACAAAATGCTGGAGAGTGCAGGACTTCTGGAAAACAAGAACTCAGTATGCCAAAAATTGCCACAAGGAAAAGCCCATGTTCTTTCAGTCTGCAATTTTTGTGCAGACAAATTATGAGTTTGCAAAATACAAGAACCAATGATGGTTCAGGTAAAGCAGCTGAAGCATAGATAACTTTCCTCCTCTGCTAGCACGAACCTGAGGGGCTGCAGCTCTTTTTGCATGGCATGGAGCTTAGAAACTCTCTGGGCTGGGTCAGCAGTTTCCCTGGACTGTGCTCCTACAACTGGAAACACTGGGGGACCAAGTACACAGATGCCTAAGTGGTACTGGCTAGACATGAATCCAGCCAAACTCATTACCTTGGCCTGAGACATGATGCAGGTAGATCTGGCAGCAGAGGCAGTGACAGACCCAGCTGAGAAGGCTGGGAGGAGCTCAGGATGATGGGTGTCAGTACCACGCTCCCCAATACACCTGGGTCCTTTATTACTGAAGACAGTGCATCCTTAGATTAAGTGGTGTGGCTCTGCAGCACTGCCTCCAGGAGGAGTTAGTAGCCCATCACCGCACTCCTCCTTACTCCCATTTCTGGGAGTAATTAACCCTAAAAGTGTTTTTTTTCATTAGTTTGGCCCCTCATCCTGAATGACGAAACATCAATGGCATGCAGTTACAAGTCCAAACATTAAAGGTTATTTCCAAAATCAGGTGTGGTCAACAAACCCCAAACTGAAGCATTTAAAAACCAGAAAGCTCCACGGGATGGGCTGTGAGATGACCTTGGCATCTGCACACAGGCAAAACCCCAGGAAACCCTCCTCCCCTGGTTATTCGGGGGCCTCTTTCACAAGGACTTCTCAGCTACCTCATGCTTAGAAGCACAAAGGCCATTCCAGGCAGTGGGCCGGAGGATCACATCTGCCTTCTGCAGAGCAAGGAGATTAGTCTTCCATAAACCTCTAACTGCTGCTCAGCCCAAATCACAATAAGCTATAGGCTATCCTGATTTGCTCCAGCTGCAAATCCAGCTGCTGCTGGGGAGTCCAGAAGTGCAGGGCCTCCTTCTGTGATAGCCTCTGTTCTAACAGTGGAAGAAGGGCACATAACATGGGGACAGCTCTCTCAGCCCCAACACAAAGAAAACTTCTACTAGCTAAAGTAAGCCAGCAGCCAAGTTGCGTCTTTCAGAGTAGGGAAGGAGCTGCTGTTGGATTTGACATTTTCCTTTTATTTTGAAGCAGCATTTTTTTAACAGTGGAAGCAAATGATGTTTCAGAATCAGGAGATCCGAGCACTAATTCCACCTCAAATTGGTAATTTGTGGTATCCCCTTTCATGTGTCCCTCAACACTGCCACCCAGTATGGCCCAGGTATTCTGTCTCTGAAGCTGTGTCACCAAGAACTGAAAAGAAATGCCTCCATTGGAGAACCTTTGTTTCTTTAACTGATCTTGTTCAGGGAGAGGATCCAGTGATGGCAGCAAGTGAAGTGGAAGCTGCCTCTTATTCATGACCTTTGCCAATCTAGTCATACCATTGTGGGAGAAGTAGCAGAAGTGTTGGTCCAGAGCATTAATGTATAGAGGGCTAATTTCTGAGGCCAAATTCCCTAGTGTTTTATAGTGCTTTAAGATCTTTGAAGGGAACACACTAAAAAAAAAGGCAATAATTAGAAGTGTATTGATGATAATGATGCAATAATATATCTAAAAATTTAATATTATTTTAATTTGGACCAGGAGGTCTACAAAAGTATTAGAGCACCATGAAAATTACAGCTGGAATTGCACCAGGACCATGGGTCATTTGGATTCAGTACAATTTTGACTGAATTTCTGTAATACAATTCACCTCTTTATATAGGGGACTTATGACAAGAATACTAATAGACCTTGCAGCCATCACTATAACCATGCAGCTTAACTTTGTAATTATTACTCCTGGAACCATTCTTCAAAACAGGAAACACAAGTTTAATTAAAAAGCAAACTGCAAATAAATTAACTATTCAGATGACAGGAGAAGATTACATTAGTATCAAACTTCTAATTTTCTTTTATTTAGGGAATTTCCTGCTGATATTTTGATTTTAGCATATATTTTGAAAGAAATCTTCTTTTTGAAATGATACGTTTCATCTTATATTTCTTTAAAGCAGTAGCTATTTTGAAGCACTTTAGGTCATCACAGGAACATAAAAATACAATGTGTTTTACAAAGAAAGCAAATTATGTATTCTTGTCAGCCTACATATGAATTCAAAATGTTACATGAGTTATTTGCTCTATAGTATTCTGTATACAGACCTCACATAGAACTTATTTGGTAATTTCTGGATAAGACAGTGCAATAAAAGCTGGTTAACAAAGTTGCTAATATGAACCAATGAAACCATTTCTGGGAAAATAAACCTTGCCTATCTCTTGAATACAGCACCAAGGGGTTTCACCCATAGGAAACATTCTGGTTTCAGATACATTTTCTCTGGTAAAAGATAAATCTAGTGCTTGTAACTACTACACTTTTTACAATCAGTTTCTTAAATAAAGACAGGAGGAAAAAATTCCTGTGAAATATAATAAATGACTATTTTTCAACTGCCTTGCGCAGTCGCACAGCTGTTAGTAGGCACAGGCAGTTCCAAAACTCTTTGGAAAAAACCCAGCTCCTCTGCCAGATATACTTAAGCATGTGGCTGGCTCCTGCTGGATGAACACGAGGCAGCTCTAATCACTTCTCTTGGACTTTTCTCCAAGTCAAATGAAACAAAACAGACACTGAAGACCAACTTTTAGTTTCTACAATTTTTTTGTTTTCTTACGATGCTAAAAACGAGTTGCTGTGAATGTATATATCTTCTATGGAACTATCTACTGGCAAATTTCTGAGTGCTAGAAAATGAAGTGGTTGCAAATTTATCCATGTTTTCTTGGCTGATGCTGGGGGCTTGGCCAAAATTAGATGACAAACCACAGTTGTTGAAATCAGCTTACCCCATATTCCCATAAATACTGCAAACACCAGTGTTCCAAAGCTGTCAAACATGCAGAGTTTCTGGAAAAAATGGTAAAGAAAAAGAAGGTTTAAAATATGATTGACCATTTTTTTTCTTCCAGATTGACCCAGAACAGAAGCTGCTTACTGAACATGTTGATTTTTAGCTTTTATGTAGTTTAATAAACAATCTTTATTGACAGCATTTCCTCATTTTCTGTCAATGTACAACACCCTCCAGTAAATTAAGGAAATTAAATGCAAAGCCCAGAATTAAAAATATAAGCCAAATGTGCAGCAAGAGGATAGTAAAATGGTGTACTATCAAACTTCGTTCCATCTGTTGCATAGGAAGAGGAGAAACAGTGCTTCTGGTCTGGGAACTCAGTATAGAGTTATGTATTTTTAATACAGCCACAAAAAGGCAATGGACACATCTGGTTCTCATGAGTGGGATGACAACAAATCAAGCTAGTTAGTAAAAACACACTCTGATGAGATACCTCTGTGGTATTTTATTTTGCCTTTTCTTTCCATCATAGCCTTTTCCCTGTATTCTTATTTCTTTTACCCTTTTAAGAGTGCTGAAGCAACACATTAAAGCTGGGCAAAATATTTTTGATGAATAGCTGAAAAATTGCAGTTTTGGGAGTGACTGAATCTAGGGAAAGGAATGACGAAAGGCTAACATGAGCCTAGTGAGACAAGTTAGTGGAGAAAGACAGACAGGTTCCTCTAGTTAGGAACTCGGAGCAAGAGTCTGGCTGTGTCACGGCTAACAGGACACAGCGGTGTCACAGCTGTGTCACATGGCCCACATCAGCCTCTCCA
Source organism: Platalea leucorodia (assembly GCF_965183815.1). Lineage (NCBI taxonomy): Eukaryota > Metazoa > Chordata > Aves > Pelecaniformes > Threskiornithidae > Platalea > Platalea leucorodia. Next base: position 93,811,909 of record NC_138826.1, read on the forward strand.
TGTGCCCATCTCCTTTGACAACACGGGTCAAATTCCAAGGCACGGATCCAGATAACTTCTTTGGGGAGGGAGGGGGCAGAATTTAGAAATGTCAAAACATGCTTTAAACATTTTCTTAGCAAAATTGGTTCGGACCTACTGAATCAAGATTTTATTAATTGAACACGGGTTTTCTTTTTTTCCCCCGAAGAGGAAGAAGTACCCCAAAATGAAAGAAAACAGTTTAATTTTTTATTAAAACCCCCTGTTATTCCTATATCAAATATTTGGGGCTATGTGAAACTAAAAAAAAAAAACCAAAATTTTTTCACCTTAGATCAAAACGGAGCAATTATTGTTGTTTCTACTTTTCAAAATTCAGTCACTGTATCAAAGGTACAACTATTTGCACAGTTCTAGCAATTCTGCAGGACATCAGTGGAGGAACAACATTGTTCTGTATGTAGTACTAGAGAAAGTGCAACTAAAGTTCAATAGCATGTCTATAAGCTGTAAACGTAGTTACCTTGGATGATTCACACGTGATGGTGAGGTTCCAGTAGGTACATACTTTATCACACTGAGGGCACATTATGATATTACCTCCTATGTTGGGATCACATACTTCTTGGCTAAAAACAAAACTAGTCAGTCACTCACCAACACTAAATCCTTTAGTCCTTTTTGCACATGAGGAAAGTGCAATATTCTCAGGGAAATGAGAAATAATTTACCAGCGATCTGCTCTCAAGAATTCCCGCCCCCCCCCAGCAACACATCCCCATTTCCATTCTTAGTCCTCATCTCAAAAATGGATGACATGAGGTGAAAATAATTTCCATCCCTTGTATGCAGTGGTAATTCTCAAAACTGCTGACATTAAAAATAAAACAACTCTTCAAAGATCTCACACTCTTCAGTAGGAAACCCACACTTGCATGCTCACGTGGACTATCATAGCAAGTGCGAGGGGAGAAGGAAGACGAGCACTGCCTACCAGAGCAAGGAATAGCTGCAGAACCAAAATGGCTGCCTAGTTCCTGTGGTCTTCTAAGGAGGATCAGATCAGAAAAAGTGCAGAGGAGGGCTGCTAGGGTGATTCAAGGAATGGCATATCTGTCTCCTAAGAGATGGCAAAAGAGTTTGGCTTATCTAACCTAGTACGGTGGAAGCTGAAAGGTGATGTAATTGCTTTCTATAAATACCATATAACACCAGGGAGGGAGATGAACTACTAAACTAAATGATAATACTGGCATAAGACTAGACGGGTGTAAGTTGCCCGCAGGAGTGGAGCTCTGGAGCAGCCCTTCAGCATGTTTTGTAAAGATGAACACCCTTCCTGAAGCGGGTATACAGTGTGATGGCCTGCAGAGGATTTGGCACAATAACCCAGGAGAAAACACCTGGGGGTTTGTGCCATGGTTGAATTTCATCATGTTCTGATGAGGAAATCTGTGTCATGACTATGCCTCTCCTCCCAACGTATCCTGGGCAGCCGAAGCCCCCTGTGCTGTTGCTCTTCTTCCAGTCTTCTCTCAAAACAGAGGAAAGAAATGTTGGCTGTTTTATCAAAGTCTTTGGATATCTCCTTTAAGGATTACCACAGTGAAGATGATATGTTACAGCACTTTGTATTGACTTCTGACTGTCACTCTTTTCTACGTATTTCTACACTAGGTGTGGTGAACCTGGTGCAAAACATAAATAAAATGATGAAATAACAAACTCTCAGATATCTATCACTGTAGCGGTCCATGGACATCCATGACTCTTCTAGCTCACATTTTATGCCTTTACCTTCAAATCCACAACCGTTGCTGTTCTCAAACCCTTTCATTTTGCCTCTTTTATTACGCAGTGTCTTGCAAACCCTATAACAGTCCCCCTCTGTAGGGGACTGATCAAAATTGCATGTAATATTAAAATAGGCCTGATCGGGTACCTCCATGTGCAGTTGTCCTTTGTCAGGCATCCATACAGAAAACAGCCAACTCCTACAACTGCAGCCACGATCAGCATATTAGTGTAAAAGCCCAGCCAAGCAAAGTAGATTCCAATTTTCTCTCCATAGTATCTCCTGTGGAGGTGAAAGGTTTTTTTCTGAAATGCAAGTAAATTCACATTTCTGTTTCAAATGGCTCATCATTTCAGACATTTTGTGCCAACTCGTATTGTCATATTGCTCTGGTTTGAACTTTGGGATTGCAGAAGTATTACAGCCAGGTATTTCTACCACCACTTTTAAGCTTTTATAAGAGGAGAGGAAGGAGAGAAAAAAAAAAGGGAAAAGAGAGAAAGATCAGACCTTGCAAAGAAAAACATTAAGTGGTTGCCTTTTCATGAATTGGTTTATCATGAAACTGTGCTCAAAAAATGCTCCCATGCATGAGCTGATAGGGGTGTATATACCTGCCCTCAGTACTGAGCTGTGCCTCTTTGACATCCCCAAAACCAGACCTGTTATGTAAGTTCCCAGTTCCCTCTGCATTAGTCCAGCCCCAGTCACACCAACCTGATGAAATCCAGGGGTTGCAGTTTGAAAATATTTTTAGGATGAGCCCATTCTCTGTAGAGAAGATACCGTTCACTTGGGCAGTCAGGATCGGTTGACAGGTGCCTAAAACTAGACTGCAAAACAGAAAGAGCATGAGAAGATATTATTAATCTAACCAGCACAGATCAGCTCTCGTCTCCGCAGACCCCGTGCCACGAAGCCAGAGCCTGGAATAGCCTTTTTGCCCAGTCTCACTGCAAGCCAGGAAACGGAGCAGGAAGGCAGCTCTGGGAGTGCACCGGGATTCAGGATAGAAGGTTGTCAGAAATGCTAAAGCAAACGCTTTACATATGTGAGCTGAAAATAACAGACTCATCATGAACTTAAATCTAAGCGCATGTCAGCATCTTGGCACTTTAGGAATAGAAAACAGAACAGGATCCATTCTAATTAGAGAGCAGGACTGAATTAAAATGGATTTTAAGTAGCTCTAACATGCTAGCATGCATTGCTTCGAAATAATATTGTACTGGAATGAAGGCTGGAAAGTCTGAGGGATAAATACAGGGCTTCTAGTCTTTGTTTTAAATTTAAAAGAGAGTTCACATGGAGATAATCCTTGTGGTTTTTACTAGGTTATTTGAAAACCTATTTCAATAAAGCCTATCTTATTTGAGGGAATTTTCCATTCTATATCTGTGATGGAAGAAGACAAGTGACATTTGTAGAAATCTTTAGGCTACTTTAGATTTTCAGAGTAGCTGTGATATATAATTTTAATTGTATAAAAAGACAGTCATTAATTACTAGGCATACTGAGTCCAAATTCCCCATGCCATGATAGAAATAGCCTGCAAGGCAGGTTTTAAATCTTTAAAAGGAAACGTTAAAAATGGATAGTCATGAATGATATTAATTCTATCCTGTAAAGCTTTGGGTTACTTACAAGAAACATGATTTGTCTTGATTCTGCCTTAAAGATTTCCCTGAAATCCTTGATCTTCTCAAGAGAACACACCCCAGACACAGACCGGTGGCTCGGATGGGGAGGAGGTGTGGGGGTGTGGGTATATAACAGATATAATGCAGAAAATCAGCCCTCAGCCTTTGCTTACTGTATCCCATTTGCAGCCTCACATGGAGATTTTCCTTAGTCAAATATCTGAAATCTGTTTTTTTTCTCCTTCATTTTCTTTTTCTGTGCTATTGCTAGCCTTTGTATGCAAAATAATTTTCAGTATAACTTGCTTCTTTAAATTATATACTTTAAAAATCTTCAGAAGTGTAGACACAAAAGCTGGATTTCTTATTATTGCAAGATGAAATCCAGCCCAGTTAAGCTCTCCTCCACATGCCTCTGACATCACCTGTGAGGTGCTGGACTGGCCGGACAGAGCCTTCCTGCAGAAATGTGAGTTTCCCTGCCACATGTCACAATGTTTGGGAACTGTGGGAATGTTTCTCACTGTGTGAGACTGTCACGTATCCTAAGATGAGATATGTATTCTACATCTTTATTAAAAATGTTCATATTTGAGAATAATTTTAATACTGAAAAACTGCATACTAAAAAAAAAGGGACAATGTTAAAATTGATTTACAACTGATGATACAGTGCATCATGGGAACTATCACTCAGGCCAGGCACTTTACTGAACTACATCTCCCAGAGAATACAAGGTTAACACCTCCTAAATGAAATATGTTGTTTTCCAGTTATGGAGCTACATTTTTAACCAACAGTGCTTTGGAAGAAAATCTCTTTAGCCAAACTATGTCCTATTCTACTATGTGGATGTAATAACCAGTCAAGGAGTAAGGCAATCAATAGTGCTTGTATCTTTTGACATAAACCCCACAGATACAGTTCAGACCTCTATTTTGAAATATATTTTAGTTACAAGTATTGGACTTACGTCATGAAGGGGAAATGCTGCTTTATAGATTCCAGTGTCCAGTAATTTGTTAATGCCAAACTTTTTCACATTGTTTTTGGTTGCATATTCCACACGGGACAGGATAAAATGAACCTGAAATTTATAAAATATTTTTGTGTCTCTTGCAACCTGAAAGTAATCATACACAGCTATACCTGTTTCAGCATATAATTGAGTTAGGAAAGGGTAAGCAGTGCAGACAAAATTAATTGCACAGGGAATATGAACCATTCAAATCCCCCCTTTAAATTCAAGTGGAACAGAAATGGGACAAATGTAAGGAATGTTTTACTTACTGGGACTGTCCAGGCTGTTTCATAAATGACACAGGACTATTGCATCCCAAATATTTCTAGTTTTTCAGGATGCTTTCATGAAGGTCATTGCAATGATTTGATTACAGGAATCTTTTCTTTTTAAGATTAAATGCTAGAAATACTCCATGCACTTACAATTCGGCTTCTAGTGGCAGGATTGAAAAATGTGTCTTTGTCTTGAATATAAAAGTTGGACAAATGTTCCCTTTGAAAAGGGGCAGTGAAAAACTCTTGCTCGGGTTTGATGATATTTTCATCCACTCTGAAGAGTCTACTAAACCAGTTGAAAGCCGAGTCTCGAGTTTTCAGGTCATTGGGTTGCAGAGGCAATTTGATGTGCATAACCTCGGCGTATGTGCACAGCACTTCCCAAGGTGCATGCACTTTCACAAAAATAAGTTTTTCATCCAAAACCTAAAATGAAAGAATATTAAAATATGTGCGCGAGAAAATGAAAGCAAAGGATTTTTCATAATACTTCTTAAACTATCCAGAATTTTCTTTCTCTTTATAGCTCATAGACAACCCATTCAAAGTTGCATTCTTTGTCCATCTCAGCGAGTGTATCATTAGCTTTGTAAAAGCACTAACATGAGGTGGAAACGCTTGGGCATATAAAGGCATATAAAAAAAGACAGCTAAATGTTCCCTTAATGCTTAATGTTTACATCTCTGCAAAGTATTTTAAAAAGCAATTTAAGTTTAACAAAGCTTCCCTCATATGGGTTAATTAGGAGTATTTGTACTTGTAGCCTGGCAGGGCAGCTGTGGCTTTGGAGCTCTCAGTGACTCCCCAGCAGCTCAAGAACAACTCCAGGGTGACGTGACTTGATGGAAGCAGGCTAGGCACCCATGGGTGCTCCTGGGCAACATGAATTCCCAGCTTCGTAGGGGAATGGGGAGAGGGAAAGAAGAGTCAGCTGAGACTGCTGAGAAAGACAGCACGGGGCACATTTGCTCCCAGTTGCATGCCCAAACTAGCACCAGTATGCAGTGGGAACCCTGACAGCCACTCGTCTCCTGTCTACAGGCCTTCTATTGATGCCCTGCATTAGTGAGTCTCAGCCACACGAAATTACATTATGCAGCTCATTGGCTCAGGAACATTGGTCAGATATCTGATCTAGCCTGCAGAACCTTCCAGTTTCAAATTTTTTTCAGTCATGATCACAGCACAATTATTGAAATCTGCAAAACATAAGTATAGCAACAGGTCCGTGCCAGACTTCCAGCAAGCAGTTTACTTTCTTATGAATGTGAAGAGCCAGACTGCATCCTTGGACATGCAGAAGGAGCTCTTACTGCAGAAATCAAATAAATACTATGACGCCATGGATTCTAATTTGGGAGGAAGGGGCAAAATGACCTTTTCTGGAGCCCACTATAGAATACCAAACGACAGTAATTTTAGACTGGAAGTGATTGTCCTGGATGGGGAGATCCGTACAGAGCGCTGCAGCCCTGCAGGGCAGGAAGGAAAGGGGCTCTGAGGGGCTCTAACCCTCCTTGCAAGAGACAGCCGCTCCGGCAGCTGGTGTGCATTATCACAGCACTCGTGAACTGCCCTCAGGCGACTTCGCAGCCCAAAATATACAAGGCATGATCGTTACAACTATTTGCGCTACACCAGGCCCTGCGAGGAGCTGGGTCGCATGCAGGAGCCCTGGGCTGCTCTCCTAGCAGGGGAATTCTGCCTCAGACACCCACTGGCTTCCTACACGTCCTACACAGCCAGAGTAGGGGGAGAACCCCTCCTCAGGGCATAGCAGTAATTTTTATCTTCCAAGCACTGAGCAAACATGACCTACGTAATCTCCCAGCTTCCCATCTTTTACTTTGCAGAGGAAGGAACAGACACAAAGTTTAGAAGATTTCACATCAGATCACAGAGAGGTTACTGATGGAAAAGAGGTGGGCCTTTTTCTCCCGAGAGGAGAGAAAAGTTACAGTAAATTCATATATCCAGTTTCCTTATTCCCAGAGGGGCAGCTTTCCTCTCAGACACAGCCATTCACACAGAGAAGAGCACTCACCGATCTCGTTGCTTCAAGTTGCAAGCCATTGTTTATCAGGTTTGATTCGTATACTTGTCTCTTCCTCTGTTAAAAGGTATTGAACACTGTAAAACATCTGTTCCAAATTTCACAAATATGTATGCATAGAAGAATGGAATTGCCTCCCAAAGCGAAGAATCGTTGGGTCGCCATCTCTATAGCCCACTTGACAGCTACTGTGGGGATAGGTATAGTCTTACCTACTAATCCAGATCAGGTTTTTTTTTTGTTTGTCTGAGAAGCAATATTGCCCTCAAATGCAATTGTGGAGAATTCACTCTCTTAGTTTATGGTACATTACAGAGGTAAAAATGTGCCCCAAATTTTGAATTTTGAGAGCAACTAACCCTGAAACTTGTGATCTCCTATGCCTTTAGTCACTAATTGAACTACTGACTGCAGTCTTCTACCCCCCATTAATCTGCCCTTTAGAAAGTCTTCATCTCAAGGGCTTTCCATCCTTTTTTCCTTCCTGCAACCTGTAACTCTACTCTTCTTTCACAGTAATCATATGAGTTCACACAGTGGTTCAAACTGTAGTAGCCCTCTACATTTTAGTCCATGGATAAGCATCCCCAAAGGAAGAAGCAAAGAGCTGTAGCACTTCTAGAGTCAGTGGTGCTATTCCAGAAGCATTCAATGTCCCCGGAAGGACATGACAAGTTCTCCTCAGTAAAGATAAAATTCACGGATCATTTTAATTTCACTTCACAGTTACCAGCACTTGGCAGGTAGTGAGTTACAAAAGATCTGAAATGTCTTTGCAATCTTGAATTTGCTTCTCCACACACATGACCTCCTCTCAAAAAACACAGAGATGAGTAGCCCCTCTCCCCTGAAAATACAAAATATACATCTCCATAAGGGATTTATAAGACATTTTGAAACTTCATACGAAGTAATCCAATTTAAAAGCTATCTGCATCAACTGGATAGTTTCCCAATGAGTTATTTGTTTATATAAGTCAAGGGTAGCCAGCTCTCCCTGGCCTACAGACTGCATGTCAAAATATCAGCATGGGTAAGGGCGGGCACCTGCAGGCAGCTGGGACTGGGGGTGTTGCTTCTGTGAGCAGTTTGCCAGAAGGAGATGACATTGACGCACTTGGGGGCTGATGGCTTTATTCCTGAACCAGGCTAGGCTAGGCATGCAGCGAGGTTCTCAGTGTGACTTGGTGATACTACTCTCTCACTCTCAGATTGCTTTCATGCCACTGGCTAATTTTTTGGTTGTTTATATGCCCTGTGCTTAAAGGATTCTGCACCTACCACTACAGGAACATAAAAGAATGGTCCAGTAGTTTCTGTCGCCTGGTTCTCTATAGCCAGAATAACTGCCTTATGATCAATGCTTAAGATCCAGGCCTGTTGCTACTGAGAAGGCCCAGAGTAAATGAATGACTCTTTAGATAAAGTCTTAGGAACTTTGATAGGTACGTGGAAACTGGTCTTCAGGACTAGACCCAAGACCCACTCACTCTAGGGGGCAGAAACCAGATGCTTCAGCAAAAAGGGCAAAAATCTTCAGGAATTCCACATAAACAGGTCAGTTGTATCTCCACCTAAGTTTCATCCAGTTCTTTAATGTTTAAAGTCCCCAAAGCAGAAAAAACTGTTTTTCCAAAACTCTAGCAAGTCTTGGAATTAATAATTATAAAACTGAATAACAATATAAACAGCCTATTCCATTTATACTTTGTTAGTTCTCAGCTGCAGCACCTGCATGTGGCAATGGTCATGATGGGTTAATTTTGTATTTTGTTAAAAAGTGTTTCTTTTATCTGTTTTAGGTTTTCTGCCTTTTTATTCCAGTGAATATCGCCTTCTTCTCAGGTTAGGGACAGGAAGAGCCACATGTTTTCTTCTTTCATCAATACTTATCACATTTCTCATTATTCCTCTCTTTTCTCAGGATAAAACCACAATCCCAAACTTTGATAGCACTCTTCATGGAGGTATCTCTCCATGTCCCCTTAATCCTCTTCTTTATTGGTGACAATATAATGCTCTTTATATTTTTCATTGTGTATATAACATTGTATATATATAATACACACATTTGTAATATATTGTATATATCTAATACCTTCTATTATCCAGAATTCTGATGGTAGCTGAACCTTGAAGAGGACACAATATAGCTGTTTCCTGTGACATTTAAGCCTCTTCCTTGTACTAACAGCGCTAAGTTAGAATCCCAAATGTGAATGAGTTTCTTCCTTGCAATAACATACTTCCTTGCATTTTTCAGCGTTTCATAGGCAACAGTGCTCTCCATTCTCCTTCAAAGCTAAAGGTTCACAGTCGTCTTGGCTCCTGAGTAAACTACATAATGATTTCCTCTGCAATTTTTGTTATATCATGACTCAATCCCCTTACCAGATCATTAATATATGTAGTACACAACACAGTTGTTGGTTGTTACTCCACTATTAACTCTTCTGCCATTTCATCCTACCTCTTTGCTTCTTCCATATTCACATCATTCTTTGTAAGGTGAATAATACTGAATCATGAAAATGTTTCAACCTGAGTTCTGCTTCGTTTCAGCAAATAAAAAAGGCAGAGGGCTAAATACCTGTTGCCTTTCTTCCTAAATAGCACAAAGATGGATGCAGGGCAATTCTCATTTGTAGAAGTCTAATACTTTTTTTTTTTTTTTTTAATCTTACCATTTAGATTGCTTTAATAATTTATTATGGCAAGGAGTTCCCAAATTAATTTTGCCCTCAAAATCTTAGAGGAATGTTGACAATATTAAGGTTTCTAATAATGCATTAATGCAAGTAGTGAGAAACAAAGCCCCTGGGAGGTTTTGCTAATTAGGGGCTTTGCTATTTTATATAAATGATTGAATTATGCATATGATGATCTATGGAGGAGCTAGACTTTCACCCAGAGGAGTCTATAGTGATTTTGTGTTGACTGGGGAATACAGCATAAAGATATGATAGCTTATTAGGCTGGAAGGTGGAGAAGGCTGGAAGGTAGAGACTGTCTAAAGTTTATTTTAGTATCCAGGATTTTGCTCAGCTACCTGCAAGGGTAAGTTGTAATAATAATGTAATCACAGCAATGCTGCTGATCTAAACTTGACATAGATTTTGATGATTGAATGGCTAGCCAATAGACTAAGACATTATGGAATGCATAATCATATACAATCTTAAGAAAGTGAAAGCATAGTGTAAGTAAATGCCAAATATTACAGGCATGTAGAAGGGTTAGCTCTTGGAAGCTGTTTTTTCACCATAATGCTTTCAATGTCTGGTGATTGCCTTGCCAAGCCGAGGAGACTAACAAGATTGTGGGTCTGGAAATTCATAGCAGACCACTAGCAGTTTTTTCTCTGTGTTTTGTAAATGGTAGGGAGCACTTGCTTTGATTACAGTGACAGAAGAATGCCAACTCATATCTTTGTTTAGTTTCTTTTGTGCAAAGAGAAAAGTTCCCCACAACAACATCCATGTGGCTTCAGGGGAAACATCCTAACAAGGAAGGAGCGCTTGAATAGCCAACTCTGCCTTACCTGACAAGCAACAGATAAATCACAGTCAATAAGAGAAAGAGCGTGGGGCCCAAAGCCTCCCCCATGGAAATCAGCTAAAGGGAGTGGAGAGGAACACTGTATCAATATTAGCTGTCAACTCTCACAGTTTCTTTGATGGTATTTGGAAGCTTTTCTGAAAGCCCCAGCTGTCAGCATCAGGAAATTAATTGATTGAGAAGCTCTGCTTCTGTAAGCTTCTTTCCCTTATGTTTGAAGACAATCACAAAAATGTGAAGCAGAATAAGCTATAAAGGCTGACACAAAAAAAGTAAACCCAAAGAACTCCAAATACATATTTTCTGAGATACCCTCTGATTTTAAGCCAGCCTCATGATTTTCTGAAACCTGATTCATGACCACACAGAACTGGCAATACTGCAGTCTAGCCCTGCTCTCAACAGTGGCTTCTGGTCACCCTATTTGGAAAGACCCATTTCTGGTCCTATGAATGTATACAGTAACTTCAGAGTAACTCCCTCCTTCCATTTGTCTTCCCATCCTTCTGTCACCCTTCCTTCCATCCATTAGGCAAAGAAGTAAAATTGGGTTTGGGGTTGCCTCAGGAACAGAGATTTTATTTCAGTGAGTTCCTGCCTCAAAACTGTTGTGGTTTAACCCCAATTGGCAACAAAGCACCACACAGCTGCTCACTCACCCTCCCCCCCACACCGGTGGGATGGGGGAGAGAATCGGGAAAAAAAAAAAGTAAAACCCTTGGGTTGAGATAAAGACAGTTTAATAGGACAGCAGAGGAAGAGGAAATAATAACAACAACAACAATGATGATGATAAAAGAATATAGAAAACAAATGATGCACAATGCAATTGCTCACCACCCGCTGACCGATGCCCAGCCTGTCCCTGAGCAGCGATCACTGCCGCCCAGCCAAATCCCCCCAGTTTATATACTGAGCATGACGCCATACGGTATGGCATAGCCCTGTGGCCAGTCGGGGTCAGCTGTCCTGGCTGTGCCCCCTCCCAGCTTCTTGTGCACCGGGCAGAGCACGAGAAGCTGAAAAGTCCTTGACTGGTATAAACACTACTTAGCAACAACTAAAACATCAGTGTGTTATCAACACTATTCTCATCCTAAATCCAAAACACAGCACCATACCAGCTACTAGGAAGAAAATTAACTCTATCCCAGCTGAAACCAGGACAAGACCCAATCCATCCAACAGGGACCAGGGCAGGTGTGGTTGCCCTCCTCCCAGTTTCAAAGGTCCCTTTCATCCTTGTTATCAGACTTCCTGGGTAGGTCGGCTGGGCACGCCGCAGGCACGTAGAGCCTGCCATCCTCTATTGCCTCAAACCACCCCAGTGATTTGCCTTTGCCACCACAAAATGGCACCGAGGTACCCCTCCTTCTGTAAACTCAAGTATTGTTCTGTCGCTGCAGGTGTGGCGCATGCTAAACAGCGGGAGAAGTACAATTAGTTTTTTTTAAGTTATCTAAGCTTTTTGTTTGTTGGATATCTAAACTAAACAAGTCTAGAGGCAGGAACTGCTCGTTGTTTGCTTATGAAGACAAACTCCTCTAGCCCTGCTGAAGTTCTCCGTAAGACTGTACTTAAAAAAAATGATGTGCACAATATTCTCTGTGAATTATAGTTTTCATTTAATTTGGAAAAAAAAAAAACCAAAAAACAACTGTCTATTTCTGTGAAGCACAGATTACTTCATGGCTGGAAATTAAGGTTTTGCCCACATTACTACTTAAATTACTGACAGTCTTTCTGTTTATTTCTGTTGGGGGAAGCAGATGGACTAGAGGACATTCTGCATCGATCTATTTTTAATTCGCCTTTCTGGTGCTGACCCTTTAACTTTCAACAATGAGCTCCTTGAGGACCCCAACAGATAAAACTGGCATTTTGGAGCATTCCTGTAAAGACTGGTGATATTTAATTTCTATTCTGATGGTAACCTATCCTGACAAATAGGGTACATAAACTGTAGGTTTAAAAACATGCTTTGGGCAGGAATTTCAATTGCTTGCAAGGTAGCCTTTCTGGAATCTGCTCCTGACAGTTTGATTTTTACTAGTGCTTGCAAAATTAATTACATACCAACTTGTAAAGGTTTAGAGTTTGAATTGAGTTGCATATATGAACCATATCTGCTAACTTTTGAATCTGTAAATTATGTTAGAAACTTCCATGAGGATGTCACTTCAGTAGTTTGACTTTGCCTCCTTTAAACCAGATTTCAGAAACACATGAAAATGAGGGAAGTACAGCAACACTGCACATCTCCAAGTGCTTCAGAATCCCATATTTTTGTTCCTTCCATCCAAATCACCCCCATGTTTTTAGTCAAGTTATTTCCTTCTCTCCTCTGAGACGTTTTCCCAAGAATACTGCTAATTAATATAATTTAATGCTGAGCCATTTTCTCAGTTACACTCATGCAATTATTTTGAAAAAGGACAAAATGCCATTCAAATAAAATATAATGATGGCCCCAAGACCCAATTCTTCTCTTGCTGCAGAAGAATAGATGGATCTGTACCCCGTTTCTCTGAATCTAGTAAATTGGTTACCTAGGTTGAGGTCTGATTTTCAAATCCTTCCCACTAAATTCAGTGTCTGGGGACTCCTCCACTCTCAGTATCATACAAAAACACCCAGTGTAGCACCCAAAACTTTTTAACTTCAGAAATGTAGATCTATAGATGGTCACTAACAAGTTAAATTCTGCCCCGACTTCCGCGTCATGCCATCAGGTGGGGTGCAGTGCGTGTCAGACAGAAGTTGTCCCAGTGACTACACTCCTGGTCCCTACATTTCACAGACCAGTAATGTTGCACATGGCCAGTGGAGACCTTGCTGCTCACCTCATGAAGTGAGGATTTCACCCTATGAGAACAGACTTTACTGGATCTGCTATTCTTTAATAAGCTGGAGTTTCCAAATTCTGTGAACAATAAACCTCTGGATAATAGCTCTATAAAGCTGTCAGGAGAGTCAAAGAAAGAGTAGGATGAGCAAGGAACCTATTGAGGCTTAAAGCACCTTGAATTACACAAGATACTGCTTATAAAATTTGGTATTTTCAGTTAATCATCGATCAGAGACAGACAGTGACTTATGCAGTATTTAAAGCTGAGAGTAAATGGCAATACTCCTCATTTTGGTATCTTGTATATCATCACAAGGGTAGAAGTCATTTGCCCCAGAAAAAAACTAGAACCAAATAAAAAACAGTGTCAGTAAAGACAAGCTATCAACTAGGTTTTATGCCAACACTGATGAAACCTTATGTATCTTATCTTGGGCAGCATCATCTCCACACCTTTCTGGGAACTGTCGTAGGCCAAAAAGTGTAAATTCTCTCCCTGGAATTCCAAGGATACAAAACTGTACCATAAATGTAACTTTCCTTTCCATCTCAGACATAAGATATATGTGTTTTGTTTCTTCTTTTCAAATAATCTGTTCACATTTATTTCTTTTTTACTTCCCAGTTTCTCTCTTTCACTCCTAGTATGAGTGTGAGGTAGGTCCCAAGACAGTGTCCTGCATCCTGCTCGGGAGGTGGTACAGGAAGAAAAATGTTATCAGTGCTGCCAATGTCTGTGCAGCATTTGCTTAGGGAATGAGGATTTGCAGCACACACAGCTTCCTCCACTTGCATAGCGAGTGATCTCAAGTGAGACGAAGGACCTCTCTGTGGTGACTGAAGTGTTTGTGTGCTCGGAGCTGACCCATCCTCAAAAGTCAGAACGCTTGCATCTAGTCACATTTTAAAAGCCTGTTCCTCCAACAACAGATAAAGGAAATGCATTTCTAAAACTGATGACACCTGCATGTGAGGCATTAGAGGGAGGGAGCCAGTACTTCTGAGTTGTATCACAGGAGTTTGGTTATGACCAGGTGACTTATTTCAGCTTATGTGACAGACTCACTGAACAAATCCTCTCTTCACCTGGATTTTTTCATTAGTTCGCCAGCTCAGTGTCATCACACTTGCAACCTTTGTTCTTGTCCTTGGAAGTCCCCTGTAACTGTCACTTCTTCATCCTTGTCTCTTTCTATGCTTTCTACAGTCCTTTCAGCACGATATGCATTCCCAGTATCAAAATTCTTGCCTACACCTTCCACAGTACCCCTACGGCTTCAGATTCTCCCTGTCCATGGAAATCCTGGCTCTCAAAACTGCTCTCACCACTGTTTTCAGCTTCCTTCTGACACATCTATGTCACCCCAATCATGTCTCAGTCTCCTCGCTGTACTTGTGCCCATACAGCCTTTGTTGGCCACTTTGCTGGCTCTTGTTCAGCTTGCTGTCCACCAAAGCCATGAGGGCCTCTTCCACAGAACTGCTCCCCAGCCACTCAGTCTTCACCTTATCTGATCTTTAGTCTAATATAGTCTCGTTCTCACATTTGTTGCATGTAGGTAGACTGCTTCCTCTTCCTCAGCACACCACAGATTCAGTGTGGCTGCAAATCTTCGTAGAACTGAGACCTTTGCAACTAAACTTTTTTTGCAAGCACCTAGTGCATTACCCACAATCTCCTGGTCTAATTATTCATGGTTTCATTCTGGCTAATGTCCTAACATTAATGCTGCACTAAAAATACTACTCCATTGCTCACATTTAATTTCCATCACTGTTTGGAAAAGACACTCATTATATTTTTAAGTACATTTGGGCAATGGCCAAATATTACAAACATAAATGTAAAATGCTAATTGGTAAAAACAATTGTTTCCAAAGGGGCAGCTTTTGGTTTCTAATTACCTCTTTCAATTAATTTTTATTGCTGATCCTGTGATCATGTGTAATGCAACATCCACCCACTGCAGGACTCCCTCAAACCCTACTAACGACATTCCTTATGGCTGCCCTGTTAATGCCAACAACAACACTGAGTAATGAATATCAACCAACTTAGCTACAGGCCTTTTTACTCCTACTCTTCTCTTTCCTAACTGCAAATCATTATTTGTATATGAGCTGCTTTCAGTGATATCTTCGTCCTTGCCTGTCTCTGCCAGAGGCTGCTGCTGGAACAGAGAGTTGCTAAACCAGAGAAGGAAGCGGGTGGGTGGGAGAGCACAGGTGCCAAGGGGACTACAATCCCATGGATGGATAGTTCTCAGGTAGTTCACAATTAAAGTATCTCAGTGGCATGGCTGAGCTTGTTTTTCTGGCCCTGAGTGCCATAATGAATGTAGTCCACTGATAGAACTACTGAAATAATTAAAAAATAATAGTTAAAAATAATCTATGATTGTCATTCATAGTTGCTAAGGAGCATCAAGCAGTCACTGGCTTGAGTCAGAAAGTTTTGGCAAGGTCCCTAGGGAGAGCCAAGCTGTTGAAATGTCAAGGGAAGGAGCGGTACAGGGAGAAATTCTGGTGGCAAAGTGATGTACAATTATTTCCCATAAACGACTTAGGTACTTTATTGGGCAGAATGTCTGCAGCTATGTTCGTAACTGCAATCTGGAGGACCTGGTCAGCTGCCTCCTTCAATGGGTTCCTCTGAATACCCAGATTTTAATACCAAACTCCACTAGGGGCCTAATTCAATCACTGTAGGTACAGAAAATTACCCTAGTCTGAAAATCTTGGTGTTTAATTCTAACCGGGAACACGATACCAGCATTTTTCTGCTCACGTCTCCTGAAGGGTCCCCTCCCAGGAGGATGCTCTGAGGTCACCTAGCACACACTGACAGACATGATGTGCAGTGCCCTGCCCATTTACACAGCAATCTACTGGCTTGAGCTCACCCCTGTTCCCTACTCAGTCTGATGGGCTTCAGTCTCCCAGCTCCCAAGAGTACTCCTAGGACAGGGCAATGCAATTGCCATTCTGGGTGAGGGCACTGCCCTTTCTGCCCACTGTTCTAACACCCAGCAAATGATTCAGATTTATGCTGAAAATAACTTACCTTTTGCTTTTTACGATCACTTCTCTTACGAGTCATTTTTTTGCTTTCATCTTCATACACCAAAACAAAGTCAATTCTTCGCTTCCCATCGCTGAAGAACAAGGAGTCAGGCTTATCATCAAAATCAGCCTGGAAGGCAGGTAGGATAGGTTAATATGAAGAACTTTACTTGTCGGTTCCTTACTTGCTTCCTGTTACACAGTATTTCAGTGAACAGAGAAATTCAACATGTCAGATGTGTATAACACAAAGACCGAAGTGACATCAAAAGTAGCATGGAGCAGAACAGAGAAAAAAAAGTTTGGGAGGTCTCTGCATGACATAGGAACAGCAGAACTTTGACCTAATTTTGTTCTTTAAAAATAGTGTATTAGCTTTTGGCAATGGGAGGAGCGCTGGGATCCAGCACCATTCCCAAATAATGCATCTGTCAAGTAATTTGCATTGCCATCATGGATACAAGGTTAGATAGTCTGTCTACAAGATATGTTGTTGCCTTATGGAAGTATCAGTATTAGTGTGTTCCCGTCTGTCTCCTTACCTACCAAAAGTTTAAGCATCTCTGCAATTAAAAATATAACAAACCAAAAAGCTCAGCAGTTTCATGCACCCTAATACCCAAACCCACCATTGCCCAGAGAACAAAGAACATGACCAGGCTGCAGATGAACTCTCAAAATGGACACATCCTACGTGGATTTATTTATCTTCTTATTTGCAACATCTCAGCAAGCAAAAAACATTGCTGTATGCCACACATCCATCATGTTATAATATATGCCAAAATCAAAAGGATTAATATATCCATAAGCCATTATCTAGTCCCCAGAGGAAAGCAGGATAGATTGTCATATCCACTAATAACATCTTAACGTGTTATATTTCATGTGTGAAACAATACAGACACATTGATGACGGGGGAACCTGAATCTTCGAGTAATGATTTTGTAGTTTCTTAAAGTACTCTGAGGGCACTATCATATGTAACAACTCCTCCTTTCAGGTAATATATAGCTGTAATGTTATAAAAATCGTCGTGTAGTGAGCACCAAACTCTCAGGTACTTGGCCAAATCCATCCATGGTGTTAGTGAGGGCAGTGCCACTGAAGTTGATAGATATCAGATCTCTGAAATGGGACTCAGCACTGCATTAGAGATGATAAGATCTCCAAAGCTAGCAAGACTCCCATACAGAACCGCAGACGAGCCTTGGCTTCCAGATGGCTGGGCATGCAGGGTGGCCCAGGGCAGGCTCAGGCCAGGCAAAATGACCTAGAATAATCTCTTGAACATGCGGTGCCTTTTGGGACGCAGAAAAGATTCCCAGGTGTCCTGTCCCTGAAATTTCTCTGTCTGTGCAGATGAAACTTCATGAGAGATGCCAGGTCCAGTTTGGGAGCTCTGGGATGTCTGAAAGGCACATGGAAATGTGGTTATGGTGTCAGAGAGCCCTTAAGTGCAGACTGAAATGATTGTTCTTCAACTGTGATAAAACTGAGAAGAATGCCAGTCTTCAGTCAGGAGCACCCCGGTTCCAGGGAGCATACAGTGTTTTAGGAACCACATGTGTCAGTGTTTCCAAAACAAAATTTCCCAGGAGTTTTATTCTAAACCTCGCCCTGTAGACTATTTGGTTACTGTTTATTGGCTGAGTCAAAATAGTCGACCAAGATGTGTCTCCCCATAATTACGACAAAATTTCCATATTTTAAGTAAAACTCAGGGGAGTTTAAAATCACCATTTTTTATGGTGTATGTGCAAAGGCTAGGCTCTGTTGCAGAGAGGTCTTGTTAACTTAGTTGCTTCAAACACTCTGAGCAGTTCTCTTTGAATCCCACCTGTGCCTACAGATTTGTGACAAACCTGACAGCAAGCAGCTGCTGACATACATACATGCATATATATATGTGTGCGTGTATATATATATATGCTGACATACGGCCAATATACACATGTATTCTACATTAGTTTCATAACCTGGCCTAGGATTCAGAAACCACCTAGGCAGTCATCAAATCAACATACAACTGCACACTGTGAATAAAGTTTTAGGAAAAAAAATGCTTTAAACTTTCAGACGGCATCACCAGACCACACTGACACTGAATATCTCTATCACCAAAAGCAAGTCACGGATGTGAATTTCTAAATTCTTGAGAGCTAGAGTTGGCATAGCCCCATCAAGCAATCAGACTTGACGCTGACAAGTTTTCCTCCCACTCAGGACTAGCCATGGGTGTAAAATGCAGCCCCGCTGCGACCATTTCCAGTCTCATTTAAAACATAATCATGATGTTTTCATGTTGACTAGATTCCCATTGGGAGGAAAGCATCAACAACAGCCAACAGCCCCTGTTGGGAGACAGCTTGGGAGGTGCTGGGGCAGCGGCAGAAGAGAGGGCGCAGGGAGCTGAGCCCAGCCAGGCACAGAGCCCAGCCCTGCAGCCTCTGCTCTCCCCCGGGACCCTAGCAGGCTCCGGCCAGGGCTAAAATTGCTCCGTGTTGCAATGCTGGAGACACAGAGCCCAAACCTTGTGATAAATGAATAAGGAGGGAAAGGGTTGCCACTGCATAAACCAGAAGGTTTTTTAATTGGGCTTCTTTGTCTTTTGAATCTTAGAAACAGCATTATAACAACTTCTGTTTAAAGAGACAGAGTTTAGTTGTGAAATTCAAGCACTTTTGAAAGCATAAAAGTAGTAATAGCTTTGAGGTTTTTTTCAGTACAGCTTTTAGCTTTTTTTCCTGTATGACCTATCCACAGGGTAGAAAAGAAAGAAATGGCAGAGAGCAAACATCAGATCAAGTTTTGATCGTAATTTGTGATTGCATAACTTCACTGTTTAAATAACTTTCCTTTAAACGTAGTCTCCTTTAAGCCTATAAATCTAGTATGCAACTTAGCCATAACTGGCTTAACTGGATTATCAATAACCAGACGCAAAGACTGCTTGTTAATCAGTATTCTGACTCTTGAATTTACTTAGATAAATGATTTCATTCACATGAGTACATACATGTTACCATATACATACACCTTTTTTATATATATCTCTCTCTCAATCAAACTATGCATATATAATGGAATATAGCTGAAAGATTAATCTATACTGGACTGCATGAATCCAGATGCACGGAAGTTCATACCTATGAAGCTAACTTCTTAAATGTAATCTCTGTTGCTTTTAGTCACGAGGGCATTGTTCAACGGACCTATCCATAGACACTCTATATATCAATAAAATAATAAAGAATTGACTCATTAAGCAAAATACTTAAGAGATCAAGATTAAGACCCACACAAATAAATTGTAATGTAACATTAAATGTTGCTCAATTAAAAGTAAGAAGTAAAATGCAAATGGGAATGTAATAGTTAAGGTTCCGACAGCCACGTTAACTGAGATGTGTGGTGTATCTTGTAATCCCTACTGGATAGTTTGTAATGAAAAATCATATATTATTCAACATAATTACCAGGGGAAAAACAAGACTGGAAACCAAAAAGATGTGCTGTACTCTGAAGTTAATAATTCCTTTGAGACAATGTTTGTTCGTTTGTTTTTTTTTTAAATATGTAATATTATTTGACAGTATTACAAATGTTATTATTATACAAATACATACAAGCTTGTGTACACAGACGCATAAGTTAATGGGGTTGAAATTTCAATACATAACTTTTCTTAAGTATCAGTAGCAAATTATAACCCAAAATAATGAACGGGCCCATTGATACCTCTTTGTTTCGGAAGAAACAAACGCGGGGTCTATTTACTGCACTTTCTAATTTTCTTAGCCTCAGCATAATCACATTTTAAATACTGACGGAGGCAATCGGTTGTGCACTCTAATGTTATAATAATACCCTAGTGGACAGCAGGTTAATATTGATTAACATCATTAATAAATAAAAAAATGTAATACATTTAGCTGTAAAATACTAATTATACTTAGCACATAGTCCACAGTGCTTCTGAACTCTCCAAGTGCTGTACAATCAACCACTTGCCTACCAGTGAGAGACGGAGAACTGAGAGAGGGGGAACTATTAGCTGCTTTATTAACAGAAGGAAGCTGAAGGAAAGGAGGGCCAGGTCGTGGATAAAGTTTTTTGAAACACTCAGGGTACACCTATGTGGGCTAGCCTAGAGGCAGCATGGCCATGTTCATATGGGTGTACCTCTGCATTTCAGTTCAGAGCAGGGTCACATCAGGTGAGCATCAGTGGCTCTTCACTCCAAGGAATGAGACTGGAAGTAGCTGGCGGTAACAAAAAGCCCAGAAATGCGTGTAATGCACCTCCTCAGCACCAAATGCCTTGTTCTACAGACCCACTGCTTGGGTCCTCACTACCAGGTGATGCATGCACAGCTGGTGGGATCCTGCTGGAGCTGGGAAGTGCTGCACTGATGCAATCACACCGAAGATCCCTGGCCAGCCCTCTGCCATGCACACTCCCCTGCTTACACACCTTCTCTTAATCTTCCCTGACTCTGGCCCCCCACAGCCACCTTGGCAAGGGATTAAGGAGCTTCCTGCGCTCTTCGCTAATCCAGCACAAGCAGTCATCAGTAAACAGCATCTGCTCTCCCAGTCCTCGGGACAGAGTGGCACTTGGAGAAGGGACAAGTGGGACACGAAGACAAGCTTGCTCTCCACACAGGGCTGTAAAGACTGAGGTAACCAGTTTGGCTCCAAGTGACCACATCATGGAACCAACCCTCAGCCCCTTGACTCAGAGCTCCTCAGGAGGGAGACTACTGTGTGCTCCTCCTCACTTATAACCAGGCTTGCCAGCAGCTAAGGGGAGCTGCCATGTCTCACTCTTGGTCCTGTAGTCATGGCTACATGTGGTGCCTGCAGCAGAAGATGAAAGGAGACCACTCTAACGGGAAGCTCCTTTCGGCAACAGTGATGCTTCACGCCAGGGGGAGAAAAAATGGTGGCGTTACAAAGTGGTGGGCTTCTCTGGGCATTGTATTGTTAAATATTCAGTGGGAATAATGGTGGGAAGGGCAGCACGGAGACAAGCATGAAGAAAAATATGTGCACAGGAATTGCAGTTATTTATTGTTTACTACACCCTGAACAAGCACAGTATTGTAAGCTGATTTTTTTTAAGAGATTCTGCAGGAATAACTTATCTAACTGGAAGGATAAAAGAAGCGCTTTATTTTGTCCGCATGAGCCTTTGGTGTGACTGTCAATAGCACCAAATGTAATCATTACTGGAGGGATAAACTACTTGTCTGCAACCTCACATAATTTTCAGATATGCTTCAAAACAGCTTCCTGCAGCATGCCAGGGAATAAATCAGTACTGGGAAACAAGAGAGCAGAGCAGAGCCTGTGTAACATTGCCTCTGCTGACAGCCACCTGCAAAAAAATCCTCCGGCTGGAGCACGGCGGCAGGCTTGCAGGGGACCTGCGGGTTACACTTCAGTTGTGGGTTTTACGTAGGTGAAAATTTCAGAGTGCCTGTTTAGGAGCACAGTTATTTCTCTCTACAGGCCTCAGGAAACTTCAAATCAAGTAAATAAAAAGGAAACAAATTATATTACCAGGATATCATGAAACATAATTATTTGTAAAGTGTTTTGAGATCATCTGGAGAAAATGTTACAGAAATATAAAGTTCTTCCTACTATCACAGCTATATAACAAGATCTTTTATTACTTTATGTTCTAAGTGACCAATATAGACAACTTTCTGACATTAAGACCAACACAAGCATTTACTTCTGTAAGATATAAGATATATATAATATATAAGAGACTTCAGGAAGATATAAGTTTATTTGCATACCACATACTAATGTTGGTCTGTCTCTGCAGGGCCATGAAACTGTTGTGCCTTTAACACTTTTCCTTGTGACTCATATTTGCTAATAACAACAGAGGGCTCTTTTGAGTTCTGGTTTTAGCAACAATGAGATGATTAGCAAGCACTTAATCAGAAGAAGGTGTTTTTTCTTCATTTCCTCAACATGCGAAGAAATTTTTGAGATGCAACAAACTGAAATAAACTGAGACTAAAGACAAAGTAGAAAAATGCGGGGCATCATTACAGTCATACATTTCTGTCAGCAGAAAAGTGGTTGGTAACCGGCCAGGCATCGGGATGCCTTGTCCCCTGAGCTAAGTTTGGACCAGACACCCACTTGATTTCCTGTCTGAGCGTCACGTTGCTGCTGGCTGCAGAAGGAATTCCAGTCACTCCTGATTAGAGAGAGACCAAACGCCCTTACTTTTAAAGAAAGGTGAAGACAGTACTCTGCTGAAAACATGCTTTTCAGCACCTCCCACCTTTCTTGGGATGCAGGAGCTGGGAAATTCACTCTTTCGGACTTCCCTGAAGCCTTCTCACTGCAGAAATTGTATTTGAGGGGCAGCAGTAATAGACAATTTGAAGACGTTATCCTCCCCTCTGCAGATGTTGACTCTCAAAAAAAATCTTATTGTTACATCCAAAGTCAAACTATCTACCTACAAAGCCGGAAAGACTGCAAAGTGAAACATCTGAGAGCTGGAAAAGGCTTGAATTAATGCTGTCTACGCAGTTTTGTCTTCCTTGTACATACTCTTTATGATACATGACTTAATTGCACAACGACATGCCATACTTCTACCCTTCTTGTAGTAGTTATGGAATACTCCTTATTATCTTCTTCATGCAATGTCTTTTTTTGTTACACCTTATCTAAATAGCCCAAACGCTTAAAAACAGGGATTTCCTTCTGACTATGCCTGTGGTACTCTCCTCATAGAATCTCGATGTTCTACAAATGTTGAGAAATTTAATTTTACAAGATCCCCCAGGAGAGAAAGTAACAGTGTAACCCTCATTTTAACAGTGATCACTTAAGGCATCATGAGATCAATGCCAAAACCTGTTGGCTGTCTCCTAAATTTGGAGTTCTATCTTGAGACACCAGGACAGTGACATCTTTCTGGAGAGCTCAGCAATTCTCTCTCTTCAAAGAGCAATACATGCACTTTCAGGTCCTTATGTGACTATTTTGAACTAATGCAGAGGGTCACAGATGTTCCCCTTTGACACTCAGGAAATAAACAAAAGCTGGATGTGACTTTGCAAGTTTTGCACAGAAATCCTATAGCCGAAGCAAGGATAAAATCCAATTATCTAGGACTGCACTCAGTTTCTCTAGTCATAAGAAACTTTCATTTTTCCCTGCTATTTCCTGCCACATTTACACCTTGCTGAAGTACTACAAAAAACATCCTCACAGAATTTGGGCTTTTTGGAGATTGATGTCCTACTCATGTGCTGAATGAGGCAGAGATCTTGCGGCAAACCTAGCATGCGATCCTATAATTAGAGATAGCACCGTAAGAAAAACAGGACCATTTCTATTAGCCAATAACTTAACTCAGTTTTGGCTACTCCAGGATGACTTGCAAAATCAAATAAAATTTCCAGAATACTTCCAGCTGCAAAGCATGATCTAAGTTTAGACAACAGGCACAGTACTTCCCTTCGATTCAATCATTTAAGGTTAGGTTTCCTATTCAGTTTCGATTTCTAGCTACAATCAGCACTCATCCATTTCACAGACAGGCTCAGCAGATCTCAGTTTTATCTTTCTGGCCTCTCCAACCAACTGAAACTGCCCAGTCGCCAACAAGGAGGACCTGACATGGAGGAGCAGTGCAGAAATGATGCTGCTAAAACCGAGCAGAAATTACAACTGCCAGTAAACATGAGTAACCAAAAATAAAAATTGATTTTGACAGTTGATTTTCAGTAGAAATAAAAATAAATTCTACCAAGACTCCTCGGAGGAGACTGTCCTAACCACAAGGTATATGACATTCTGGCTGGTTTGATGCTATTTCGCTTCACATAAATACATAAAAAAAAAAATTTCATTGAACCACAAGGAGAGTCCAAGAAGGATTTTTATAACATCCTAGTCAGGGCACTCAGTTGGGAAATGGAAGCTCTTGGTTCCACATCATGCTCCAAAAAATGTTTAATTTGTTTTCCAGACACTGAAGCAGCTTCAAACGAAGAACGCTGCCGCAAAACGCTGGGACAGGGGCAGGGGAGGTGAAGGTATCCAGCTCCCAGAAGGAAACTCATTTCCTGCTAGTTTGGGTATTTGTTTCCTATAGCAGAGGCAGGAACAACCCCCCCAACCCATAACTATGACAAGTACTTTGCCAGCTAAGCTGCTAGAGCAGCTCCCCAAGGCTCTGGTGCACCTTGATTCAATGAAGACTGAATCAATCCCTTCATTTACACTGCTTTTGAAATGCACTACCACTATGGAAATCCTTTTTCTCTTTCTTTTATGACTCTGTTTCCCATTTCAGTTCGATATGAATCAAAAGAGCTTTCAGTTTGGTGGCCAGGCCGAAAAACAAATTATCTGAGCAGCTCCAATCATAATAGCTATATATAAGACAGGGCAGGCTTAATTCAGCCCCCTGAATTTGAATGCCTGATTTGCATCTTTTAACTTTTAGCTCATTTTTCATTGTATTGTATGTTCTCCTAGTCATGTAAAGAACACAACGTATTTCCTTATAGGCAGAGAAGTCAGCAGGATTTGGACCTCCACAGTCATAACAGACCTCCTCTGTGCAAGCTAAAGGGATAACCGGTAGCAGCGGTAGCAGGCTATCATTCCTGGAGTAGGAACTAACAGACAGCGATAAAGAAACTCACAGACAGGTTCAGTTATTTGTAAATAGCTGATAGTTTAAATGTCAATGCCTTGGACAGGGCTGACTGGGAACCAGCTCCAGCTCTCATTACTTGCTGGCACCATTACAGTACTTTCTTGAACGATTTCTCTGTGTGAAAACCGTCATGAAGCTCTTGGGTGCTCAAAATTAATTGGTCCAACGAGCAATTCTTGACACTGTTGAACCTGTTTCTTTACGTCTTGTTCTCCTCTAACGCTGATCCAGTTGTAGAGGCAGCTTGACTAGAAAAGACAACCTATACTCACCCAAAGCCAGGAACACTAACCTCTGTCGTTAGAGTAATGAAACACAGAACAGGCTTTTTTTGATTTACATGGAGTTGCTCTATTAGCTTCAGGAGAAGTATATGATTTTACAACTTTTTTCATCCAGGCTTATTGCTATCTTATTGTGCAACTGCAGACCACACTTGTACCATTCTAGGGGAAAAAATAAAATTGGACTCATCAGCACGCCAACTGGGCATCAGGTTGGCAAAGCATGTGCCACGGCAGGGCTTGCTGGGGTCAACTGGCCAGCCCTTAGAGATAAATGAGATCTGAGGCAGGGGATCTTGAGCTAGAGCCAGAAGCCTGTTAGCTGCAGAAAACATTAGGCGAGCTGGGGATCTTGAACTCTGGATAAAGGGAATGGACACCTCCAGGTCTTTTTTCTTCTCATCACTTCAGTCTCTGATTGGAGTAAGGAATTTTTTGGTGTCTCCAAGCTTTTTGTAAAAACAAACCCTGAACTCACATGTCGGCCAACTAATACCTGGGTGTATGTGAATCTATAGGGTATGTGTGTTTATAAGTAGAGTGTGTTCATAACTATTTATCCTTGTATACACACAGAGAAATCCTATACACACACATACAAATTATGTACAGAAAGGAGGTGTATCTGCGTGCATGTGAATATATATTGGTCACTTTTAATTCAGCCCAGTGCCTGTGCCAACCTGCACTTCCACATCTGAGTCAACGATTTCAGGTACCTTTAGGGAAACAGAGATACAGCAACTCAGATTCAGTCATGCAGATGAACTGCATGTGCTGCAAATGCAAAGGAATGCTAGTCTTCTGGAACAGCTACTGACTGTTGCATATCTGTACGACAAAAAATTACAGGTAGTCATAGTTAAAGTAAAGAAGTACCCACCCATTCAGGAGTATGAAGGTTTTGCTGATCCAGCACGGTTCCATAAGTGGGAATAATCACCTGGTTCAGTTCCAAGACTGAAAATAAACATAAAAAATTAAAACATTTTAGCATTTTGTGTGGTAGGAGGTTTTTTTCTTTTAATTTTATTAATGGTTTGTGGAGAAGCCACATTCAAGTAACATTCACTCTATAACAGGAATGATTTTCACATAACCTAATAATACACCTACAAGTTCAATGTGTATTGATGCCCCTGTGACTCCTCACCCATTTCCCCAATACCTGTTAAAAACCAACAACCTGCAAACTGAATTGCTTTCCTGAAAATACAGCATAAAATAAAAATGATCTTGTGAAGTATGCTACTCCATGATACCATTATCAAGCACACTAGGAAAACTGGCCACCAGATCAAGCACTGGGTAACACAAATTCATCCTAATAAAGCTGCTGGAAATAAGTTACAGAAGCTCTACAATTGCTGCAAGGTATTGGTTTTAGTTTCTTAACAAATATTTTTGGGTCTTAAGAAGAAGTCAGATAACATCCTGAGGCTGAAGATAACATCAAGTGGCTGAAGAGAGAAGGCTGCTTTCTGCTTATGCATGGCAGGCAGATGGACCCCATATGCTATTTTTAGATCCTTAAAATAGAGAGGTGTCTTAGCCAAGTCGGTCCTGCACTGAGGTCATGGATATTAATGGTACCTAAATGCCAGTGTTGTCTGAAAAGGCTAGACTCAACTTGTAAAAAAATACCACAATTCTAAAAGAAAATCTCCAAACTCTAAAATAATCTAATCTATAGTACTCTTAGAAGGATAGCTAAACACCCATTAGATACCATGCCAGGACAAACATAACTGACATGCCTGGTTTTGGTTTTTTTTTTGGCTTAAAAACTTCATTGATACGTGGCCAAATTCTCAAGAATTTTAAAGAAGCTTTTTTTCACTGATGATGCTCATTTATACCAGCTGAAGATATGTCAAAACACTTAGAAACAGAGCACAACAAGACCGCTCTTTACAAATCAACAGAATTCTCTCATGGCCTCCAAGCAGCTGAATCCTCTGGTTTAAATACTCTTTCATAGATTTTCGTAGGGACTTCATTCCAGATGTTGAGCTGTCAGTTTCCAGATCTCTACTGTGGTGATTGTGTGTGCTCTAGGGAGGAGACAAAAGCAAGTCCATGAATTTTTCCATCAACATCGCTTCAGAAATATTTGAGTCATAACCCAAAGGTTGGCCCAGTTGAATAATCAAAGTCCGTGAGCTCTCAAAAACATTAACATCTTTAGAAATGTTTCCCAGCATTTAAAAAAAGAGCAGGAAAATGTGGACTAGTGCAGCACACAAACATCACATGCTGAGACCATAATATGAGGACTCAAAAAACATGAGCACATCTCAGCAGCTACTGCGACTGCTGTATATGCACATCATTATATTTTAATGGGTTCAGCTCAGACTAGTGTGAGAAGGGCAAATACATATCCTTGATGTCAGTGTAATGGGCATCAGCCTACATTCCTTAGGGCATTCTTTATTCTCTGTCTGGACACAAAGATATCCAGATACAAAGTGCTTCTGAAAGCCCACAGAAGAGGGAATGTCTCTGCCCACATATAATGGGCAGGGTGAAGAAGAAATATAACCATCTTGCTTTGAAATATAAACATCTGCTCTGAAACTCTGTGTGCCATGACATGAAACAAGCAGATGTGGACACAGACACAAAGACTTCTGCCAGCCACTGAACTGCAGTAATGAGAATCATGAGTTAAAATGGCCTTTTTGCTAAGTCCTCATGACGTGTAACTACATACCTCTCACTAGTGAAGTCTAGAAATCCCTTCAGCCAGAACTGAAGAGAAGAGGGACACGTGGCTTTCACAGCAGGAAGGATAACTTCAGTTCTCCCAAATCCTGATGGATCTGGGGCTGGCCAGGAATAACCTCCGACAAAATGTATATGACTACAATTTGCTTCTGCCTCAGTGTCTCTGGCCAGCATATCTTTCCCATGATATGGTGTCATGCACACTTTATCATTTAATCAATATTTATCATCTTAATACATTTTAACTTGAAATACCACTCAGTACAGTCCCTGGACCATTGATCCAATGAAAGGACTCATGCAAAAGGGACCTGCCACTCTCACTTCTTCTGGGACATCAGCCCAGAACTCCTCTCAAATTAAATACAGATTAATGTTTCTGTGAAGCCAAAAATACAGAGCCTTGATGCTACCTGAATGTGTACTTAGGTCAGATTTGTTGTAGCAGTGGTTTGCAAGGACAGCTGTGCTAATTTGTACAGTTTTTAGCTGGAAGAGACCCTTCTAGTCTCTCAGAGAGACAGAAATGGTACGTGCAAAAACTCAGCTTTGCCAGAAAAAGCTGCACCCACACAAAGTGCTTTTCCTACCCACAAAATCACTTCATGTATTTCTTCCACTTCCCCGCCAGCATTATAGTAAAGTCAGTTTGAAGTAGGGAGGACAAGAAAGAAAACTGCAGCACAAAAATTTGGGGCTGGACATCAGGAAAAACTTTCTAACAGTGAGAACAGTAGAAGAAACTGCCTGGGGAGGCAGATGAGGTCTTGTGAGGTCTTCAACATCAGAGATGCTTCAGTGCAGATTAATTAAGTAAGCTGGAACAATCTAGGCCAAGTTGAATCAGACATGAACTTTAGGCCTAGATGAGCTTTTGAGGTGCTTTCCAGACCCAGTTTCCTCTGAGTGTACGTCTGGCCATAGCGTTCTCATAGTTATGGCCAAAAAAGACCACCGTGCTGACATTTCACACTAAAATAATATTCCTGCTTACCTCTTTCTTCTTCAGAGGGATTATCACTCCTGTTAATGTTTGGGTCAGAGCTTACATCAAGTGTAGATGCTTATGTTCTACCACTTAGCCAAGTAAAGCAAAGAAGGTGGAAGGGAGCAAAGAAATCTACTGGATTTGTGTTGGCATGTTGATTTTAATTGACTGATACATCAAGTTCTACCTTCAAGCAATCCTGCCAACATGTTCTTTTGTCAGAATACGTTATCAAATTTCTTTGAATGATAATCACAGATTTTGAGTTCCTGCTCAGTGGTACCAGCTGGTCTTTGATCTAGTCCTTACAAAAGATGCTGTAAAAATTTTAAGTACTGAATCCATGCATGCTACTTTACAAGAACATCTCAGTGGTATCTGAGCTGCCAATATATCCATGGTATTTCCAGCTGCCTGGAGATCATTCTGCAATCCAGGACACTGAATTGCACTGTCAGTATTTCACACCTTACCTCAAATATACTTATGCAGAAGTATCATGAAGTCTATGTTAATCCCATGCTGCTCCTTTACAACCTGTGTACCTCCCATACTTTGGGCCAGGCCATGGGAGATGAATCCTGCTGTTGATTCTACCAGTAGTTTGTTTTATAAGTTTTCTCTATGGCTCTGCTTTCTCACAAGTTGGCCAGCTTTTCTGACTGGATTGAATAAAGATCCTAAAATACCTTGAGAACCAATGTAAAATGTCCAGTCTTTCCATTAGTTAATTGATATTGACAGTGAATGGTTTTGGAAGTTCAATGATCTTCCCATTGAATAATTCAATTTTTAAAGGCTTTCATGAACATTACTAGCAGCAATTTCTACCTGTTGCTATGGCAGAGGTGAGAGGCTATGACACACTGATAGGCATGGAAGCTGCTCTCCCTTTGGAATAAATATAAAGAAGAATTAAAACTTTCCTTGGGAGTCTGAATAGTGAAATAATAGAAGCTGCCCAAAGCACAGGCAGTAGGGATGAAACAGTCTTCTTTAGACTGTAAATTAAGAGGCCTGAGAATGGAAAAAAAGCGGTATCCAGAAGTGAAAAGAAAGATGCTGTCCAAAAAAATATTAATGACAAGAAAACCACAAAGATACTGGATAAGCTGATGTCTGAAAAGACCACTGGGCTTGGCTCTATAAGCAGGACATTGCCAAACATGCCTGAAGTTGCCAAACTCTTTGTGCCAAACAAATTCTTGGCTATCATTGATTTCCTCTCTAATGGAAATAATCAAAGGTGAAAAAGGGCAGCAGCACTCTTTAAGCTTGTTAATCACCTACCTAAGCCAAACTAATTATTCTGAGAAACCAAAAAAGGTTTTACAACACCAAACTCATAATATCTGGTACTTCAGTCCCCTCAACAGACCCGTGAGACATTGCAAAGGACAAGATCTCAGCCCTGGCACTGAACACGGTACCTCATGAGCAATCATGAACGTAAAGGTGGGAAGCGATGTCTGGGATCCCCCACGGTCCCCAGGCATTGCTGCTTTGCTATAGATATCATATCACCCCCCACTTCCCCCAGAGTATTATGTACTGATTGTCTGTCACAGGAGTTTTAAGAAGTCTAAGTCCCAAATCCTGTTCTTACAGGGGGGGAAATAAATTAATAGAATATTGTGCTCTCCTAAGTACAAAACTGATGCGCTCAAGAATATATGCTCAGCCCCTCAGTGGTATTTGCCTGCTGCATAGGGTATCTCCTCCATAAGCAGGGAAGTTTACAGTACGGTTACAGAAAACGAGTCGATGCAACGCCAGACTGCAGTGCTGGGGCACGTCAACTCATCTGCATTACCTGGCTGCACGCACAATGCTGTCCCACAGCAAATGCAGGTGGAAAGCATGGGAGGAAAGGGTGCAGGCATTTACTGAAGCAGACCACTGAATAGATGGTGTGCTTCAAACCCACACTCTAGTGTAGCTCACAGCACTGCCCTTGTGTAGCTGTGCCTTAGACAGCAACCTTCACTGCATATAAAAATGTAAAAACATAGACACACTCATGTCTTTTAGACCCAAATAGATTACGAAGAAAATTAATATAATAACAAAATATTTCACTGACTGGAAAACATCAGGAAATATTTACACGCAATTTTTATCTGAATCGACATTCCCCAAAATGTTTGTTTGACAGCCCTGTCACCTCATTAGAAGAGAAAAAATACTCATTCGTAAAGTCTATTTGTCCTAAGGAAAATCAAATGAAAAGATCATATCAGGTTTGCCACGGTGAGGTTCAGAGTACTGGACTGAGTCAGATTGTTCCCATCTGCTGGGATAAAGCAGAAGATGCAAAGATGGTGGGCTTTGCCCAGATACTGCTTTCTAAGTAGAGCTGATCCTGCATCACGCAGCTCCTCAGAAAACAGACCAACATTGTGGTAGTGTCTCCTCATCTTGGCAGGCTGCAGTCGTGCTAGCAGATCGGTTTCGTGATACCATCATGCATGGCACCCAAAAGGCGACCAAGCAAAAAGCCCTACCTCACAGGTACTGTCTCAGAAGCCACGAGGAAGCACGAGATAAAATATTCGATATGAACTGAGGCCTGGAATAAATGAAAACTACTCTGAAGCCCATCATCTAATCAAGTCAAATTACTTTCACCTTATTTCATAAAAAAGAACAAACTACTGCTGTCTGGAATAAAACTAATGTTTCGGAGAGATTCATCTTCTCAAAAACGATGAGTATTGACACATCCAAGACAGGGTAGCACGTGAGGAACTGGCAATCACTGTCTGTATCAAAATTGAGGAAATAATAATGAGGGGAGACCATCATTTTCAGGTGAATAAGTCTGAAGATCTGGAGTCATTCCTGAATACCAGCTGGGGACTGCAGTAAAGCCACTGTCCTAAAAAGGACTTTATGTAGATGGCAGCTTCCTTAAGAACGTCTAGCCCTCCATCTCTTGGTCCAAAAATAATACAATTATAGTACTGAAGTATAAGATTCTGTCTTGGCTTTTGAGGAGAGAAGGGAGGGAAGATGGGGATAAATTTATGCCATGTTGTTTTAAATGCCCCAGAAGATCAAAAAGGCAGAGAACTGATAATACAAAGGAGTTTCCCTACTGAGCAAAGATTTTTTCCAAATCTTAACACTTACCCAGAAAGTGAAGATATTGTTATAAACATGACTATAAGCTCTGGGGCTATGAACAAAAAAAACTTTGAATACATGCTATTTAGACTAGACAAAACAACTTCTTCCCTTCCTGTTAATTTATATCAGATTATATATAAAAATATATATAAAAATATATATTAATTATATATAGAAAATTACTATATTAAGATATATTTTTATATGTACATATATATATAAGTTATAAATTAATATAATAGTTATTACTAAAAATATCCTATCAGAATAGATCACAACCTGTTTTAAGGGCTGATGATACAACAAATATTTTTTTCAGTTCAATGTAAACTATTCAAGCCATACGTAATACTTGCTGAAATCTGAAGTGCAGTAAGACCATTACACAAGTCAAATTTTTGTGGAAACAGAAACTGTTGGACTGATACACTGCTTTTTTACAGCCACAACCTCTTTTGCTGGTGCAGAGTATTTTTCTATTGTAGTTTATTTCATATGTTCAGTTCATTGCATAGGAGTACTCTCAGAGCTAAGAAACTATTTAGGAGTTGGAAAAGCAAGACTATGTATTGTCCTTTTTATATCTATGAATCAAAGAAAGAAAGAGACAGTGAGATCCACACTTCTAAAACAAAATTGATCAAGGCCGTTAACTTTCTTGAGCTACTTCCTTTGTTAAAAAAATCAGTTTTAAATGTGAAATATCCTTGATGGTCTTGAGCCTTATATATCAAGCCACATGTAAAATAGTTTTGTTTAATCACCTAAACAATTTTAAATTGCTCCTTGCTAGGTGGAGACATTATTATTGGGATCTTTTTGATGGTTAAAGGTCTGTCTGGGTTGAAGTGACTTTTCCAGACTAGCCCTTCTCTGGGATACAGCCTCACCTCCACTCACTTATGTGGGCAGCCATTCTGATCACAAATTATCAACGGTTTCACCTCATTCCACCAAAATACTATTGGCTTGCACTTAGTAGCATTAATTTCTTTAAGTTCAGTTATTTATTGGAATGTGTTTAAATTAGTTTTATTTTATACCTGTAGGCCTTATTTGAAGAATATATGCTACTATATCCAATATTCTTCCCTTTTCAAAAAGTTATGTACTTGAAGTGAAATTTAATTATTTTTATAACAAACTATAATTTATAACCTATTGTTTATAGTTAATAAGAGATCTATACAGCTGCCTTCCTTGTGAAAGTCTTGTTCTCTTCTTATGGTCGCCTGCAGTCTTACAGCATGTGAGAAAACTGATGACAATTACTAATGCCAAAATGGTTTTGCAAGCTGTCAATAAATTACGTTCTTTGTGCACTCACACAGAGCAGATCTGCAGGTATCGTCAACCCAAAACCTAATCTATGCCACATAATAAGAAAATCATTGATTTTCATTTCAGATGCCCAAGCATACCCAATATGAAGCTACAGATGCTGTTGAATCATGAAGGAAGTGAAATGGCTGTCTTGGAAGATGATTCTTTCTTGTTTGAAAGACTATTCTTTCCACTAAGTTATCTTCTCTTACAGCTGTGCAAACAAAGGATTGGGAACATGTGGTATGACTTTCAAAAATAAATACTCTTTCATGACTAACCCTAAACAGGAAAACATTCAGTTTGGAATATAATACAGAGCATTGCTAGTCTAACACTCCATGTCGTGAAACAGCCAGCTCAGAGTTGGGGTAGCTTACCAAAAATAATAAAGTAATTAGCAGGCAGTTATAGAACAAAAAATTAGACTTTGTGGAAATGATTCTGCTGATAGCAGTGCCTAAATATTTAAGAAGCACTGAGTTGGAAGGTTTAAGGGGCTCAGTAACCAAACTGTCAAACAGTTCTTATGTGTTTAGAGCTCAAAGTGGGACACTTGCCCAAAACCTGTGGCAAAAATCCTAAATCATTTCAATGAATGAGACCTGGACTAGACCCAACCTCAGTTTCGAAAACAAACACTGGGCTAATGACTTTTTAGTTACAATTCTGTGAATCCAGAGTAATCCGCAGAAATGCAAATGCTGGCTCCTGGTTTTCACTGCTGCAATGCACGCCAGAACCAACCTGTCTGCATCCAGTCTGCACAGCAGACACCAGTTGACTGTAAATCACTGCCGAAATTCAGTTGCTAATTAGACTACTCTAAATGCCTTCTCTGAAGCTAAACAATTTACCCACCTTCATCTGCAATGGCTGTCAGAAAGAATTATTTTGGCTCTCATCTGTCAATAGGCAATATATAGATACAGAAACAACTTTTGGTTTTACAATGTATTAACATGCCTACCTGCTATAATTTTAAACAATATTTGGTATGCTTTTTTCTCATACACTGAATGCATACATGTCAAATAGCTAGCGA
Source organism: Platalea leucorodia (assembly GCF_965183815.1). NCBI lineage: Eukaryota > Metazoa > Chordata > Aves > Pelecaniformes > Threskiornithidae > Platalea > Platalea leucorodia. Next base: position 93,846,362 of record NC_138826.1, read on the forward strand.
GTTTGTCAGAGTATAAAATAATAGAATAAACTGATTAAGTCAGGAAGGCTTCAGACTGGTAATCTTTTCAGGCATTAATCTCAGGTTGGAATATGGGCTTGAATCATTCTCTCTTCCCTACATATACCTTCTTATAATCTATTAAGCAATTTAAATATATTAAAATGATGCAACAAATGAGCCTTCTTAAATTTTTCAATTAAGGGCTGCTTTGTTTTGATTGTATATGGAATCAGGTAGAAAACTGCTGTAATGTTGACTGTCAAATCAGCCTGTTCCATTATTGATTCAAACTATGTCACATTGTTACATACTGAAGCACACACACATTCATACTTTATTTCTTTCACTTTTAACAATAGTGCAAACATTGTAATTCCTGCTGTCAAAAATGCAAGTTCTTAGTTTCTCGGGTTAAGAAAAATAACTACCTCAGTCCCATTAAAAACGTAAAACATAAGGGATCAGCTGGGTCACTGAGTCCAGCAGCAGCTTACAGACAACTCTGATTTTTAGTTTTGTCAGTAGGTTCTGAGAGAAAATTGTCTTTACTTGGAACAATCTGTTTAAGTCTGAAAAAGGGACAGGCTGCTGTTTTTTCTCTTGCAGTGAATATAATCCAGGTGGCAGGGAATGAAATCCACTAATTCTAAAAACCCAAAGGGCATTAGGACAGAAGGTGTTAGGCATATAAAGTTACAGATAAATTCCTGCTGAGGTATTCAGAAGCGTCCAAGCAGATTGACAGTTTTTATGCCAAATTATATCAAACACAGCGTATGGCCATTAGTGACCAGAATCAATCCATCAATTTCATTAATCAGTCCATCAATTTCATTAACTACAAGTTAATGTTTCCCTTGCTTAATAAATTATTTTAAATGCAAAATGTTTTAGAAATGTACTTTCTTCTTATGTACACAGCATATTTAAGATAACTAATAAACATTTTGGTATGTTGTTTTTCTCTGCGGTTAATTGATTCTACTTACCAACAAAAGGCATTTAAATACAAATTCAGAGTAAATAGTTATTATCTAGTAGATAAGAAAGAAGTCATTCAACAACAAATTAAAAATTAGAGTAAGCGTGCATTGAGCTATATACCTGCTGAAATGAGTGGAATTAAAGAAAGGATGCAGGCACCTAAAGCAGGATTTGGGAGTAACCCAAACATTCAGGTCCAGAAGTACAAACCAAACCAGCGGCTGTGCAGATGCCGGCTAACAGGAGCCTCCCTGCCTCACTGGCACCACGGGCATTTCCCCTGGGCATCACCAGGGACCAGGCTGGGTGTAGCCCCTGTGGCGCCCTCAGCAATGTCATTATTCAGCAGAACACAATGGTGTTACTGTCTTAGCTGCTCTATCAATCCACAAGAAAAACCTCTTTCTCTTAGAAAGTCTTTGAAATAAAAATTCGAAACATGACTCAAAACTGTATACAGGTTACTGCTTATTACAACCTGTAAACTAAATCACTAACTTCAATCATTCCACTTTGGTTGATACTGCTCTATGTGGTAGAATCTGGTTTTCAGGGCTCTTAAAAAAAATAGAGATTTATAGTCAAATGTGGCAAGTGAGCAGATCAATAAGACTTCAAACTCAAACTCACAAACACTGAAATAGTGCTGTTCAAGACTGCCTGTCATCACCAATGCTTATTTTAAAGAAAACAAAGGAAGGGATTGGATTCTGGTCTTCCCATTTCAGAATTGGTTCTATACTACGTAAAAGGTAAAAGGTACACAGTGATACCACTTGATCTAGCGCAGGAGATGCTGGTGGATTTTAAAGCAAAGGAAGTAATTTTTCATTATAAAGCCCAAATTGTTATTCTTTTTTCTTCAGGACCCCACCTCCTTTTGTATACAAGATAGGGTTGCAATGAGGATGAGTCCAGGTTTGGTTAAGGAGGAGGACTTGTCCATCTAGACCTTTAACTTGTTTTTGCAAAAGATGTATTGGATATAGAGACTGCAGGAAGATTGAAAGGAAGAAAAATTTTCTGATTGTCGAAGAATTTGCCTTCAGCCTTGGAGAAGTAGAGTAAGCCCCGGCTTTGGCATCTAATACACGTGATGTTGAGCAAGCTGCTTGAACAAAGTGTTGCCCAGCTTTCCACAGCAGAGTTTTCAAGCTAACTGCCCAGGCTGTTACAGCCGGGAAGCTCAGCACTTTTACAGCAGAGCTGGGCATTTGTCACTAAGTTAGCTGGAGAAGTGCAGTACTTGGAATAGCAAGATTGGGAAATGCTCTTATTTCTGAAAAAATCAGTCCCAAAACATTTGTGATTGGTGAGCATTTTTTGGACAACTTTGTATAAACACAGAGAATTTATCAGCCATAATCCCAGAATGCTGTTAATATCTGATTGCACAAAAGTGCTTGAAAACGAATTATTTTCTTGCGGGCCTCCAGTAGATGTGTTCCAGGGAGGCCTGCCGGTGGGATGTGGGTTTCTCTGTTCAGCGCCTTGTCTTTGCACACCCCATTCAGGAGTGTTTTACATTCCCCACATCTTATCACTTCAGCAGCCTGCATTCCTGTCACAGGGGTCTGGATTCCTGAAACTCCAGCTCTCCCTCAAAAGGGACTTAGGCAACCTGACACTCACATCCCTGTTGGATACAGTGCTCAGATGTGGTAAAAGCATGATAGAAACACAGAGGAGGAAAGGAATGAAAATGTATGCTGTGCAAGGCTTGGATAATTTGAGTTAAACAAGGCTTGGAGCCATGCTGTTAATGAGGAAGATAAAAAGAAATCTGGAATTACTACCAGTTTACTGAATGAGGCAGTGGACTTAAGAGGAAAAAAAGAATGGTATGATTGTGTAATTAAAAACTGTAACATGCATGCAAAGAAATGGCAGGAAAATTGAAGTTAATGCTGACATTGCCCAACTTCTAAGTGCTTGACTTCACAACCTTAATGTTAACATTTTTTAGACATAATATATAATTAGCTGCAGCCAATTAGGGATGCTATGGCTCCTGTTGGTAACTGGTAATATTTACATTTAAATATGGAGAACGATTACTGCTGGCTGCATTGTATTATTTAATTATACAGTCAGTTTAGAAATGAAATTATATCTGAAGCATTTGAGAGATTCCCTTGAGCAGAAGTGATGGAACAATTATTACTGCAATTTGTCATGAGGAAACTTTGCTGAAAGTCTAGAATTTCACCTAATCAGACAATTTGATTAGTGGTCCATGTCTAGGAGCATTCTATGCTGCTGATGAGCAATTTCAAAATGCACTGTAAGAAAAGTAATCATAATAACTATGGACACTTTTCCTTAGCAACTTGTGTATCAAATTTATTAAGTTTTAAAAGTCAGTTTAGAATAATGTAATTAGTGTAAATTCAGTACCATGATAGGAAAAAAAAACAAAAACAGTCTGTGTTTTAGCTTATTGCAATCACTATGAATAAAAAGTTCTGGATTCTGCTGACAATTCACTTCATGATGCCCAGCAACTACAGCCGGGCAAGGTCTGACAGCTTCGTGCCAAACAGCTGTGGCTTTGAAGACACAGAGGTTTCTAAATTACTTTCTGGGAAAAGAGGCATTAACAAGAAGAATGCATGTGTGCACACAGCTTTCTAGTAACAGTAATGTGGGCACACTGATGGAAAATAAGAACATGCTCTCTCTGCCTGGCATTGAAAAGTCCACTATAAAACTAAAGAAAAATAAATAGATGCATGTGAAAGTACCAACTCAAGAAACTTACACACAGACACATCTGGAAAATTTGAAAGCAATAAAACCAAACTCCAGAGTTATCACAAACACTTTTCCCTGGACTTTGAGAACTTGGAAGTAGAAGGAGGTAAGATCTCAACAGTCATTACAGTCCTCTTACAAGACAAAGAAGGAAAAATGCAGTGGATTCCTTTGGAGAGAGAATGTGGCACTGAAGATCCTGGTTAGTTGACATGAATGCACAGATCAGGCATTGCACATTTACCAGACCAAGCCTTGAGCTTAGGCAGGGTTCACTACAAGCTTTCCAAGGTAACGCCACCATCAGACCACACCTTTGGCTGCAATCAGCCTCTTGTTGGGATGGGTGATCTGTGATCTGGCGTGTGAGCCTGACTGGTGGCTTGTCCTATCTATCAGGTGTAAGAAGGAAACCCACAACTTGGCTGTGGTCATCCGGCTGCAGGCCTAAGTGCTAGCTAGCTCCTGGCTTTTGTCCTTGGACAGGCTGCCTGCTCCCAGTCCTCAGCTTTATCTTATAATGGAGTCTTTGGCCTACAGCTTGCCTTCTGTTCGTGTTCTTGCCTTGCCTTTTGACTGTAAGGCTGTTCACCGGTTTTGCATAAGGTCAGTGATTTTTAAGAAACAAGAGTGTGTCTGCAGCCAAAGAAGAACAAGGGCACATAAGAACACAAGAATGTACTTATGGATCATCTCAGTGGTCCATCTAGCACAGCCTTCTGTACCCAAGCGTGGCCAATGGTGCACTGGGTCAAAACCGCCATTCAACGTTCTGAAGTGTAAGATGAGGGCACAGAGGCAGTGAGGCTCCCAAGGTATACGATCAGACAGAAGCGGTATCTTTTTCTTTTAGATCATCTCATGGATTTTTAATTCATTAATTTCGCTCTGCATCTTTTGAACCTGCAACTGTTGCTTACACTTCTTGGCACTGGGAAGAGTGAGGAGCAGTAAGTTTTGATTCCCTTCCACTCCATGAGGTGGCACAGTAGAAATCTTCTCAGATGTATTACGTATTACTACACACTCTGAGGCAGACCCCGCAGATATCCGAGGAAAAGTATCAACAGTGCTGCCCATGGGATAGCGAGAGCTTTTTGAATGCTTGATGTGCAACGATATTAATAATGTATTGGGTATCTAGATATTATGTCACCCTAAGGTTTGTGCTTATTGGCAACACATATAGAAGGATCACTCCTTGGGTAATGTCACACTTCAGATTTCAGCACGGTCACCCACCACCGTTGTGAATAGGTCTTTCAGAGTGGGAACAGTGAAGGCAGCTTTAGACCAACTGAAGTAAGGACATGATAGTCTGGTGTAAAGTGCCATTTCTAGATTTCTCTAACAATTGTTGCACCTTCCTAGAAGATTAGCCATCCTAGAGTGAGTAAATTCAGTCTAAGAACTTGTCAGGAAAGAATGCAGGTGAATTTTAAAGTACAAGTCTCCTTTTGATTGGCACATAGCATAAAAATGTGGAAAATATAGGTATTTTGATAGCTTTTCTCAGGAGGAAACAAAAAGAAGTCAGGACTATACACTAATGACACTGATGAAAAATTACTGGCTTTGAATCTTAGATACCATTCAGCTATAACAAAACCAAGCAGCAAGAATAATAAGGAGGAAAAAGCCAAACAGAAATTCTCTTGTTTTCCTCCTGTCTCACTTAAACCACAGTGTAATTCCATGAAATCTTAAAAAAAAAAAAAAAAAAACAACACAAAAGAGGACATGCAAGCTTTGCTCTGGAAGATGCAAGCTTTGCTCTGGAAAGCATGGAAAGACATTTTACTTTGGTGTCTATAAGGAGTCCTGCTAAACTGTTTTACGATGTTATGAACATACCAGATGGCAGCTACACAGGAACAACCATAGGGCTTGCTCATTTCATACATTACAGATCTTTACAAGAGTACAACCAGTGCAGAGAGACCCAGCCATACCCCTCTTCACAAACTCATTTCCACTGAGATTCTAATCCATTTCTTCAAAACTGTGGAAGTGAGAGGATGTAAAACATTGGGTTTCAGATGAAAAAAACAAAGCAGCCTCTACAGAGTTGTTTTTCAGTTAAGCTTAGGCAAGATTGCTCATTATAATAGTAGGAAAAAAGCAAGTGTAATGGGCTGTTAGGAGGCTAGTCATAAACCCTTGATATTGGCTATGCTGAGTTTTGTTGTATTTTTAAGAGGAAACCACAGCGGCTTTACTGCAGATTCTATTTTTTGTGTGGAGGGGACGAAAAATGACCTTTCGAAATGTGTGAATCCAGCTCACAGACTGTAAGGCAAGAAGGTACCAATGAAGTCACCCAGTCTGATCCCTGTAACACAAGCCAGCGGGTTTCACATTCTATCTCTTGTGTCACCTCCAACTTCTGGCTGAAGGCGAATAAATTTCTCAGTTCCAAAGATTTTACTGAATTGTAGACTGATAGAATGATATCAAGGAGATGTCTTAAAACAGTCAACAAATGAGGATCCAGTAAATCCATCAAGAAAATTTTCTCTTTACACCTTATCCTAAGTATGGACTTCACATATCAATAACTTGACACATGGACATACTCATTTATAACTCACTGAAAAACTACACAAGCTGTGAAAAAAACGCTGCAAGCAAACATACAGAAACAGCAGAATACAAAGACAAACCAATATCCACTTTCTCTATACTGTTTTTTTTAGGTCTAACTGTATTTATACACCAAAACTCACAGTGACATTATATTTAGAGCTGTAAGTTTAAATGCAAACTCCATTTTGGAGGGATTTAGCACTCAGTCCTTCTAACTGGTTATTAGTTTTTTTGAAAGTCCTTAGAGTAACAGGTTGATGGAGGTGTTGCAGCACACGAGTCAATCTGCTGCTCTCCCTTCACATGGTGGAGGTGGGACAGAGAAGGAGGAGGAGAAGAGGGCTTCAGGAGTAGCAAACACCAAAAAGAGACGGCAAGGAGGTGACAGTGTTAGTTGTGCCACCCATTCTGTAATGCGCACTGAGGGGACTGAGAGGGGCAGTCTCAGGCAGAGCGTCTCTGGTGGCATCACCTCTGAGCTCTGCGCAAGAGGCACGACCTAGCCTTTAATGATAAACAAAAATATCACACACTTGAGGAATATTTGAGGTGGGACAGCTAAACTTCAAGCCATGTTTTTGTGCCTTGAATGAACAATGTAAAATATCTTCACTGATTTTAATAGCAATGTACATTCTAAAAAGCAGGGATATACATTTGAGACTGAAACCTGACCTCTCACTGTCCCATGTCAAGATGACATATTAGATGAGGGTCCACAGATGTGGAAAACCCCACATTTAGGAAAGTACTGGCACTTTCATTTCCCTTGTATTATGAAATGAAGCAAACATGTTCAGTTAAAAGAAAGTGGAAAATTCTGCTCATACACTTCCAGAGACAAAAACTGCACTGCTGATCCCCAGAAACACGTATAATTCAACATTTCAACCTCTCTGAAAGCAAACCTTGCTCACTAGACTGCAAGGAATTTTTTTTAATATCAAATATACATTTTCTCACTTCTGTAGACTTCAGTTCCCTACATTAGCACAGTTAGAAAGCTGCCTGACCATGTAAAAGAAAAGCTTTGTAATCTTACTTATTGTCATATTTTTGACCTGCATTCTACATAGGCAAAACCCCAAAGGTTGTTAAGAACTTGCTGTATCAGTCCCCTGCACACAGCACTGATGGGGTATGTTCATGCTGAACTCGCATAGCTAGGATTTCAATGGCCATCCTTCCTGTAGCCACACACTTTGGCTTAGTTTAGTGTCTGCAAAGCGGAGCAATCCCTGAAACATGAGATCACCGCGTGACTCCTCTGTCCCTGTTTGCCACAGGTTGGCACTTTGGCTGTCTGGTGCAGTCTGGACCCTGAGAGCGCCTTATGTCACTTCTGAGCGACAGTTCTCTTCTGCACTCCAAAGGCCAAGAGAATCACTGACCCTAAAGGTAACAAAATAACACAGTGAAGAAAATAGTGAAAGGGATGAAAAAGAATGGAAAAACTGTTCCTGAAACCACACAGGATTTCTCTGGAGCTTATTTTTGTGTGCAAGGTGTTCCTGAGGAACATCCTGTTGAGAAGAATGGTCACTGGGTTTGTTCAGGGAACTGCACTCAGTGAGAGATGCAGAAACTCCTCTGACTGATAGACACATTTGGTGTTATCTCAGCATGCAGGATAAACATCTATCCCCAAAACATTGAATTAAACTCAGAGGAAACAAACAAAAAAGGAAAGACGAGGATATATCAGCCACAATTGATAAAGGCAGTACCGTTGTTTAGACAGATATTTATCCTTCCACCATCAATAGCTTTGGAAGATAAACCACTGAAAAAAACCCACTCTGAACAGCAATACACAGTCTCTGGGGGCTGAGACTTCAACATTCACACACTTAAATAACTTTATGGATGCTGACAGTTCCACTTAACTCAAAAGGATTGTTCTCATGTTTGTGTCACGTTTGGCTGGTAACGCGTCCCTACACAGAGCGGTGTACAGAGATGAGCAGCAGCCTGCTACCTTAGAAGTTCATGCTGTTGTGTGAGGACTACAGGAGCAAACTGCAGGTAATGCTGTAAAAATCAGGATTCCTAACACCGGCTGAGAGGAGTACGTGAAATTTTGGCAATGTAACAGCTATCAGAAGCACTGCACTACTTGCATCCAAACATCATAAAATGTCATTGTTGATATGTGTTTTCTTTCCCTGAGAAATTTCAGATGAGTTGTTACTGAGATCTGACTTAAATCAGCTCTGTTAACCCAGACATTGCTGATATTTTGAGAGGTACAAAGGATAAAACCAAGAAGCAGTGTAAGCTGTTTATCATTTTTGTGTAAGCACTCCACCTTCCCTGCCTAGATCACATGCGTGCCCAGAACCTGGCCTAATAAACATGCATATCTCTGAAGGCTGATTGGCTGAAGGACTGTGACCTAACACTTCGGTGTAGAATTAACCCTCTGGTCAAGAGTACGATAAGCTGTTTTTTCACCTGCTCCAGCGCTGAAGCACACCGTTGCAGAAATGCACCTGGACTTCTGCCAGTCCCTGAGTGCCTTCTTGAACCTGAAGGGGTTTGTCTTCATTGTTTAAAATTATGTGAGGTTGGGTTTTTTCCCTATCCCAGAGCAACTAACCCAAATCAGCTGTCCTTAGGCAGGGAATAGAAAGAAGACAAGCTGCTTTTGCCATGAGACAGACTTGCCAGGATCAACCCCAAGCATACTGGCAAAATTACTGCCCAATTACACGGGGAACAAGTGTACCTTGCCTTCAGTGTGTTTTACAGGAGGGCAGCCCATGTGCAGTGGTTGCCCCAAGCTACAAACACAGCTTTTTTTTAGCAGCCAACCTGATCCCATGGTGTTCCTCACCAATGCCAAGCCCCCAGGCAGCTGTGGAGCCTTTTCACTGGGAACTGAAATGATTAACCAAAATTGTAATTGCAAATTGCTATTTGGTTAGATTTCAATGCCTATGGATCAATGAGTTATCTAATTAGAAATCTTAAGTTTGAAATATGTTTATAAAATTATACCCGTTGCTCTTAAATTTACATGTCTCCAAGGAGATATATTTGAATTTCTGTAATGAGTTTCTCAGAATGTTTGCTTTAAAGTATTTCCTACACTCAGCTGTTATACAGTGTGTTTACAGGAGGGTCCCAAAAAGGTACTTTTAATTACTTTGAGTATGAAAATATTAAGTTTAAAGTCAAAACCTACAGGCATTTTTTGAGCTACTTTGTGTGTGTAGGTGCAAACGGTCGTGTCTGTGAGCGTTCCCAGTGTTGGACCCAGAGTTTAGAAATAAACTGTATACTTTTGTTTCCTAATCAGCAAATACTCTGTAGTTTTAGCAATTGAAGGACTCTTCAGATTTTTCTTCTAACAGCTGCAGCTTAATAACTAACTTCTACCTAAAGCCACCTTCTTCTGTGCGTAACAGGTCTAAAAGAGAGCTTTGCTCTTCTTGCAAACACCAATAAACTCACAAAAACATCTGGAGCTCTATTTGGCCAGACTGCATTGCCTCTGAATCTTTTTCTCTTCTCCCTTTATTATCAGCAAGGAACAAGTTAAAAAAAAATCCAGCATTGACTCATTTATTCTTCAGGTCATATTGATTTCTTTTTTTTCTTTTTTTTTTTAAATAATATGTTACATGTTTAAGTCTTACCAAATATTATAGGAGTTTTTGCTGGGCTGTTTGTCTTAAGCACAGCCATCATTTTATAGATTAAACTGTCCTTTTGTGCAAATTCCTTCTCATCTTTTATAGACAGCAGAATAATTAAATGAATTTAATTACTTTTCCTAGAATAAATCACTATATACGGAGATGATGAAAGATTTAATAAAGATATTTCCTCCATTAGGGACTAGTTCTGCATTCTCTACTATGAATAGCATTTACAAAAATAATGCTGTTCCCACTCTAGTCAATAGGACTGCTCACAAGGGTTTATAAAGTGTGCATTGTTTGACCTCATCCTTGCTCATTAATGCCTATAAAAACTCCATTAGACTACTTAAGAAAAAACACATAGAAAGAGAACACTAATAATTTTTGTAATACTGCACACAAACTAAAAAAAAACTCGCTGGCAATGCTAGAGCCCTCTGGATCATCATCTCAGTCTTGTTTTGTTAAATGCTATTATCTCTAACTGCAGTGACAAACCTCGAGCAGCGGAAATTTTTTGCAAATAATTAATGGTATATAGCCTTTTTTTCCTGCTGGATAAATTACCTATGAACACATTGTGACTTTTACTGTAGATTAAAAATATGCATGAAAATGCCACAGGTGAATTATTTCAATTCACTGCACCCATGGTTATATTACCTTAGTCCCATGCTATAGCTTATTTTCCTGATGAACTGACTTGGAAGAATCTTTATGCCACTGCTTATGAGATCCTGACCAGATAAATAGGCGAATAGCTGCACTGGTCGGCTTTACCTTATGAATACTGTCAGAGTTCTTCCTCTTTCCCTTTTACTTTCTTTCTTAGTCTGCACCTAGGTCTCAATGAGTGTTTTGCCTTTTCTTCCATCTCCTTACTCTTTCCATCTCTTTTTGACACTCCTTATTTTACCAGACCCTTCAGTCAAGACCCCAGTCTGTGCTACAGGAGTCTCTCCACTGATTTAAATTCTAGCCTTTGGTGCTGATCCCAGGCTCCCTCCACTGACAGCAACAGACCCCAGCTTCTCCACAGGCAGGACGTGGCTCTTCTTCAACTCCTCCACTGTGCCAGATCACAGCGGGATGTCCTTGGATTACTAATATCAGTTTCCAGCATCTTTAGCAGAGTTGCTACACCGACAACATTTTATAATCAGTTTTCATATTTTCCACCCTGATCTGCAATCCAGATGACATTTTCTCAGTTAAATATTCCTCCCACAAAGGAAGGAAAGAACGCACGATCTTTCACCCTCTGAAAAGTCACTAATCTCCCTTCTCCTGACCAAAACGCATTAGCTCTGGCACCACCACGGCACAGGGGACCCGCTGCATCTCAACGCAAGTGCTTCTTGTTCCCACTCTTTGTTCCAAATTTTCTTCCCTACCCAGTGAAGATTCCTCATCTGACTGTAATTTCCCAAAGTAGTAAAGGTTGAAGGACAGGTCACAGGTCTCTGCTGCAGCAGGGGACCAAGAACCAAGATCTTCCTGTAGTCACTCTGAAAGTCAGATGCCTTGGCAAAAGATGCACCCGAGCTAGAAGCCCACAGGACAGAAATACACCATGGATGCTCGAGTTATCACGTTTAGCCTGCTGCAGCAACTGCTCTCACACAGGACTTGAACAGAACAGAGGTGGTGGCTGTTTCCTACAGAAGAACACTGGTGCAGCAGCTCATTCTGATGACTGTACTGTAAGCAGACTCCTATGCAAATATTTAATGTCCCATGATAAATCACACCTAAAAAATGCTGCAGAACCTACCTAACCAGATTAATGGGGTCAGGGGAAATCCATCAACACAAAACGGAAAGGAAAGGAAACTATAAAAGCAAAGCAAAATCTGCTATTTGCGGCAGTTTTTGAAAATCAAAACCTTTGATTTTCAGTTGTCTAAAGAATATTGATGATTAGTGGTTTAGTTGGAAATTATTTAATGTAAACACTAAATTGAAGGGTTCAATCTTATTCAGCCTTTATACAATATTTTGAAACTAAGCTGCAATTTCTACCACATGAGGCATAAAATCAATTAAAGAATATTTATGCTCCAGCAGACTTGTAACTACACTCCTTAAAGTTCAGTCACTTTGTGTTTTAATACATTTTTGTTAATTTTCCAATCTGAATCTGGTATTCATTAAAGATGTGTAAATGTGGTTTCTTTCCAAAACCATTTGGTCTTCCTGGTTCTTCCTGCTAACGGGGTCTATGCTGGTCTGAATCTTACCCTTTCACAAACATAATACACATGTTTTATTAATATGGCTACTTCCATTAGCAAAACTATCTAGGCTCTGCCTATTTTGCATTCAGTAATATTATGCCCTTCAACAGGTCAATTGCTGCATTGGACCATCTATATTGATAAGGTTTGGAACTGAAGGCTTGTGAAGAGGAAGCTTCTCTGACATGGATGCAGGATAGGAATGGGAAAAAGGGATTACGGTCCATTTCGATGGTATCATGGAATGGAAGAATATGTGCTGGGCTGCCTGATGCTAATGAAAGAGTAAATCTTCACCATTCCCTACCCTTTGTCACTCAGCAGCCCATCCCTGATAAACCAACAACTGCTTTAAGTGAGTTATCTTTGCACAGGCAGAGTACTAAATCATGTATATACAAACGTGGGGCCTGAGCGCACCTCTTGACTTCCTTGGGGAAGGTACCCCATGTGTACATAAGGAGGTTGAGGAGTGATTCTGAATCCTGCAGAGGAGTAGGGACTGTTCAAAGATTAAATCAAGCCATCTTGAAGTTGAGGACTTTTTTTTAGTTAGCTATAGTGATGCTTCAGGGTCTCACTTCTGAAGTCCATACAGGGAATCATGCCTACATGTCTACTATTGTTAGCAAATGCTCGAGTTTGGTGAGAACAACAGTTAGAGATAATTCCATTGAAGCAAGCAAAAATATATTTCAGATGCCTGTATAATTCCTCAGGAAGCAATCAAGACACTCCTCTTGTCACGAAGCCTTCAGAGAGATGTGGGATGCCTGAGTAAAGCGTGAGGGGTGAAGAAGACAAAGGATTCTGTGCTCAGATGTTTGCATTCTGAGACTGACTATTGAACAAAATCTATTGTATGATGACAATTCGGATGACTGCCAGTTTCCATTTCCCACAGAAGACGCTGGCAGTAATAAGATAAAGGGTACAGTATCCTTCTTCACAGCCTTGCATTCCTACCAGGCTGCCACTGATACACCCCAATGAAAAATAAGGCCAAAATGCCATGAAGACTTAAGCTACCACTGTAAGGTGGTTGTGGGGGGAATACTTTTGGTAGCCAAGTCAATTTATGCTGGCTTGACATTTTTGTGACATTATGGCCTACGGCTTTCATTTCAACTTCAAGATTCATGAGACCTGAACCCTAACACAAAACGCTAACAATGTCCTAGCGGGCTCTCATCGCGACCAGTGCAGCACATACACTCTTCAGTGGGAAAACTGCTCTACCTACACTGACAGTGAGCCTGGCTTGAATAAAAAACCCTTAAAAAGTCACAAGTGATATTAGTCCCATGCCTTGGTGAAATTATTTTTAATCTTATATTAAAAACATCAATCAAATATCAGTTTAATAACATCTATTCTATAGAGCAATACTTCAGGCTGTTAGAAAGGACCATGCCAGAGACACGCACTGAAGCAAGAGTGACAGTCCAGCAAAAGCAAGCTGATTTTTCTATGCATTAGGATACAGAGCTCAGCACTTGCATAATATTTCTGTCCCCACCTTTGTTTTCTGAATATAGGAACAATAAACAATCCTAACCCATGGCACCATTCTTCAGTGCCTTTCCTTGACATTCACACCCTGTTAAATGCATTATCTTGTAAAACATACACCTGCAACGGCTCCAGATGCTTATGGCCTGCAGCGCCTTTTTCAAAGATCTTTTTGTGTCAAGCACAGGATTTTTAGTTTTATTATATGTGCATTATTTATAAAGCACAAAAAGGAGCAACCCTTTTTCCTGACCTACCCCAGTTAAACCCAAGCTTAGGCTAATGTTTTTCTATTTGACTTTTTTAGGGGGATACAAGAATGTAGTATCTCAAACTAAAAATAAACAATAAAAGAAAAAAATCCATCATTCTTCATAAGGGATAAGCTGGAAGGCATTACAAAGAGTAATTTATGACAGGTAATTGCTCTCATACCAAAGCATGCTTGTATTTGGGTTTTTTTTTGTTTGGGTTTTTTTTTACCACAGCAGAAAACATCAGTTTTAGCACCAGCTCCCCCTTGGGGTTTGCCACATGTCTAGTGGCAAACTAGACCTTAATTCCACAGCATGCAACCCACCACTTCCTAGGAAATGGCAGGTACCAAGAAATACTAGGATGAGGTGATTTAAATGATAACAACTTTGTTGAACTTACCATGCATACAGTAACAGATCTTATTCATAATCCATCTTTAATTACTTTTGAAAGGTCCGTTTGTGTGACACACAGACTGACATGACGTCTGTTATGGCATGCATACATCACCCCTTCCACGTCTCCGGTCTCCTGAAAATCAAGCTCTCTACCTGCCATTTGCTATACTGCCTAAGTTGCAAACCAGCTGATACCAGGACATTTTTTGTGCATTTTTGATTGCATTACTTTCTATAACTGTAACACTACGGCATTGCTGGAGTTCTGTACCGTGTAACACAAGCCTGGTTGTTTCCCACATATCAATTTTAATAAGTTTAAGAAGTTTTCTTTTTTACAAATGATAATGCTTGAAAAGTCATTTAAAAAATCTAAGATGTTGAGCATAATTGTGTATATGGTATTTTTCCTTTTAAAAGAACTTGTGGGCTTTGTAAATAGAGGAAAAACTTTAAGGAATCACCTGTGATAAATACCAGACATAAAATTAATGACTTAACCAGGAAAAGAAACAAAACTATTAATGTTAAAATTATGCAAATGGCACAAGTTGATACAGTGGCAGGTAACACGTCTGTCCTACAGATTGCAGACTTATCTGTAAACAGCACTCAGTTCAATACAGCTAAATCTAAAACACAAGGACCAAGAACACTTTCAAAGTACAGGAAGTTTCTAATGGACAACTGAGAATTCTGTTATAGTAGAAAAACTTTAAAAAGAGAAAGATCTGCGAAATTAGTGAAGCTTATCAGTTTGCTAAATTCCTGTCTGATTCTTGAAATACTCTGCTCTCCTCCAGAGTTTATGAATTATAAATAGCTGCAAAACAGTAATTATATTGTAGTTAAGTATTTATACTCTCACTATGTGTTTTTAGTCGTTTTGTAGAAAAATCATTAAATCAGAATTAAAAAGTGAGTGGTACCAGCAGTGTACTGTTCAAATGCAATCATACTCGGTGACAAGGCTGTGATTCCTGTGTGGCTTGGATTTGGTGAAAGTGAAGTGGGCAGAAAGTCAAAAAATGAAATTACTGAAGTATGAAGAGAGGAAGAAATGCAGGTAAACCATCAGGGTAACAGATATAAGAGGAAGGACATGAGGGCATGAAAGGTAGTTTAAATTTTGAGCAGTATTATAGGGTGGTGTTTCCTGGACCTGTGAAAGTCCCAGTTCACCATGAAGCGTCTCTCACTGCCTCAATAGCAAATCAGAATAAATGAGACATATGTCTATATTCCTGCTTGCTCCTGTTCCCCATCTCCTAGATGCACACGTACAAGGACGGTGTCGCAAACAGAGCACAGAATTGGGGAGCAAAAATTCTTGATTCTCAGCTCATCAGACATACTCATCCCACAGTCTTCTTCGGGACAGTGGGTGACTGAAATGTGCTCCAAGAATTTTTAGGTTGATAACAACACAGAGAAGAAAAAGAGAAGAAAACCAGGTGGGATAGGAGTGGACTGGGGCAGTCTTACTCATTACTGTAGGTAGACTGAAAAGCAAGATATTGTCCTTTCAGAAACAGAACTACATTTCTTTAAAGAATCTGCTTATAAAGCCTTGCATGTTATAAAACTATCAGATCTGATCCCTGCACCTCCTGCCGAGTAGACCACTTTTAAATTTCCCACAGTGTGGGGATTACAGTGAATAAATTGCAGGACAAAGCCACATTTTTCAACCAAGGAATCTAACTGTTCAGACTTTCCATTGCCTTTAGAAGACTTCTATAGAGAATTGACCATTTCACAGCATCATGAAGGCAAACACTGGAGTAATTTGTAGAACACTGTTGGTATACTGTACATTCATATTGGAGTACAGTATAGGATATCAATAATATTTGTAGGGTCAGATGAGAAGCAGGCCAAGTTAATGAAGCTATTGAATAGGAAAAAATAGAAGCTCCAGGCAGGCAATATGACAAAATTCAGTATATGCCATAAGGAAACAAGCAGAGAACAGAACAGTGAGAAAAACTAATGAGGTGAAGAATAGCTATGATTACAACATCACCCCTTAGGACAGGGTTCCAGTTGTACAGTGGGCTGCACAAAATTGTTTATTATAGGCTGCAACTCGACAAATAACGTTGCTTGAATAAGCCAGTACTGCTGTACATTTTTATTGTAGTTGGTAAAAACGTGTGCTGAATGACAGCATGAAATCCTTTGCAGGAAGAAGAACTGGAATCCTCATCAGCACAGTATCTACATTGTGCGACAAGAAAAAGGTTAACATATGAACATCCATTTCTTGGTCATCTGTAAAGCATGGCTTGATGATCACTGCAGCAGTGTCAAAAGATGGGAAGATGTTGTACACTCAAGGCTCAAGGAACAACTAGAAAATATATTTGAGCAAAACCAAGACAACAAAGAGTGAGCAAGATGCTAACATACCCCAATGAAGAGAAAAGTATTTCATGTGGAACGGTTAGTCAGCATGGATGCCTCTGGATATTGTCTGCAGAAGTTAATTTTTCTGGAAAGCACACTCAGATATTCTGTAAATCCCAAAACACAAGCAAACTAATTTAGATATAGTATGAGGTTTGGCACCAGGGAAAGAAAAACTTTACAGTTTATGGAACTGTCTGACAGTTTCTAGGCAGAAAATAATGGGTTTGGAGAATTTTAAATGCTGTGGCAACCGCAGGTCAATGTCCTTCCCACCATTTCTGCCTGGTAACAAGATGTCTCAGAAACAAATTAATGCCACTAATGTAACAATCCTCTTGAAAACAGTCTGACTCCAAAAGAAAAAGTTGCCCATCTTGTTTAAGCATTGAAAAAAAAGGGTTTCAACTTGTCAAAAAAGCCTAACCTTAGAACAAGAATTTCTTCCCTAAGCACAAGACTGACCGAAACAATCCATTTCAAAGCTACGTATGGCCGGCAGCGTGGTTGTGGTACCTTCCTGTGGACTGGGACTCGTGAGTCCAGCTCTTTCTCTGGACTCCTGCCTAAGTCTGCTTCTGACGTGAGTGGTTTGCTCATCATCAGCGTGGATAACCAAAACCAACTGCATGCCAATATGAGCCAGAGCACTCCCTTTATGTGCCACGACCACAACTTTGATATGCCATAATAATGCTTTCCTGATGAGCTATAAACACTTGGGATTTATCTTGAATAGAACTGGAAAGAGTTCAGAAGTCTTGCTTACTTGCTAAAGCAGGGATGGCTTTCTTGGGAAAAATGCAGATGCAAGTGGTGTGATAAAACTGGAGGTAAATGGATGATTTACAGGTTTCTCAGACTAATAAAATAGCTCTCCTGTAATTATACTTAACGTAAAAACCTCAAGACCGTTAGGCATGCATTTTGCAAGGCAGAATAGCAAACGTGACAGAGCTGGGCACTGCGTAACAGGCTTTGCATAACAACTCATGAAATCATCACTGCTCAATTTTTAGTCAATTTTGCCACATAGCATGTGATTTCCCAAACTGCTGTATCCTGCAAGCAGAACGTGCAGTTCATGATTTGCTGGCTCTGGGAGCTGAGCTAACCCCAAATTTGATGGAGAGTCATGAGTAGGAACAATTTAGTTGTTCT
This sequence comes from Platalea leucorodia, assembly GCF_965183815.1. NCBI lineage: Eukaryota > Metazoa > Chordata > Aves > Pelecaniformes > Threskiornithidae > Platalea > Platalea leucorodia. The sequence goes on from NC_138826.1 coordinate 93,864,311, forward strand.
CTGGGGTGAAGAATGGAAAGAAAAAGGCATGTGTTCATTAATGCATTGCAGTGCTGATCCACCCTTTAATTCGGGGAGTGGAGTCAAACAATTCCTCTGCCTCTCTTCGCATGGAAATCTGAATTTGTCTTTGGACGATTACTGTAAAGCAAGGGATACTCCCACAGCATCTGAAACAAAGGCTAGTCATGTTGGAGGAAAGACATTCCCTGATTTCCACAGACATTGGGTGAGGCTCAAACTTTTATACACTTTTGGAGTGAGCTAACTGAATAAACGAGGCAAACTGTATTGGCCATTATTAAGGTTTAGTATTTAGCGGCAACAAGAGTATCAGAGTGAGTTAATCTTGCTAGAACTTTTTACAAATGCAGAAATTCAGCCCCAATATTAAAAAATTATCAGAATTCTGTATTTCTCAGTAAAAACATTCACAACCTCTGGAACAATAATGAGCAGGAACTCTTTTTATTTGATAAAATGTATATATACAAATCTATCTTTTACATGCTTGTCAAATTGACATTTGCTTGCATTCCTTGTTTGTTAGATCTGTTTTAAAAAGTAGAAATAAAAGACTTCAGAATGTCCTGGGTACTGCAGCTGAAAACAGATTTTGAACTGAAGTAAATCTGTGTCTCTTTAGTGAAATGAATAGACCCCTTCAGTCTGAACCAGCTGAGCACCAACCCCTTTTGGGCTGTTTTCTGGAAACACTTCAATAGAATTCATTCCCAGGGTAAATACAAATGTTATTGTCCTGGGCTGCTGCTGTTGGGACAAGACTAGCATCCACTGTCTTTGAATTTAAAACTCGCTGGTCATTTTCCTGTCTGCATTTCTGGCAGACACAATACGCATTTTGTTCCAGCAAAATTACTATCTTTCTATGCTTTGCCAATTTTCTCCCTTACGGGTTTTTTTTTTTTGGAGGGGGGGTGATTTCCCCCCTCCTTTCCTTGGCTGTCAAATTAAGGCAGGCAAGTCAGGCAGTATGGGGAGGGCTAGCTTGCCCCTTGAAGCTGATGCCAGCCCCACGGATCAGGCCCGGGGGACGCTGCGGGCTCGGGGGGTGCGGAGGCGATGGCATTCCTCGCATTTTCCAGGGGAGCACGGCACCCTGGCACAGGCTGGGCCTGCGCTGGGAGCTCACTGCCACACCAGAGGTCTCCAGCATCGCGCTGACTGCGAAGTGCCGCCTCACGCCTTTCCCTCCCAGGAGAGGGACGCGGTGAAGTTTTCGGTGCTTCTCTGGAAACTGGCCGGTGCTGATGCCGTGACAGCGGGAGCGCAGCATCGCCGCTTCGTGAGGAAGCCCCACCGGGCACACACCGCCAGCGCAGACAGAGAGACCACGGATTTTCCACGAGGAAATCATCACAAGTTGTAGCAGGAGGAGGGGAGCTGCGGTGCAAGCGCCCTGCCCGCCAGCCCCCCGGGCCCCGGCCCCGGCCCGGTCACTGCCCGGGCCCGCCGCCAGCAGGTGCCCTCCCCACCCGCGACACCGGCTCCGCGGGGAACTTCCCCGGGCTGCAGCCCCCGCCGCCCCACACCCGCGCCAGCCCCCTACTCACCGGTCTCCCCATCATCATCATCTTCCTCCTCCTCTCCCTCCTCCTCCTCCTCCCCCTCCAGATCCAGCAGCACGTCTTGGTTCTCCACATTCATCTTCCTCGAGTTGCGGCCCCCCGCTCCCGCTCTCCCGCCGCCGCCGCCGCCGCCGCCGGGGAGGCGAGCCCGCCCCGAGCCCTCCCTGCCCCGGAGGCGGAGCGGCGGCGGCGGCGGGGCGGGGGCGGCGGCGGGGGGCGGGCGGGGCGGCCGCCGCCCCCTTCCCGGCAGGGGGGTGCGCCCCGGCCCGGGCAGGCTGCCCGCCGCGCACAGCTCCTGCCTGAATCGGCGGATTCAGGAGCCTCCGGAGAGGCGGGCGCTAGGTGGGATGCGGGGCAGCGGCGAGGCAGCCCCTCGGTGCCACCTGCTAGCGTGCCCTTTGCTGGAGCCGTCGGAACGGGGAGAAGGCGCTTAATCCTCTTTGGGCAGAGGGAGGCAGAGACCCTGACCAACAGCGTGCTCTGTAAGCAGGCGCATTTACCTACTTCATTAATAGCATCCTGAATGATTAAAAGGGGGCAGCTGGAAAAACGTTATATTAATCATTATACGTTATAGATAACGTCATATTAATCATTGTGCGTTTTGTTCCCTTTTTTGCAGTTGGCCGTGTCATACCATTCATATACGTGATCATATCACGCCATCAAACGCCATCGTAAAACTAATTAGGGAACAGTTTTTCTTAACAGGATCCAGGGTGAAGATTTTACAAAGATTTCTCTGGTTTCATCCATATGTTTACCTTTTGAAAACTGGGTCAGAAGTGAAACCCCTGGGTCTTTTTAAAATACATCAGATTATGCACCCAAGCATTGAAGAACTCACCATTTCTAAATACTTCTGAAAATGTGAAGCCACATAGGTAAAAAAACCCAAACCAGTAAGTATTGGCGGAGTTATTTGGAGAAGGTAGCAGAAGTTGGAGGGAGAAGGCTCAAGGACTGAATAAACAGCCCATCTTCGGAGCTCTACTGATGTCTTCAACTCGGTTGACTGTTTCACAGGTGAGAGGTTGTCCTCATCTCCATCTTAGCCTGCAGATACAATCTGAATCTGAATCTGAATTCTCTCAGTGCCAGGAGGCACACAAGGCGCGAACATCGTTCTTCCACTTCGATCGGTCTGCGGCTGCGTGCTCTGGAGTCCCAAGGGCCACAGCGCAGTCTTCTGTTGGGTTTTTCCTCAAGACATGACCGATCCAGTTCCATCTCCTCCTCCTCACTTCATTACTGATTTTCTCCATCTCCGAGTTGATGCTCGTCGTTTCTGCAACTTTTTATTTTTTTTTTTTTTCCGGGAGGAGGTAGTTGGCCTCCTGCCCAACCCCCATGACTTGGAGGGCCAGTGGTTTTTCTGTCAGGGTGGCCTTCCCTTAGGCTGCGTTGGTTCGCGGCACCTTCTTCAATTTTATCCGGTGCACCCTCCACAGAGGGATCCCCTATCCACCACCCAGGGGACGCGCCTTCTAGCCGTGCAGCCCCAGCCGAAGGCCTGCAGATACAAACCAGGAGAATTTTGCAACACAGGGAATGCAGAATTGTCACTATGCAGAAATGCCGAGGGGGCAGAAGTACTCATAAAAAGGGATTTGAGCGCTCAGCAATATACCAATCTACTTACACGTATTGGTTCCAGGGGGAAAGTAGAGGTTCCTGAAAGGGAAAGACATCTGGTGGGATGCCCAGAGAGGAATGGGACTGAGCTTGAATAGTGGGAAGAAGTGGAAAAATTAATTGAAGAAATAGGGGAGTCCTGTTTGGGGAAAGGAGAAAAGAGCAAGATAAACTTTTTTTTTTTCCTGCATAAAGAAATAAATACCTTACAGTCTCTAGTTTATTGCTGATACCGAAATGGCCCACAAGACCCCGGATGTCTAAAGCGTACAGCCAAAAATCTGGCCGAAAAGCCATTTGTCAGATAAGCTTGTCACTTGCTAACGTGGTTATCTGTTGTCAAGCAGCTGTGGGTTAGAGTCACAGCAGGGCCTGGCGTTACAGCGAGTCTATGTGCAAGCACTTTCAGATAAAAATGAGTTGAGGAATTTAATTGGGATGTTTCGGAGCAACTATGCTTAGCAAAGACCCCCTCACACTGATCACTTGAAGAGAGAAGTGGTCTGCAAGGGCATAAGTGAAATCATCAGAACAGAAACCACTTCTCTCAACCTTATTGATGCAGCACCGGCATTGGCAAATGAGCGTTATCTGCACCATCTGACACTGAGCATTTTTCTCACTCTGTTAGATAAGGAAAGTCACACAGAGCTGAACTGGAGCAGGAGGGCAATGCGATGGGGGGACACCCAGTAGGGGGTACTGATGCACACTAAGGCATGTGTTTTCTTGTGTCCCAAGTCAGAAATCTGGTGTGCTGCCCTGTGACACAGCCAGTCTGCCGCTGACCATCTCAGCATGTACCTTCCTCGCTGTCACGACCACTTGTCAGGTTTTGCACTTAGTGAAGGTTACAAGGAGAGAGTGAATTATGCCGCTCCGTGCCAGGAGCGTTTACTCCATGCGCTCCGTGCCAGGAGCGTTTACTCCATGCTGAATCAGCCGCAAACACCGCATAGTTTTGATGCGTCTGGCAAACAGTTGCAGCAATACCTTTATATACCTGTACTGTGTAATAGTCAGCTGTCTTCCTTCCTTGTGGGTGCTCCCCAAAATGTGGTCCCGCTGGTGAGATCTTATTTTGTAAATGATGGGAGGAGAGCAGGGATTGTTACAGACAAGGTACAGCTTGGCTTAGGACTGTGACCTGAGATTTGTGCACCCTTGGGTACACACCAGCGGCACCATTGTTACCTTTTGTTACCTACTTCCCATTTTCACATTTCATGAATGAAAATGTAATCAGAAAGCTGCAAAGTGCAAAAAAAAGATGTGTACAAAAGAGGAGTATTTCAAAACCAGGTTATACACAAAATGTGTTTTTTTTAACTTGATCCTACTAAAAATACAGGTAGAGGATCTCTTCAGTCCTGCTCTCACTGTAAGATTTCTCCCACAATTACAGAACATGAAGATTTTGTAGGCTTCATTCAGCCTTTAATACCTGAATGTTCAATTTCATAGATTACTTCAGAGCTGAGTTTTGCAGTTACCGGAAAAGGCAATGTGAGTACTGTGTCTAAAATTCCCATAAAACTTTTTGAAAATGCATAGCTATTTGTTTTTTAACTTTATACCTGATGCAAATATTTCCATGTGTACTTTTGGTAAAGCACCAAAGCTTCAGAAGCTCGGTTTTGTTACTCCTGAAAAAACAGAGATTAAAAAAAAATAGCAAAGAAGAGGAAAATGCAACAGCACCACCCTGCTGCCATCTCTTTGTCAGACGGATAATAACAAAAGATCTGCTTAAAGAATTGCAGTTGTGTAACCTCTAGCCAACAAATAGAGTTTTTCAAAAGTCATCTGAAATGAAAAAGTTAGGCTAAAACAGATTCTTCCCCCCCCGCCCCCCCCCCCCAAGTTCAAGCATGTCTGTTTTCAGTTTTATTGAAGAAGAAGTAAAAATATTTTAACATTCCTGTAGCGAGAAACAAGAGCAGAAGTCCACGCAGCCAGTGGAAAAATTGCTTCCATGAATAAGGGTTTCATAGCAACAATAACAACATAGGTCAGGAAGAGACTAAAAGAGATTGTTTAGTCCAGTGGTGACAAAACTTTGGCACAGGCACCAAGTCTCTAACTGACACGGATCTGGGCTGGCACCAGGGTCTCTGAGTCAGAGAGCCTTTGGCAATAAATCTGGCGCTGAGCATCAGAAATGCGCTGTCGATCACTGATCTGGTCCAGCCCCCAGCCGTAAGACAGTATCCAGACATTGGTAACAAATATTTGCCGGTCATGTGCATCACAGTCTCCGGTGAGGAGTCCGTGAGGTGTCCAGGTAAGCTCTTGCCAGGATTTCACTCTTGTCAATACTCAGCCAAAATAATTTTGCAGCAATTGAAACTGTTTTCTTGTCCTTCTCCTAGCATCCATGGGAACAGCTGGTTGTTGTCCTCTTAATAATAACGTATTACATATGGAAAACTATCACCTTAATTGCTCTGAAGCTTTTCTCACCCAGCCTACACAAGGGTGCCATGGAGTCTCCATCCTTGGAGATATTCAAAAGCCACCTGGACACAGTCCTGGGCAACCAGCTCTAGGTGGTCCTGCTTGAGCAGGGGAGTTGGACCAGATGACCTCCAGAGGTGTCTTCCAACCTCAACCATTCTGTGATTCTGTGAAGGGACATCAGGTATCAGGTCCTCATCACGTCTGTTAAGCAATGACAAACTAATTTTTTGACAGGTCTTTTATACTCAAGAGCAAAAAATCACTACGGCATGATTCTTTTGTATCAGAATTTTGCTTACTTCCACCTCCATAAATTTTAGGCAAGTCTGCTCCAAGTTCCTTAAGGCCATAGTCTGTATTCTAGCTGGGCTGAAAGGAAAAGGAATGGCATATGTGATGTGTTGTTACCTTCTTCCCATCTTCCTCTTGTTAGAGGGTAGGGTCTTCTGCTGACAAGCAACCTGTGGTCTGGTTTTACAGCAGTGCAGGCCTCCTGGGCTTAACACAGGCAACAGTCCTCAACCTTACTGTTGTGGACCATGTCCTTGTTTACGAATGTAGTCCATTTTTTACATTGTTCTCGTACTTATGCAACTATATCCACTCATACTTCCTTTCTGCTGTCTTAATATTTCCATTATAAGTCAGTACCTCTGTACACCTTCTTTCATTGCCTAGCCCTTTATTTTAAGGTACAGCACCCCACAATAAATACTGTATTCCAGGTAAGAGCTCACCCACAGTGAATATGATTGCTGTACCATTTTGAATGTGATGCTCCTTCTAACATCTCCCAGAACGACAATTACTTTTTTTTTGCACCAGTTGTCAACTCATATTTCTCTTGCACTCTGCAATAAGTCTTAGATTAATTTCTGCAGTTGAGTTCTTTGTCAGGCTATTTCCCATTTTGTATTTCTGTAGTTGATTTTCTGCTCCGAAGTGGACATATTTGTCCTTGTTTCTATTACATTTCCTCGTTTGATCAACTCTTTCTCATTTGTCAAGATAATTTTGAATTCAAATGTTGTGTTTCACAGTGCTTGCAAACTGCTGGGGAACAAAATCCATAATGCTTCAACCATAGTCCTGGTAGAATAAAGACCATGAGCATCAAGAAAGCAGACAGTAAATGTGGAGGACTGGTAGGTCAAATGTAGTTAAAAAAAAAAAAAAAAAAAACCACTTAGAGGGAAAGAGTTTTGTGGGAAAGCTATCAATTATTGAAAGATACTGTATTAAGGCCACTACAGCAAATTGTATCAGTGCAGACAAAATTTGGGAAGAATAGCAGGAGACAAGTATCACTGTGTGAGGAATTCTTTAAGGATATGAAGGCTGGAGTGGTCCATCGCTGTGCGATTCATTGCAGAATGGAGAACATAGCTGTCTTTCTCTTCTGCATTCTTAGGTGGAATGAAAGAAGTAATTATCCCAGTGACCAAACAAAGTCTATTATTTCACATTTCATAAAACATTAGACTTTTTAATAACTGCTGGGATATTGTGCTTTTGTGTCTGAAAGCAGGTGAATTTTAAAGCATTACTGAAAGAGTTTGAAACTCAGTAACAGAAAAGAGACTGTTTGAAATGCTCTATCAGATAGCCTGCAAAGCCCCTGTTCTAATGGAGAAACAAAATCAGAGAGAAAATAAAAGCAAATAAAATGGTCACTCACCACAAGAAATCCCTTAAGTGCACCAAATTATTCAGAAATTTGCTGCATTAAAAGTCAGTAAAAGAAAATGTAGGAGAATGTACTTCCCGTTCACCAAACCATATATTTTTCATGGTACTGTTAAACTGGTGCTTACAATCTCTTCAAGACTAGAGAAAAATGACTGTGAGGAGTTTGGAGTTCATTTTGTTTCACCAAGCTCTTGTGTTTATTTCAGTATGACTCACAGATACGGAGAGCAGTGAAGCATTAAGGTAAATTAAAATTACCCCAAACCTGTACAGCTCTAGTATTTTTCTTTTACTTTGGTCATGTTTCCAATTGTATGTAATCTTCCCAGATTTCTTAATTCTCACTCTTGCATGCAGCCTCCAGTCTGAGATGACAACTTCAGTCTCTTTTGCCCTCTATTGAAGTGAATTGGTAATAACAATTGCCAATAAAATGTGAGCTACAATATATAAAAAAGGATATAAATAATTGATCTCAGACCAGTGGCGTGTGTAATTACTTTATGTAGAAGCCTCATAAGTGCTGCCAAGTCTTCTGCTGGCTCCTACCTATGTGTTCATTTTACCTTCTTGCACTAGCTGTCCTTAGTATGGGATGTAGACATGGTAATTATATGGAAAACTTTTTGTCTAATATTTTTAATGTGTTTAATACAAAGCTTTTAATTCTTAGGAAAGGTCTATACATCGCCAATGTATATCTAAGAATAATAGACTCAGAGTTCAAATAGTTTTCTTTTTCTAACACAAATGTTTGAACTCAAATAGTTCAGAATATTTAAATTTCGGGGAGTTAATGGGGTTATTTCACCAGGTGAATTACGAACAATCACATACAATCGTTTCATTTGCAATGTGCTATACTAGTTTTACGATACTTTAATTGTACTTACAAAAAAGCAATTTAGTCCCATATCTGTCTGGATATGCCTAAGTCACAGGAAATGACTGTAGCAAATCTTACTCATTCTTCAAGAAAGAGCATGTTCCCAGTTATCCTGCCTTACCCTGCAAGGGAACAGTAAACTACAAACATGACTATAGGTAGGTGGTATGGAAGGCAGAGTCACCCGCATGGCTTAGTTAGTTCAGGTATGGTACCTTACTAACATGACTAGTCCTTCCAAAGCCAGTGCCAGTACCTCTGTGCGTTGCTGCCCTTTGCATGGGGATATACCAAGCTGCTCAGAATTGGCCGCAGTATCTGGGCATCACGTTCAACTGATGGAGAAGGTATGTCCCACACTTGTGAGACCGCAAACAGATTTTGTCTTAGTGCTCTGAGAAGATGCAAAAGCTACATTTAGTACTGACCTGAACCCCATGGAAACTGTTAAACTAATTTGAGTAGTGTAGTGCAGCATTAGCGTGTCCAACCGCAGCCTGGATGGGAAAGTAAAGGAGAGGAGTACACACAACCCCATCGTGTAACTGAGTGTTCAGACTACACTGGGCAGTGCTATCAGTGGGATATATATTCTCAGAGTAAAAACCTGAACTTACCTTGTGACAAATATGCATATGGGAGTTTATCGATGATAAAGTCGGAAAGGGTTGTCTTGGCACAGTCAGACTAACTCATGCGGGTTACATCTCCTCCCCTAATTGTCACCATCTCCCCTTACTGTGTTTGTGGTAAGCAAAGTGCTTTCAGTGACTGCTGTTGTACATCTCCCCCACCACTTGCAAGCATAGATTGTCCATTAAAAGTTGAAGAGAGGGGAAGAAAGAGGAATTCTGAAATCAATCCCACAATTAGGTAAGTGAAGGCTTAATGTCAAAATACTTCACAGCACTTTTAAGGATAATTTGGTTCTATCCTGTGGCTGTGAAACAATCTTAAAATAACTTGTCAATAACTGTATCCTGCAGGGATGGAATAGGACTTTCTGGCTTTAATGAAAAACCTGGCCATCAAGCTTCATAAGGCTTTACTAATAGCTGAAAGTGTGAATATAAACGCACAAGAAAACACTTAGCAACAGTTTCATTCATGTTTGCGATTTTGATACTCAGCAGTTCCTCCCGACAGCTAGAGGGAAGCTGCAAATTCCTTTGGCTCCTTCTCTTCCAGCAAAAAGGAAACCGTTTGCTGCTGTTTCTGGATTAGACTTATTATATCAGGATGGGTAGCTCTCCTGCTGGGGCTGGTCTTAATTTGCAACAGTCCCTCATCTAATCTTCAGTAACATCCCTGTTGCTGGGTTGTTCCGCTGTTAGACGCTATGTCTGTACTTGCTTGTGGTCATGTAACTGGTGTACATCAGTAGACTCCACAATTCATGATGTGAGAGCGCTCCGTGACAGGCTTTAACGCTTGCTCAGAGTTGGAGGAGCACATGTGTCTGTGTGTATCAACTCCTGTTCCTCTCTGCTGCAAAAGGAAACGGTCTTGTCACCAGTCCTTCCTCCTCCTCCACTCCGTTGTGCCGTGTTGCACCTCACTGTATTTCAGCTTTACTCCAAGAAGGAATTATGCTGACAGACAGATAAGGAGAGTCCTGGTCCTCCTGTAAGATGTGGAAGGAGGGGTTCTGCTGTATGCTGGTTTGGAGCCCCAGGAGGAATACCGATGTGCTCTGCAAAGTCTCTTTATTGCACTTGAAAGAGAAATTGATCCTTTTTCACATATCTCCCATGCCTTGCAAAATGCAAGATAGAAAACCATTCTTATTTACTACTATGAAGCATTAAATATATATATATCTACAGATTGTGAGAATTTCCTAACCTCAAGGTATGAGTTGGTTTTAAGCAGCTTCTTTTTTCCCTCCCTGTGTCATTTTGCTCTTTTATTTTCTATCGAAAGCGAGCTTATATGAGCCTTAAGATGTCAGTTGGATAAGACCGATATCAGTCACCAGATAGAAGTAGGAAAGGAAACAGATAGATGTGCTGGGACCACAGACTGAGTTACCCATCCTTTGCCGTGTGTTTGACACCTACGGTGATTTTAAAGTGAGGAGTTTGCTCTGTTTGTCTCTGTGGCTTCGGCCTCCTCAGCGCAGGTTGCTGCATCGCCAGGAATGTGGATGCTTTCTGCTGCCCGGGATCCTGTTTTGTTACCGCTTCCTCCTTCAGCCACTTGCCAGAAAATCACCTTGGAAACCCAGACACCAGTTTCCATGGTCACTTGGAGGAGCATATGTTTCCTTCCATTGTGTTGGGTATTAGGAGGAGGAAACCCACAAGCTTTTTTTCCAGAGTAAGTTCGGTGGGATTGGACTCAAAGAGCTGCATCCCGACCTTATTTCCTCCATCAAATCCCCAGCGGAACCAGCAGAGCTGCAGAGTGTAAACAAGGGCAGAATGTGGCTTTACGTGAACGTGCTCACAACTGAGCTGTGAAATGACGTCTTACAAACAACTTGCCTCTGACTTATTACCAACCCAGAGAAACTGAAGAGTGAGATAAACAGGAATAAAATGGAAGCTTGTTCTCCCCCAAATGCAGGCACATAAAATTCCTTGAACAAGAAATAAAAATCTTTGAAAGCACTCACCTGATGGTTGAGGTGAAAACCAGCAGTAGCTGGTCAGACTAAAGGTATGACTGTGCCAGTATCCTGTACTCAGAAATGGCCTGGGGCTGGTTGTGGAAAAAAAGTGCAAGAAATAATTCAAGTGTTTTTCCTGACTCCTAGGTTCCTGAAATCAGCTAGCTGGGTTCAAGCACTGTAGGATCAAAGGCTAACCATGCAGATGAGGAACTTGTTGACTTCCTTTAAGGAAAAACAGAAATGTTCCCCAGGCTGGTGTGTGAAGACCTGAATCTCCTCTCCGCTGTGACCACACAGGCTGCAGCAGAAACGTCCGCACAATCAGGTATTGTATTCAGGCCGGGGGAAATACAGCAAATACATAATGCTCTTCTATGGCTTGAACTTTTCCAGGTAAAGGTTGTCACCATTCCCCTTCCATTTCAAAGCTAGTTTCCTTCTGAAAGGTGCTACACCCATCTAGTTCCTTGCAGAAACAAGGTGCCTAACCACAGGGTCCAGGATGCTGATGAACTGGTAGATCACAAAGTGATCAAGGCCATACTGTGATCCTGTGGAGTACCAGAAGATCTATTTAACACTTTGCAGCAGTTTTCCAGATCTGCAATTTGAAGCCATGGTGATTGCTTTGTGAACGGTAACTCTGCTTGTTGCAATTGGAAATTAATGTTTGAGAGCAAGAAATCTTCCTCCCCGTTTACAGATGTGACCAGTCTCAAACGTGGGTCTGAGACGCCAAATTACTACAGCTCCTGCTTCTTCATTGTTACTTTTCCTAACCTTCCATTCTGAAGGAGAATTATTAGGGAAACAGTAAATCCAAAGTCAAATATCACAAGAATATTTTCTGTTAAATTCGATGTTTCAGAATGGGGATGTGAGTGGAGACACATCACTGCCAATGCACAGAAGGGTGTGAACAGATTTGAGCTTATTTTGCCTAAGCTATGAGCTGACTAGATGCCAGCCAGCCAGTCCAGAAGCTACATAAACATGGTAGCATGCCTGATGTGTTTCTATCTCTCTCTAAGCCAATATGCCCTTGCAACCTAAAATAGCCCTGCATATTATTTCCCACCTTATTTCCCACATTACTGAAGTATGCAGAAATGAAATTATACGATTTCTGTGGCCCTTTCAAAACCAGTTTAAAGAGAATCAGTTCAGTAAATTCAGGTTGTTTGGGGCACACTTCGTCCACGCTGGATAGCCCATTAAATCACGCTAACTCTCACAGCAGCACATTCGGGGAAGCTACTGTTGAACGATCGGTCGGTTCCCCGTTAAGTGATATCCCCTCAGAACACCCGGGATGCTTCCGCTGTATTTGTATTGCCATCAGCAGCTTTGATTCCCCTGAAAGCAGCTGATGGTTTTCAGTAACCACAGCTCAAGTGAAGAGTTCACCTCTGCATTGATCAATTTTGTGCGTACCCTGCAGAGTCATGGATAGAGTTACAGCCTTTTGCTGCTAACAAGCGAGAAGAAAATCAACTCTGCTTATATTAACTTGCAAGTTCACTTCAGAAACATCTATCCGCACCTTCACTGCCTGCTTATTTGCAATTTCACCACCATATTTTTGTATCGCATCAATTAGGAAGTTGAGTTTCTAAACAGATACCGTAAATTCTGTGGAAACGCTGCAGCACAGCCTTCATCTTACCATGGGCAGGGTGCAATGAGAATTGGACACTTCCCTACACCTCAAGACCCCCCAAGAGGTTGTGTTCACTTTTAGTGATTTTTTTTGTTGGCCATACATGCCAATTGCCCTGTACGTGAACTGTTCCAGCAAAGTATAATATTAGGCCTGGTTCACTAACCTTTATTTACTTCTTTGTTAGGAGATTACCTTCTTTCTAGTTATCCATGCCTAAACTGCAAACATCAGTTTCTCTTAACCTCCCTCCCTTAACTGGACAAGACTAATATTAATTCTGTTAATTTCTGCTAAAATTGTTTTCAATAATTCATTATTTTCTGGTGCAGTTATTTAAGCAGGACCGACTTGGCTTGGCTGTAGGAATGTGGCATGTCAAACTATTTGTCACTCTTTCTAAAATGACATTAAAAATAATTAAACAACATGAAAGGGCTGTGATATTAATTGCGGAGAATTCAGGAAATGCCAAAATGCTGGCTGTCTGCACATCCTTGGTGGGTTTCCCCAGTGTATGTACTTTAGTTTACACTCCATAAAACAGCATCATGTTACTTTTTTCCCGTAAGTCTTATGGGAAAAAAACCCCAACCACCACCACAACAACAATAATAATAACAATAACAACAATATAATTACACATAATTATTATGTGGACAAAAAGGTCCACATAATAACTAGTGCTCAGGAATGGAGCCTTAGCTAGCTAAAATAAGATAATATTAGAGGCCTGCCATGGGAAGCCTTATGAATAAGTGCTTGTGACAGTCACTTCAGAGAAGGAGTGTCAGAGCAGAGCCCATAGGAAAATTAGTTGAACACAGCCCTGCACACGGACCATGGTAGATGCAGGATAACGTGGTTAAAGGAAAACACCAAGCAGTTTCTTCTCCGCGTGGGTCCCACGTTCTGCTCGATGGGTGAAGCAAGGGTCCTGTGGTGAAAATAGTATTTTATAATGTAACTGCAGTTAGTGTCAAGATGTAAGTTGCAAAAGCCTTTTCTAACTTGGAGATCCCTGACCTTAAACTTCTCAGTCTTTTCAACAGCAGTCTGTGTGTAATACAAACCGGTTTAAATTGTCCATACAGATTTACATAATTTACAACAGAGAAAGAAACTTCTATAAAATAATTTCCCTGCTTTTTTCTGTAAGTAAGTGATGGATCTCTGCCACTGAAATGCCACAGAATATATTGTATCCAGCTTTATTCTCAGTCAATGAATATAAATATCTTGCTCCATGCTGCACTCGCTTGCGTCTGCATGGTGATTTTTCTGCTTCCAAATGTGACCAGCAGCTCTTGAAAAGTCTCATCAACAATGTACGCATACTGCAGCTATCTGCGGATGCAGCACTGCTAAGTTTCCTCACATTTGCCAATGCATGTTTATGTTTTGATGGTTGGTAAGACCTGTTTAACACAAGGTCGCACGTTAGAGAAGGAAGTCGTGGCATTTTAGCTAGGCATGCAGACCAGCAGTGGGCTGCCTTGACAGTGACCTACCCTTTGCGTTTGCAGGAAGAAGCTCCTGCTGAGCCCTCCCACAGTCTCCAGTCCATCTCACCACAGATAAAATGGGTTTTGATTCATTTTCTGGGCTTGATTTAAGACACAGGAGGTTGTACAAGCCAGAAAGAAAACTCCCCATTGCTCTAGTCTGGAGGGCTGTGAACTGCACTCCAATATTTCAGGGAGGAGATGAGGATTTTAAACCTTCCCACCCCATTCCTGGGGAATGTGGGAATCCATCCATCTCTCCGTTAAGAGGGGTAGAGGAGGGGGCAGCCCTTGGTGGGGCTCACCTCTATGCTGGTATGAGGGAAATCAGGTCCCTTTTCATCCCTTCCATGCGTGTCTCTCTGCTTAGGGCCCCGGAGATCCTTCACATGTTTGTAGTGCTTCTGGCCTTGGAGGTACACCTCTGCCAGGCCCACAAAGGGCCCTAAACGTGCTTTTTCCCAGATGTTTCTATGTGAGGCCTTCCAGGGATAAGGAACAGTGATGCTCTGTGACATGCAAGAGACATCAGAGTGTGCTGCCACACTAAGGGACATCAGACAGCACTGCTCTTTAAAACTACAGCCAGACATACATGGTTGTGAGCTGAGACTGCTGGGTAGGCTGATGGTGGAAGGATCCCAGTGTAAGAGTCTTCTGTGGTCATGAGGGGAAGAAACTGAGGTGCTGAGCTGCCCCCAGCTATACGCCTGGAACTGCCAGACCGGCTGTAATGTCTGCCTTGCAGTAACATAATACAGTATTTTGGCCTGGTTTTATATTTCTTTTTGTTGAAGAACATTTCTGACTCTACAGTCTGAACTTTCAACTTTGATATATCCAATTAGTGCAAGAAGTTTTCTCTAGGAACCTCAGCCTTTTGTAAAGGTCAGATCTCAAAGTCAGTATTTCACTCTGAAAGATGGTTTCAGTGAGGTTTAGGGTGCATTAGGTTAGGGCTTGGACAAAATCTCCTTGTGGCTGTTGGTCATAACAGCTGTTTTTCATTCAGAATAAAATGTAGGAAACAGTAAAGCTCCTTCATGGAATTAGGTAGCTGAAACAAAAAGAGCTATTGCCAAGAACATAGCAATATACACCATTGTAAGGATCCCAGATAAAAGAGAAGGTTTTCTTTGGGCTGAATACAAACGCAGGGGTGTGGGCACTGTTTGATGGAGCTAGGTGTGAAGAGAAGCAGCAAAACTATCACAGGCTGACACGGAAACATCAGAAAAGCAAGGAGATCACCAGAGCAAGTATTAGGCATGTGGCTTCATAAAAAGTCTGTAGCCAGAGATGTCTTTCTGTGAGAGCTCTGCTGAAAGAATTTTGAAATTGAGAAGAAAGTGCTTGCCCTTTTTTGATAATTTTGTTTTTAGTCTTTGTACGTAAAGAGGAAAAAAGTCAGAAAAAGATCTGACTTCAACATCAGTTTTTCTTCCTGAAGGAAACTTCCAGTAAGACTCCAAACACTGAATAGCAGTTTGTATCCAAAAAGGAAAAGCATCTCTCCCCAGAATCTTGCTGTTGTTCCAGCAGGCTGGGGCAGCCACAGTCCTGCCAGGCAGAGCGGAATTCAATTGTAACCATTTAAAAATATTGCAACCATTTAAAAAAATGTAAAAATTGCAGGAAAAAAAAGAAGTAAAAAAATTAAATTGTAACTATTTAAACAAAATGTGAAACTCCTTCAATGTACCATGCCATGAATAACTAATAGGACAGTAACAAGAGCAACAGATAAATATAATTATAGCCCCTGCTAGTTTCGTACCTCAGCTAGAACAACTCCACCTCTCCTTCCCTACTTTCACACCGAGCTAGGAGAGATCAAGCGGGCAGTGGTAGCACCTCTCCATGGAGACCTGCTGTGCCCAGCCAGCAGGAGCAGGGTGTCTCGCCCAGGAGCTCCTACCTCGGTAAGCCTGGAGGAACCTCCTTCTGCCCCTCATTGTAACGCTGTTTCCAGACTAACTTGCTTCGAGTAGCAGTTGGAGCCTTGAACGCCAGGAACAGATTTTTTTTCTGGTCCCACAAGGAGCTATAGTGGGTCATGGAAGCACCATGGAAGGCCAGCCACTAGGTCTAACTGAGTTTGAGCATTTAGATTCACCTTCTTTGGTGGGTTTCTCGCCTGTACAGTAGCTTGGGCTTCCTTGAGGAAAGTCTCTTCCTACATAATCTGCAAAGCTTCCTCATAGCTTCCTCAGATGAGAAAAATCTTCCTTTCCTGTGAGGTCAAAGGGCCAGCACCCGTGGAGCATCCTTTTGACTCAACTGGTCAAAGTTTAAAGAGACTCCATACACCACGATGTATAAAAAAGGAACGGGTGGTTGTAGCAGGCGCCTTTCAGGGGACTGTGCAGACAAAATGAGTCACCAAGGGAAACTGTGTATTAAAGTGAAAGTAGGTAGGAAGCTCGAGCCTGGAAGCGCAGACTAGCAGCAGCTCCTGTGAAGTTTGTTTGTGCATTCGTTAGCCTGAGCCTTGTGGGACTAGTTAGTTCTTTAGTGAATTTCCATTTCCTAGAGCTCTTTGAAACTTTCTGTAGTTGCGTTCATCCCTGAAAACTCAGGCTAGGCTTAATATTTAAAATGCGTTTTATCATTTTTGAAGTGCCGAATATGGGAAGAGGGTGCTGACACCAACAGGGTACAGACAGAAAACAAAGCAAACTGATAATTTTCTAAACATATGGTTTCATTAAGAATGAATTACCAGATGGTTCTGGCAGCTTTAGTTATGGCCAGTGGTGCAATGCACTCATAAACTCAAAGGAGAGCCGCTATCTCTTGTGAGCAGGAAAACAGCTTAGTAGAGGAAATATTCTCAGAATAAATTCCACCAGTACAAAAGAAAAAAAAAGGGCTGCTCATTAGCTCCTAATAACAGTAGAAAACAGATGATTGTTTTAGAGAAAATAGAGTAGCCCTTGAAATTTGGCTGTTCCTATTCACATTTTGAAACGGGTATGGCCATAAAAATGTTACAGGCTTTGCATATCTGGACATTGAGAAGTTGCCTCTTCAGGAGAGGTTCCCATCAAGTAAGCCAAACTGCTGGGATCTGTGTGGCTTTTGGGAAGGGCGCGGGAAGGCAGAGCGATGGGCGCAGGCAAACCATGTCTTCTGGCTGCTTTCAGGAGCTTGGGACCCTTCAGCCCTGCCTGCCAGCACTTAGGAACATTATGCAGCTGTCCTCGTTTCCCACTGCCACATCGGCCACCTTCAGACGGTCAGTAAAGGAGCCAACTGTCTACCTGGTATTATGGATATTTGGGGTCTTTAAGGGGTCTAGATGAATCATATTGCTAATCAGAACTATAACCGAGCCCTTTCCCCAGTCGTACCTGGGATGACTTTTCATGGAGACATAGGTAATTTATTAACTAGTGTTCCTTAGGGTCTATAAAATGGTGCATGTAACAGTGGTACTGCGATGGCGTGTGTGAAAATGGCATTCGTAAGCTGCTTCACGCCTATAATATGTCACTCACCGCTGTGGGAAGCAAGCTGTTACTAGAAAGCCTCAGCAGATGTTATTGCACTCTCCGGGGGAAGCGATGCCATTAGGCATTTCGGCTGGAGGAAAAGGCCATTATGCTTCAGAACTTATGCTTTTCCAGTCCCACAGAGGTTAATAATTCCCAACGATAATTTGGTTGATCTTGATCTAAGGATTACAAGACACCGCTAGGCTAAGAAACTCTCTCAAGATCACAGGAGAAATCATTGATAGACCAAAGAACTGCAAAGGAAAGAATCCAGACTCACAGGCTGGTAAAGACGAGTATGTTTTAATCACAGACTACTTGTGCCTGTCTATAAAAATGGATCTTTATGGAAAAGGTTAGCTGAATAGTCCAGGATTAGATAATTAGATTCTCTAGAAAAAAGAAAACTCCTCATTAGCTTTGGATAAAATCTTTTTTTGGTGTATAAATTTTTCCACAAATAACATTAAATACATTATCAGCGACTGCGGGGGCAGCGTGTGTCTGTAGTACCAGCATGTGTTTACAGAGAAATTCTTAGGGAAAGCTCTTCAACCAGTATACATTGAAGTAGCTCCAGTGGCTCCAATTGCATTAGGAGACTTACACCTGTCCAGTATGTAAGTATATGTCTGTGATCAAGAAATATACTTAAATTGCTACTGAAAGGAACTGAAAAAAATCCTAATACAAATATAATGTTTTACTAATAAGATTAATAATATAAAATTGTCATGATTTTATAAGAAAGAGCACATAGTTATTTCATCGGGCACTACTTAGTCTCCTGATCCTTGTTTGAAAGAGTCACTGCTAGTGTGGAGCAATTTCCACTGCTGTATTTAGCGATATACGGCAGTCATGTTAGTGCAATTAAACACACATTCACTCATGCATGCCCGGTGTAGGCACTAATAGCCACTTTAACTGAAGTAACTTTTAGCCATAATTTATATGCAGCCCTAGGGTAGCTCATTAGTTCTCTCTCATTGCTATTTATATACCCACGAGCTTTGTCAAAGAGCTGGGGATTGTTTAGAGCTACCTTTGAAGCAGACGGCAAGCCGCGGGAGCGAGACCCAGAGCAAGGCGGGCAGCCTCCGGGGGGCAGCATCCTCTCACGTACCGCCGCCGCCCGCCGCAACCAGCACACAAGTGGCGGCAGTTAACGGGGGGGGGGGGAGAAAAGAAAAAAAGGAAAAGAAAATAAAAGGAAAAGAAAAAAGGAAAAGAAGAAAAAGAAAAAAGGAAAAAAAGAAGAAGAAAAGGAAAAAAGGAAAAGAGAAAAAAGAAAAAGAAAAAAGGAAAAGAAGAAAAAGAAAAAAGGAAAAAAAGAAGAAGAAAAGGAAAAAAGGAAAAGAGAAAAGGAAAAGAGAAAAGGAAAAGAAAAAAGGAAAAGAAAAAAAGAAAAAGAAAAAAGGAAAAGAAGAAAAAGAAAAAAGAAAAAAGAAGAAAAGGAAAAAAGGAAAAGAAAAAAGGAAAAGAAAATAAAAGAAAAAGAAAAAAGGAAAAGAAGAAAAAGAAAAAAGAAAAAAGAAGAAAAGGAAAAAAGGAAAAGAAAAAAGGAAAAGAAAATAAAAAGAAAAAAGGAAAAGAAGAAAAAAGGAAAAAAGAAGAAGAGGAAAAAAGGAAAAAAGGAAAAGAAAATAAAGGGAAAAGAAGAAAAAGAAAAAAAGAAAAAAGAAGAAAAGGGAAAAGAAAGAAAGGAAAAGAAAATAAAAGAAAAAGACAAAAAGGAAAAGAAGAAAAAGAAAATAGGAAAAGAAAAAAGGAAAAGAAGAAAAAGAAAAAAGGAAAAGAAAAAAGGAAAAGAAAAATGGAAATGAAGAAAAAGAAAAAGAAGAAAAGGAAAAAAGAAAAAAAGGAAAAGGAAAAAGGAAAAGAAAGAAAGACAAGAAAGAAGGAAACAAGGAAAAGAAAGAAGGAAAAGAAAAAAGGAAAAGAAAAAAGAAAGAAAAAGAAGAGAGAAAAATAAAAAAGAGGGGAAAAAAGAGAAGAAAAGAAGAAAAATAAGAGGCTTGTTATACTAACAGGTTGGAGTTCTTAAATGTTATTCAACAGAGCAGGTTAGGTGATGTTTCTCTAGGAAAATAAAAATATGTATTTAATTTTTGTTTTAAAGCTCTGGAGGCCTTTAAACAATTAAAAAATATTAGACATTTGTTGGCATTTTAATGTAAATTTGACCACACACAATGTAAGGAGGAAAACGTTTTGTATGGTTTATATCCTTATGTATGCACTCTGTATTTGAATATACTGATTTATTTTCCCTGTGTGTAATTTCCTTTAGTAAACAGGATTTAGCTCAGAACTTACACTGAATAAGACTGCTTTGGTATTTTTTCTCCTGCAAAGGATTAATACGCAAGAAAATACACAAGTGCTGGTCACATTTTGGCTCCCAGTTATTTATTTCAGTGCCTAGTATATGATATTTCAAAGAGAAGAAAAGCCTTCACTTGCACAAATGAACGTGTAGTACTGAAATACTGGGTTTGTGAACCCAGCCTGTGGGGTGCGACATGGAACAGGGGTGCTGTTCGCTGCACGAGAATCTGAGAAACTGATTTCTGGAAAATTGTTCCCCAAAATAGGCGGTGTTGGTCCCAGGGAGTCCTTTCTTGACATCTGTGTACTGGAAACAAATTTGCAATGAGGAGAAGCTGCCCTGGTGCAGTGTACTCAGGGAGTTTCCATCCATTCCTTGTGCTGATCCTCATACTGAGAATTAAAAAACAAGCACAATTTAACAAAGAGAAAATAAAGACTGAAATCCTGAACATTTCTGTCAACTTCAAACTTTTTTCTTAGATTTACCTTCTTCCCTTTCCGACCTTAGCCCACCAAATCCACCCCACCAAGGAGAAAAAGGCATTACCTGATGTTTTTTTTAAAAATACATTGTGTTTTTTTCAGCTGGGCCACTCTAAGTTTCATTCAGTACAGCTGAGTGGGAGGAGGAGGGTACAGGCGAAGCTGCCAGGGAGCCTATAGTCATTCCTTGAGTTTCATTCCCTTAATGCTGTTAGAAACTCCCATTCAGAGACGCGTGTCCTCCCTTGTCCTGCTGAAGCAAGGTCTGTCTGGATCTCCCAGTGGAAAACCAGAAGTGCTGAAGTTCCAGTTTGCCGTGGCCAGCTCCTCTCAGTCCCTGGCAAGCCCCTTCCTCGACCCTGACGTGCCCATTCCCCCCTCTTCAGCATGGACACCCCAGGGGCAGACAGAAAAGCAGCTGCTTCCACCAGCTGGATCTCGGTGTAGGCTGATTTTACAGAGAGGGAGGGGACCTCCACTATGGAGAAGCACTGAGTTAAAGTAATGGCAGATGAACTCCTCCAGCAACTTTCCTGTAGCAACAGATAAGGAAGCAGAACTGTGCAACAACATTTGGGGCTTTTGCTCATTTTTTTGCTTTCAAATGCAAAAACTGGGTCCTGACTATGAGTCCCGTGTGTGGATAACGTGCTTTTGTGCTGAGAGTGGCGCTTAGAGGCTGTGTGTTCACTGTGCTTTCAGTTTAATGTATTTTCCCCTGTCTCTGTCTGCAAGGGGCACTATTATTTCCACAGAAGATAATAATCCAAAATGGAGGTTATCCTTATCCAGCATTCCCATCTTTGCCAAACACTTAAGTAGAAGCAGTGGCCTTAATTAAGAGAAGAAACGGGGTCCCTATGGGGGACCCATATGGGACCACATTTCACTGTGAAAGCAATCTCCGCAAGTTCTGTGTGCTGAAGTAAAGTCACTGGATTCAAAGTGTTTGTATTTTAGAGTCTTCTTCCTCTACTCAGCCACACGAAGTGCATTATCTCTGTTTTCATTGGGACAGACTGGTACTTAATCTGACTCACTGGACTGCAAAGCCATTTGTAAATAAAAGGAATTCAGACAGGATGCAACCATTACGCAGGAGTGATTCAGATGTTTGATTTTGCCTCTAAGGGAAATGATGTCTCATGGGCTATAAAAAAAAAGAGGAAAGTTAGTGGTGCTCACATGTCCTATGCTCTCTCTCAGAGTCCTCGCAAGGCTTCCCTCTAGCACAATACAAACCAGAGATGATAGATTGAACGTGATTCTACTTTGAGTGTAGAAATAAGAGGCCCTTCTGTATTTAACTGGATGGGAAAATATTTGTTGTTACACATTTTGCACCTTCACACTAGGAAGAGAAGATCCATTATTCTGATCATTCGAGTGTAAAGTTTTGAAGATTTGCCTAGGTTTGAGACTGGAGTATTTATTCTTCACTTTGTCATTGGTTTTGCTTTAATTCTGTCTAAGCAAATAACTGTCTACAAGTACTGGGGAGACAATCTAAGCCCAGGACACTGACTGTTGAACAGGCAGGCTTCCCCCTGCCCAGGTTACCTACACTCTTGGAAACATTTTGTGGGCAGAGCTCTTGCTACCATTCCTATACTGAAAAATGGTGCTTTTTCATGATGAAAAATACAGATTCCAGATTTCCAGAAAAGGAATGGTATCGCTAATTTCATTGTTTACGCTATAACCTTCAGCAGATGCAAGCCTTTTGGTTTGGAGTCACACCTACTTGTACTTTTGACTGCTATGAGTTGAGTTTGAAGTAAGTCGAGTTAGCCTTACCATACCGATTCTTCCCCACCTGGCAGACGCAGTCCAGGATTTTGGTGGCATTTGGGTGAGAAACCTGGCGACAACCTTGAGTAGTTGGTTGCCAGCTGACTCGTCTGTTGGCGTTAGTGTGCAGCCTTGTGTGAAGGCTGTGACTGGAAATGCATTTACGTCGTTGCAAAGGAATGTAACAGGATAACAGGTTATAGCTATATTTTTCTTCAGTCATCTTTGTCAGGGATTGTACTATGTTCGCTGTCAGACTATTGCAAAATGGCATATGTTATTAATCTAAGTATATTAATATGAGAACATGTATTAGACACTACATCATTCCAAAGGAAGGCTTCCTACAAAGCTAGAATTTTGTGTGCTTCTGGCTTTTGCATCCCATTTCTGTTCTCTCCATCACCAGAAGCAAGATATACCACCTCTGATAAGATCTATTCTGGACTCTGTGAGCAGTTATAGTGCTTCTTTGACTGCTGAGTGAGAAATAGTTCAGCTAAAAAGCTGAATACATTATTGGAATTAATACTTAAAAGGTAAATAAGATTGAGATTTCAAGATCCCAGATATGCAGCAATGCCTGTTCTGGAGAGTTTGCTTCAGTTGCTCAGAGTTTGCTAGATCTCTCTCATTTATTTGTCACAGTGTAAACCCAGGTAAACAGTAGGGTTTTTTGATTTACAGTAAAGCAAGACAGAGCAGCATCTGGCTAAGTAACTATTTTATTAATAGTAGTAGTAGCATATATGTTAGAATATAATTCAGAAGTTACACAGCTCCAGAGAGAGAAAAAGCATTATTAAAAGCACATTCCTTGCCTACAAATGCGACATTCTGCTTCCATTCTGTAAGAGACTCTGGGTGTGTTTATACTGCTGCTCTTCAGAGCCCTGCATAATACAGTAGATTTTCAAAATAACTAGTTCCTTTTCAAAACTTGCATACACACATAGGTCAAGCTCTCATATCTAGGTGGAGAGATGTAGACTGGAATAAAATTTACCACGTATAAACTTGAGATTCCTGTATTTTGCAAGGTTTATTATTTTTTCTAAGTATGTGGTATTTTTTTATACACACACACACACACACACACATACGTGCAGATTGTTCTTATTCCTTAGGAGGGATTTTTGTTCCTCACAGAGAAGCTGGGAGACGAACAAAACAGTATCTGGAGTCACCTCTTCTGGAATTCATGATTTTTATCTTTTGAGTGCAAGTCTGCTGCATGCTAGGCTGATGTCCAGTTGAGTATGTGCCTCTAAGTATGGACTGCACTTTCTTATAGAGTTAGAAAACCTGACACACATGGTTTTCTCTGGAAAACACCAATGTCTTCAGGCCAAATGAGAACAGCAAGAAGCCACATACCATGCTAGCCTGAGGAGCCTCGTGATTAAAGTAAACTGCACGGTATGAAATATCAAACAGAAATTAAATTGGCTGACTACAGCTCGAACCCTCATGCTCCAAAGACCATGCAATCTGAAGAGGTTATCTTTTTCCTTAACTACTGCATCATCTACACCAGACTTCATGAGACATGCGGTCTGAGCCAGATCATCAAAACTAAGAGCATAGGTCCCCATTCAACCAGTGCATCTCAAACCCGCTACCTGAAATCACACCTGAAGTGTGATCTAGAAGACCTAAATGACGAGCAGGAAGCTGTCTAAGCTTAACCAGTGGAAAAACAAGGCAGAAAAGCCTAACCCCCCTGCTTGTCTCTTTAGCTAAGGCATATTTCATGTATTCGTACATACTCACATTTCAACACTTCGCATACCACTTGTTCAAGAACTGAGGGAGCAGATTTCAAGTCCTCCTCTGAGTCTGTGTTACATAAATTCATGATTTAATGCACACTGTTTCCTTGATGATTTCACCCACTGCTCAAAATAATTTGTGACTGCATAACATTTTATTTATACAATAATTACTGTGATTCTCATTAGGCTTGATTCATAACTGGATTGTTTCATTGTAGTTATTTTTCCTGAAGTTAGAGTAGTTTGGTTCAGATTTTAATTAACTTTGAATTACTGGCTTCATAATTTTTCAACAAAAAGCTTAAAATCCTGCAGAGTTGTTTTCTTTCAAGGCTGCAGCATATGTTCACCAACCGTGGATGGTATGAAGTAATGTCAGATGATAAACTTGAAAGTCGCTTTGTTCTCCTTCTGATCTGATAGTCTCTGGTCACTTTTCTCACGTTGCAGTGGGGAAAAAGGCATCTACTGTCCTGGATCTCTGAGTATGTCTTCATCGACAAATGGAGAAAGTTGTTTTTTTAAGTGCCCAAGTCAAATTCAGAATGGAACAGTGTCCTAAGTCAGGGAAGATGTTTTGAAGATGTTATTTTCATTTCACTCAGTACTGATAAAATTCAAGCTCATAACTCATGCAGACATGCATACTCCTGCAGTAGAGCTGCATTTCCATCCAGCATGGTGGTCTAGCGGAGCCTCACCTTCTTGACTATCATTTTGGTGGCCTTGTTCTTGAGGTAACTTGCCAGCAGTGCTGCTACTGGAAAGTACCAGGTTCAGCCAGGTAGGTCTTCTCCATGCAAAGCTTTGAGCTATACCAAAGTCTGGGACATTGTATTAGAATACATGAGTTCAACAAGCTTTCCTTCCCTACTCAAGAACACTGAGTTCAAAGTTTTAAAACTCAGGGAACCATTTTTTTCAAAATATTTTAAGAATAATGATTACTATTTAAAGGATTATTAAGTTTTTAGTATTATGATGCTTTAATGATTAGAAGTATTAAAGTGTTATGAAGTTTTAATGATTAAATGAAATGTTAAACCACTAAGTTTCAAAAACGGAGGATGAGCACCGAATACTTCTGTGAGAGGCAACAAATAGTAAAGTCAGTAATATTAACCCTCTTTGGGTGCCTTGGCAATTACCTTGGTTCCCCATCTTTCTCTAGCAGTGTCATGGTTTAACCAGCCGAAACCAGGACAAGCAGTCACGAGAGAGAGGTCAGTGAAGCAATTTGTCTCTTTGCTTTTCATGGTCTCCTCCTCCATTGTACAGTCTGGCTTGCTGTCCAGGCCTGAGAGGTCTGGAAATGCGGACAGGCTTACCAGTTGGCTTTTGAAACACAACTGCTGTGGGCTCAGTTTTTTCGTGCAGTTTCTTCTGCCGCATCTGGACGCTGGGCCAGCCTAGCTCAGCATCTCTGGCCATCTCCCTGGCCAGCTCAGGGAAAGCTCAGCAGCATGCGCGTTTCTACACAAAGTCCTTGTGGGCAGAAAGGCACCCCTGGAAGAGTACCTGTTCTCCATCAACCTTTAACCTCAGAAGGAAGGAAAAAAATCTGTATTTTAGATTAAGCTGTTTGCAACTGTCCTATGGCAGAAAAGCAGGCAATGGTGCTCCATTACTTTCATTTGCTCACCAAGAGAAGAGACCAGTCCTCCTGTCCCTCTGGAGTCCCCAGGAAAGTTGGGGCCATTCTTCGTTCCATCATCTGCAGGCACATACTGGTGAATGCCAGGTCAGAATGATGTCAGGCATCTACACATGGGAAATTTTCTTTTTTTTCAAAGTAAAAAGAATTTTTTATTTCTTTCAACTTAAACATAATTACTAACTTTACCAATATTTGTTTTGCTTAATTTTTCTGTTTCCCATTTCAAGCACCATACGTCTGTGCGGGGCCTTATTTCAAAGGGACAATACACACTCCTCATAGAGTAGCTGCTCTTTGAAGTATATTATTAGAAAGTATTTTGATCTCAGTTAGTCATTAAAAGAGAAAGTAAACTCTGCCGCATGAAAAATTTTTTTTTTAGAAATGCCTTTTTGCCACTTTCAGAAAGCTCACCAAATCACTATTTAGATCTACATTTTAATTCTTTTAACAATACAAAGTGGAAACAATAATAAAAGCTCCTTATCTACAAATAAAGTTTAATATAGGGCTATTTCAAATATAGTGTTAAGCAGTTCTGGGCTTACAAACATATGCCTATGAAAAGAAGTTACATAATTATTAAAGAAGCTGTTGAACTGCTGATCCCTGGTGTTCCTAAATAACTGTATTTATTCCTTTGCTTTAATTAGGGCTTTCATCAGCACATGCTACTTTATTGTTTCATATTAAAATGTATGTTAGAGTCAAGAAGGCTCAGGCCCCACATTGGTCCATAATTTAGCATGAGTTATCGATTAACTTCATTAGTCAGATGAAACATTATTTGCACAAATAAGCATTTCAGGGCTAAACTAGAAGTGACAAATCTCATTCACTTTCCAATAAAATTGTTGATCTGCCAGTACTGGAATCTCAGCCACTGAATGAATAAACTCTTTGCTTCTCATATGCAAATATTCTCTTACTGCGATCTGATAGATTAGAGACGTTTTCTTACATGTAGGTTTTTCAAGGTCCAAGATTGATGAGAAGTTCTGATGAATATTATCGGCTAGGTATGACATTTAACACACATTAATATAATTAATCATTTAGGGCATGTAGGTAAATTGTGGTGTTTATAATACAAGGATGCATTGCAAAGTTATTTCATACATGGGGGACTTTCAAAGTCCCGCATGATGACATTGATATAGTGCTACTACTCTGTTATAATCTTTGTATATTATTTAAGTGTAACAAATACTTCATTCATTGCCTGCCCTAAACTTTGCATTTGGTGACATTCTTGCTGCTGTGTTAATATCAGGTCTATTAAGCTGGACCTCATGGTCCATTACCCTTTCTTTAGGCCTGACCCCATGAAGTTTAAGGGTCTTGAGCACAGTGTGAAAAAGCAAAGGGTTTCACTCTCACCCAAGGAGCTCATTAGGACTTTATAGAAACACAAAAAATACTCACACAGTACCAACATTTGCACTGAGGGATACTCACCAGACAAACAGCCTGGTGTCAGGAGGTGTTCATTGTTCTCTTTTTCCAGGCCTGCACACCAATTTAGCAGGCTAACTAAAGGGATCGCTCATTTGTAATCCCCCATTTCAGCCTTTGTAGCAGAGATTCATTTGCCAGCATCTTTTAACTTTGCTTCCTTGAAATTCCCGTTTCACTTAGGCCAGTGTATTTGAAATGAACTGAAATAGGCTGGGTAGGATTACACTTGCCAATTGCTATAGTGGGATCTGGAGGTTGCCTTTGTTTGCTGCCTCAAGGCAAGTAAACAGTCATTCACAGTACGTTTTTAAAAGACCTTTCTGCAAATCACTTATTGACTGAGGGCCAGGTTCTGCTCTGTTTACCTGCCTTGAATAATGCTCCTTTTCTCCTGGATTGCAGCTGAGTTACTGAAGGAGTAAGGCACTACAAAAGCTGCAGAAGGCTGTCAGAATCTGACCCTAACCAAGATAAGAATAAAGAACTGCTCTTCTGCCATTAACAAAACAAGTTTGCTCTTCTTGGGCCATAGTCCATCTGTCTCCCTGTCTCTACAAAGTGTCAGCATCTTTGGCAAATATCCTGTGTGCCATTAGTGGATGATAACACAGTTCACTATGGCTTTGGGTTCAGTATACAACATCTCCCTGTATAAGACACTGGATCGTTACGGCTTTTGCAGCATTCAGCCTCTGAGCACAATGATGTAGGTAGCGTCTTGACGATATTTCAAACTGGGGGGGTTTTGTATTTAAGACCCTGACATGAAAACCCGAAGTACTGATTTTTAAACCATTTTGCTTTCTTTGAAAGCTGGTGCTCATTGCCTTGGGCAGCAGCAGCAGCTTGCCGGTCAGCAGCCTTCAGTCTCATTTTCAGAACTTCCACACTTTCCATACAGTAACAACAGATTTGCAAACCAAAGGGACCCACTTTACATCAAACCTTAAAGGCTTTTTATTTTTCAGGGAAACAGGAAAATTGTGTAGATAATTTTGTCTGGCAAAGATTCCTTTTAATATTTCGCAATAAGGTATCTTTCCATCAGGAGAACCTATGGGGATTCCTGGCCATTTCCCACATTCACTGTGTGAGGCTTTGGGCAGCTGACATTGAAATAACTACAGCTTTGGCTTTGGCCAGGTGTGGGAAGCTGAAGTAAGAAAATTGTTGTTTGCACATAAATGGTATGGTGGGGTATTCCTCTTATTCCCTTATGTTGATATACATTACACTAGGAAATCAGTGGAGGAACACATGGCAAGTATTTGTTATTCTGTTTTAATATAACAGCAACACAAAAGTAGAATTGCATGACACCTGTGTATCTTCACTGTGAGCAAAACTAGTTTTGTTAGCCAACGTGGAATTTTTCTACTTTAAAAAGAGCTACCGTGTAAGTCAATTTGGTGCCATCAGTGGATACAATGTAAAATAAATACAAACAAAACAGTCATATCCCTTCAGACTCACCACAATGGATCTGGGTCACTGGCACAAGTGCAGGAATGCTGTACATTTGCTGACAAATAAGTTCATAGTCAATTCTTGGTCAATGAACCCTGCCTGGCAAATCAGGTGTGATTTATTCATGCTCACTGCCCAACATAGAAAAGCCTGTGCCCTGCTTGTTTGAGGGCCATTCCAAAGCAAAATCCTGGGATCTCCACAGCCACAGTTTGGTTATTTTTTAGTTACTATGCCATCTCCGTATAATTGCCTCAACTAGTAAGATTACAACTCTCAGAGTTCCTTAGTTCCAGCCCCCAACTGTTTCATCTCAGCTTACCTTTAACTAAGCCAAAATAGTTAAAATAATTTTGAAAGGAATTACAGTGGGGAGGAAGAGGCCAGTGGAAAATTCTGTGCCTCATTCAAAGGCAATTAAAAGAGTGAAGGGAGATGCTGAGAAGGGTGCAATTAGGTGAGGTGGTAGAAAAGGGAAGGAACCCTTGGTCATCTGGGTGACACGCAGTATGAATGGGGAATTTTTGAAGACAGCAGCCACCTACAACTTCACAGTACCTTCGACAAGTGGGAGGGCCAAAGGACAAAACATGAAACCAGTTAACAGCAGTTTCAACATAGCCTCACACAGCAGCATGTCAAAGTGCTCGTGTGAGGACTCATACTGTCTTCATTGCAAAGTCACTGAGTTTATCCTAAACAACTTTTCACAGCTGATTAAATTTATCTGGTATTGCTGATGTTTGGATTCAGGAAGATACAGAGCCACTTCCACAATCTATTTTGGCATCTCTGCTTCGGGGATGCAGAGAAAGGGGGCATGGGGGCACAGCGGCATTTAAACAAGCACTGTCATTTCTGCAGCAAATGTCTGATTGTGGCCTAGGATTTTGGCCTTTGGCCTCCAAATATATTTAACCTGAGACATGGTCAAGACACTGTAAACAGGAAGGCTCCTGAAGCTATCACATCAATAATCGGGGATTTTCACTTTGTTCTCTCAGAAGCAGTGCAAACAAACAACTGCAGAAACTGCTCTTCCAGCTGCCGTTGTTTTTAATTACAATGCAGAGGAAAAGTTAAGTCAGCAGGTAATTGAACTGAGTCCACTAGAAGTCATTGCTCTTCAACAGCAAAATTATATGGCTTGAAGGCTTGTTAGATAAATTGTAGCATAAAAATCACCAGTAGGTCATTGACGAGTTTAATGTTTCCTGTATGGATTTATTGGTATTCTTAAACAGGCAGAGGCTGTGTGTAACATTATTCTTTCAACATTTTTCAGGATAATATTTTTATATTAGATGAAATCGTTACTTGGAATAAGCTGCATCTTTACTCTGGGTTCTGTTGTGTTCACCAGAATTTCGCTCCCAGGTGCCTAGGGACTAGTCCTTGGTGAGATGGGAGAGGCTAAAAATGAGTGTCTGCTGCACACCACAGGTGCATGAAATAAAGTAATAATGTATTAAAATCTTGCAAATAGCATGGGATCCTCACTGCTGTGTTTCAAGGGTCTGTGCTCTATCTGATAGTATTGCTCAACTTCGAAGTTTTCTTCAGACTTACTTGAAATAGAAATCGAGGTTTCTAAGTAGTATCAGTGAATAGTCATAATGTACCTATGGCTAAATAAAACTCATACCGATGTTTATATCTGCATATACAGCTCTTTGCACAATGGACCATGAATAGCTGATCTCTAGACTTTCCAGTTATATTACCACTAATAATGTAAAAATAATATAATATAGTAAGTATAATATAATAACATAACAGTAATTAGGATAACTAATAGGACAACTAGAATAGGTGTAAAATAAATTTACGCTTTCCAGTGTTACCTTTATAAAAAATAAACCAGATGTGCAGCACCTATAAAGGATCATACATGAAATTCAACAGAACTCCATACAATGTGTGGTATAAGAGTAGTAGGCCTTCTAAAGTGGTATCAAACGGCAAAAAAATCGTAAAGGCGGGTTTAACCAAGACCAAAGAAAAGAGTGATTGCATGAGATCTGAAAAGGAGGAGAGATTTATTGTATGAGGTGCAAAGGTTGGGCAGGGGTCTAATAAGGGCAGATGATGCTAGGATATTACAAATGCGTCTTCAAGTGATGCTATGAAAGCATACTAAGGTACAGCTACGGGTTTGGTATCTAGGAAAAAAATAAAGGGGGAGCTGGACTTCGAATCAAAGCAGAGTAACATTTTTGTAAGTTAGACACAACAGTAAGAAAAAACCCACATTGTCAGCAGCTGATGAGGTATTGCCTGTAAGTGTCAAAGAGAAGATCCTGTAGTGGTGTCTGGCAATACTATATTTCAAGCAGCCTGAGAATAAAAAACGGCCCTCCCGTTGAGGCTGGCATGAGGACAGTCAGAAAACCACATAGCCATAAACCCTGCAAGTAATCTATTTCATGATCACTTCTGACCTTTTGAAATTGTATTCCCAACTGGAATAATAACTTGGGACATTATAATTCCCTACAAAGGGATATTTCCGGTAAGTGTTGCCCCTGAAACATGTAGGTGATTTTACTGTTTCATTTTGATGAGAGTGATTACTTGGTATTTTAGCATCAAAACCAAGTGCCGATAGTAAGATATAAGTATTCAGTTTTGTTAATGACCTTCTAGACAAAAATGATTGTGGTATTTTCAAATGAGTGCTTTCCAACCAAAAACATTTTGTCAGCAAGTGTTTGACTAGCTGTAATGACTTTAACAATGAAAAGCGAATGGTTCTTACATGATACCATTGAGATGTTTTTCATTGTTCTGCAGAGTAAAAAAATGAGACATTTAAATTATGTGAGTGCATGGGGAAGAGAGAAGAGAAGAAGTAATTGTATACAAGGGAGTAGGTGCTATGCAAATACCTGGCTAGATTACAATCTACCTTAATTGAGTAATTCATCACATCCTTTTGACTTCTATTTCAATGACCTGAGAACAGGGGTTAAATAGGGGTTACTGGGTGCAGTAATGTGCTTATAGATGGCTAATGCAGAATCAAAATTTATGTACATAGGACAGACAGACTGACAAACAGTGATAGGTTAAATAACACATGGTAAACATGTCAAAGGGCCATTCCCTGGCAATTACATCTCTTTTTGTAACATTAGGATATGTCCTAAATAATTTCTCCCTGTTGGCCCAGTGTCTCAGCCAACTGATCTCCTGCCAAATACGTGCTGCCTAGGTATGATTTGTTATATTAAAAAAAAAAAAACAACACATAAATTGTTTCAGTAATTATTTGGAAAGATAACTGGGAAACATATGAACAGATACGCACTAGTCAGCATGGATATATAAAGGGAAAATTGTGTTTAACTAACGTGATTAACTTCTTCATGGGAAAGACAATAAAAACTGACAGGTGTGAAGTAGGAGACATCCGAAGTTGACTACAAAGAGGCTTTTTGATTTAGCATCACATAAAAGATTGATATGTAACATCATCAAATGTGGTATTGATGGTGACATTTTACACTGGGGAAAAACGGTTCCTTAAATGAAATAAGAGAGCTGTATTAAATGGATATAAATTGAGGGATGTCATAAGAATTGTAATTAGGTATAGCATTTTTTCCAGTAATATATAAACACTCCGTAACAGATGCACATTTGTGCAAAGCAGAAAAAAATTATAAGGCTGAATTTTTGTAAAGAGAAAGAAAATGAATGGTTGAAAGTATTGGAAAAGATAGATATTTTAAAGTAATGAATCTTAGATCACATTTATTGTCAAAATTTATTCTCACATTTCTGTGAAAATAATCAGAAAAAAGTTTTTACAGTAATAACAGAAATTCAAATACATCGCTTGGTACTTGTAAAAATCTGGGAAATGAAATAGCTCCTTTGCTATTTGTTTGTTTGGAGAGCAAAATGTAAATGAACATCTACAGCTTGGTATGCTAATTTGGCAGCACATTAAAAGCAGACAAGTGAAGAATGCAAAAGACACTGAGTGCAGGTAATAACAGAGCGTATCTCACATCTGAGGAGCTTCTAATCTACAGAAACAACAATTCTTTTCATGCCAACCTGTAAGGTATAAAAACAAGAAAAAGAGGATTTCTTATATGCAATCCTGTATTTTCAACACAGCACAGTTTTATGCATATAGCCTTGCACCCCATGATACTCCAAATCCCCTCACTGTTAAAATATTTAAGGTATAACCGTAATCGTAAGTGAAAGCTTAACTGTATTAACACATGCTTGAAATAGTGTTCCACGTCAGGAAAAAGCCATCAGTACACCAAGACAATGAACATTATTCTAATTAGAAAAAAAGTATTCCTAAAATAGATTATGATCTTTTCACTAATTTTGACTTGGGAATTTTCTAAGTCAAGTGCCCAAATTGGGTAAGACCAAAACAAAGGTGAGACAGAACTTTCATTTTTATATTTGATTTCATAAACATTGAGTAACTCTGTGGTTAGGATGAAAAATACTATTGCAGGTTCATCATACTGCTTATAAAATAGTTAATTTCCAAAGATGTAAGTACCCTCCTACTGACTATAGTCATTCTAGCTACGATTAGCTCCAACAGCAACCCTCGGAAATTCTAATCACATGCCTTCAACAAGATCCTTATCGGACATAACCTTTGAAGTATGATTACAGGCCCCTGTGTCTATGGCATTGGCTCAATCAGACTTCTCGCTAGCTTTTGGGCAACTACAAAACATGTATTTTCAACAGCTAAATGCCCCACGGGCTCCAAGTTCGCCCATGGCCCATGGAAGTCAGTCACCGCCCAAGGCAGAGGTCGGCACCCCAGTGTCCGTCCCATGCCTAAGCCGTCACTGGAGCCCACACATAGGTTTGGTTTTGCCAACATCTCTGGAAGGGCCCATTTTGTTCACCAGAATCCAGGTGTGTATAATGGACGGAAAACCTTAAGATTAAATACAGTAGTTTGGGCCTCTTTCAGCCAAAATACATTCAGTGACAAAGACAATACCCATTTTTTATGCTTTAGCCAGGTGTACAGCTAGGCAGCCTCGGGCCAGCTGATGCAAAACCTAGGAGCAATCCCACAGCAGAACGTGAGGACTCATCCCGAGGTCGCAGAGTTGGGCTTTTCTTAACGCCTTCTCTCTTGCCCCACAGACCTCCTAGTCCTCACTGTGCTCAGCTTCAGTGCCATGGCCTGTGATATACAAAATAAAAAAAATAGTATTTTGGTCTAAAAAAGGGTATCTGCAATAATAGGAGCTTATATTCTTTACACAGAAAATGCCTAAATACAGAAGGACTTGAGGTTTTGTGAATCCTAGTCTTATCCCAGTATAAGGACCCATAAGTAAGGGCCATAGAGGTTCTCCAGAAAGATCTAGGAATATTCTTTCTTCACCACCTTCTCTCAGCTCAGGCAGCTCTCTCTCAAGGTCCAACATACATTGTAAAGCCTATTACATGGAAAATTCCCCAATATATTATTAAAAGTTGGTTTGATGTCACAGCGTAGTTTACATGGACCCGTCATCAGGAACTTTGTTCCTGAATGCTAGAATGCTCATAGGATAATTCAGGCTGGAAAGACCTCAGGAGGTCCCTAGTCCAACCTCCTGCTCAAAGTAGGGTCACTTCTAAGCTCAGACCAGGTTGCTCAGGGTTTTATCCAGTTGGGTCTTGAAAACCTCCAGGGATGGAGACTGCACAGCCTGTCTGGGCAGCCTCTTCCACTGCTCGACTTTCCTCATGGGAAAAAAAAATTTCCTTCTATCCAGTCTGAATCCTTCTTGTTTCAATTTATGCCCACTGCCTCTTTTTCTCTCTCCGTGCTCTGCTGTGAAGAGCCTATCTTCTTGCTAACCTCCCCATAGGTACTCGGGGGCTGTTGGTCACCCCCTGAAGCTGTGTCTGTTTCAGGCTGAACAAGCCCAGTTCCTTCAGTTTCTCCTCACTGGGTAGTCTCCAGCCAGCTTGGGGCCCTCTGCTGAACTCACTCCAGTTTGTCAACCTCTTTCTTGCATTGGTGGGCTCAAAATTGGACGCAGTATCTAGATGTGGTCTAACAAGTGCTAAGAAATGGGGAACGATCCCTTCCCCCAGTCCGAAGGCTGCATCCCTGTTCATACCTGAGGCAGCTGGCTGTCCTTGCTGCCAGGGCACACAGCTGCTTACTGGGGCCCCAGGGTGGGCCATTCCCACAGAGCTGCTCCCCAGCCTGGGCTGCTGCAGGGGTGCTTCCCTCCTGGGGACAGCACTTGGCATTTGTCCTTGCTGAATCTCACAAGGTCGCCTTAGTTCTTGCCGTTCCCCAGCTTGTCCTTCATGGGGAAGGGTGCAACATTTGCCTTTCTCCAGTTGTTAGGGACCTCTAAGTCTCTAGGACCTTTCAAAGATGACAGATAATAGAGAATCATGTTTTATACATGAGGACATAGTTAAATACAATTTGCTCCTGTTCGTTACAGGAAAAAATTATTTTAACAATGTTAGGGAGACATCGTTTTGTTCAGAGACCTCAAATGCAGTGGGTGAAATCTTGGCTCCCTGTAAGCCTCTGGCAAAGCTCCCATTGCGTCCAGAGGGAAATGTAATGGCATTTATAGTTCAGTTAGGACTTGGGTTTCCTTGCTCTGAAGCTGTATTTGTCAAAGTAATCAAAAGCAACTTACATTTTTTTAAATGTACCTGTGTTTGCTCTAAGCATGACTCAAAGCCCCCCGACAATGGAAAGACTATAATTTTTTAGTGTACATTAGATCAGATATTTAATATGAAAATTTCTGTTATTAATTAACCTTCTTCATCAAGGGAAAAATAAAAACCTGCAGGGAGCTTCTAGCTGCCATACAAAGTTAGGAGGGTTAGTACTGCTGTACTGTGCTCTATATATCTCTGCTATTTTGCATTATTTTAATTGCAAGAACAGAGGAAATTTTCCGAAGAGATTAAATTGATGCAATGCGTCATTTTTTCTAATTAATCTTAGGAAACTATGCAGATTTTATTGCTGTGGGAACGCTTGGGCTAAGCTTATTTATTTTACTTTGTCTAAATCTAAAAGTTACTTTATCTGAAATTGTCTTTCTACCTGACAATCAAAGAAATCATGGGTTCCTGTAGGGATTAAGTCAGGAAGCAGTTTTTAACAGCAACAAATTGAAACGTTTGCACAAGGAAGTGTTGCTTTTATAAGTGATGGGAAACTTCAAATTTGATTACAAGCAACCTTTGGCTTCCTATCTGTTCAACAATAGGCCATGTTGTTAAGGGCAATTTCCATGCACAGCATGTGGGTCCCATTTTTTCATCCTTAGACATGGTTGTTTACTGTTCAGAACTGTTTACGCATTTTAATCAGGCTTATTCAGCAGCCCTTAATAAATCACCACTAAGTGAATGTACCAAAACAAGAACTATTATACGGGATTTGTTCCCCTTATGCAGTATTTGCTGCCCTCAGGTTCCACTGGATATAAAAATAAAGAGTAAATGGGTAATTGAGTCAAAAGAATAATTATGAGACATATGATTTTAATGCCTTTTGCTAAGCCGTTGCCTCCAGCAACTTCCGCTAGCTACAGGAGCCTGCCTTTAAATTCAGCCTGGGCCAGAATGACTTAACAATTGGAACCTGCCTTCAGCTCATGGCACTGGAAGGCTTTTTGATGGGATGAAGCTGACAGCCCAGTTCCTGCCTGGCAGACGTTCACATGAGACAAGGCTGAAGTCATATAGATAAGCCCTTAAACATTCAGGTGTCTTGGGCTTTGGAAACAGCAGAGGAGAGCACTGTTGGTAAGAAGTTGGTACACAGAAGTAAATGCATCTTTTCTGTTATTCATATGAGGAACCAGCTGAAAAATATTTTTTTTCCATAGTCTGGTGAACAAAAAATTTCCAGAGGAATTTTAATACATGCAAATGGTTTTCTGTGATAGCTCTAGTTTATTAAAAAGAAAGAATTTCCAGAAATGAAGTTATTTGATTTTAAACTATAATGTTTATTTAAACTATAAAGTATATTTAGTCTTGAAAGATTTTTTCCAATCCTGCTTTTACTGGATTTTACTGGATTATTATCTCTTCCTGTGAAAAACAGGGGAATTTTACAGACCTATAGATCATGTGCAGGAAAGATGTGACACACATGGCATGGTGCCCTGTGCATGTCAAAGAGTTATGCCTGGGAAAGACAAAGTAAAACACGACAACAAAGAAGGCGCATACAACATCGGGCAGACATTCCCAGAAACTACTACTGAAATGCAAAATATCATTTTGGAGATTATTTAGCAGGATCCTTGCCTCAGTCTGTCAGTTTGCCCCACTGAAGCCACTAGGAGAAATTAGGGTGGGAGATTTGAGCTCTATTCTCTTTGCCTGCAGAAATCCTGCTTTCCTTTGGGTCAGTGTGCTCGGTCAGGCTGCCCGGTCCCTATGTTGCTTGTAGCAATAAAAGCTTTGTCCAGCAGTCAGCAGCCATGTAAGATTCCCCACCTGCTCTCCTGCTGGACCATAACCCTACTGCAGCTTCACGGACCTTGTCTTCTCTGCCCCTGCCTCCCAAATAGTTTGTGAAGCATTTATGCTTGTTTTCTAAGAAGCAGGATATCTGGGGGTTTTGCTTCAATCTGTTATTGTTTACCATGATAATGAAAGGTTCCTTTGTGAGCAGAAAAATTGCCACAACATAGCAAAACTCAGATAGCTAAGTAGTGAAATTTCCTTTGGGAAATTATAAGGCCCAGTTCTCCAAAAGCCTAACTAATATGAATGGTCATCTTGACTTTAGTGGTGCTCAGCTACCATGATCAGCACGGCATGTAGCCTTTCAGCTAGCTGGATCAGGTAGGCTCGAACCTTTCAAGAATACCACACTGAAATACTACTATTTTCTTCAGTAACATCTTGGCTAGACCTACACAAAAGATGGTCCCTGAATTGTGCAGGCAAAGTGTTCAATTACTGATACCAAACTGGCAATTGCACCATTCTTCCTTTGAAAATAGATTACAGTCATTCCACTTGCAGAAAGAGAAAAGATGGTGTCCTCGGATAAAGGAATGATTATATTCAACAACAATGCTGTTTTATTTAATTGTTTGTTATTAAGCAAAATGTGGCCAAACCTCTATTTCTTGTGCACTATTTGCAAAGCATGTCCAGCTCAGTCCACATTGTCCTCTCTGCTCTGAATTTAGATTTCTTTTTTGTTATTCTGGTAACAGCCTTGCTTCTCTCAGTGAAAAAAAGTAAAATCTCCATGATGTTATGATGGTGTGCAGTGAAGAGAGACTGCCTCAGGAAACCAGTCCAGTACTTTCTACGCAGTGTTACCTGAGCGGGACTTTTGCTTGACTAATGGACCACGTAATTGTATTGTAAATGTTGGGTTGAGACCTAGCTGTCAAGATTTCACTTCTTTCACAACTGCAGAAGCTATTTGTATTTTTCTTTGCCTTGAAATTTCATTATACTACCTAACACTTCAGTTAGGATGTGCCAGAGTCATCCAAGTCAGCCATTTGGGATCTAACCAAATTGTGAACCTTCACCTCTGAGGGTAAAATGCTTCTGAATGCAGTAACCCACATCATGTGCTCTCCTGCGTTACGTTACAAAGTTTAAAATAAATTAATTATGTCAATAAGTGGGCAAATATTCTCTTTTTCATACACTCCCTCCTCCTTGATTCTCTGCTATTTTTTTGGGAAACAATTATTTCTAATGTTTAAGGAACAATGTTTAAAAAAATTACCGAATTTGTTCTTTTTGAAGTAAGCATGAGGAGGGTATACACCCTCTGGTAATAGGACGGTGACTGATTTATCTTTTAATAGCACTATCTGCATGTGTAGGGCCCTTCTAGGTACAGTAAAGAAACTAGTACATAGGGAATAGCAAAAGACTGTCCATCTGTCCAAGTTATTTTGAGACAGAGTTGCCTGTGCTGGAGCTGTGCAGCAGCATGCTGTATCCTCTGACCTGAAGATGTTAAAGCTTTGGAAACTGTGGCAGCAGCTGTAAAATAGGAAATAGAGGGAAAATGGACTACGGGACAGAATGGGCTGAGAAAGCCTCCTGGAAAGGGAGGGGAAATAAAGCAAGCTGTGATCCTCTTACCTTCTTTAAACTACTTAAATCTATAAATTGTTAGAAGGACATTTAATAATTTGGTCTTTTGCTAAAAATACAGCCTGAAACTATGATCTGGGAGGATCACAGAGCTCTGACCACAGAAATAGCTGGTACTTTTGAGCACTACATGGATTTCAGCTGGTTAATCCAATATTGAAAAACATTCCTTAAAACAATTACACAAGCCTCTAACATCATCACCTTCCCAAGAGGACAAAGGTACACAACAGAAGTTGTGTGAAATACCCAAGACATTCAGAAAACACCTTGCTCTGTTTTTTATATCACCAGATGCCTGAAGTATCAACACTGCTGTAAATCACACCAAGGTATAGAAGATGATGCTGGACAGACTATTGGATATGCTCTGTATTTCACATCAGCAGAGTTGTAAATATGATTTATTCTTAGGAATATAAGTAATCTTCTCAGAAATCACTGCATGTTTTATATACTGCCTTCTGAATCCTTTGTATCAGAGTAGGAGCAGCAGATCCTGCTACTGTCTAATTAAATGTGAATTACAAGTTCCATTACACAAGCTCTCTTTCACATGCTCTGCTTTATTCCTGATATGTCACAGAGGTGAAAAAAAAAATCCAAACTATGAAAATGAAATTTCCAAGTAAAATCCTGTAGGAATGAAGTTTTCCATGTGTGGTTTCTGCAGGGAGAATCATAGTTTTAAAGGTTTGAGTCACATCCATATAGCTAGCTTTCAACATGTGTTAAAATTGTGCACGAAAGTCAGGGTGCATGCTGCAGTAAGAATTTGTGCACATCTGCAACATAACTTGACAGGGAATCAATTTCTTTTCACA
Organism: Platalea leucorodia; assembly: GCF_965183815.1. Classification (NCBI taxonomy): domain Eukaryota; kingdom Metazoa; phylum Chordata; class Aves; order Pelecaniformes; family Threskiornithidae; genus Platalea; species Platalea leucorodia. The sequence continues at coordinate 93,903,760 of NC_138826.1, forward strand.
CTTCAACATTTCACTTCTGTGTATTTTTTTGCAACTTGCTGAGATCTAATGCCAAGCCAGATTTGGCGGAAATGACTTCAGTCATTTGAAACTGAGCTCTTGAAGCTTTTTATGGAAGTGGATTGGAAGAATGCTAATTCCATCTGTGTTTGTTCAGAATGATGGTGATTCCTAAGCACAGCAGAGTTTCCTGGTGAATGGTTAAGTTCAGCCGGGAGTGCTGTGAAATGCTTTAGCTAAATCTAGACTTCTCAAAAGCCTGACTAACCTGGCAAAGTTTATATTGCTTTCAGGATGTCAGGACTGTAAAAAAAAAAACAGCAGGAGGTAGGAAGAGAAGTAAGTGTCAAGGCAAACTGCCTCCTCAGAAATTAAAATGGCAACAACAGGGTGCCCCAAATCTTCTAATGTTGTGGGCTAGATGCCAGTTTTGCTCCTCCCTCATAAGGCAGCTGGCAAGGTTTGGGAGGCTTGCAAGTGGCTTGTGTGGGCAGCTACAGCTGAAGCCCATATCCAACACAAGCCCACCCAGGCTCTCCTTGAGGCTGCCCCTTGCTGCTGCATGCAAACTCTGGCCAGAGTGCACAAACCTAATTTTCCTCTCCTTCCACACCCTGCCCTTTCCTGCAAAGAGATACCAAAGGCTTCCCCAGGCTGCGTGGGGGAGACCCAATTGTAAAGTGCTGCAGGTAACACTTGTTCAGCGAAAGTCTGCACAGTGCAAGTCACCGCAACATTTTTTTGGTGCAAGCTACGCTTAAGAAGTCAGCTTACAACAGGTTCATGCCTCACATCATGCAGGTGCCATACTTTTTATTTGAACTGTGCCCTAAGCTTCATGGTTGTCCTGGTTTTGGCTGGGATAGAATTAATTTTCTTCACAGTAGCTAGTATGGGGCTATGTTTTGGATTTGTGCTGAAGACAGTGTTGATAATACAGAGATGTTTTTCTTATTGCTGAGCAGTGCTTACACAGAGTCAAGGCCTTTTCTGCTTCTCACCCCACCCCACCAGTGAGTAGGCTGGGAGTGCAGAAGTTGGGAGGGGACACAGCTGGGACAGCTGACCCCAACTGACCCAAGGGCTATTCCATACCATATGACGTCATGCTCAGCATATAAAGCTGGGGGAAGAAGAAGGAAGGGGGAATGTTTGGAGTGATGGCATGTGTCTTCTCAAGTAACCGTTACACATGATGGTGCCCTGCTTTCCTGGAGATGGCTGAACACCTGCCTGCTGATGGAAAGTAGTGAATGAATTCCTTGTTTTGCTTTGCTTGCGTGCGTGGCTTTTGCTTTACCTATTAAACTGTCTTTATCTCAACCCATGAGTTTTCTCACTTTTACCCTTCTGATTCTCTCCCCCATCCTACTGGGGGGGAGTGAGTGAGCGGCTGGGTGGGGCTTAGTTGCCAGCTGGGGTTAAACCACAACAATGGTACGCAAAGCAGCAGGTGTAAGCCAGAATAGTGTGGGATGCTACAAGAATATAGAAATAAACTTATGGTCAAAACTTAAATCCCTCCTGCAGAGGAGGAGCTTTGCTCCTAGTTCGCTGAGTACCTGTGCTACTTCTGTCACTACTGTTCCGCGGTGTCTCCGGGTTGGAGCTAACCAGAGTGGTTTGTACCCAGGTTAGCATAACCTGACAGCGAGTTGCTTTCTCAGGCCAGGACACTCAGCCTCCACGTATATGATTATCACCAAAATGTCAAGGCAGCGAATTTTGAGTGGGGAGGGGAAATTTAGAGCAAAATCTTCCTAAGTCTACAGCAACTCTGCGGTGATGACATCACCAAGCCTGAGCTTGCCAAGCTTGGTATTATTTTGAAGAACATACTTTTGCAGACTGTTGTCTACCATGCTCAGGTTAGACGAAACAGTGTGAGACACCTATCTCCGAGAGTGTGGAAAATGTGTCTAACTTAGAAAATGGCAGATAGTTGTGTTATTAGAAGTGCATTGTGATGCCTAAGTCAAGGGCATTTTTTGCCAGAGAACTTCGGGATCAATCTCAAGAAGTGCGTGTACACTCTGGTAGGATCCGTGTATTATTCCTTTGGCTAGAATATGTCACTCCAAAGCTTGCAAGCAGAAAAGTAGAGAGTGTACGGCATTATTTTGCCTGGAAAAGCAAAGTTGGAAGTAATTAATAAGTGAGTTCAAATAGATGTCTCTAAAGTCTCATACACAGAATCCAGTAAAATTGACTGGGTAGAGCTGCCTTTAGCACACCTAAGCAAACAGAGCATTAGAAAAGACCTGTATTCAATTACCTCATCTCTGTCTCCTGCAAGCGTGCGTCTGTTTCTATATCAAGATCCCTCTTCTTGGCTATATGGAATAAAACGGCAGTAACACAGGTTGAGCATCTCAGGCTGCCAAAGAGGAACATTGTTCGGAAGCATGGAGGCAGACGGCTCACACCATGTGAGGTCTTCACGCCCAGAAACGGCAGGTGTGCTGATGTTTTTGTGTACCTGACTTTAATAGAATGTAGAGAGCGTTTAAATGACTAATTTATCTTCTGAAATCTATTTCAGGCATTTTATCCATGCTGATTGGAGATGCCTTTGGGAAAACTCTTATGAACAGCGCAGTGTGAATTTGCCCTGGGCTAGGTAGGACTTTTCCCCTGTTTACATGCTTCTTGTGAATTACAAGGCTTTTCAGCTGCTGCTGTCACAAGGTCCTGGAAAATATTCCTTCTCCTGACATACCTATGCTACTGGTTTCCAACATAGCCTATGCAGTAAAATGAAGTAGCCTCCCCATTATCCTATGGGTACCTTGGAGTAATTTACTGGAGTTCAGACCTAAACCTCAGCTGCTTAAACCTTCAGCAGCTGTCTTAGCCAGGGAGGTTCTCCTTGTCAAAAAGGGCTCACAGGAAAATTAAATGTATGTAAATCTGGCAAATAATGTAGATGCTGATTGAATCTGGTAGAGTGTAAAAGACAGAAATGAATAAAGAATTGTTTCTGTTATTTGGATTTTGTGGTTCACTGCTGCAGCTTGTGACTAGCCACGTATTTGGCAGCTTTCGAAGTAAGTAGGTAAAACGTCAACAATTTAGTGAGAAATTACTGGAAAGAAAGTTAAGAGGAACATCTGACAGCTAATATGCGTGCTTCCCATTAAGCAATGGGAAGGTTTGTAAGAAAAGTTTGAACTGAAGGCAGAATTCAGCTTAGTGTGAATTGCTCCAGGGAAAAAGCTGCAAGGGAGGGATCCCCCAGCTCAAGGATGGAAATGCCATCTGAGAAAGGGCTGAGTTGGTGTAGAAGAGCAATCATTAGGGAGACTTTGATTCAGTTGCAGAGATCTCGTGCTTAGTATGTTAAATAAATTGTCTGCCTTGGCAGTAAGACTGTACCCAGGACTCCCAGTGGGGAAGGCGTAACAGAGAGCGCCGAGCATTTCATGTCTGTTCAACGTACCCCATTTTTTAAGCTCAGCAACCCAAGAAACGTATCTTCATGTTTTCCAATCACCTAATGCAAGCCAAGATAGCCAGTTAAGGCAAACGTTCTTCTCCTTTAGTCTGGTTAAGCTAACAGTAACTTAATAAATTGGCAAGATCCAAATGCAGAGCAAGTACCTTCCAAGTTTGCAGAACCAAAGGAAAAGGAATGAGAGCTACTCACCATGTGAATACCATCTCTACTTACTGTATGCGTCCAGGTAATACACATGCAATGACTTTCCACGTCCTTGGTGAAGGATCTTTGTCACACATTTCCAGGCTGCATTCACCGGTAAGGATCTGGGTTTAGGGATGCCACTTGTTTTTACACTCAAATCAGTTCATAATCCAGATCTAACAAGGAACCTACACTTTCTTGTACTGTGCTTTTGACAGATAACATCTCTTGGGCCTGACTGTACCCAATTATCACATGCCTAGAGGATAAACAGAATTTGCTAGCTACTGCTCAGCAGGGCTACGGACATGTGTCCCAGGGACAAAGTGCTCAGAGGCTGCCCTAGTTTAATGAGTTCATTCAACTATTCTGCTCTACCACTCTTACTTAAGCTCACACAACCAGTTTTAGGTCTGCACTGGGAATCTCTTGAAAAATAATATTTTCTGTCTGTCTTATTTAAAACTCAGATGAGTTCTCTGATCTGGTTCACAATGCTTTGTTGGTACAGCTATGAGAGCGGAGCCAGAATACGAGTGAGAGGCTACTGATAGATGAAAACAGGAGAGAGGAAGGGAACTGCTTATACACACATTGCAATGAACGGGTTGAACACTGGAACTACAGATGAAACCTGACATGAACTGTTAACCCATCATGTGGCAACCGATCGCTCTCTTCCATGGAGCAGAGCAAATTGTCAAATGCTACATGTGTTGGGCTTATATTTCACAGAAACGTGCAACTTGCTAATCATACTCTACTGAACTACCCAGCTGAAATTAACACAATAGTAGCCACTTTGGCATGAGAAATGGCTTTGCAGGAAACCAAACCCCAAGCCTGTCTTTGAAGGCTACTGTCTTTGACAACCATCTTTTCCTTGGTGAATACCTTTTATTCATGCAGCACAGCTGGATGGACTAACTGCACATTCCCAAGTGTTGAATTATGGTTTTCAGTGTCTCAGCCCCTTGGGAACTCTGTGAGAACTTGGTGAGTGAAAGGAAAGACAGAATAAACCCTTAAGTGTGAATAAATTTACGAGGGGTAATTGGAAAGGCAGCTACTTGCAATGCTCAAAAGCAGGTGCCCTCCTGGGAAGACTCGCTTCCTTTCCTTAGAAACATGATAAATATATATTTCTGCCTCTTAATATTACAATGATGTATATTACCTTCAGATGTACTCTGGGATCCACCAGGCTAGATTCTGTCCTTTTCTATGGCAAGAGGCAACTCCAGTCTCAAAATGCTCACAGGTAAAATACTTGCATTAATATCCTCAGTTTATAAAGATGAAGGCCTTCAGATCTGTAAACATAAGTGCTTAAGCTGTAGAAATCCTTTAAGCTGAGAACAGTTTAAGAATGGGAGTGTATCAGGGCAAAACTATCAGATACGCTCGCCTTGGTCTTATTCTTCCTTGTACTTACAGCCACTGTCGAAGACAGAATATCAGACTATGTGGGCCCCTGGCGTGAAGCATTCTTATCAACTCTCAGGTTCCCCTTCACCAGAGGTAATAACATCTTGGTGCCAATGGAGTAAGTGCCCAAACTCTGGCAGGGCCAATCTACCCAAGGACTTGAAGGAAAGCTTGGAACATCCAACCGCTTAATTCACATCTCCCAACGTATTACTTAGCACTGCAGCAGTTAAACCATCTTTCGCATCTGCTGTCTGAGGACATGGATGATTCCACTTCTCCAGCTGGTTTTAGCTATGAACTACCCTGATGTCCAAGGGGTTATGTCCCTACTGCTATACAGAAATAAGGGGCACACCTGCTCCAGAGGATTTTGCAAGGAATATCCCCGAGATGAGACTGGCGAACAGCTGCTTTGAAATGCAAGGATTTCTCTCCAAAACAAGGAGATGCTTTCAGGTCTTTGGAACAGCATCCAATTTTAACTTTCTGCATGTGTGTCTTAACTGGAAAATGAGACATCTTTGCCACATTACGTGGTTTGTAAGAAAATAAATAAGAATACATGCAAGGAAGTAGAAACGGACAGAGCCACCCCTGCCAAAGGATGTTTATGCCAACAGAAAGCATCGTCCTACATCTCCAGGAAAACATGATTAACAATGCCGCGCTGATCTTAATCAGATTTATTGAGACAAATGTTGAAAATCCAGCATGCGTGTGTATCGGGGGTAACTACAGGAGAGAAAAAAAAAAAAAAACAAAAAGGGCCAGATAAAAATGCCCAGAGGGAGTGAGCTAATGACTATCTTCCCATTACCTCATGGGATCATTAGGTCGACATGATCTCGCCGCGGCCAGCACCGGAGCCACCTCCCCGCCGGGAGGGAGGCCTTTCCCTTCCCCTCCACACAGGTGCAGCCTCACAGCGGGAGGCGCGGGCCCGCCGCCATGTCGGGAGGCCGGGGGCGCCCCCTGAGGGGGCGCCCCCGGCCTCCCGACATGGCGGCGGGCCCGGGGGGGCGGGCGGGTAACGCGGGGCAGCCACCCCCGCGGCAGGACGCGGCCGGGGCCGCTGAGCTTCCCCGCCCTACCCCCCTTCCCCCGGGGGGCTGCCGGGCGAGGCGGCATTGTTGGCCGCGTCCATCACTCCCCGTCCCCCGGCTGACATAATGAATGCGTTTGGACACACCTTCCAGCCCGGCGAAGAGGCGCGCTGCGTCTCCACGGACAGCCCCGCCGAGTTCTCCGCTCCGGTTCCCCTCAGCCCTCGGGGAGGCGTCCCGCAAGCCCGCCCGGCCCCATAGCCCGGCGCCCCGTCCCAGCCCAGTGAGGGGCCGCGGCGGCCGGGCTGGGCTGGGCCGGGCCGGGCAGGACGAAGGGGGTTAAGAGCCCTCGCTATGCTGCCCAGCGCCCTGTACTGGGACCTGGTGGGCTCCTCGGCTCTCCTCAACCTGCCGGCGGCGCCGGGCTTCGGCAACCTGGGCAAAAGTTTCCTCATCGAGAACTTGCTGCGGGCCGGGGCGCCGCCGAGCCCTGCCCAGCTCCGTCCCCTCCCCGCCAGCCCCGTCCCTCTCAAGCTGTGCCCCGCGGCGGAACAAATCAGCCCCTCAGGGGGTCCCTACCCGACAAGATGGGCTTTTCAAGTGCTTAACCCCTCCGCGGCGGACAGCGGCCGCCCGCCAGCGCGGGCTCCGGCGGCGGAGAGAGGCGGCGTCTTCCCGCCGGCGGCCACAGGTGAGCGCCGGCCCCTTCCCGCGTCCCGCCGCCGGGGAGACGCGACAGAAGGGGCTTTGCGAGAGCTCGGCCCCGCGCCTCCGCACGGCGGGGAAGGCGGCGGGGGGAGCCGCGGCCCGTCCCCTCCGCCCCGAGGAGCCCGGAGGCGGCGGCGGGACGCCGTGCCCCGCTGGGTGCCGTACCGCCGGGGCGCCCTCCCCGCGGCGGGGTGCTGCCGGCGGCGGGACTCTGGTCCTGCCGCTGGCGACGGGACCCCGAGGCGCGGGCGAGGGACCGGTCGTGAGGGCAGCCGGGCGGCGGCTTTCAGCTGCGCGGGCCGGCGCACCTGTGGGTGTAGCGAGTGCGGCAGAGCCCTGTGCCGGCAGTGACGGGTGCTTTTAACGGCCCTTAATCGGAGTTCTTCCAGGTCTAGTAGCTCTTCGTAGCCTGAAGGGGTGGTAAAAGCGCGTTACCGCGGCCGGGCGCTCCGGGAAGGTCTGAAATTCCGAGTTTTGGGAGAAAGACGCGCGGTGCCGACCCCCTCGGTAGCGACGGCGCGGGAGGCGGGAGGCAGCAGCCGCCTCCCCAGGTGCCCCGTCCCTGGGGGACACCAAGGGGCGAGGGGCCGGGCTCTTCCTACCAAGAGGAAAATTAATTCAAGCAAAGCAGGCAATTTGCGGGAAGTTTCGACAAAACCAGGGGCAAAACAAACAAACAAACCAAAACCCAAAACGAAGGTGTGTAATTAGCCGCTCGGTGCGGTGTTGCAGTAAAAGCCGGCGCTTTCCGAGGCGGTGAGAGACTGGCGTCGCTGGTGCCGGCCTGACCGGTTCCCCGGCCTCCGCGGGCGAGGCTGCGGCCTCTGCGGAGCGGGCCCGCAGCGAGCTGCGTCCCTGCGCTGGAGACGCGCGGCTATACAAAACAGGTTTTGTTTCCTGAATGTGCCGGTTTTCATATAAATATAATCTGTCTGGACGTGAACAGCGTTTTAAAGCACTTTTAGGAACGCGCACTTTGTCAGTCATGGAACTGTTTGAAGTTGAATTCGAAGTTAATTCATAAAATCCGGTATTAGACTCACCGTGTATATTGTATTTTGCCTTTCCGTTATAATATATCAATTTATTTCAGCCTTGTGTGCTGTCTTCGGATTTTTTGTATATGATCATGCAGTTTTAAATGTACTTAAAATGAAATAAGACAAACAGAATCCTATTTACTGAAGTAAGGCTTTAAGGTATGATGCCAAAAGGCTCGTTTTAGAACCAGAACCAATAACAGTTGTTTTCTTCTCAAGCATAATTTTACTTCAGTTAAATCCTACAAACTGTTCTGCAAAATCCAAGAGTTTTTGATCCTTTAGCATGATGTATTTTAAAGGTAGGCAGGAGAGAGTCAAAGAAGTGTACATTAACATTTATGAATATTCCAGACCTCAGCTGCCATAAGTGTTATCTTAAGCATATCAGTTATTTAAACATGTTTATTTTAACTAACTACAGGCCAGGCCAGGAAAAAGGACAAGTATCATATTTCTGGAATTAGGGGCATGTTCTCCCCCCCCCCAAAAAAAAAAGCTCTAGAGGAAATGCTACATTTATGTGTACAGAGCACGCATAGAAGGAGATAGCAGATGCCCCAGCACTCCTCTCTACAGGTAAACTTTTTCTAAGTATTATAGAAGTTCCTAAGTGCCGAGTTTTTCAAATGCTTGCTTCCAGGATTAGTTCTTTCTTTGATTGGCCTACAGTGGTACTTGTGAACTTAGCAAAGTGTTGCAGGTCTGCCTAGTGATTGGGAGTCCGATCCTACGTTTCTTCGGATCCCACAGCTCCCAGGGATTTCAGAGGGAGCTTTGGGCAAAAGCACCAGGCTCTTCCATTTGAGCAGCAAGAAATAGTAGGTTTCCTCATCCATTATGCACTCAGGAAAAAAGTCTCCTGCAAATGTAGATAATGTACAACAAAGATGTATATATTCTAACAGGGATCTGTTGATTCTGATCTGACTTATGTGTCTTAAAGTGATAAGGGCTCTTAGGTGTCTGAACTTGCATAAATGTAAATTAGATTGGAACTGTCCTGCTGAGCCAGGTTTTTTGGTTTCTGAGGAGTCTCTGCTCTCTAGTGTAAGTGTACGCTGGGGGAACTGTTCGGACTGGACACTTGCATTTGTGAGTTAAGGCTGGGGTAGTCAGGCTGTGTGTTATGTTTCTTGTTTACGCAGTGACAGGGCAAGAGAGTGTTTTGTCAGAATAAGAATTTTAGCCTTCAGGGACTAATGAAGGTATTTTAGCTAAGGAATCCATACTATGTAGGGTTTTTTAATTTACTGATTTTTGTGAGTATTCACTGATTATTGTGAGTTTTTGGAGGAATGAACTCTTTCCTATTTGGACCCCTCAAATCCCATGGCATTTTGGAAAATTTTGGTCTAAGTCTTTAATAAGGCTATTGAACATGATAAAGCAAAATGTTTTTTTAATCTTTCTGAACTAGCAAGTAGTTTATAGATCATGTGGGGACTAAAAGTGCTCTAGCAAACTAGCTTGGCATAATCCAGGATTTTTCAAATTAAAAAAAAAATGCCAAAGAAGAGAGAACTGAAAAATATCAGATTTTAGGAATCAGTAATCTGTATTGCTCATGTAGTCCTAAATCCTGGTGAGGTCAGCAAAAGTTCTCAGAAAGGAAGGAATATAAAATCACACCGGGGACTGAACTGAACAAGCTGAACCTTTTTACAGTTCCAAAACCAACATGTGTCCACAGCACCTATCAAGGAAAGACATGAAGAAAGCACTCTATTTTAGGGTACCTTTTAACACTCCATAAAAGTGCTAAAGAATGAAAATCCTGTATCCTTTCTGTAATAAACTGAAAAACTCTGTGGCTGCAAAAGAGACCGAGTGAGATGGCACTCCTGATCTGTGACATCTGGTCATGGTAGCTTTTCCCTTTGTAACTCCTCGGCAGCAGTTTTATCAGCAAGTTTCCATTCCCATAATCTAAAAGTTTCAAAGGATTTAGTTTGACCATTTAAAGTGCTTGTCTGCATACGTATTTTGAGTTCTCCTCCAAAATTATCATAAATGAAAAACTTAAAAATGTACTTTCAAAGTATCACACCATAAGATATATCATCTAATGAGTAGGTTTGAAAGAAATATATTTGTTGTCTGTAAAAGATTAACTTACACAGATTTTAAAAAATGAAATGTAATTAAATCATAGGTTTTTAGCATTAATTTTGTTTATTTTGACTTAAGAGTACAACTGCATGAACAAGCAGCGTATTACATAAAACTTCAGAAGGAAAAGCAGAAGGAGCATTATTGCTAGACGATAAACTCACTTGCCTTCTGCAGTGGTATGCCGGTTTATACCAGCTTGGGATTCCCGCAGGCTTTCTGGCATCTTGGTCTGAAGCCCCAGTGCTGGTGATGAAACCACTGAACTGGGCTCACCGGCTCCAGCGGGCATGGTGAGCCCTGTGTTTCTGTCTAGCTGAACTCAATTTCTCCTAACCCGTGTGCTATGGGCCTGATTCTTCTCTTTTAAGACCTTTTGTCTTGATAAAATAAATGCGTAATACTGTCTTCTGCTTTGTGAGAACTTTGCATACAACATGTATTTGTAGCCCTGACTAGGTAAAGCATTGCAGAATCTGGTTCTGCTTTTTAAACACTGGATGCCCAGACTGTGTTCTTCCTGGCTAAAAACTTAAAAAAATGCGCTGTTGTAAAGCAGTGTTTTCCAGTGAAACATCTTACAGCTATGCAGCTTATACTTGCACTGCCTCTTAAAGGATGAGGGAAGCTCCAGATAAAAGTTCTCTGCAAACTAATAGACTCTTACGTGTGGAGGAAGGCCTCAATTTCTGCTTGCTAATCTGGGATTTGGTCCCTCTCCTTGTGTTCCAGTTCTGTCATTATCTTCTGGATAAATGAGAACACTTGCCAGTTTTCCTCAGTGTTTTCTGACATAGGAAAACTATGCAGAGGATGCTGAGATGGAATCTGTTGTAGCACAGGTGCTTTAAAGAGGTCCACTCCACATCTTTCCTCATGACTTGGTTTCCAGAAGTATTGGCTGACACCAGGTCAGTGTGACCTCCTTGAGAAATGCGAAGTTACTCTGCTACCTGAAATTAGTTTCTGAAAATCTCTGCTCTTCTCAAGTAGTTTGCCCTGGAGGAGGATGACAGTAAGTGCTTTACAGTCTGGATGTGGTCATTAGTGGTATGACCATGAATACAGTCATACGTGGCAAGAATCTGGCTTTCTGCTTTAATCTTGGCATTTTGATAGGTTGACAGAGAAAGGAAACTGAAGAGTGCAATGAAACAAATAAATGTAACAGTGAGATACTTCCATTGCAAAACTTGCTGAAAAATTGAGCTTATGGGATTTTTGCCTAAAGCATCAGAATACAAGAGAGCAGAATAAAGTACAGTACCTGCAACACAAAAGAAAGCAATTAGAACAAGTGTATCATAAACATAAATTTGACTTAGAATAATAAACATCCATCTGTGATATCGATGTAGGTTTTCTTTCTGTGACATCTGAGTACTTTACATTTTAATGCATTTATCATCACAATGTGCCAGTGAGATAGGAGAGATTTCTACTGTGTAGAGGAGGAGCTGGAACAAAAAGAAGTGAGGTGACTTGCCTAAGGTCATACAGAAAACCAGTAGCATTGCAGGGAAATAAAACTAAGCCTACCTCTGCAGGCTAACTCTTTGGACCAGTGTCAGTTTTTCCCCCCTCAGGTGATGGCAGCGATTCTATCCTGTAACACTCTTATTTTAACCAATATACCTTATTGCCCATTTTTAGTAGAATCTCTTGTGTTTCTTTATGACAACCAGGAGATACTTGAATTACTAATGATTTTTTCCCTTAATTTTTCCCTTAATTTTGGACCCCCTCTTAGTGAATAAATGCCTATCGATTACTGATTTCAAATCAACTAGCAGCCAGAGTGTGTCCTCAAGCGACATGTAACACTAACTTTCAGTAAAATAAAAGGCAGGAAAGAGCTGAGTGTTTCCTCTCAGCTCCCTCTAGGCTTGCACTAACCTCTGGAAAGTGCTACCTTCGCTCAGGCAACAAGTTGACTAACAAGTCTCAGGATTGTCCCGTTTTGTTGGTGTTTTCTGGGGATAGAAAGTTCTTTAGGGTAGGGAGATCTATTTCTCGTCTTTCTTATGCCCTGATTGCCAGGAGCACTGAGACACCTTCATTGTTTTAAAAGTTTGTCTTTGGAGACAGAGAAGTTCCTGTAAGTATCAGAAATCACAGATGGTGTGCAGCATCTTTTCCTGCTTCCAGTTAACTTTGTGAGCCATTTAATAGAATCATTTTGGGGTGCCCAGCATACCTTAAAAGAGTGGCTGCAAAATGGCTTTTAAAGGACAAATCTCTGTTCTCATTGTAAGGTTGCCAGAGCCAGACGAGTGCCAGCTACACTCCAACCCTGCCACTAGTCTGGCAGTCCGGGCTCAGCAGGGCATAGGAGCATTGGCTGGACAGTGCTCTTCCCTCTGGCAACTCTTGCTGTGCCGTCCCTGAGAAAGGACGATGATGCCGAGTTTGGTCCTTAGTAAGGTTTAAGCACTGCCAGAAGATCTCAAAGCTGCACTAGGAAGACCAGAGGTGAGGGTTTGTAGAAAAGCAGTTCACCAAGGGGAAACTGTGGAATCAGTCATGCCTTCAGTTAATGCACTAACTTATGTAAAATGTATTTTGTATTGCAGAATGAGCTGGTCTTCTGAAATCTTGTAGTATATTCTTCATGTTTTTGGAAGACACATGAATGTGATAAGGATTAATCTCATCAGGCAGGTTCTCTACTTGAGTGCAGATTTCAGGTTTCATTGTACTGTGATTTTTTTGCATTAACAAATGCCTCTGAGCTTTGGAAGGCAAGTTCTCTGCCTCCATTGCCTACCAAAGATGTTACGCATTCTTGTATAATGCAGCAGTAATAGCTCTTACTCTAATTTTTCTAAATGGTACTTTTGTGGTCAGTCATGACCCATAGCAGAATTGGGTAGGTAATTTTTTCAAAATGAAAACAAGTGCGGTATATAAAGCAGTAGGAGGCTGTTTCAAATGTCAGATACGTAGACCCTGATCCTTATAAAGTGAGGCATCTAAATATTTTTGGTAACTTGGGCTGTGTTTCTTTGAGGTGAGTCATCATGTTGGAGGATAAGTGGCCTTTGCTTTGTCCTGAAAAGCTCATGAAAGTTTCCTTTGAGAGGCTGCCTTTTTCTGAAGTTATACCACACAATTCCATTGAGGTGTTTGGTATGTATGTTGAGGATTTTACCTCTTCTGCATGAATCTTGGACAATTTGGTGTTGCTGAAGTCCCCGCCCCTGGAATCTTGTGACTTCCCTTGTACAAATGTAAAAAGACTAAAAACCTCATTTGTTTATTAAAAAAAAAAAAAAAAGAGAGAGAAGAATCTACTGTTTGTTATTTTTTCATTCTAACAATGTTAAGCTGATCTTAAGACTTTTGTCTGGCTGGAGCTGGCAATACTGCAACAAGTAGAGATTGATCCAGGCAGGAAATTTTAGCTAATCAGTGCATGCCACTGCAATAATTGGTGCATTTTGGCCTATGGTAAGATTTCTAATTAGGGCTGCAACAATGAAAAAACAGTGACTTCTCCTCTTCCAGCATATGACCCTAATTTTGCCTTGCTTGAGGAAATTATTTCTGCACAAATTGTAATACGTTTAAAATCAAAGAAAATTAACTTTAGTGCCTTTATGGCTGAATTTTATAATTTTTTACAGAGTCTTTATGGCTGTACAGAGGATTGTTTTCTTTTGTTGTTACCTATGAAGGATAAGAGGAATGTCACAGTAATTCAGCTGTTTAATAAAAAATAGGTGTCTTGTCTAATCTAGTTGTCTGAATACCTTGTCTAATCCATAGTCAAGACAGATGCCTCCAGAGGATGACACAATTTATCTTCTTAGATGTCTATTTTAAGGTTATATTATTATTTATATTATCATTATATAGAGCTACTTATCTCTTCTCATTGACGGTACAGGAGTCCCATTCAAGGAGCTTAGACAACACACTGAGCTTGTAAACAGAGAAGTGACAGTAATGCCCCTTTTGACAAGAACTGGTAAGCAGAAAGTGCTGGGGCACGCTAGCGCGTGGGCATCTCCTTCAGGTGAAAGACAAAGCCGGAGACGAAGCTGGTAAATCCACAGCTTTGCAGAACCCCATCTTTCTTCTCAATAGCAAGGCTGTGTACAACGCATGGAGAGGGTGGAATCCACCTTTACTGCTGACACCAGGAGACCCATGGAGTCTTTGGCAAATGGTGTGGGGTTTGGTTGTTGCTTTGGGTTGTCACAGAGGTGAAATCTGACCATGCATTGTCAGCAGTCTGAGGCACCCATGTTTCCCCAGACGGAGAAAAACCAGTAATACATGTACAGCAAATTAATAAGGCATGTGAGAGATGCCTCTGAAAATTGACAGTGATTCGCGTGATCTCAGCTAATCCGCAGCGTGACTCTGTCAGCCACTGCATTGCTATAGATGTAAGGAAATTATGATCATGCTGTTAGCACATTTCAAGCCCTTTTTGGTGTGACTGCTTTTCTGATTTTTGAAAGCCCCGCTGAGACCCAACATAAAAATGCAAGCCCACTTCTCGCATCCGCCTCTTGTGTAGGATTTAAAAATATATATTTAGAATTTCAAAACCCTTTCTATGAAGGTTTGCCAGTATTTTAAAACTGATCTGTGTATCCTGCTTTGGTCTGCCCTTTTGGCTTGACTTCCTTTGAGCGTTCATGCGGTTGTGTTTTACAGGAATGAATGGGAAGCGAATAGACAGTGACTTTGGGAGTGCAGGAAAGCCAGCTCTGAGGGATGCTGTACCAAAGGCTCTTGCAGTAAGTTTTGCCAGGTCCATGTGGTGGTGACTGCCTTTGGTGGTATATTGCAGTGGCTGTTGCTTCCTTCTCATGGCCAGGGGCTCCCCTTCAGCTGGCTTTGGGGGTGCACAACTGCTGCTAGAACATTGCACTCAAACACAGCAACTGCTGGGGACAGAGCCATCATTCATTGTGAGGCCCAGGGCTTGTGGTTCAGGAGCAGAAATGGTGCCATGTGGCTCAGCTGGAACACTAACCTGGCAGAGCCACTGCTGGACTGTTTGCAGGGAGCAATTCATGACATGAAACTTTCCTGCAGCTTTGCAAAAGCCTGCTTTAATCATTGCCAAGAACGGATGTAGGTTGGAAATTGCAGTTTACTTGTGCCCACTTCATGGGCACAAACCATCCAAGGTTCTCAGATGAAATGGGATCATTTTACTGATAACATTTTTAATTTGCCTGCCAGGGCTGGGGCCTGGGCATCACTGTGGAAAGCAGTTCATGTGGGCTTAGCAATACTTGGAGATTAAAGTGTTCATGCAGCTTGAGGTCTGTCTGTTCCTGTGCTTAGTTTGTTGTCAGCTGGCTCTAGGCAGCTTTCTGAATCATTCTTTGGAGGTGTTTCAGCTCTCTTGACAGGTTTATACCACATTTTTATCAGTTAGCTTTAAAAAACCCCAACAAACTAACAGCATGTGGAGGCTTGTATGGGTAATACCAGAAGTTGACCGTCGGTTCACTTCTCCTCAATAGCCATTTTTCCTTTACCCCTTCCCTCTTTCCTGATGGCTAACGGCCTACACTATTTCCTGAGTCATTTCACAACACTAGGATTAGGAAAAGCAAACAGTATCTTTAATAATAAGCCCTTTTAAAATTACATATCCATTTGAATGGAATTGTACTTAGTAACCTTACTCTCAAAATGGTGGATAGTTGGAAGGAAAACTTCTGGTCCCACAGTCAGCATGACTTTTTAGTATGGGAGGGCGTTTGAATTTAGAATCTCTTCAGAGCTGGCAGTATATTTTAAAATGTAGGTATCTGAACTAATCTCTTGAGTTTTAGCGCTAGATGAACTTGAGGTCCATTTGCATGTTTAGTATAATTTTATTGTCTGTAAAATGCTTTTTATTCATAAAGCTGAATGTAAATGAGCATTATTACTAAAATTTTGCATGCAGCAACAGTGTCAAAAGAATTTATGTTTTGTGGGAAAAAAAAAAGTATTTAATTTTAGCTATTTCATCCTTTTATATTTATGACCTGATAAATTGTTTTTAAAGCATATAGTACAATTTTTGGAGTGCCAAAAGACATGTAGACCATACTCTGATATTTTATTTTCATGCATCTGTAAAGCTAAACCTGTAAAATCTGACTCCTGTGAAATGCTTCGTTCCACACAGTCTCCATGTTTATGAAATGGGAATGCAAAGCAGAAAAAGAATTATGTATCTTGAATACAAATTATTAGGATTTGGCCCCTGGTTAATGTGTACTCCACATGGCTGAAAGCAACAGCTGCCTTTTGGTTAGTCTGTACTTCACTCTGGCCAATGAATACAGAACTAATATTCTTCCATTTCAGCAATTTTTAGCCTTATGTGAATAGCAAACAATGTTTGCTTCAGATCGCTTGACCAGCACATATTGGTGGAGTGGCCATGATACATATGAACAGAAAATAAAAACATAGGCAATGCTTTCTGTATATTGTCTTCAGCACTGATAGGTATTGTGTCATTCCTACAGGTACAATCACAGTATAATTCTGAAATACATAGACGTTAAATACATCATTTTTCTCTGAGCCATTTTCATTCTGTTAATGCAGTTTCATGCAGACAGTGGAAGCCATTTAATGTGATGAATATTTTCTGTTGTTTCTATCAAAGACAAAAAATATACTTGGATATGTTAGGTTGAAGCATTAACATTTTTCTCTACAAAGAGCTCCCAAGGTAGAGTTGAGTATCCCTGTATTATGCCAGATTTTTTTACTGATGTAACTCTGTCTAACTGCTACACATTGGTTTGAGTGCAGTGGCTTCAGTAGGCGTGACCTGGGGATGTGGTTTGATATACTTAACATAGAATTCATTTGTGCATCAGTGTAGTTGGAGCACATTAAAGAAGTTTATAAACTAGACGTATGTGTTGGCTATGGGCTTAAGGAGACATAATGCCATTTGTTATTCCACAGGATCTAGAATAAATCAGTCTTGAGAAATGGTCTCGGGAACCACTTGGTTCAGATTTGTATGAAGATATCACCTGCATCTTATTTCTTAAGCAAATGTTCTGCCTTAAAGGGGTATACACCATGCAGGCAGAAAAGACAGCAGTTGGTTGAGGGAATTAAGTAAAATGCCCAAGAAAGCCAGAAGCATGATTTCCAGTGACTTGAGCAGAATTAATGCCAAGATCTCTACTGTTTGCATCATGGTGCTGTGCTAGTGCATTAAATCATTGCCAGCAACATCTATGGAAATATGTGGCTTGTTTGGAGTTTTCTTAAGCAAAATGACTCATGTTTTGACCCTGATCCATCTCATGACCTTTATGCGTGCAGCTCGCTTGTTGAGAGATTTAGTGAATGGAGAAAATCTATCCTTTCGTATTCCTCTATCTTTATTTGCAGGAGCATGCTATCTATCTGAAGCAATAGCTTACTCGATTCTGATTTATCCAGATATCTCCTGGCTGTTTCACATATCATTATGAGCACCACATTATCAAAAAAGAGCAAGGAACTGGAGAGAGTTAAGAAACTATAACAGGGAATATCAAGGACAGGCCAACATGTCTGACAAAAATTCTATGGCATGAATAAGGTGCTGGGGCAATGATTAAAGGGAATAGGGCATTATGGCAGCCAAGGAATATTTGAGACGTGTAAAGGAAGCAAAGGAATTGAGTGCGGCACCTTCTGTATACTAAGTTGTATTTTTAGAAGTGGAAAGTTTTACCTGACTGTATGGGAAACTTGCTAATGGCATGAGGAATGTGGCTCCCAAGGATGGGAGGAAAAGCTCATCACCTGGGAGTTTGGGAACTGCAGCGGATAAAACATGAGCAGCAGATAAAATATATTGTCAAGAACAAGTTCTCATGTCCAGGAGGATGGCTGAGATTATCTGGCAGGTCTTTACCTTCTCCATCTCCTGTGCTTCTTCAGTTAGTCAAAGCCCTTCCAACTTAAGACACCCCACCAGTTGCACTGAAGCCCCTTTAAGCTCCTTAGGACCCAATTCCACAGTTGATGGTCTCGTGTGGAAGAGAAGCTTTAGAATACTAATGCCTGATGTAAATCATTCCTTTTTGTAAATAGTTTGCAAGCATACACCTCAAATATAGGCAATTAGCTCCTCTTGGAGTATATTTATATTTCATTAGAAACAGCAAAGTGTTGATGAAAAGCTGTAGTAATAAAACGCTTATCAATTTGTAATTGCAGTTGAAGAAATTTTCACCTAAGCTTGTATGAATTCAGAAAGAAATAGAGGTAAATATTTTTAAAATGTTTAGAGTTAGGCTTCTGCAGCCTAGTTTGTTGCTTTGGAAGATCAGCAGATTTGATGTTCAGAAAACTTATTATGATGCCCTAAAATGTACTTGGGAACCTAATTTTGAATGATCTTTGTTTTTAATTCCAGTGGAAAAACCTTTAATAACATGGCTTAGATACATTTATCTATTTATCTATCTTCCTGATTATTGATTTCTTAATTTTTTTAATCTACGTGTGCAGTTACTTTTTTTTTTTTTTAATTAACCAGGTTATTTCTACAGATTTGGACAAACTACAGTACAGGCTATAGAGCTGTGTATTTTCTACCTAAACCAAAACAGGAAAGTGACATAAATGTTTTGATGCTGACTGCATTTTACAAGTGTACAGTTCAAGCAAGCATATATCTATTTTCAAAAGAAAAAAATATTCCAAGTTTAATAGTTGACCAGTATGAGCAGAAATTAAAAGGTAATTAAGATTAATGGAAAAGCCCATGGGCTTTATGGAAAAAAAATAAGGGATTATTAGATAATTAAGACCTTTCTAAGATTTGGAAACACTTTTTAGACATAACAGAAACTTGTGATTCATTGGTTCAAAAAATTCTACAGAAATTTTACCAAATATTACCTAATTCTGTGGGATGATCTTGCAATTTTTTCTTGTATTAAGCAGAACCTTCTTCACCAAGTGCCTTAGTTAAGTTCAGAGCACTTTCCCAGCAAGAACGAGTTTACCGTCAGGCTAGCAGAATCAGGCCCTGTAGTTTGTGCCTGTAGAGCTCAGCTGGATCGTTTTACTGCATTTTATAGAATTTATTTATAAAGGTTTCTTATTTTTTGAAGTCCTTACTGGTTTGATAATAACTAAAAACAGCATTGGAGTACAATCAGAGGAAACAGGATTCACTTTTAGATTCTGTTTTTCTAGGATATCACGCTTACTAGAGTTATTTAAAATAACTTTTTCAGATGCATTATACTCATTATTTTGACAATATATTATTTAAACAATGTGTTCAATCCCAATATTGAGGAAAAAACCCATAAGTATAGCAATTAGGGAAGTAAATTTCAAATCTGCAAAGTTTCAGTCTTATGATAAATATATTGAGAGTTTTGCATATTATATTGAAGCTACACATGTAAAATAACCTTGCTAAATTAAAGAGCAATTACTTGGTTTATCATTGTTTGCCTTAAAAATATCACCATCTTGAAAAAAGGAAAAAGAACTTGTGGGGCAGGACTTTACACACTGACTTTTTGGAGGACTGTTGTTATGAATATCACCGAAGCTCAATGGATAATCAATTAGATCTATGCTTTCTTTGCAGCTCTTTCCAAACACTTTTTTCTCCGAGCCCCGCCATTCTACTCAGCATGCTGCGGTGGGTCCTGTCAGCACCCTGCATCCCCCACTGCTTTTCCAAGTAAGTTTTTATGCTTCATCAGTAATGCTTGAGTTATTCTGTAAACCAAAGCAGCAGGATTTAATGTGTTCTGGAAAACTAATTGGTGATGCAATGGCAGCAGCTAATTCCTTAGTAAAATCACAGCAATCCTATTCAGAGGGTTTCCAAAGATTTATCAAACTTAAGTACACTGAGCAATTGTGAGAGGTTTCTAATGGCATTGAGACCCCCAGACAGAGCTAACCTAGGAAAGCTCCTTGTTTTCAGTTTGCTAGAAAAGACTCTTTAAAATCAGTAACTCTTCTAAAAACCTGTCTCAATAAACATTTACAAATAGGAAAAGAAAAGAGCTGAAAGATCTTAAAATGGATGCTGCATTTTAATGTCTGCTAGGGATAAATTATGATTCATGAAGCCCTAGCATTATTTAAATAAAACAGTCATTCTTTTTGTAGCAGTCAAATGCATGCATGTTTAATTTGTTTTTCTTTTTTATTTATAATGTAAAAAAATGAAGAAGTAAGTTGAAGAGAATTTTGGCCAATATACACCCTACATTCAGGATTAAGACCTAGCACATGCCTCCATTTAACCAAATCTAAATTTAACCTTGATTGTGAAGTTTGCGTGCCATAGTGTAAGAGTGGATATTCACAATTTTATGCATTTATGGCTCAGGAATGCAAACGGAAGAGGCATCTCCTAGTCCTTCAAAATGGAGAAAAAGCACAAATCGCCTTGCAAATCCAAATGAAAATTGGAGCGTCTGTGTGCTCTAGCATATACTTTTTTATCACAGTTGCATTCAATCCCTTCCTGACTACGTGCATGCGTTTTATGAATGTTTCAGAAGGGCAGTTGCTAAGTTGAATGATTCTTGACAAGTGAGGCAGCAAATGCTGGCAGTTTAATGAGCTGCAAGTTTCTGAGCACCTCTTTAGGGGGCTGACACTTTCCCACAGAGCGTTTTACATGGCCCTGGCTCTCCCACAATGGCTGACAGCACCATGACCAATCACCACTTTCACTTTACTCATCCACACGCGACCTCACCACAATTTTTCACTGTGCAGATGAACTTTAGGAACCATTTCACATTGAAAGGGCCTGGGCAAGGGTCAGTTGCCCTTTTGTATGGCCATAAAGCAATACTCTATGTGCCAGTCTTTTCTCCTGTCTCACATTCCAAGAGATTTTCTGGACACCATTTAAAGCACTTGACTGAAAAATAAAGCAGTGAATGAAACTGACTTTTATAGACTCATTCTAGCTCATCTTCCCATATAACCCTGTCTACCTGAAAAGGGATTTAGTGGATGAGCTGAGTGTATACAGGGACTTGCTGAATACATAGGCCCATTATCAACTGTGGGGATTGTTTATTAACCAGGACTGATACACTACTATTTTGGAAGTGACCTATTAATTGTCCATTTAACTAGAATGTATTGAATTCAAATGAAAAAATGGAAACCATGACTAAAGCTTTTACTTGCTCCTTCAAGGTGGTCTCTGCCATGAAGGCAAACGAAGATTGTTCCACAGATTAAGAGGACATTTATCACTATATATTAGGATACAAAGGAAAGACTTTAAAAAAAAAAAAAAAAGGCAAAACAAAAATCAAACCAGCAACATAGGAAATAGTTGGTAACAGATTCACATTTATGTCAGCGGAACACTAAACCTTTTCATGCACATTCAGAGCGACAGGCTGCAAACTGACTCATTTCATTTTGGTAGAATTGTTGTAATGTATGAACGAGTGCCTATCCTGAAGTACTGAAAATTCTTTTAATCCACAAACCGAAATTTAGGTTTTGTGTGAACAGTTGGAATGCACTTTGCAATATGGGGTATTCTTAAAAAAAATCTCTAGGCTAGTCAATTGGGGGTGAGTATTCATTATCCCAAACACGAGTTTCAAATTTTTTGACCCAGTGGCTGTTTGCTAATGCTTGTGAGCGTTCTGCTCATCATTAAATTTTGTTTAGTTAATCTTTTAAAATCAGTCACATGTTGTGCCTTAGAGTGTGTAGATTCTTCACTATTAAGTTAGTCTAATACAGGTGTTAAGCTGTACTCTACATACTGCCTGTACGGGAATTAACTGGCGCCTGGGGGCTCCGGCAGGAGGTTGTTTCTTTGCTGATTGACTGTTAACAACCAGTCAGGCAAGACAAATTTTAAGGGGTCACGTAATCTGGCGTCCTCTGTCCTTGGCTGACAACTCCATTGTGGAATGGAGGCCAGGAGGCAAAGACCAGCCCTGTTACGCCTCTTCCCTCGCTGGTGTCTCGTCCCATGGTGGGGATGAGAGAAGATACCAGCTCTTCTGATGTCAGACTATACCTTCCAGTAAACTTGAGAATAGCTGATCATTCATCAGAAACTGCTAGGAGGCTACCTGGAAAAAGGTACCTAAATTCACCAAATTCGAGCAAGAAGGAGAGAAAACATGCTTGAGGAAGAAGGGCCAGTGTTTGCCCCCAGCTTCATGGGCAGGATGGGAGCTCGGGGTGAGGGTCGTGAGGGGGCTACGCACTCCTCAGAGAAATATGAACCTGGCTTGCCCTTTGCAAAAACCTCCATTGTGGCATTTTGACTTTTGTTCTGCAGATAGTTTATTTTGGTTTGGATGGAGTCTGACTGTGTCTCACTGTGTCATAAATATCAGGATAGTAGCCAGTAGGCTATGATTTTTCTATCTGGTCTCAGATATAATTTTGAAAATGAAATACATCTGTATAAATTTAGACTTATTTATACTGTAACATTTTAAATCATAATAATTACTTTTTGCCACAGGCTGTTATGGGGGACAAATATAAAGATGGGTTCTTGAAGTTCAGAAAAATTCAAGAAAGGCACGTCTAGCAGAATGCAACGGTCCCTAAATCAGTAATGTTTGACAGCAGCAGTGTATTTTAGGGAAGGATCATTGTACACTTGCTCAGCTTCTGATATTCTTCCTCTACTGGTCAGAGCTGGAGGCAGGATACAGGGGTAATGTATGTAATATCAAACCAGTCACACACGCACCACAAAAGTATTTAGTCAACTTTGCAAGACATACACATATACACTTTAGTTTCTCATTACATACACACACTTCTACACTATCCTCTGTATATGTTTGTTTGTTTCTCTGTGGGTGTTTGAAGATACACATACCCATGTGTATATATGTAAAATACACAGAAGTTGAAATGTGGTATAGCCCCAAGAAACAGTTTGTGACAGCTGCATCTGGATTTGATTAGTATTTTCAAGACCATTATATCTATTGAACAAATGTATTTACACCCCCCTCGCCCCCCCCGGCTACAGCTGACTAGAATACATAGACTTTTTCATGAAAGAATATGCAATCTTTTAGAAAATCTGCTTTACATGGGAATTTTGCCATTGGCTTTGATATGAAAATGATCCTTGACAGAAATCAAACAGCAGCACACCTTTGCAGCTGTTGTAACTATAAACTGGGACGGCAGTCTTGGCCCATGTAGATGGAAAGGTGGACAACAGGAGGACAGCTCGCACCTGTAGAGTCTAACTTGCACGTGGTACACACTAACGCTATCTTCGTGGCTGCCCTCTCACAGAAAGATGGTAGGTGTCAGTGGCTATATAGCCACGGCACAGGTTTCTGAATCAAAGGGCAGCTCTTCCCTGGCCTGCTTGCAACTGCCCTGTGCAAGCAGCACATCCAGTGCTTGGTGACAGGCCCTATTCAACTGGCCTCTGGTACTGCTCCCTGGGCAAGGAGTTGGGGAAGCCGGGAGTGCTGGAGGCGTACCGAGCCTCACCAGGGACTGCTCCCCATACACCGCATTCTTCTAGGGAAGAGGGAGCATGGGAAAGCACTATGGCTTTAGGCTTTATTGGGTGTGAGGAAGGTGACAGATTTGGGTTTTCTGTGCTCTTTGTGAGGCCCATGAAGGGACAATGCAAACACTTCTACTTCTGCACTGCAGAATTTCCCCCCAAATTTGAGGCTGTAAGGTTCCCTCTAGGCAAGGATCAAGGGGATGTGATTGGATTCAGTGAAAACTGCCCTCCCAGGACTTGCTATGAGATGTCAAAGGCTTAGAAACCAGGCTGAAAGGAGTAAGTTCAAGTACTCCCCAAATCCTGTAATAAAGAAATTGCTGCGGTTTCCAAATGAGTAAGTGAATGGCCAGGGATCTTCTGAGAAATAGTTCACTCTGAAAGCCTTTCGTTAGTAAACAAAACTAAAGAAAGCCTATTTAGTTTCTTTGAATCAGACCACTTTTATCTGGTTCTACATTTCACACAAGGAGAAAATAAACTCCTAGGAAAACTTACTGCAGTTTACTCAGTGATGATAACGTGCAAAGGAAAGTGGAAAAGTTTCTCCCTGACTATATTTGAATTTTACAGTAGCATGGGCCCTGTGTTAATGTTCCTCTATGAACTCATCTGATTTACTTTTTACCATGTCAAGGGGAGACTTTTGACCACTGACAACACCTCTAGATCCAAGTAAGGATTTAGTCCTTAATGAACATGACTGAAGCATTACGACACACTTATAACACCAACAAATCAAAAGTGGGACAGTAGTCTGCTAGCATTATAATTAACAGCACTTAATATTTCTCTGATATGTGTTAGATATTATGTGAAACTCTCATCCATTTCCACTAGGAGAGGAAAGTGTCCTCCCTCTTCTGACCCAGGAGTCTAACTCCAAAGCCCGGAGAGGAATATTAAGAAGAGCTGTCTTTTCCGAAGACCAGAGGAAAGCTTTGGAGAAAATGTTTCAGAAGCAGAAGTATATCAGTAAAACAGACAGGAAGAAACTGGCCATTAACCTGGGTCTAAAGGAGTCTCAGGTAAGGAATGACAGAACATCCGTGAATTTGTGTCTTTTTGAGGAAAAATCTTTAAAATGGCTTTGAAGGAGGAAGATTGAGCAGCACAGGGGCAGCCCTGAGCTGCTTCACTGAGCAAAGACCTCAGTAAACCAATGGCAGTTTTAACCAAGGAATGCTTGAACGGGTACCTGGTTTATTTCCTGAAGGTGTACATTCAAAAGTTGATCGCTCCATTTTCACAGAAACTGGTAGAAACATGACCGCTGCGTTTCATTTCCAGCTCCCATTTTGGTGTCTGACAGAGGCCCCTCAGGAGCTTTGGCGTAGGGAACTATGCTCCATCCCACTGCCTGACAGGCAGTGATCCAGGCAGAAAACAGCAGAGCATAGAGCCCTCCTGCATTCCTCTGAGCACCCTTTGCACTTGCAGGTGACCAGCTAGTGACAATGCAATCAACAGCACTATGAAACCATTCTGCCCCAAGAGACAGGCAACCATCCCTAGAGAAACAAAGTTATCTGGACAAGGAGGGAGATCCTCAGAGCTGAGAGAAACTCTAGAAGGAAAAACTTTGTGCGTTGACCTTCTAAAATGCTCCCACTTTACTTACCAATTCACATTTCATAGGATTTTTCACATGAGTGTGAGTTGGCCTGCTGCAGGACTTTAGAGTTTAGCTGAGGGTCTAATACCTCCAGTGAGCTGTTCTAACTGAACAAGTATGTTAATGGTGGTGGTGAATGGCAGTAGCCCAATTGGGAATCTCAGGCCCTGACCTAGCTGCAGATAAAAACAAAGGAAAAGTGCCTGGCTTGAAGAACACAAAACCTGAAAGAAACTGGAAAAAATGTTTGTGAGGGCATGTAACAGCAGAAAATGAACGTGGTGGCTGCTGGCAGGTAGGATTCTTAAGGTGCTGGAGTAGAGGCAGATCTCTAGAGTACAGCTGAAAGAGAGTAAGAGAGTGACAGTACAGTTTTATTTCTTTGCATCAGCAGGAGTGAAAGTGCTTAAGATATGTATGGCAGAAGCTGTTGGGGGCAGAAAAGCCTGGGAATGGCAATGGGAGCTCTCATCATCTTTATCTTGGAGATTTTCAGAACTTGACAAGACCCTCAACAATTTGATGCACCTTCGCAGTTGGCCCCACTTTGCGTGGGAGTTTAGATTTTGTGGTCTGTAGTGGTTCCTTGCAACCTGAATGATTCTGACTCCATCGCAAGCACTGCAACTATAAACAAAAAAAGCAGCACAGTGTGGTGCGTCTCAGTGTGATGAACAGAGCTGTAATCTCTGCAGGATAAACTACTTCAATGAAAATGTGCAATTGCACTCACCAGTGCGCTGCCTAAAAAATTCCCATTATGTAGTCAAATTCCTTACATTACAATTATTTCCTTGAGTTTTTCTTCTGTGTTCTTGATATTCAAGAGAGCCTGGGGGAGTAAAAAATAATGGAACAATACATAGATAACAACTACCACCGCAGGAAAATAATTTCATGATAATGATAAACCAGATGATACCTGTGTCTTTTTTTTTTTTTTTTTTTTTTTTTTTTTTCCCCTTCATGAAAGGAAGAGCTGTTGCTGTGAAGGTTACTTCTTCAATTTTATGACGAGTTATGCTGGAGAACCTGCCATCTAGGCAATGATTCTCAAACCTTTCGTAGAATCATAGAATCGTTTAAGGTGGAAAAGACCTTTAAGACCATCAAGTCCAACCGTTAACGTAGCACTGCCAAGTCGACCACTAAACCCTATCCCTAAGCACCACTTCTATGCATCTTTTAAATACCTCCAGGAATGGAGACTCAACCACTTCCCGGGGCAGCCTATTCCAGTCCCTGACTACCCTTTCAGTGAAGAAGTTTTTCCTAATATCCAATCTAAACCTCCCCTGGCGCAGCTTGAGGCCGTTTCCTCTTGTCCTATCGCTTGTTACTTGGGAGAAGAGACTGACCCCCACCTCGCTACAACCTCCTTTCAGGTAGTTGTAGAGAGCAATAAGGTCTCCCCTCAGCCTCCTTTCCTCCAGAATGAACAACCCCAGTTCCCTCAGCTGCTCCTCGTAAGACTTGTGCTCTAGGCCCTTCATCAGGTTCGTTGTCCTTCTTTGGACACGCTCCAGCACCTCGATGTCCTTTGAAAGCATAGCCCCTTTGTCTTCCTATCAAGTATCTGAATACTAAAACTAAAAGCAAATATTTAAGGGAAAATAGAACACAATATGAATAATTTGATTGATCCCCCCCATTTCTTCTCTTTATGTAAAACCAATTCCTAGATGTATATTTCCCCAAGCTTTTTCCAGCATTTCATAAATGCCTTTCAACGCTCGTGATCAAGCTTTGCAACTCAAAGATTTTGATTTTATCTCAAAAACACATGGATTTTAGTAAACTCCTGCAAAACAGTAGTCAGGCAGACAAAATGTCTTTAAATCCTCACTACTGTGTCATATGTCACAACATGCATTTTGAAGCTATATGGCTAAGCTGGTTTTAGCTATGCTTGTGAATGGGACAGTCACAGTTCTGAGAGCCTCTTTTAAATAGAAGGCTTCACATCGCCAGTAATATCACTTAGTTTTGTTAATGACGATGCTAATTTACTTTTAGAATCCTTTTCTGTCTAGAAGGATGTTACTATAGGAAATTGCTTTATCCCTAGCCACTGGGCTGTCCTTTTTCCAGTCTAAGCCAAATAATCACTTGTTTGAGGTGGTGAAAGTCAAGGAGAGTATTTGGCCCAGCTGTAGTAAATAGTGATGGGAAAATCCTCAGGTAATGTCAATCAGTCAGCTTCACTGGATCTACTATAACAATGAATAAGGAAGGAACATGAAACTAAGGGGATGGAAATTTAAAAAAACCCTTCTTAGAGCAAAGTTGTTTAAAGAAAAGAATGATAATAAACTCTCATTAACTTGCAAACAGGTGAAAATTTGGTTTCAGAATCGAAGGATGAAATGGCGAAACTCCAAAGAAAAAGAAGTGCTTTCAAATAGGTGCCTCCAAGAAGAAGGTCTTCAGGAGAACTACCTCTCACGATCCACCATGAATTTTACCTCCCCGTGCCCATCTGCGTGGGAAGTGTCTCAGGAGCAGGCAAGTCCAAGGTGGAGGGAGAATTCTCCAGGAAATTCTGACAGACTGACTAGTACACAACCACCTCCAAGAGCAAATTCATCACAGAGCCCACTGTATTTGTATCCTGATCAAGACACTGCAAATAAGGCAGTTACATCATCAGCCTAAGGAAATAGGGGCAGTTTGTAAATTGAGTGGAGAGCACAGGCTTCGAACGAGCAGTCTTCTAAGACTAACAATATTTGGACATTGTAAAGCTAACTAGTTTATGTCTCATAAATTTGCTAAAGTCTAACACCATTAAAATGACAAACAACTAATGATTTAAGAAGTATTCTTCAATACTCAGTCTTTTCTTGTGTCTTTTCCAGTCTTGTACTGACCTTAAAAGTGAAGTAGGAACTGATGGTAAGTAAAATGAAGTGAAGAGCATGAAGCTGAAGTTGTGCTCTGATTTATACATCTGCATTGTATACGATATTCATTAAAAACACACTGATAGAGAATCACTTTTATCTCTCCTTGCAGTCAGACATTAATTTCTTTTCTGCACAAGATAAGAATAACCCTGTTTCCCTCAAGATAGTAAGTTGCTTTGGGTTCTTTTTGAAATTCATTAAATGACACAATAGGTTCATATTAGACAAACACAAGCATTTTTAGTATGTTTTCTCTATCTGTCCTCACCTACATCAGTATTCAGTTAGTTTTAAATAGCATGGTCACAGGTCAGTTCATAAGCCTAGTAAAGTATGCAATAGTAAAAGACAGCCAACCAACCCTATAAAATATTCCATGTTTAAATCACTTTGATTTGAATGCGTACTGGGAAACGCAATTCACTAACTCCTGTCTTTTCTCCTGTGGATGAACCTTCCGGCATTCTTAACTCTGAATTTCAGTGGCTTTTGTCAGACTGTTAGTGCAATCTCTTGTAATCTCTTCTGTATTTCAAAACTGTAATGGCGATATGCAGAATTGTAGCACAAATGCACTAAGCAACAGAACTATAATTGGAAAAACTGCCATTACAGCCATTTCAGAGAAGTACTTGCGGAGATGGCATACCATAGTAGCCTTATTCCTGACTTACTCCTATTTATACTGGTGCCAAAAGTACACGTGAGCATATGTCTGTATCAAAGACAGGACGGTATTCTGTGTAATACAAGTAGCCTGAAATGATAATATTAAAACTGCTTAAAATGATTTGCTTGCTTCATCCACTTTAAGGAATTTAAGTATCATTTTTTGTTTATTTGCAAGGCTTTATAGCTCAAAACATGAGCAGAACTTTTTTTTCTTTATCATACATTTAAGAATGCAGTTGTTGAAAAGAAAGACTAAAGGTATTTTATGTTACAGGCAAAACCTTTTGGAGAACATGATGGTTTTATAGGGACTATTTCATTTCTGGCAGATTCGTACATTTTACAGTCAAAAGAGATGATTATGATAATCTACTCTGGCTTTCCACATCACACATGCCATGGATGTTTCTAATTATTCTTGCCTTGAGCTCCAAAGCTTTTTGAACTGTATTGTACATCTTTCAAAAAGCCATACAATTGTTACTTAATGTTTTACCTTTTGGTAGATGATCTACTATTCCCCTTGTTGCGTTGTATTATCTGGGAGGTGAAGTTTAGATACATTTGCAGCTAAAAAAACTTGAGATTGCAGTGATGAAGCTTTTATCATACATTTTATGCATGATCAGGCGAGTTTTGTATCCCGCCTTGTGTATGTCCTGCCTTCTAAGTGGTCAACTGTGCAGTCCTAGTCTTGCACTATATGTCATTCTGTGCATGTGATTTCCTATGCTTGTTTTAAAGAAAAAAGAAATTACAGAAAAATTAAGAAGTCATCTCTTCCTGTGGTTACAAACCCTCATTAGTGTAAGCTGCCTAGATACCTACCCTCAGAAGGCACTTTTAGGCATACATTTAGTATGCCATGTGTTACATACTATTCAGTGACGTGAGAAGTTTATTCCTATCCTGCAATTGAAGTCTCATATTCTGCCTAAAACCTTTAGGGGTGGATGGACAGATTGTGTTCACATGGGGATGAATTTACATTCTAATTGTCCTGTTGAAGTCATAGTCCTGCTCTGTTTGACTAACTTCTACCTGAAGGACCAACAAGTGTTGGTGGCTCAGATACTTCTGAAATGGCATTTGCTACTGTGCCTACAATGAAAGGCATGCAGGCATTTCCAAATTACCATCAAATGATCGAGTGGAGGTACATGTAGGGGGGTATTCATCAGTGCTTCCCGTTTTGGAGGAAATCGGCATATGGCGGGGGTGACTGGGGTTTTCCCATCTCACCTTTCAGGGAAAGGGGCTTTTCACAGCTGCTCATATTTTTTACTGCAAGTCAGTCGAGCGTCGGTGTTAGAAGCAACACTTCTGGAGAGGGGAGACGGGATTCAGAGCGCTCCCTGGGAAATTCTTTCAGTTGGTGGTGTTGCAAGCACCGAATGTGAACTGTTGTCAAAACTCTGAGCTGATGTGCCAAACAGAATACATCTGAAGGATGTCTCACTGAGGCAAAGATCAAGCAAGGGTCATGCAGAATTTGTTTTACAGCTATAATGTTATATGTGTTTTAAATTGAGCAAGTTCTGGTTTCACTGTAGCCTATTAAAACTTAAAGCATTTCACGGCCCTCCAAATCTCTTAACATCTCCTACCAGTATTCTTATTCCACAGCTAGAATAGTTTCAATATGCCAGATAAAACATTCTTTACTTGAACATGCTGATCAAGCTTTCTTAAAAACCCTAAAAGTATACATGTGAATTTTGAATTATACCTAAAATAGTCTGATTCAATTAGGCAAAATGTATTTAGGCCCATGACACAGATAACCTTGATTCCTCTCATTTTAAGCTATTGAAAGGAGACGTTTCCCTTCAGTCCATACTGTGAAAACTTGGTAAATGAGAAACAGCACCCAGTATGAATACAAAAATGTTATATACTTACAGTGCCAGTCTTTTGTATGTGAAGGATCTAGTAAGCGTTTTCTTCAAATAATGTATGCACACTAGTTACAAAAGAACAAAGCACAAATTGCACGCAGAATCCTCAGCAGGTGTTTGAAGTGCTTCGTGACGGGCATAGTGCAGAGGTGTAAGGCATAGAACGCATCTGGTATTACGGAGTGACATGATGGATACCCATGGCATCTCACAGTTAAAACCAGCAACGTACCGGCTTTGACTCCAAATACATGATCTGGTGGATGACCTTGCAGCATGGTTGTAGGGTATCTATCTGAGGCATTTCCTATGTGTGGCATTTTCAGACTATAGTTCCAGGCTGTAGAATATTATGAAGGACATCTGTTGGGATCCTGGGGCTGGGCAGAGTTCAGGTACCTCAAATTCCAAACTACAATTAAAAAACCGAGTCTTTAGAGGCCATTAACAATGCAGATACTTATACACGCTGGGCACCTCTCTGTTTAGTCTGGCAACTGATCAATGCTAATGTAATACAGAATACAAGAGGGAAAAGGAGAAAGGGCCGAGACTCGGTACTGGCTTTGTTACCTGAGCTGCAGACTCCCGTGCCCTCAGGCTGTGCTGCTGACCTAGGGATCTCCCTGCGCAACCCAGCAGCCTCAGGAACCCGAGAGGCTTCTCTCGCCCCACCTATTGGAGATCCTCCAGACGGGTCTGAATGTGGGTCTCGAACGTCTTTTGTTAAGGTCAGGCACTCCAAGGAGCTTCTCTGATACCTAACAAGAAGGTGCCGATTTCCATTTCTAGGTCTGGCTCTTGGTCTTTTAAAAGGTACCGCAAGTGATGCAGATCATGCCAGTCTACATCAGGCACAGCCACAGTCACGTTTTATTGTGTGTAAACAACCGTGAGACTGTGACCACGAGAGGCCAGCTAGCTCCTCCACAGACCTTGTATAACATTGCTAAAAGCTGCATTCGCTGACCACGCCTGTGTCAGCACTTACACTTCGGTTGTGCAGATTGATAGTATAAAATAATTGTCTAAAAGTTCTCTTGTTTTTATTGATTCTTTGCCAAACAGGAATTAATTGTTACGATCTGCTTAGCAGAACAGGACTGCTTTAAGGCACAAAACTGCATTACTAACTTCAGTGTCAGAACAATAGTACAGCGGTCAAATGTCACTCCTGAGCCGCAGTAATACATCAGATTTGTTTTATCCTCTGTGATTTACTGGTACTGGGTTTTAAATACCAGTTGCCATCACTGTAGCCACACAGCTCCTCTGACGAATATATGTTCCACAGTCAAAAGACCGACATAAATTAAGTACATTCACATGCTTCAGCACCCTCTTGCCAACAAGACCGTTACTGATTTTCACAAACCAGAAGGGAAGACAAACCAATTTCAAGCAAGTTAGCTGTAAATTCAGTACCCTAAAAAAGACCTGGAGAGAAATTAGGGCCAAATTAACTTGAGATTTATTTTTGGGCCATGGGGAGACCAAAAGGCCCCTGCAGAGAAAGGTTCACAGTGGCCAGGATTGCCATGGACTGTAGAAGTCTTTCGTGACCGTGCTTCTAAGTTGTGTGCCCAACGGCTGCTGCTGTATAAGGTAAACCGAGGTACGTAAGCCTGGATCTGAGATGCTCCCCACGTGGGCTTGCACCTAAATTAGCTGCCAGAAAACAGCAGCTCCTACACCTTGGTTTCCTATGGATACTGGTTGTATTTCTAAGCAATGAAGCTGGGCATGGTGGACGGAAATGTCACAAGACATCTCAAGAGTGATCCTCCAGCACTCACCCAAACACACAGACATCTCGCCTTCTATAAACATCCAGCCCTTGAGGAATTCTTAAGTTTTTCCAAGTCTTTTTTTTCTTTGCATGTCAACATTTGAATGTGATATGAAGTAGCTGAAAGTTAATGCATATCGTTCACAGAAGTCTGTTTCCATTTGTTTCTGCTTTGCTATCATGGTTTTAGAGAAGAGTTAAACTACGAGTCTCTCTTGTGACATCAGTCACTTAATCTATCATGCAAACATCAGCACATACCAGATTCAGTCTAAATGGAAGATACACTATCAAAGTAATTTAGCACATTATGAAAGAAAATGAATTTTCAGTCACGGAGAGTGTCTTTGTCATATCCTTAATCGTCCTGAAAAAAATGGAAAAGTTACGACAAGGAAATCTACAAAAGCAGCTTCTAATAACTGAAAAAATGAATTGGACTGTACAAAAATGTCAATATTCTGGGGCTGTCCTGCAACATTTCATGTAATAAGGTCTGAAGAACAATGGAGATATTTTTAATTCTTACATTTGTTTGACTGACAAGGGAAGTTAATGGAAGCATGTTGTTCCACAAACTGAAATTAAACCGTGACTTACCTATAACGTTCATGGTTACAGATTGTTGCACATGAGCCCAGCACTTCACTGGAAGCCAATCCTGATTTTCTGATTTTCCATTCATTTGCAAAGTTGTTTCTCTGAATATTCTCAGATGCAAATGATGCATTCTTAAACTCCAAAGCATTTTATTGTAGCGCACAATTTTACATTTTCAAATACTCCTAACTAGTTTCGCTGCTGTCTTGGAGAGAAATCCTGCAGGAGATGAAGTATTCCCCTGGGGTAAAAAGCAACCATCGGTGGTATTTCGGTTTGAGGCATCGGTGGCCACAGAGAAAACCGTGCCCGTTTCGGCCTGCGGCTCAGCCGTTTTCTCAATCAAAAGAGGAAGCAAGGCGATGTCGACAATATAGGAAGGCTTCCGCTTTACCAACACGCCTCGCTTCAGCCAAAGGCAAATCTTGAAACGTAACAGTAATGCGTATGAGCGACTACGGGTGATAGGTGGGTGCGCTGTTATGCCTCCTGTGGCGCCTGCTTCCGCGTTTTCTCTATTTTTGCCTTTTTCTACAGCAAAACGTTCCCAGGGTTTTTGCTCTTTGAAGACGAGAATTACTTTTATGATCCGCTCCATTTGCAACAGGTATTGCACCTGACCCTCAACCGCAACCCCTGGGGTGTCTTCCCAGCTGGGGAAGTTCCCGGTAGCCATTCCGGTCGGTTTCCGAGTCACCTTGCAACCGGCCCTGAGAGCCACCCCCACCCCCCCCCCCCCGCCCCGGCCACCGCCCGCCCGCGGGCGCCGCGGCGCCCCCTTGTGGCAGCGCGGGGCGCAGCGCGGCAGCCCCGGCGGGGCCGCGGCGGGCGGTACCGGTCCCCGAGGCAGCGGCCCTCGCCAGCCCGGTTTGGCCCGGTAACCCCCCCCCCCCCCGCCCCGTGTCTGTCGCCGTTCCTCTCCGGTGTAGGGTGGCTGGTGCGGGCCTGCTGTGCGCAACGCCGGCTTTGCCGGGATGTAGAGGGATTACACCCTAACACCGGTTTTCTCCTTAATTAATGCACGCTCGCCCAGTTTCAGCGTTGCAGAGACAGGAATAATCCCTTGCTGGCACAGGAGACACACATCAGCGTGCTGCTGAGCTCTGGGGCTATCTACACTAGGTGACGGGATAAATACTAAAACCATTAATAGCTACTGCATCTTCTGTGACTGCGGATGGACGAAGGCAGAGTGGGCAACCCTCTCTGCTTCTCTCCAACCATTTGGAGCCTTTCCTTTACTCTCACGGGAGCTCTGTTTTGTTTCCAGAATGTCTTCAAAATTTGTACACGAATGCTGCTCTTTCCTTAGGTGTTTGTAGTACTTACTGCTTAAGGAACCGCAGCTCGTCACTTCTTCAGGGCAGGCGCTATGTAACCCCTTGCATTTCTACCACACCTGGCACAACGGGGACCAGATGTGCATTGTGAACACTCCTAGCTTCTCGCTGAGAAAGTCCATCAGCTGCCTGCTAGACAGTAGATCTCTGAGGATAGTGGCAGTTACGGTGGTTACGGAGATGTAACTGAAAAAGTTGTTCCTCTGTTCTGCATAAATGTTTCTTTGAAACATTTTCCTGCTGAGTTTCTCAAGCCCAAATCCAGTATCATTATTAAATAATCATCAGCATTTTGCTCTCTGTTCTTGGCAGCCCGAGCTCCCACTACTGTCAACAACCATCAAGATCAGGGAAGGCCAGAAAAGAGCATTCAGGGATGAAATAGTCGAGAATATTAAAGATAAATCCATGTTGATTATAAATGCTCATTCAAACGGCTCATTTAGGATCTGAATGCAAAGCTGTTTTGCTCTATGGCCAGCCATCAGCACCGTCCCACTGCTAGGAAAATGTGATTGCTATAAAATATCTAACAGCTTTCAGATTTTTATTTGACATGGCGTTTGTCATCATTACTGTAAAACCCAAGCCCTGGCTCAGCATGTGTTATGGGAAAGAGACTTGCTGCTACCTCAGCCATACTCAGCCTGAAATACCCTCAGACTGAAATGATATTTGGACCAGAATTCTGACTTACCTTTCATACAGAAACTTTTTCTTTAGGTGTTTCCACTGAAATCAGTGAAGCCATTACAGGTATAAAAGAGCATTCAAAATGAGTAAAAGTACTAGAAACTAAAACTTATGGGGCACATGGGAAAGCCCATAGAAATTCGTAAGAAGCATGATGTGAACATAAAAGTCTCCATGGACCCTGCAGTTCCATAAACTGATCAACACCAATACTACTCCTCAGTGTTTAGCAATATTCTGCAGGTATGCATGTATGTAGAAATGGGGGGAAACATTTTTTTTTACATAAAAATATACTTCCTTTATCGTATGTAGATGTATTTGTACCAAGGGTAAACAAACGGAATTTCACTTTCAATCATGTATATAGCTAAACTGTGTGAATCAGCTATAATATGATCTGTCACAGTCTAACGTGCAAGGACATTTATTTATCTGCTACTAGAGTACTCCTTTTTATCTGGTGCGTTAACCCACATACACACATGATGCTTTATTTAATATTTCAGCTGCATAGGTCAACCGTGTCACATAGGTGCCAAAGAATTTCAAAACCACTTTCCTATTAAAATTACTGTAAATGTGATAATTTATAAATTCTATTTCTCCATCTTTATAAACAACATGCTGAAGACTACTTGTCAAGAGATTACAACTCAACAACTATTTTCTGGCATAATCCTACATTTAAGAATTTTTAAGTAGCTTTGTACTTTATTGGAGTCTCTCCTGAAACAGTGAATAAAGTCAGA
Organism: Platalea leucorodia; assembly: GCF_965183815.1. Lineage (NCBI taxonomy): Eukaryota > Metazoa > Chordata > Aves > Pelecaniformes > Threskiornithidae > Platalea > Platalea leucorodia. Next base: position 93,939,500 of record NC_138826.1, read on the forward strand.
GTCACTCATCATGTTTGCTTCATTACTAATTGATAAACCAGTGGCTTCAGAAGATGCCATTCCATTTAATGAATTGCTGATGATCCCCATTGACTGCATCTGTATTGAAAACAGGAAAAGAAGTACACCTCGTAACTGCGCATACAACAAATCTTTAAAATACTAGTGCAGATGGCAACCGAGGCATCACTATGTTGGGCTGTTCAACTCCAGCCCTTTCATGCACATATTGACGATATGTGTGACGCTCCCTTACAGAGAATAACATCATTACCTTTTTATCTTAACGGTGTCCATACAACCTAAAGACTAGCCTGAAATGATCTGATATACTAGTAATGCAACAATACTGGAGTATAACGCCATCTGAGTTTAAGCAGAGGAACCCCTGTTTGGTAATTGTTATTTCCTCTTGAACTAATATCGCAAATTAGTCTTGAGATTTGTAGCCATGTATTTTAATAAATTTTGTCAAGGAAAGCTTCTAACGTGAGCACTCGCAGTGCTGTTTAACCTGGTGAACTCTGATGGCTGTTACCGCCTCTCAGAGGTAAGAGCTTCACAACAGAACCAAGCTTAAAATTATGTCTCACAGAAAAACACAGCTGCAAAATAAAGGGATGCATTTGCATTGTTTGCTTCTTTTTAAAAATTATATGCCTACTGTGTGGTATGTCCATAGTACAGAGAGGTCAAAACTTCAAAGCTTTCCTTCTTAGTAATTCCTTCAAAGGTGTTTTAAAGAAATAAAATCAGGTAAATATACCAGAAGTATGTAGCTAGTTTAGAGCTGGATGGCTTGCTTCAGTTACAGAATGAAGCAAAGGTCAAGCTTTGAGGTTGAATACCTCTGAACTTTAAGGCCATTTTAACCCAGAATCGTGCCTGCACTTGGAAGAGGGACTTCCCATTTGTAACTCTGAGTCACCCTCATCAGGGCTGCATTTTAGAGCAGGGTGCAATTCCTCCGTTCTAGCGATGAGCTGCTTCTCATTTTAAAACTTGTATTCCCCACATGTGTTCCTAAAGCTGAAAGGTGGTCTACTAGTGTAAGAAAGATATTAGTTTATTATTCACTTTTCAGTGAAACAGGCACCTTGGCAGTGTAGGCATTTCAGGGAATGGACACACAGCCCTCATTTGCTTAGCCAAAACTACAAATAAGTTTAGATATGAATGCACAAGAAATACAAAGATCAGGACTTCTAGCTAGTAATGAGAAGACAGAAATGGAAATAACAAAAAATTACATCCAATAATTTATATATGATCTGCCAGAATTTGGAATGGAGTTTTGAAATTGTTTTGTGACTGGCATCTAACTTAAGCAATGCCACTGTTGTCTCGAAGAACTTATCCCAGCATAAAATTGTTGCCTTAGGAAGGAGTTCTTTGCTGCAGACAGCAGTCATACTTGAACTAGTTAGAATGTAAATCCAAATAAAACTGAAAACAATAATTAAGTATTTGTCACAGTCTACCCACATCTCCTCTACTGCCCTAGAAAAGTCAAGTCATTACTGGCTCATATATGAAGCTGTAAATGGCTCTAGTCTTTGTACTTGTGTCTTTCTTCCCTATATTTCATATTAATAAAATATTGCTCTACACATATGGGCATATATAATGCCATCTACGTATCTGCCAATCTGTAAACTAAGTCACATCCTTTGGCTGAAATATTGCTGGATCTGTAACAAAGTCCACCGTTGCTGGATCAGAGCCTCTCTTGGCACTAAGGCTACAGCCCAAGTGAGAGCAGACATTGCGCCCCCCCCTCCCCCCCCCCCCCCCCCCGTCACTCACGCCACATGGCTGGTATAAATAAAAGCTACATTGAAAATCTTGCCTTTTCTGTTACTTTTTCAACTCCAGTCTTCAGCTCATGTACCATGTTGCTGATTTGCTTAGCTTTGCTAAGACTGTCATCAGGCAGCTCTTGATGGTGCTCAATATGCTGGTTAAAGTGGGAAAGCGGTTCTTTCCAGGCTTGCAAAAGTTTCAGTATCAGGTGAGTTAGTTCTTCTCTCTTATAAGTTAAAACAGTAAATAATTTCTCCGTTAGTTTGCAGCAGATCGTAAGAACACTGTTAGACAGTCTCACTGTGAAATCTCAGTGGGATTTAGATTCACATCTTCAATTCAGTAGTTTTCAAATATTCAGAACTTAAGGGCCACTCTGTCTTATTTGCTTAGATTATTTGCTTAGATGTAAGCAACACCCAAAAGTTGTATTTGCCTTGTTTTCAGCTTTCTTAGACTCCTAAGCTCTGTAATACCTGAAAGCATGGAGTACAGCATTGGCAAAATGGTGGCATTCCTGTCAAACTTACTTTGTACTGAAAAAGTTTTTGGGAACTCGTAGATGTCTCAAGAGCCCAAGGAGCCTCACCTGGATATCTCTGTTTGCTGGTATGGAAGTGCAGGTGTTTCCTCCCACCTGCCGTGGTTAGAGCTGTGTCGGTTAGGGGTTCGCTGCAGACACACTTCCAAGAAGGTGCCCGGTGGTCACGGCGGTTGCTTCTCTAACAGAAACTCAATGGCCATAAGACCTCTCTTGCAATGTAAGTTCAGAAATACCGCTGACTGGTTAAAGCCTTCTAAAGCAGGCAGGGCCTCATTCCCTATTGCCCTTCAAGGGAGGAAAGTGGTTTTCTAAACGTCTTGGGGGAAGCCCCTCACTCCATCACAACCAAAGAGCAAAACGTTCACATTTGTCTCTGTCTGCCTCCTCCTAGAGGCAAAAGTTTCTTCCGCTGCTGTATCCTCGACTTCACAATCTGCTTTTTCTCTGTCTAAAGAAACTCTTCCTGCTCTTCTCTAAACTAATAACGATTTTTTTCTCTTGCCATTACATCTGTCTAAAACAATTTGCTGTTCTTTTCTCCTTACCTAGCTACCGATTCAGAGATAATGACTGTTATTTCTTTCTCCTGATTGCTTTTTGTACTTTGCAGTGACGCTGATTAATTTATCTGTCACATGCACAGTTTTCTAAGTTTCTGTTCCACAGAGCGTGCCACAACAAAATCAAAAGGATGTCTGTCTGTCAGTCATTTGGACGAAGTACTACTGCAATACCTCTACTATAACTATGATTTAAGCATATGGAACCATATACAGGTTTTTTAACAGAACAAACTAATGATTCATACACAATATCTCTGTGATGTGTACGTGTTTGGGGTCAGAACTTACCAGCTTCTTCAATCCAACTGTTGATGAAGCACCGGGGGCATAAAATCCTCTCTGCCTGCCTCCAGCCTGACTGGGGTGGGGGACAACCGCAGCGCGATGGGTGAGACATTTGGGGGCTCTGATGGGACGGGGGGTATCTTCCCCTTTCTTCAGGCGGGGGAGAGGAGGCGGTGTGACCCGCGGAGCCCCCTCCCAGCCCCCCGACCCGGCGGGGGCCCGCGATGCCCCCTGCCCGCCCCGTCTCCGCCCGCCGCCCAGCCTTACCGGGATTTTTTGGGCGTATTCTTTGCCGTTGGGGGTCAGCATCCCCGACGTGTGGCACTTCCGAGCGGGCTTCCCCAGCTCGTTGTCACGGGGAGGAAAGTGTTTTTCCTACGGGGCAAGAAAACCTAAAGAGACACCGAGAGCACCCCCCGCCCCGCCGGCAGCCGCTCCCACGGCGGCGGGCGCCCGGTCCGCGGCGGCGGGGCCGGCCTGGCACTCACCATTTCGGCGTAGAGCGCCGTGGAGAGGCTGTGGATCCTGCCCGAGTGCCGGATCACCCGGTCGAAGAGATCGGCCACGGTCAGGAGGCGGCTGCCGGCGTCCCCCGGGGCGCAAACCAGCAGCCACAGCAGCGCCAGCGCCGCGGCGGCACCTGCGGGGACACCGGCGGCGTCGGGGGGCGAGGGGCGTCGGGGGGCGGCCCGCCCCGGCCCTCTCCTCTCTCTTTCCTTCTCCTCTCTCTTCCCCTCTCCCTCTCCTCCTTCTCCTCTCCCCTCCTCTCCCTCCGCCCCGCTCCGGCGGCCGCCCTCACCTGCTGGCCCCGCCGCCCGGGCGGGGGCCATGGCGCCGCGGAGCCCGCTAGCCGGCGCGGAGCGGCTGGGATCGCCCGGCGCTGCCCCCGCATCCCCTATATATGCCGGGTGGGGATGTGCGTGGCGGGGGGGGGTCTCCCGGTCATGGCGGGTCCCTCCCTGACGTGCCCAGCCGGCGGCCACCGTGAGCAAGCCGCCCGGAGCGGGGCTGCCGGCTCGGCGGGCGGGCGGGAGCGGCCCTCGCACCGACGGGACCGGTCCCCGCCCTCGGCAACCCGCAGGACCCAGCAGAAATAGGGTCCGGGGCTCCGGGGGGGGCTGCTGCTGACCCCCGCAGCGCCCGCCCGCCGTGGGGCCAGGGCTGCCCGGGTGTCGGTGTCACAGCCCCCACCCGTGGCGCGGCCAGGTCTACACCAGCGTGTCCGCTGCCCTCGGAGGGGGTGAGGGTGTGGGAACTGAGACCAGGCGAATTGGCTAATCCTGTCGGTGATAATGGGGGCGTTATACAAGGACAGCAATGGGCAACATGAGGGGTAGGAGAGAAGCCTGGCGTGATGACATGCGTCTCTTAGCCATCTCTTCTAATCACATGGTTAAGATCAGATCTGCTTTCCCTGCTCCCTAGCAGCTGGTCAGAGGTAAGACCACTGAAGGTGTGATAGCTGGTGACTGCGTGCTTGGTGGTACAAGCGTGCCTGAAGACGGTTGCTGATGCCCCATATGGCTAAAAGCTTAAGGGAGTGACACAGCAAAGCACTCAGATCAGGATCCCCAAAGGGGTGCAAGTCCTATGGACTCAGTGGCTGTCCTCAATTTATGGGTGTGAGATTCTCAGCAACCTTGCAAGACATATGAGGAAAGTCGAGATGTTTGTCATGAGGCTTACAAAGGACAGGTCAAACCAGAAGCTGCTTCAAGCTGACTAACAGGGGAACCTGAGCACAGGGTCTTTCTGCTGTATTTTCTGGCTCTTGGCAACCTACCTCTTGGAATTCAATGGGAACAGCTCAGGGTCTGGTAGAGCTGGAATCAGGCACCTTCTCTGCCTGTGGGTATTCAAATCTGAGGTTGGCCAGGGGACTGCCATAACTGGTGGCTCTTACGACATGGGGAATGAGTCAGCTCTGCCCTTCTTGTTGAAGTTTTTTCACTGCCAAGGGAGCAGTCTGCTTAGAAATGAGGAAACGTCTCCCATGAAATTGTTGTCTTTCCTCTGCGACTACCCCAGCCACTATGCTGGTCATGTATCTGTTTTCTAGCCCCCCAATCCCCATTTCCTTTATGGAAAATGTGATGACCATACCTCCACCAGAATATTGAAGAACGTCCCTCTCCCCCACCTTTTAAGGACAGCTGGGTGACTAGGACCCCTTCTGGAGGTGGAAGACGTGAGTTTGACTAGCTCTCAGCCAAGGAAGAAATTACCTTGGTCACCTATAGTCTGTGGGGATGCTAAAAAATTGGTACAAAACAAGTAGAGGCAGCTACTTCGCTAGCCAAATCTTAGAAGTAATTGTCACCTGCCACTGCATTCTGCATGAAGTCAAGGGGCATTGCCAAAGGATTCACATTTTGAAAATAAGAGCTTCTGCAAGGAGTTAGGTGTCAGTTTCTAGAGTCTGAGTATGTGTTTGCATGGCTATTTGCTGAACTCCAAGGCCTGTCAAAGCTGACACATTTTGCGATGTGCACAGATTCAAAACATTGGGAGGTGAAGACCTTGAGTGCCGAAAATGCCAGCAGGAGTCACTGCTAAGTAGGGGCCCTCGTTTGCCTGCTTGCGGTCTCTGCCTGGGCTCTGTTTTCCTTGTTTGCATCTGTTTAAGGATTTGGCTTTTTGTTAACGAGACAGATTTTTAAGGAGGAAAAAAAGAGATTTACATGTCCTTTCGCCAAAAGGAAGATTGAAAAGATAGCACATGAGAAGGAATATTCAAATGTCTCTCTCACACAATCTACATCACCTTCATTCATACAGACATCTCAAAGGAAAGTTATTCCTCTCTGAGAGCTACCCACAAATCTTGTGTCCTTCCAGGGAGCTTGTCTTACCATGATGTGCACTGAGCTAGCTAGATTTGATTTAGTTAAGTGAGTGCAATCTCCAAAAAGAATTTACTTTTTTTTCTTGACAGAGTTGGATCAATATAAGCAAATACTAGAAATCTCACTACTGAGCTAGTCCACATGCTCCTCAGCCTCTACCAGCAATACAGCTTAGCCAGCCCTTCCAACCAGTACATCTCTGAACCCAACAGACCAAACTCACTGCTCTAAAATTCCTCAAAGTCACTTCTAAAGTTTGATAGCACCATGGGTCCATAAGATACTTTTCAGCCCTCATTTTTTGGAATTTCTAAAATTAGTTTTAAAAGCAGTTCATTAAGATGTGCTTAATGGTCTACACTATTCAGCAGAGGTTGTTCTCATTCTCTTACCTCTGCTTTATCTCTAATGAATAAAACAATGCAGTTAATTTCAGGGGTTAGAGCTGCTGAGCCAGTTCTTAATGGGGATCATACAGGAAGCCTTGGCAATAGTTCTGAGCTCTTTGGTAGCTGATAAAATACTTCTGACCTGTGGTCCAACTGAAGGCTTGAAATATTAGTATTATTTCTGATAACTATTAGAAAACGACCAATCATGCATATGACAGGATCTGAAAAACACTGGTAGCATGCATATGGGCAGCACATAGATCAATGACTTATTTTTATTGGCCAATAGCCATTTTCTTTTGATTTTCACATGTCTAGGAGAAATTCTGACATATGCAAAGCTTATCCTAGAAGAGGTGCCTTAAAATGTTAAGGCAATTTTTGAGTTATGAAGGAGCTGTGAACTTGTGCTGTGTAAAATGTAAATGACTTGCACAGCAAAAAATGCAGTGCAACTTAGAGGAAAGAATCCACAGTAAATTATGAACTTTTATTTAAGGTTCCAGTTTCTAAAGTGAATGATGTTTTCTTAACCAGTGATATATCTATGTTCAAAGCATTGTTTTTTCCCTGGCTCTTCACTGATATTTTGAGTTTGTAGATGACACCAAACAGGAAGAAGTCAGTTGCATTTTAGAATTTAATGTGATCTTGAAAATTAAAGAAATGGCCTGAAGAAAGTAGGGTACAGTTCAGTAAAGAAAAATGCAAAGTACTATACTTAGACAGAAACTTAGACTGCCCAAATACAGAACCAAGCAGCTGTTGCACAGAAGGGGATCACAACTTGTAAGAAATAACAAGCTGAACTTAAGTCAGTAGTATCTTACTGTTGCTTTGCGTTGTTTATTTATTAATTTGTTTTGCAATCTGGGGTATGTACTTTGAAGAAGAGTTCTTCTGCCTTATGTTGCGTTTGGAAGGTGTCCGCTAGAATACTGTGCTCAGTATTGGACATCCCATTTCAAGAGAGATATGAGCCAGATGGGAAGACCCCAGAGGAGAAAACCAAGAATGATCAAAGTTTAACCCCGCCACCATGGCCTACAAGAGAAGACTGAACAAAATGAGGCCGTTTACTCTCTAGCAGGGATAGACAAGGCAAGGATACAGTTTTCAGATGTGCAGAAGGTAGCAGCAAAGAGGAAGGGAATCAATTATTCACCACATTCATTATGGATACAAGATATAATGGGATTAAACTGCAATAACGGAGATTGAAATTAGACATTAGAAAGAACTTCTTAATGGTTAAGAGAGTTAAGGACTGGAACAGATTGCTCAGGGACACCGTGAAATCTCTGTCATTATCTAACCTTTCTTATAAACTTTCCACCAGTTTTCAGACAGTCAGCAGTGGTGTTCATCCTGCCGTGGGCAGGGGGCTGAGCGGGCAACATCAGACCTCTCCCCCTTCCAGCCTGCCAAAGTTTTATAGTGCAAGACCAACTGGAGTTCATTATGCATTCAAAATCACTCCTAAATTTGCATCATGAAGCAGTAAAAGCTAAAATGAAAATGTTTGTTTCAACCAAATACTGTCCACTGTTGATTTGCTCTTTTCCTATAACATCGCGACAGGCACATTTTATGGGACAAGAAGGGGCAAGTCACACGCTTTTGCTCTAAAAGTGAATAAAGCAATATGGAAATTATATAAACTGGATCTTAGAAGTGAAATGAAAAAAGAGCTGAGTACCCACTTGAAGGAGTCAGCCATTTTCTGAAGGCTGGATCACAGAACTATGGTTTTTCCTAGTTCTGTAAAGAAAAATGGCATACTTCTGCTTTTACCACTTCACATACAAGCATTTGGCTTTTCTCTTCTCACTTCTAGTTTCTCTGCTCTTCTTTCCCACACTGCAGTGGTATACTAATCACTAAACTTACTGGGTTTGTCTTGATTTGCATTACTCTTGATTGTTGCAGCCTTGAAAATCCAGAGATACAGATAATACAATGTAAGTAGGAGCAGATATGTTTAATTGGATCAATGATATAGCTGGAAAAAATGGAAACCAGCTTTTGGGCAAACATGACCTTTTTCAGAGTGAATCTGAAAAATTGTCCATTTGTCCAACTATCCATTTTTTAAAAATGAACTGTTAGCAAACCTTGTCTTGCTTTTGGTTGCATATTTCTTGCCTTTATATCTTTCTTCTCCTCCTTCCTCTCCCTCTTTCTTCACAATATAAACATTCTTTCATCCCCTCATCTTAAGACAACAATCCTTGATTCCATTCATCTCTCTGGGCAAAATCCTTCTCCACCCTCCATCTCTCTGAATAACTCTTCACTCACTGAAAAGTTGTTTACATTCATCAAATAGATTTCTCTCCCTTTTATGCTTTTTTCAGTTGTGTTCCTCTATTTTGATCTCCACTGAATCTGTTTTTGTTTATATCTATAATGACTATTTATAATCAGAGGTCTCAATTGTCATCTCCTATAAAGCCTCCTGCTTTCCTTGTCTTCTCTTGGCTTCTACAACTATACCCTTTACTGTTTCTTCTGCTGCTTCTGTAATTTCTTACACAGAGAACCCTCCCCATCTCTTCTCCAGTTTTATGTGAAGGCTTTACAGGATTCTCTCTCACCTTTTACAATCTCATCAGCAAAGGCAAAAATTCAGCTACTGCTTCTTACTGCCACTTGGAGGCCCGCCTTCCTGCTCCATATTGGTCTCCTTAGGTCTGAACAGAAATCTCAGCTTGCCTATTCAACATGTGCTTTTGGGTGCTTGGCTTTCAGCTCAAATGTAAAAGAGCTAAAGGAAACCACAGCTCCTCTTTTCTTCTCTATAAAGCATTTTATTTTGATTCTCTGTGCACCTCAGAGAGCTTGAACCAGAGATGTGCATGTGTTTGGCACGTATGCTGATGCCGCAGATCCATGGCATTCCAGAAAAGGAGTTTGGTTGAAGATGGGCCTAGGCTGTTGGAGCTGCTTTATGCATTTGCCATGTTAATTTATTTGAGGAAGATGGTTCAACAGAATCAAGTGTAGCGCTGTCAGCTCTCCATCCACAGTCCCGCCTTGTTCTCTCCTGCATTCTCTTTCTTATGCCCTTACTCTGACCCAAGGAATAACATCCATAAAAGATCTGATCCTCCTTTCAGCACTCTGGAAAACCAGGTATTGAAATAAGGATTTTTCCTGGGGAGGGCCAGGCCTTTATGGGACAAACTTCTAGAGGGAAGGATCTTGTCATCCTTCATTTGGAAAATACTGAAGAGAAATGTGTTTTCAGAGCATGCAATGCAATTCTCTTCCAGTCATTCAGGAGAGGATTTCTCTCCTCCAATTTTAGGCATCTAGAGTTTAGAAATGGGCATTTTCTGAGGTTCTGAGACAGGTGCCCATCAGTAATCTCTAGTGGTGCCTGGTTTTGTGTGTTGATTGCCAGAAGAGCTTAGGGTGATGAGTATAGACTAAGTTAGGGCAGAGGAATCTCATTTTCTGTTTGCAAATGTGGACTAGAGCTGGTGGAGCATGTGCTTGACACATCAAGTGCAGCAGAAGTGCTGCTTCTCCTGCTACCCCTCTCTTGGACAACCTGTTACAGATGTTGCATGTTTACCTCCTCCAGGGCTAAAAAGATTATCCTTAGCATCCAGGAAAACATCCTTCTTACTGTTTATGACAGTGACAGTAGCACTCAAGTAGGGAGAAACACGTTTTTTGAAATATCTGCGGTATTCCAACTCTCCAGAGAAGATTAGTTCCTTAGCTGATCTTCTGACTACTCATCAGAATGAACTGCTGAGATGAGATGTCATATTTTACCCGCTACGGATTTTGCAAAATGTTTCAATGGTACTTCAATTTCCTCTAAACTGCTATAAAAGAAGGCAGCCGTCTCAGAACAAGCTGCACCCTAACTATAAAGGTGCATCACCCTCCTTTCTACTCCTTACAGTGCTCATATAGGATAGTCTGTATAGTACATCTGATGTGCCGTAACAATATTAAATATTTCAAGCTTAGTCATGTGTCTCATGATATGAAAAGTGTCACTGCTGTGTCAGTAGGATCAGTAGTAGCATAATAAAGAGGTGTGTTAAATTTTAAAGCAGATGGACTTGTATTTGAGGTAACCTTTTTTGAACATAAAGATAAAATTATACATTTAATGTTTGTAAGTGCATCAAGCAAAAAAGCATTCTTTAGCTCATGATCAGAAATTATTTGGAGATAAATTTCAGGCAAGGCCATTACCCCAGATCTGAGGTTTTTAAGGGTATAAAGATATCTCCATCATACACTGGAGGCAATCTCAACGCGATACCCCAGTGCCCACTGAAATCTCTAGTAGGCTTTGGCTGACTGTAATAAATGCTGGGTTAGACCATCATGCTGGTATAGCTCCACTAAATTTGATGAATTTACTTTGGGTTCACACTGGTGTTACAGAGATGGGGTTCAGGTCCTGAGTCTGTATTATTGATAATCATGCACAGCTGAAAATTAACTGTAACCCCTGGGGTTAGTTCTGTAATACCCATCTGGAGAAAATACATGCCATGTTCTCTGTTTAGGAAATCGAATTATTTAGAGCATTTAGTTAAGTAGGAAAGAAGACACTAGCATTACCCTCTGCACATCTTGTTTTTTCCAGACTGTCCACAGATTTGAAATGATGCTTCATTTAAATTGTGACTTCCCATCTGCCACCATATTGAAATCATCATTGTAGAAGAGAAGCTGTCAGAGGTACCAAAGGTCCAAATTTTTATGAGTGTAGTATGGACATAAGTTAACTGCAGTTCATTTAACATCTGGCTAATGTCAGGTGTTGCCAAGCTGTGTCTTCCCCACTGGCATAATAATATTTAACAGCATAGAGTAGTTGGCAAGATCTCAAGCTTTGCTTTTTTATAGTAGGACTCATGGGAAAAATGACATAAATATACGAGTCCTCCATTTTGTCAAATACTTTGTAATTTCTGCTACGTTATTTTCATGTTCTCAAACATTATAAAGAAATTTGTTATTATAAAATGCTCCTATTATAAAATCCATTCTGAATGCATAATCATTTTCCTCCTGTATTCTCTCTATTGCTGTTGAATATCTGGCTGTTCACAAGCATGCATTTATTATCACAGCATATTCCTGACATGAGGGGATGTATCATACCCATTTTACAGATAAGTGAAGAGGCACAGTGAAATTACATACTTATTTGGATAGTCACTTTGCAATGCAAAGGACATGATCAGTACTTGAGAAATAGCCTCACATCAGATTATGAAAAACTTCATGTAGAAGTACTACCTTTACTGAATTCAGATATAAAAATCTTTTGTTTAGGACCTAGCTCTGCTGTTCTCAAGATTCTTTCTCTCCCCCACTACCATAGGGAAAAAAATATGTAGCTTCACCCAGCTCTGCTTGGAACCCTGAGGTCTGTTTTCAGACTTTTTTATTTTAAGGTGAGAAATAGATAGCAGTGGAAACTTGTCATCCATTTGTGGCGAAAGGGTAAAGATATTTGCTGATGTTAAGAGCTTAGTGACACCTGAGAACATTTTGTTCCATCTCAAGTTGTAAAGGGGCTGTGCTGTAGTTGGATACAATTGATCTCTGTTTCAGTCTTGTCTCTTTGGCACTGAGACACAGACACAATATGACCAACTATGCCTAGCAGCTGGATATTTTCCCCAGTTCTCCCCTGCCTTCTTGTTTTGAGATACCTGTTCAACCTGTTGCATCCTTTCTTCCTACCTCTTCTAGCAGTCATCTCTTCAAACTTAGCTTCTAGTTATCCTGTCTGCCCCATAACCTGTCTTCATTAACCCCTAATCTTAGAATCATAGAATCGTTAAGGTTGGAAAAGACCCTTAAGATCATCGAGTCCAACAGTTAACCTATCACTGCCAAGTCCATCACTATATCATGTCCTTGAGCACCACATCTATCCGTTCTTTAAATACCTCCAGGGATAGAGACTCAACCACTTCCCTGGGCAGCCTGTTCCAATGCTTGACCACCCTTTTGGTGAAGAAGTTTTTCCTAATATCCAACCTAAACTTCCCCTGGCGCAGCTTGAGGCCATTTCCTCTCGTCCTATCACTCGTTACTAGGGAGAAGAGACCGACCCCCACCTCGCTACAACCTCCTTTCAGGTAGTTTCATTCCCTTCCTTGCACCAGACTGTTGGCCCCATTCTATTTGCCTTCTCCCTAGCCAGGCCTGAAGCTTGGTAAGACATACCTGAAGCTTGGTAGGACAAATTCAGGTCCTGCTTTCCGCCACCTGTGCTTCGCAAACTGCTCTACGTGAGACCAGTCCGTATCCTCTCTGTATTTGAATCAGGCAAATTCCTCTTCAGGGTTTCACAGCACAGCATAGAAGCAGAGGCAATGCGGATGAGATGTTGCATATTCTGAATTCAAGTGCCATGGCCAAGGTCTTTAATCCTGTAGTAGCTTAGAGCTGCATCATATCTGTGACAGAGGATGCTGAATGGAGGTGGGATTGCTTGGAAAGTTTGCAGGTAACACCAAGAAGGTTATATTGCATGTATAAAAAGTGTTTTCCTTTTCCAAAGGGTTTACATTTTGGCCGTGTGAGGGTGGATTTGCACAAGAATAAAAAATACCTATCCCAGATATGAAATTAACTCCTGATACCATGTGTCCAATCTCAGTTTTGAAAGAGAAGTGTGGAAGGAGGGTACTGGAATTTCATAAAGCAAATGTTGCCCAATCTCATTGGAACATAAACCAACCTTTTCCCCCCATCTCTTTAGTTGGAAACAGGCCCAACAATTCAGGCTGAAGTCTTTCAGAAAATCAATAAACCTTCACTAGAATTTTGATCATTTCACCTGAATTTTGATCATTTCCATCTAAAAAAGCAAGGCTTGGGAAATTATAAGGAGTCAGGAAACAGGAAAGTACATAGCCTCCTTTGTGATAGGCACTGTTATCTGCCTAGATTACAATTAAAAAATAACAGAAAAAGATGAGAAGTAATTTTTAATATGCAGTTTCCTAAGCATCTTTGAAGGCTGTTGATCCCAGATGCTCTTCAGTCATGACACCTTCCCCACTTTTCCTTTGTTTAAGAGATGGTGGTTGAGGATTTTCTGAGCTGCTTCCATGAGTGGTATTTCCTTATTTAGCCCCACTAAGATGTCAGTATGTGCCCAGTGAGCATGGGTGTAGTGAAAACAAGGTGCAGAAACAATTTCCTCTTTCATGTTCTCCAGTTCTTTCATTCCAAGGAGGAATGCAAGCGAGGTAGCAGGCAGCTGGCCCTTTTATACCTGCAGAACGAAAACCAAGGTGAAAACTGACTTTTTTTTTTTTTTTTTTTTTTAATTTTCCCCAATGTGGGTGGACTAGCCAGGAGTTCATACCTGCATATGTGACAGGAACAGTCTTTCCTATTTTCCTCGAGAAATGTTTTTCCTGGATTTGCATTAATGCTAAGATTCCCTGTCCTGAAGCTTACAGGCCACTTGCGCAGGACAGCTTATAGCTTATAGATGTGCTGTATGTGATTTTTGCTGAACAAATTCTGTTCCCTTAGCTCAAAGGCTTTTCTAGTCCCTGCTCACCCCACTAGCAGTACTCAGGGGTTGGGGGAGGCAGAGAACCAGATCTCTTTCTCTTAGGAAGTACTAACAGTATGCACTATCCTGCTTAGGGGCTAGGAGGTGGGGTTTGGTTATTTACAGATGAAAGAAACACTGAGCCACACAAGTGGCTTATCCAAGGTGGTGCAAATTTTCCTGGCTAGGAATAAAATCCCTGCTTTTCAATTCCTGTGCTCTAACCTCAGGAATCCTTCCCTGAAGAGACTGGGTGCTCCTTGCTGAGGCAGGACTGGTGCATGTGCTTCTAACATTTCTGTTCTGTGCTCTGTAGGAAGTTCCAAATTATACTCTTGTAGCTTATTAATAAATATTGTATAAAGTGACAAATTATTCAGTATCAAAAAAGAAAAATTGCTCCCTCTTGTTCTCTTAATGTTGTTTTTCTAGAAGTTTTTTTGTGTGTTTCCAAATCACTGACTTGTACTTCCATTTATACTCACATGCTTATGGGCTTTATTCTTCTGTCATTCCCTGACCGCAGCCACGTGACAGCATAACGATAGTGAGAAAGCCTGCAGGTTTTCTTACCAAACTGCTGCAAACCATTTAATAGATTGGAATAAGTGGCTAACCTTCCACTTCCTTATGTAAGATGATGAACATAGATTATTTATAGAGGCTGCTGTCTCTAAATTTGTTTACTGTCACATGGAATATGTGTCTGTCTTTCACGTGTCTCTGTCAAAACTCCTTGGGAAAATTCAACCTACCACCAAATGTTAAGAACCCACTGGTCCTGCTGTGTGTTGTAGTTGACAAGGATGAAAAATGACATACAAATTCCAACAAATTGGAATGAGTAATTGTGTGTGTATATATTTAATTATCATGCTCATATGTTTACATCTAACTCATGCCAAAGGAAATCATTAAATATCAAATTACTGTAATGTAAGTTAAGGCTTCGTTTCAGTGTTTCCTAATAATCCTTTATGTTCCCAGGACAGGAATTATTTAAAATGGGTGGTCAGAATATCCTTCCAAAAAGGAGAAGCAGTCATGCAAGGTAGAATTTGCTTTCCCCAGTGTATCTGCTGTAACTGACCTTTGTGTGAAAGTACAGAGAAGTAAAAATCCTCCTACCCTGAACTGGGCAGGAATACAAGATTCTTCCAGTCTGCTCTCCTCATCTTCTTGTGTTTCTGAGAGAAGGAGTAATCATCTTTACTACACTCCATACTGGAACCATAGGATCTGTGCCACTGCAGGGTTCTTCTGGACGGTGCTGCGGGGACCAGTGTGCCACTTGCCAAGATCTCCACAGCTCTTGGAAGCAGCCCTTCTTGCTCCAGCCAAGCCCAGGATGCAACAGGAGTAGGAGGCCAAGCACTGCTCTTTGTTGTGCACCAGTCCTCACCTGGTGCTCCTCATGCTCCATTGGTGCTACGGCCCTGTGTGTATCAGTGTGCCTGGTCCTGTCAGGAGCCAGTGGTATTTGAATGACAGAGTTTAAATCACAAGTGGTGGGAAGAGTTCTTACCCAGAAAATGTTTCTGAAAATGCCTGCTGACATCCCTGATTTATATACCAGACACCCTATCACCTCTTAGTCCATATCTGCTGCCAGGGTTGAGTTGTTCCAGCTGCAAGTAGGCAGGGTAGAGACTGTCAGAAGAAAGGGGAATTGCAGCTTCAAGCAGTCCACAGCCAAGTGCAACACTGGCATGGAGAAGACTTTTCCTCCTCCTGACTCCTCTCTTGGCCTCCCTGACCACAAGACGGAATAGAAGGAAGAATGATGTGAGCAGAGACAAAGTGACCAAGGAAAGGACTGCTATGGAGTGTAATGGTTTGTGTTTCTGATTAACTCCATGATATTACAAGACTCCAAGCCTAACCGGTCTTGTGGTGTTGTGTGGCATGCGGTCTGACCACCCCATTCAGCCACATCCCTTTCTGAGGGGTTTATAAGTCTATCTATCTAAGGTGTAGGTGACTGGCCGTTCAGTAGCCTTAAGGCATATCTGAGTAACACTGAACTCTTTTCTTATTGGGTGTCCAACATAGTAAAGTATATGGTGTTCAAAGAAGGAAAAAAGTGGAAAAAATGGTCTGGAAAAAATTGGCTTGGGCCAAGAGAAAATCTGAGAAGGAAAAAGTAAACAGTGTTACAAAAAATGTAAACCCAGCTGGAAGGAACTAATGGACGTTCCTGCAAAAATGGCTCTAATTGCTTTTCCCTGCAATGACAAAGAAAAATGTGAAGCCTGGAAGGAATGAGAGAAATAGGAAGGGAAGCAATTCTGAGAGTTAGCTACCTTGGTGAAAGGAGGAAGATCCCGAGGGGGGGCAAAATGTTCAGCATTTCAAGCTCACTGTACAGACTGGTCTGTCACTCAGCAGGTGAGAAGTGAGCAAAGTTTTCCTCAGCTCTTAGATAGACCAGAGAAAGCTTTGTGTTCCCATCCCTTGTGATTTACATTTCCCATTTCCTTGACAAGTAGATTGTTAATAGTGTTGGGTTGTGGTTTTTTTTTTTTTTCCAAATCTCAGCTGAGAAGAATTTTATAGGAAGAAAAAAGAGAAGAAACCCCAAGACTATGCTTTTCTCAGCATTGTCCAATGGATGTGTCGTGGGAGTTTTCCGTTGTTCTCAGGTATGCAGGTATTTTAGTTCATGTTTGTACAAAAATGAATGAACCATCACATGATCACGTAGAAAACTGCATGTGGCATTAAGAAATAAGTTATAATTGTGTGTGACCAGCTATCAATGGTCTTTAAGAAGTAACAATTCCTATCAGTGAAAAATTGTCCTAAAGTTTGTAGTGGAACATGTGAACCCTGAAGGAACCATTACAGGCAGACTCATTAGCAAATGCTCATTTCTTTAAACTACAGACAGAATATGTTGACAGTGAAACTTAATTGCCAAGAATGTATTTGGTTTAGAATTACTGAACCAAGTACTAGGAGGCTTTTCCAGGGAAGTACGTTGTCACACCATCTTTCTTATTTAAATGGGGCCATTCATCATCATACTACAAATCTAAAGCTTTAGCAAGAACAGTTGCTTTTTTTTTAAATGTGTATAGATTTTGAACTATAGCTATTTCATCATTCTTCTTTCCTAATGTGTCATCAATATTTTCCTCTCTATCTGCCACTGTCAGGTCTATCATGTAAGTGCATGTAAGTGTACAAGGCACTGAGTGTGAGATTAAGTAGCCATACTGAGTTATAATAACTATTTGCTTGAATAGCAGTATAGGTAAGCTTGTAATAATGTAACTAAAATGGTGCGGTTGTCTGTTTCTTTGTCAGTGGCAGGGTATGTCTTTAGAAGGGAAAAACTGTCAAAGAAAATGACTATAAAGACATCAGCTCTGCAGAGTATGAAAATATATGTGTGACTATGAATGTATGCTAGTTGAACTGATCAGTCTGACAGCTGCAGGATTACTCAAAGTTACACCTGAATACCTTTTGGAATTGAAGCCTGAAATCTTAAGGGCTAGATCCAGATATGACCTTCTGCAGCTGTGGAGAATCCAGCCCCAATACGGTGGTGTGAAGGACCGACAGCAACAAAGAAGTTCTGCGGAACCACCTCTGATATTTTAGGAAATGGCCGCTGAAATGACAGCTGAGATTTTCCTTTTACTTGGGATTCTCATTCACATCCAGAGCTGATATAAAACTAACTCCAGGTGAGATTTTAAAGGAGTTCTTAATTTGAAGTAATGACTATTTATAATACCAGTGATGTGACAAATAATATTAACTAGAATAAGGATTATTAAAGTCTATAGTGCTAGTGAACAGGTTGATTTGCTATGTTCCCTGTAGTGTGCATTGCATATCCTTTAATGGGAGAGATCTGTGTTTTGGATTCACATTGTTGCCTAAGTAGTCTGGCATTTATCAGATGATTTTTCAAAGGCACAGAAAAACAGAACAACAAAGAGATGGGAAAGTCAGTGGGAGTTGGAGTCAGGGTCTTTGAAAATGTTCTGTTTAATTGTTTTTTAGGTAATGTGTAAATATTGTCTGTGAAGTTCAGTCTATTGTTTAACAAGTTAATATTTTGTCTTTGCCCATTAGCAAATATTTGACTCATACAATTCAAATCATTAAAAGTGTGCTTCAAGCATGAACACGTGTGGAACTAATTTTTGACTGGTGTCCTTATCATGTGGTAGATTTTCAGTGATTAGGAGGCATTGAATGAGTCACTTCATAATGCAAGGTTAAATAAGGATGACCTTTACTAGGGTTTATTCTGTCTGGAAGGGAAGGAGGTAACATAACGGATTTTCTTCCATTGCTCTGTAAATTCACTTTAATTTTGACCTACAACAGTAGCCTCTAGTTAGGCAACAGGGAATTTTAGTTTCATACATAATTAATTTTTAGTCGTCCTTTGACGTTGGATGCTGGCCTTACTGCTTTTGTCATAATTTGTGGTATTTGTCAGTTACATGACAAAGTGAAGTTGATTTGAATTAAAGGCTACCAAAGGCCACCAAACTCAAGTCAATTATAAGCAATAAATCCAAAGGCAGTATAGTATTAGTGGTTTTTCTGGTTATAACTAGATTTTTTTTTTCAAAAGCAAACATGCTTCATATCTATTGCACATGGTATGTGTTGCCTTTACTGTTAGTTCGGTTTTTTTATCATAGTTATTTGACACAGCATCACTGACCTCTGTGGGGCTGTATTTGCTTATAGCAGCAGATCTTCCAGCTCTAACGGGAAAGTTTGATACTTTTGCCTTGCCGATTAGAGTTTCTTTCTCTCTTCTGCAAATACTCCATAGCACTTCTGAAACGAGAAAATCAAGGAGGAGATCAGTGAACTGAGCAGAGGTGGGTGTTGGACAGCAGAAAAGTACTTCCACGGAGCTATGGCTATGTATTAGATAGCAGCTAAATCCTGGCCTCCTGTTATCCACACCCCAGTAAGCCCTTGCATCTGGGGGCAAAAAGTGGTGGCATAGCATTTTACACTCAATTTGAAGAACTTAAGGAGGATCAAGGACCAGGATGGCAAGGCTGAAGGTGATGACAAAGTGTCGCTGATGAATCTCGTGTTGGTACTGAGCAACTTGACGGATACAGTGACACTGAAGCTGATGAAAGGCAGCATCAGGAAGATCAAAAACAAAGGGATGCAGAAAACTATAGTGGGAATGGGGAAGGGAGGATGACAAAGTATGACCAGCCCTGGGGAACAGTGTGACTGACTGCCCTGTGGCACCACTTAGCAATCAGGATGCCCTGACACAGGACAGGAGTGCAGGCAGATCTCCTCAGCATGGCCTCTGGTAAGTGGATGGAGGGGACATGATTCAATGGAAACCTGAGGAGGGAAGATGGGGCCATTCAGTCAATTTGTGAGGATATTTGTGGACCGAGTTGGAGAGAAGAGCACTATTAAGAGAGAGCAAACGGAGAAGAGAAGTGCAGGGCTGGCTCACTTATGAGCAGAGCGGGTCACTGAGGGTGTCAGAATTACTAGAGGTGGACAGATAATGTTTGTTTTGGCCTGCTGAAGTCAGTAGGCCATCCGCTTTGATGGAAGTTGCATGACGTATTAATACAAGTGTAAAGCTAACTGAAATTACATGGAATTCAACAGCTGAAAGCAAAATAATTTTTCAGTCCTTCTGGGAGGAATAAATAAAACCCAAATAAATGTGGCAGTTTCCTGATGCAAAGGAAAGATGAGGTCAGTATGATTTCTAAACATCCAAAGATTCATCTGGCAAAAGCAAAAAGCCATTCAAACAATGGGCCCTCAACTGAATGTAAGCGTGCCACGCCTCCATGATATTTGGAGAAGATGTTTTAGTTTAATGTGCATATATATTCTTTTTTTTTCTATAGAAACGTAAAAGGTATGGAGGTAAAGAATTACTTCAAAATAAACACTCTTATTGTTAGAAGAGTTTAGCGTTTATTCAATTAAGAAAAATATTTAAAATTATACTTACAGTCATAAGGCAGTTACTGAAGAAAATATTTTGCAGCTTCCTAAAAACTTCACAAAGCTCCACACTTTCTTCCCTTATCAATTCTATAACCTGTCATTCACTGGAAAATGTCAGGTTTTGGAGGGGCAGCTTTTCCAGCAGTGTGTGTAATAGGGGAAATAACCTGAAATACTTTAAAACATTTGCAGACAGTATTATTACAAGCTGTAAATTGTATGAAATGTTTCTAGAGGAAAAAATTCTTAAACAGTTCAGTGCTCATGTTTCAGTTCAGCTGAATGGCAAAAGAAACAGCGTTTTGATATCTAACTCTGCATTGTGGTCACAGGCAACACTTGCGTTTGCAATCAAGGAGCTAAATGTCAGCACTCTGCTTTTTATTCAGATATGAATGCAGAGGTCCTGGTGAGGGCTCTTTGGAGATGTGACCTACATGTCTAGCATGTTACTGATAATACATTTTTAAAGACAGAAAGGTAAAGGAGAAATTGAGATTCAAACCTATCTATAGCAGTTAAAGCAAGATGGCTGTTGGGAAAAGGGTCATGGCTTCAGGAGCTGCTTCACTGCAAATTTATGCCCCCTGTCTATATATAAAGACATATGTAGATAGTTAACAGAGGGTTGGTAAAAGTACAATATATCCCAGAGTAAAGAAAAAAAACCCAACCTCCCGAACAAGCAAACCCTTCTTTAATGTTGAGGCTTTTTTCTTTGCTGAGGTGAACACTGAAGAGTATTGCATTTCAATCCTCTTTTCTCTCCTTCTTCCTCTAAAAAGATATTGAAAAGAAAAGGAGACAGGTTAATTTTTCATTTGGAAAAAAACTCCAGAAAATTCAGAGCAGAACTTTTTTCCCCCTAAAAGCTGTATTTCTATTAAGACATTCAGTTTTATTTACTTTGGTCTGATAGTTGAATTATGCAAAGTGTTAGGAATATATGTAAATATTTGAAGGGCTGGAGCTTTACTCATTGTCTTTGATTTCTGTTGGACCAACTGGATATCAGAGCGTGAGTCTTTAGACCACTGTTGGTGATGAGAAAATTTGTACTGAAAGAAAGCTTTCCAGGAGAGCCTCTCAACTTTGTTATTACCTTGTTTATCCACCTGTTCTTTCCCCAAATTTCAGTTTTACTCTTTTTTTTCTAGACATGTTTTTTGTCATTAACAAGCTTTCTGCATTACTGATCTTTTAATTCTGACCTGCTCAAGGCATTCATTAATCCAAACGTACTTCTATTCCATGACCAGATGATATACCCTACATCTCCCAAGTCAATGGTTGTAACTGTTGTAAAGTATCAGCAATTTTATCCTCTTGCCCAATTCGTGTTAGTCTAGTCCTGCGATGTTACACTTAGTTTTCACATTTTCCACATTTCCTACCTCTGTTTTGTTTCTTTTCTTTTTTTCTTTTTTCCTTTTCATTATCAGGTATTGCAAATATCTCTGTCTCCAGCACATGTTTAGCCAGCATCATCACATATGCCGCCCTCTTTCATGAAATACCTGTAAGAGGAACTAAGACTGATCTAAACAACTAACATATTGTATAATACTTTTTATCTGGTTGTGAGCATGCTAGAATTAGATCTGACAGCAATTAAATGTTCTCAGATTGTCACACGTGTAAGTTGAACCTAATCTGCTCTGCAATACTTTGTCTCTGCCTTTGAAAATTGATTGTTACTGACTGTAGTGGGCTGGGCAGCTCTCGCTGGTTGGAGCACTCAAAAAAAGCATGGTGTCTCCAGCTACCTGAGTAAAGCTACTGAATATGTAAAGAAAATTTATGATCCTTTAAAACAAAGGATTCAACAACTTGCTTTAATGATTTTTCCACTTTATGCATCAGAACTAATAGTCTGTGCAAACTAATAAGTGACTTTTGTTTCCTTTCTCTCTCATTGGGACTGACTCTTGTTGAGAATATCTACAGAATGGTGACTACTTTATTGAAGCACTGATACGACATATATACTGATATGTGAGATTTTCTAGCCTGTTATGATTAGGTACGGGAACACATACTAGGGGAGCTCAGCAGGGATTTCCAGAGCCTGAATCTATTGAGAGAGATGGGAGGGCCTCTAAACTAAAGATTTGCAAGGAAAGGTTTCCAGATTTCTTCCTGGTGCCAGGGTGGGTTCAAGTGGTAGCTGTTGTAGCAGTATTTCTGAAATAGATAGAATGCTTATTCAGCAAAAAGAAACATTCTTACTAGAAGGAAATGCAACTACAATATAATAGTCAATTTTTCGTGGTTCTTTGCATAACACTCTGTGCAAGCAACTCTATGAGATGTACATTATGGAAATATCATGGAACTTAAGCATATCATCAACATAACCTACCTAAACCAATGCATATATCTGCATCTGTGTGAGGGAAAGAGACGTGGAAATGCTGGGACTAAGGCATGAAGACAGGTTGGTGTCAGGATCACCACACAGAAAAAGATGCTGAGGAGTTTCTGGGCTGGTGTCAGGGACAGATATCAGGTGCTGGGCGCATATGGGGTTGCTTACGGGGCTCTGAAAGCAGCCAGGTTTTCTGAGGGTGCCATGAATGCCAAAAGCACCCTGAAATTGTGCAGTTGGGACTGTTAGTTTAGGGGATGGTACCTCAAGCTACTGATATTGTCAAGAAGTTTGAGTGCTTCCACTGCTTAAAGTATTGAAGATCTTTTATTGGTGGGTTTGACATCACAACTCAATGGAGGAAGCTCTTGCCAAGAAGAGATCACCTTTAAGCACTTGGGAAACCCTTAGTGGAAATGTGGTGAAGAGTGGAGAGAATTACTACCTTCTACCAATTTTTAGAAAACCTCTAACATAGGACAGTTATTCCTTAAATCAGCTCCTCTGCTTAATTTTTAAGGCTTTTTATTTCATTTCCCTCTTAGCCACAAACTGTAGCCTATTAGCAATTTTAGATGGATTTTTCTGCCACACGATGGCACTGCAATCCTTTAGATAACAACGAGGGATGGTGGCAAACCTTATTTTCGCTTTCTAGACACAAACTTTTCAGACCATCCGCACAAAACAACGCTTTGAAGAGACTGTTTCCAGCAGCTTTTAGAGTTTAAGGAAAAAGGGCATGATAGTAGTTTTAACTGTTATTATTCAAAATTATGGCCAAAATAATTCCCCTTATGCCTGAACGCACACAACTGCTGTTTAATTATTGGGCACATAAAACCAGTGCCATTAAATAGATTTGTACAGCAAATGGGGGATTTTTGTGGTGATACACTTTATATGCATCCCAGATGGCTGCAATATATGGATGGCTTATTATAGTACATTTCTTTTGCGTGTGCCTAAATGCAATCTCCTGCTGCCTGGAAGAAAGTTGGATCTCGGAGTGTGCCTAAGTGCTTTGCGGAAACAAGATCTGAGACCACTTTGTAGCTTGATGTCTGGCACTTCTTTAGCTTCCCCAACCTCCCTGCTGCAGTGTAAAATTAACTGCAAGAGCACTGTTGGGATTTATTTTTCTTTTGTCCATGGCCCAGAAGTTTCCATCTAGGGATGAATTCTGTGAAGAAATGAAGAATCCCAGCTCAGAGAATGAATCAAAGATGGCAAGGTAAGAAAATAAGATGAGCCAAGGACCACAGTTCACTCTTCCAAATGCTTCCTCCATAGAGCTGTGGTAAGCTGTATGATTTGGAAAGTTCCTTGAAGGAATTTTCCATTCTTTTGACATACAGCCAAAGGGGCTCAAAGATAGTTTGAAAAGGTTAACTTGAAAACCTGCTTTGTTGTTAAGGATTTAAAAGACAATGCCTGCCATCAGTATATAGTCAGCATATAATAAAGGCAATTAAGGAGACACAAATTTGTCTAATTAAGTATAATAAGATATGCCAAAATGTCTCATTTTTGTTGTTGCATTGACTTGCAAAAGCTGCTTTAGGTAGGACATGGTTAAAGTCTGGGCTTGGCACTCAAAAGCAGCTGAGTGCAATTCTGCTCACTGCCTTGCTTCTGCGTGACCTTGGAGTCAAGGAGATGCAGAGAACAGGGAGAGCAGTTTTTCTCTCGGTGTCTCAGTCCTCATCCTTGAAAGCAGAATTACAATTCATCCCTGCTTTCTCATCTGGATATCCCACCTATTTTGAACATAAGCGCTTTAAGTGCTTCTGTTTCTCTACATTTGCAAAATTTACTCAACTAAATTGTATCTTCCAGCTACTACTGTGATACAGCTAACACTGTAATTAAATGCACTATCACTGTAAGAATTAAACTTGGGTGTAACTTGGCAATCTTGTGATATAAGACATTTTGTAACTTGGCAATCTTGTGAATAAGACATTTTCTCATGGATTTATTATACCAGTTCAGTGTTATACACTGTCCTTATTTAGGTGCTTGCTAATGCGGAGATTTTTTTTCCCCTCAGAATACTTCAACTCACCATTTTTCTCTAACAACAACACATTTCTCTGGCAGTATAAAGTGTTACAAACAGGCTTTTTATTTAGCTGAATTACTATCAACAGTCAGGACAGGTGTAAGCGAGGTTAACAGGAGCTGTGGTGACATGTGCATGAAGGATTTCAGTGTACTACATGCCCTATACTTGATAAAACAGTTCAGCTTTTGGGGAATTGCTTTCATAAAGTTTATCTTTGTTCATAAAAATAATGCACTGTTGATGCATGAGAGCCACAATTTTTTCTAGTTTAAACCTTTCCAGGCAAGCAGGCCACAAAGCTGCCTTTAGTGGCTGGTGAGGGCCAGATGCCGCAGTCCCTGCCACGTGGTCTGCCTCCACCTCCTTGACATATACCCTACAGCTGCCTGGTGCAGTGTTCACTGCTTCTGGATCCACTGTGGGTATGTGCAGGTAAACCCCAGCTGCTGCCACAAGACCAGCCCTGGCAAAGGAGGCAGACAGCAGTGACCTGTTAGTGGCAGAATAATCATAGGGTTCCCTCCCAGCTTTACCCAGTCCACCGGTTTGGGCAGGTTGGAGGCTGTGGGCTGGATGAATTGGTTCAGCTGTGCCTTCCTGGGGACTCCACGCCACAACAGGAGGTGGACAGGACACAGGGAAGACAAGACTCAGGAGAGGCAGCGACCCAGTGCTGCCTCCAGAACAAGGTGTTTGCTCTGGGAGAGCTGCTGGGGAGCATCCAAGGAAGGTCTGGAGGGAGGAGGGATGTGGTTGCTGGAAACACTGGGTTGGCTGGTTGCAGGCTGACCATCTCCACCTTAAGGAAATTGCCAAGTTGGGAATGGTGTATTTGTAAACAGAAACTAAAAATTCTCAGGCTTACAGGTAATAAATGATGCCCCCGTTTTCTTAACAGTCACCTTGTCTCCCTGGTTTGCACTGTATGAGGAAGACCATGAATGCATGAGACCTAGTTGGAAAGAGCTGAGTTAGTGTCAAGAACACCTACATTTGTTAATGAAGCATGAAATAAAACTGTGTGTTGTAGCAAAAGAAAATTAATATTGACCATGAAGCTTTCTGTTTTATAAATTGGAATGCGTGTATCTGGTGCAATATATCACTTTTAATAGATTACATTGCTTCAGTAATTTTAGAGAACTGACTCTTCAGTATATCTGGGGCCTGTAGCACTACGTACCACTAAGCCTGCTTGATTATAAAAGACCATTTTAACCAATTTTTATGATCAAGCTGAAGTCTGTTTTGTTTGAAATTCTCCATATTGAGATTATAGCCTCTCAGCAGAATTATTTTAACAGTTTCAGCTAAAGCAGCCCAGCCATTCATTGAGAAAGAGATTGCTTTGCCCAGCAGCCTAGGGAAGGAGGCCAGAGACTGGGGAGGAAGCAGGAAATCACTGGGCAAGGACATGAAGAGTCTGGATGACTCTAATGTGAAGACAGAGACTGGGTATTACTTGGCAGGAGGAGACAGACTGGAGAGAAATTGAAGGACTGGACTCTTCTAGAAAGAGAATTAGCACTGAGATAAGAAACTTGAGATGTGGAAATACAGATTTTCTATAAAAGAAAACACGATTGTACTGAATGGAGAGGAAAGAGACTGATAAAGAATCTTGAGAGCAAATTAGAAAGAGCTACAGAAATAGCAAAAGCATTTGCACTTGTTAAAGTGAAGAGCTGGAAGGGAAATAGTCTGAGGATAAGGATAGGAGAGCAACCGCTCAGAAGCAAGCTTGGAGGAAATAGTCAATGAAGGTCACATATCCCTCTCTGCTGGAAAGGCAATCTTAAGATTAACAGCAAACATCTTTAGACTACATGTATATGTTACCTGAAACCTGCTACTAATTTTCTAATGTACAGGTTCTTGTTGCACAATATTAATTTCCCTCTTTTTTTTTTTTTAAACAAGAACATAAATA
The DNA here is from genome assembly GCF_965183815.1 of Platalea leucorodia. Classification (NCBI taxonomy): domain Eukaryota; kingdom Metazoa; phylum Chordata; class Aves; order Pelecaniformes; family Threskiornithidae; genus Platalea; species Platalea leucorodia. Next base: position 93,965,839 of record NC_138826.1, read on the forward strand.
CCATACTCCAAAGGAGAGGTTTCTCAGGTTAGGGAAAGAATGCTTAATCAGGGAAGGAGAAATACATGCACGCAGATGAGGTCTAATGCCTGATTTCTTGCACACTCTGAACCTATCTTGGACAACAATTAGTCATGTCCATCTTGGCTTTTATTATCACATCAGAATGTCCCAAACATGGAAAGAGATCTTCACAGAAGTCCTGTGAGATGTGTGGGGGGGAGGTAATCAGGATCCTTTTCCTCAGATGAAGACTGGTACAAAAAGTACCCTCTGGTTCTGAGATGTTTAGGAACTGGTTTTCAGAGAACAAGAGCTTTTCTGTCTGGCAGAGTTTCCACTCAAGAATTTGCCTTATGTTTAGGCTGGGGCATCAAGAAGTTCCCCACGGCCCTGATATTTATGCAGCTCAATTCACAAAACACAGTCCTACCCCTATCAGAACTGTAAACCTTGTTCTTTGGTAAGCCCACACGTCCTAATGCCTGACAGAAGAGGGAAAATTTGGATCCAAGCTTCAGGAGTCTGACCCAAATGTATGAGGTTGCTCATGGCATTTCCTCCCCTCATATTCATAGCTTTCTCTGTGGTTTCCTCACTCTCCAGGTACTCTGACTTTTCTGTTCCTGAAGTATTAGTTGCTACAAATCACTTCAAGATGGTGTTACCTGTGTTTTCTGAGACTTGTCCCCCCTTTCTGACATTTCCTTCTACGTGATTTGTAGGATGCACAGAGCAGCGCGTGTTGTGTATGAACTGCCCATAGATGCTTGGCAGCACCTCACACCCCCTCAACCAACCCGAAGTTCCTTGTCAGGCACTTGAATCAATATCCAGGCATCCCAAATACACCTCTCCTCAGATTGCTCTGTGATTTTCTCAAAAATCCCCTGTGTATATACATTATATGCAGATGATTGAGTCTAAGCAGATGTAAAGAACGGTCATATTCAGAAACTTACTGAGCTTTGAAGATATCTGTTTACTGTGCAGGAAAACACACGCAGAGAAGAGCATTTGATTTAAATAATGTACATTTGTTTTCACTAATGACTTTTCTTCCCTTATGCTTCTACTAAATGTTTGCCAGGCAATAACCGTAAGTTCACCAGGGCCCAGACCACCCCCATGCATGTGATATGATGATCCTTACTAGTTACTGGCCTTTTGTCTTCTCCTCCTTTACTGGCCAGCCTGGGCTGTAAGCTGTGATGCCACCCATCAAACCTTGTACTCTTTCAACATAGCTCTGTGTCACTGGAGCCACACAGATTAAGAAGTGCCTGAAAAGCTCTTGTTCCATTTTGTTTCTTGTCAATCTCTGCTTAAAGTTCCTATAGCCCTAAACCTACATTAAACAAGGTTATTATGACTGGAGGCTGAAAATTCACACTTGGTGACCTGAGTCAGGTTGTTATTGCTTCTCTCACCTGTGAGCGCCTTCTGTGCTAGCAGATGAACTTTTTACCAGGAGCTTCTGGTACCATGATATAAACATGCAGAGACAGTGAGTAAATGTTTCTAAAATTACAAGAGTGTTTTATTGTGCGTCCAGTCATAAAATGGCTTCAGCAATTAATGAACGTGTTTGCATCACTTGGACAGATTTTGCAGGAAATGGATAATTCTTGCTTTAATTTTTCTTTGCATTGTTTCTGCTTCAGTCCAGGAATGTCATTAATTCAGCTTAGCCAATTAAATTCCAAGGAATTGCATCTTTCCTCCCTGAACAAGAGTAATTACACTGCTGCAGCATCGGCTGTGGTCGCCCCTGCTAATAAAAGCCTGGAAAAGGCAGTCACAAAATCCTTGTTGATTATACAATACTTGGGAATCCAGCAATTAATACATACAGCTTTTTTAAATAGGAGGGGGTTGTAAAGAAGAGCGTATTCACCAGCATAATGGAGAAACATATATTTACTTCTGCTTTGCTTTTGCTTAAGCTAGTTTAAAAAAACCCAACAAAATCCATATCTGCAAGCCCTCCCCTTGCATCAGGGCAGCAAAACAAAACTAGGCTCATGGTTAACCATCAGAATGATTTAAAGCAAAAGGCAAAAGCTGGAGAAAACACATCTGACCACTTCACTTTTCCTTTTCTGCACCACTTCACTGTTTCTTTTCTTCAACTACTCTCTTCTCCCATCTCCTTTTGGGATACATTGGGAAATGCATAAAAACCAAAAGGACTGAAATGAGCACAAGTATAGAAAGAAAAGGCAGCTGCAAGCGTACAAATCAGTCAAAGTAAATACACCAGAAGGCAAAGAATTCAAAGAGCATATTAGAAATTATGACATGAATTCAGCTGACAAAGTGATTTATCATTTGGGGCCTTTCACCATTGCAGCTGAGAGTCCTTCACTGAATGAATTATAAGTGTTTGGGTACAGTAGCTGTTACCATTTCTATGGGAAAGGAGATCTTCTGAAAATGGGCCTAGTTAGTTCACAGACGATATTTTCAGTGCAATAAAAATAGCTGGTGTGGGGGAAGGGATCATGGAGAGTGGTAAAAAGCAGGGACTCGTGGGTGTAAGCCTGAAGGACTGGTGGAGAAGCTGCTCTCTCTGCTGCAGCAACCTCCTTCCAAGGTGAACATATGCTGTACAGCCCCCAGAAAAGCAAACAGTTTGTGGGAGATGGTTTTTAAGTCAGATTAAAAGAAGCTTTAGCAAACCTTCCCTGCCAGCAGTATGGTGCACAACCTCCCCATTGGTCTATGACCCAAAAGGCTCCTCAGTGAATCACCACCCAAGGCTAAGAGAAGCTGCAGGCTCTGGCTGAGGCTTTAGCAAGTTGGGTTAGAAGAAGCTGAGGTCTCCAGATGACCTGTCTTTGAAGTGCAGTGTGTATGTATGTGCTCAAGTTTAGTCAGGATTTGACTTACTCACCTTCTTTGCTGAGCCTTGCTTCTACCAGTGCTCTGTGTAGCCAGGTTAATGTTGCCTTTGGTTCAACTAAATGCCCTGCCATTTCATCTCTGACACACTACGGACATACCCTTTGCGAGGTATGATTTCTTATTTATTTCTAAAAGCACTTCTTCGGGAAAGTAGAGCTTTTGGAGATTCATCAGTGTCTAGTGAGAGAAATCTAGTTTCACTTTATCTTCTCTAGAGCTGCAGGGACTTTAATCCTTTAGTTTGCCTGGAAAACTTTGGAGATTTCATGTTAAGAATAACAGAGAGAATGGTTTCACAAAGGTAACTGGGCTGCAGAAGTGACTGTCCAGATCATGGTGCAAAACTGAACAGAATAAGCTCTCATACAGGATCTTTTTGAACTATCACTTGTTACCCAAACTCCAGAGAGATAACAGAAGTTGATACTTGGAAATGAAACTTAGTACTATACTGCTCGTTGACCTCAGTTTAAGGAAATACTATTTCTTAAGACAATTCAGTGTGCTTGATAAAGGTTCCATTTAAGCACTTTAAAATGACTAAGTCTTTCAGAACAGACCCATACATCTCTGGCAAGTACAGATGTCTCATTGCATAAGGCAAAGATGGTGGTAGAACTTGGATCAATTTTCTAACTTGCTTTATGCTGTGAAAAACTTGCTCTGCCTGATAATGAATTGGTACGCATCTAGGTCTCAGCTGGTCATCTAGACTTCTTTTATAGAGAGGAATGGGGTCTTCTATGATACTATTAATCTGACCCTGAAGCCGATACCTAAAGTGGGTCAGATGAATCAACACCTAGAAGCGTGTCCTTCAGATTAAGGGAATTTAACGTGATAAGCTCAGAGAGAAGCATTTGTATTGCAAAGGTCTCAAGTGAGGTGAAATGAATCTACCTATCCATCTTTCTCTCCTGGACTGTCCTGTAGAAGACTGAGAAGCTTTCTCAAGAAGAATTCAATCCGTACCTTACTTCTAATTTCTTTAGTTCTATTGGGCAATGTTTCCTGGACTGTCTGTCCAGGTTGTCAAAGCAATAAGATCTTAATTCTCTAGAGTGTTCAAATCTCAGATATCTTAAATTATTTTCTGCAAGAAACATGATACAGTTTATCCTGAAAAATACCTTGTTGAATTGTAAATCGTTGTCCATATTAATAAAAATCTAGTCACATTAGCAGCTCTTCTGTGACAAAAGAATTGAAGAAAATTAGATGCTTTCCTCCATAGGAAGATAAAGCCACAATCTAATCAAGTGCAGGCGGGGAGGTTGTGTTATGTCACAGTATCTTATGCCCTGGGATGAGGGACATATGTGCTATAGTAGGTCATATGATGGTGAAGTAGGGTGGTTACAGGCCCTCTGAACTTTCCCTTCTCTCCACCCAATAAATCCACACCTGCCTTACTCTCATCAATGGGAAGTCAATCTGAATGAGAGCTGATACCAAAATACAGTGTGCTATTCATCAGTCGCAATGGGGGAAATATTCCTGCCTTCCGGGAAGGAATAATGTCTGTCACCCACTTGTCTTTATACATAACCTATTCACCCCATACTCATACAAACGAAGTGCCAGTCTACCTGTTTCAACTTCCAAGGAGCGCCCCTGTGGCACTCTGGTACCCATCACCCTATTGCATGCAGTGATTATAATCTGATATGAAACATTATAATCTTATACAAGAATACTAACTTTCCCCCCAGGTTTTTAATCAGTTCTATGTCATTTTCCAAGGCACATACTTATTCTCTTTTCTCACATGCAGCCTTTGTATGACTCAGAAGTCTAAGCAAGTAGAAAGCTGGCACAAACAATGGATAATTGTATAGACACTTAGCTGTCAGACAGAAGATCTAAGATGCAAAACTGGACATTCAGGAGATACTGTGATGTGGTTTTCTGAATATTTTTAGAAACAAGTGTACAGCATGTAGAATATATACAAGAAGATGAAACAAAGCTCTGCCTTCCTGAAGAAAATAGAAGTCGTGGAATGTTAACTAAATTGTTCTTGCTTTCTTTTTTTTCTCTTCTGCAAAGGAAAAAAGAGCTTTTTTTCCTGCTCTCCTAAAAATAAAAGATTGATGAAAACGATGCATGACATGCACATCAGGAAAATGCACCCTGACATTTTTGCACAGAATATGCGGTGCATGTTGACAGATTTTTGCTATAAAACTGACAGTTTTGGTGCAAGCTGTTCCTGCCATGACTATAGGGAATAGATAGCAAAAGGGAAAAGTATAATTTACACTATGCACACTTGAAATGAACCTGACAGGCTACAAGGTGGCTCAGTTGTTCCATGTGAAGGTACCATAAGGTATCTAAAACTAGTTCCCTTGCCCTTTATAGAACATCCCTAAACATTATACTTGTAATGTGGTGAACTGATTACAGAAAAATCACAGGTCTCTTTACAGATTTTCGCACGTATTTTGGAAGTATTGGTGTGGTGTGGACCAGTGAATTGAAGTCTTTGTGAGATGCCATCTCTTCCCCCAAACGTTTATAGTGCAAGACCAAATTTCCTTTAAAAATTTGCATGAAACAAGACTGCTTATTTATCAAAAGATTAACAAAGGTGACCATGCTGTGTCTGCGTATTTCTAAAGACTTTACAAGAAATAAAATGGTAGCACTCCTTGTAGCAAATTAAACATTTGGCTGCACAGAATGTATATCTATTAATTTTAAATGAGAGTACAACTAAAAAAAGCTTTCTTGTTGTATAAAGGTTATCATCAAAGCTATAATATATTCAAATTCAATACAAAATGTCATTTTACTAATAAAATCTTATGCTTTGAAATTTCAAAGAAGTGGAAGGATCTTTAAAAAGCAATGATTAAATATGCAAATGCAATCCTTGCAGCCTTTTTTTAAGAGAAATGTACCTTTTAGAAACCTATCTGCAGAGAAATCTTACTTTTTTCTCATCTTATTTTTCTTCTCCGCCTCTTCTATTTTTAATGATGGATTGTTGTACAGTAGGCTGAACACCATATAGCTTCAGTCTTCCCTATTTAGATTAATCTAGGGAGAACATTAGATTTCTAATCTTGGGCAGTCTCACTTCCAATCTCCCATTGCTTGAGGGCTTACCTCCTGTCACCTCAAGCTAAATCCTTCTCATTTATTCACATGAACCATCAACTTTCATGAGAATGCCAAAATAAATAAGACCAGCAGGATATGGCCCCATATTTATTTCAGTAACAGCTTTCTTCAGTGTAACTGCTACACAGAATGACACTAGGGCTCTGCTCTTCACACCCACTAGTTTCTAGGAGAACGGCTTGATTTTTGTTTTCTTACAGCGTGAACTATTTAGTAAAGTTGTAAGAAATGGGTAAGTTAGGCTTATCCTCCAAACCCAACTCAATTTTGAGGTATTTTTGTTTTCCTTGGCATTATGGTCTGCTGCTCTTCTGGACGATACCTCTCAAGGCTCTCTTTTTTTGACTTTTATATGCCTGTTCTAGGTTTGGCTTCTTTCTAGAACTATTTCAACAGGCTATGTTTGGAAAGACACATGATTGATAGAGCTAGTCTGGTGAAGTACTGGGGGATCAAGGCTGAAATTTTAAAGCTCACCCAGGTGAATGATATGATCCTTCAGATGAAGAAGAAGAAGAAGAAGAAGAAGAAGAAGAAGAAGAAGAAGAACAAGAACAAGCAGAAGCAGAAGAAGAAGAAGAAGAAGAAGAAGAAGAAAAAGAAGAACAAGAACAAGAACAAGAACAAGAAGCATCCTTCATATTCAGAGAAGCTGCTGCACACCGGCTAGTGTCAGAGACCCATAAAACAGCTGCAGCTCAGCTGCATCCTTTGGTGCTCATCCCACCTGAGTGCAGGAAATGAGTCCTGGAGTTACGTAGGAGAAAGCTGGGATTAGAGCCATAAAATAATTTAAATGCCCCTATAACAGCTTGTGATCCTCAAGACATCACCTTTTGGGGTCTTTTTATTGGAAATTAACATTTCTCTGGACCGTGAACTGTATGCGTACTCTACTAATCCAGAGATCCTCCTGCACCTAGGTGGCCCAGCAGGCTACTGCGGTCAAGACATGCGACTGTGACCAGCAGCATTGAAGGAAGTGATGTGGCTGGCATATCTGGCCACCTTTCGCTTTCCACCTTTATAGACCCTAAGTCTAAATAGTAAAGGCAGCTACTGCCCAGGGCATGAGGGAAGGCTGAAATGGGGCAGAAAGATATTCTGGGTCAAGCAATAGCAGAGACTCCTGGCATCCCATCTGGTTGTTTTGTTTAATCCCAGAGCAGTGGTTCTCAGTTTCTTTAAACAGCCCATATAGGGTCTGCCTTCCCCTTGCTGAAAGGAACACAGGGCATAATCAGTCTCCCCACGCTTTCTCTCCTCCCCTTCGCACTTTACTGGAGCTGCTGTGCTAAGTCTCCCAGCATTGATGCTGCCTCTCTCTACCTCCCTCGCAATCAGCAGCAGAGCAACTGGACCTGGGCTGCAAGGTGGGGACACAGCAGAAGAGGGAGGAGGTGGGGGAGATGGTGCAGCTGGTCCAGAGTGTGCGAGGAGAGACTTACGCTGAGAAAAATGCATCCTTGACTTTTGCCTTTTCCTTATGTGTCTGGTCACTGTGTAGTGCTGCATCTTGTTAAAAAGGCAGAAGTAGGGCTAGAAAAGCTGCTGCTGCTGTCTATCCCCATTTCTACATTCAGTGTCAGGGTGTCTCACTGCTAGGGGAGACCCTCTGCCAAGGAAGCTGCTGCTAGCTTCGTAAAAGCAACAGCAGTGGGAATGCAAATTCTCTCCCAGTCTATCCCTCTCCCACAGGAGATGATACAATTTGGGGGCAGCTGAAACTTTAGATCTACCATCTGCTTCCACAGAGCTGTAAGAAAGAGACTACTGCTGGTCAAAAACACAGATGACAGATCAGTACAAGACAGAAATGTGCTGAGCAATCCAAAAGAAGACAAGTTTCTCTCCTAAAACCAGAATACAATAATGATTCTGGAGAAAGCAACGCTGTGTAGTAAGCTGTTAAAAAATGATGTGCTGAATGATATTGAACTATGGGATAGTTGGAGAGCTAGAAGTTCATTCCTCACTTTTCTGAGCTCAGCCATTACAGTAGTTTCATCTTGGATACCTTCTCCAAGAGGACTAGAGATCCTCCATGGTTGCCTGCCTCCCCCACAGCATGTCACCTGGAGAGCGAAGTTATCATGTCTCATAGGCTAGTATCCAAATGCATCTTCAATGTGCTACTGATTTGTTGCAGAGCAATCTATCATGGATGCAAGCCAGGAGGAGGTAGGAAGAAGTAGGAGTGGAGGGGAGAGGAAGGAGTGATGCTTATTGTCATGGAAACATTTCCCCACTGTATTGTTGGCCAGCACTTACAGATGTGGCTTACCAAACAGCAGGGCAGACCTACAGAATCCATCAGCAGTGGTACATGTGACCTGGTGTGTGGTGGACAGTTTTGCTATCACTGCATAGCTACTTGTACATTGCAATCAATAAACTACTTGAGCCCGGTACTCCAAGACACTTGCAGTAACCTGGATACTATGCTACTGATGAAGACAAATGTAGGATATCTGCAGACAGCAAAATCTGCTGTGGGGCTCTTCTGCATTCTAATGGTTGATTCTAAGTAATGTATTTTCTGACCTTGAGCTCTGCATTTATTTTTGAAGAAGCTTGAGAATCAGTTTCAAATTATTGGAAGGATCGTTGTAATCTCCATTTTCTTCCAAGTGCATTGCTTTCAATTCCCATCTGTCCTTTCAGACACCTCCTCTATTAAATGGTCACAGAAGATGAATAACAGTGGTGTGAATTCTTCAAAATTGCATTACATGTTACTCTGCCCCTTATTAATGTTCTATGTTGTTTTATTTACGATAACCTTGTGAACGGTGTCATGGTTTAACCCCAGCCGGGAACTAAGCACCACACAGCCGCTTGCTCACTCCTCCTGAGTGGGATGGGGGAGAGAATCAGAAGCGTAAAAGTGAGAAAACTTGTGGGTTGAGATAAAGACAGTTTAACAGATAAAGCAAAAGCCATGTGCGCAAGCAAAGTGAAACAAGGAATTCACTCACTACTTCCCATCGGCAGGCAGGTGTTCAGCCATCTCCAGGAAAGCAGGGCACCATCGTGCGTAATGGTTACTTGAGAAGACACATTCCATCACTCCAAATGTCCCCTCCTTCCTTCTTCTTCCCCCAGCTTTTATTGCTGAGCATGATGTCATATGGCATGGAATAGCTCTTGGGTCAGTTGGGGTCAGCTGTGCCGGCTGTGTCCTTACCCAGCTTCTTGTGCACCCCCAGCCCACTCGCTGGTGGGTGGTGTGAGAAGCAGAAAAGGCCTTGACTCTGTGTAAGCACTGCTTAGCAATAACAAAAATGTCTCTGTATTATCAACACTGTTTTCAGCACAAATGCAAAACACAGCCCCATACTAGCCACTATGAAGAAAACTAACTCTATCCCAGCCAAAACCAGCACATTCTCCACCCCTTATTCCATACCATAAGGCTTGTAAGGCTTGTCCTCCATTGGTTCAGGTGGTTCCTCCTATAATATGCAACTCAAATCATGGGTTACAACAATTTAAAGGTATATCCATTACAATCTCCACCCCGGTCCCTTTGGACCAGATTATAGGGTTTAACATTGCAATGAACTCCTCCCCTTCCTCCTTGCCTGGCTAGCAACAAGGGGTTCCTGCTATAGTAATTCCCATAACATGCAACTCAAGTCCTGGGTTACAACAATTTAAAGGTATTTCGATTACAGTCTCCACCCCTGGTCCCTTTGGACCAGGCCATAGGTTTAACATTGCAATGAACTCCTCCCCTTGCCCCTGCTCCAGCTTGGACTTATTCACAGACTGCAGTCTCTTAGGGGTTTACCTGCTCCAAGTGGAGGCTTATCTATGAGCCACAGTCTCTCCAGGGGTATACCTGCTGCGGCATAGACTTATCCACAGCCACGGTCACTTTGAGGTGCACCTGTTCCAGCACGGCCTTCTCCATTGGCCACAATGCCTTCAGAGATATACCTGCTTCAGCGTGGCCTTACCCATGGCTGCAGTCCCTCCAGGGCTGTATACCTGCTCTGTTGTGGGCTTATCCATGGCCACATGCTTTGAGGTGCTCCAGCACAACCTTCATGCACAGCCACTGATGCTTCAAGGTGTACCTGCTGCAGCATGGACTTATCCACAGCCACAGATGCTTCGAGGTGTACCTTCTCCAGTGTGGAGTTGTCATTGGGCCACAGTCCCGTCAGAGGTACACCTGCTGTGGCACAGACACAATAGTAAGATGAGATGGCAACCACATGGTCTCTACATCCAGCTGAAAAATGACACAAGTGTATTATTCACATCCAAGGATGGGAAAAACAATAGAAAGCAGGAACAAAGGAGAGAAATTAAAGGAAGACTGTTACTGCTATGTGTTTGGATGAGCTCTTTCTTAGTTGCCAAGGTTTTAAAGATCTATTTGTGTAATTCATTTAATTGTCAGAAGTTCACATGCTTCTCTTGTAACACCTACTGTATGCTAATGCGTCTTTTTCTAACAGATTTTATTCAGGGTTATTTAATACACACAAAAATGAACACTGCAAATTTTGTATTGCCTTTACTGGCTCCAAATACAGTGTATCACAGAGAACTTTGAGATCAAGGGAAGAAAGGTTTTGCTTCTACTATATATGTGCTTCATAGATTGCACTGTTCCAGCATTTTCACTATTAAGATGACATGGTCCATGTGGCTTATTTGAAGTATCTTAACAGTATGGTAAACATTCCCTAGATAAGGAGTATATGGTAGTTGATTAAACCATCTTCTACATCATTGCATCTATAATAAAATATTTTAAAGTCTATTACATGTGAAACTATGTTCTGTACCACTTTCCTGGCTGCTTGAGAACAATTTCAGTTTATGAAATCTGCTTCACCTCATGTTTCCTGGTGGCAATGATAGAAGGATATGTTCAGTTTTAATGCAAGAATTGTGAGTCTGCAGGTCCATTCGGTGAGCAGGTTCCCCTTTCTTTCCCACAGTGTGCACAGGCATTGAGCCGGCTCCAGTTCTCTCTCCCTCCATTTAGCACGGTATTGCCACCAAGCTCAATGCTCAAAAACCATGGCTCAGACGCCAAAATTCTTCACACTGCTTACATTGGGATTTTCTGAAAATTCATTTCAGGTATCTCCTCATTTCCTTTCTTAGCTTCAGAGTGTTTAGGTGCATCTGAGTCATAATTTCAAGCTTTTACCTACAAACATGAGTGACGAACGCTTTTCTTTTTTTTTTCTTTAATGAAAGCTGATAGTCTCATGCAATTGCTTGCTGCTAGCTGTGGCCTTCAGAAAAACAGCAAACATCCCAAGAGTCAAAGTAAAATATGAGTGTTGCCGAGATAGCCATCAAAACTTCCCTGCTTTTTAGGCTTTTTATGGGGAAGCTGCATAATCATGAAGGGCAAGAAAAGGTGTTAGTAAGTTGTGCGGGGCTTTATGGTGGGAATAAGAGGTACAGGAACAGAAGCTTTCTGATGAACAGAAGGCACAGAGTAGAAAATATGTTTCTGTCAGAGCCATCTGTTGTGGATCTCCCTAGGCTCAGCTGTGGATACGGGTGGAGATCTCTGTAAGATGATGGAAGAATTATCTGTTGGTAGGAGTTCTTAATGTTTATATATAGATTGGAAAGTTACGCTAGCAGTAATTGTAAAATCCTGGCATTCTTAGATGAGAAGGTCTGCATGTTCTGCTATAGGGTCACTATATCAACCAGAGATGATCGTGCTTTAAACTCAGATCCTTACAGAGTTACAAAGGAACTGGCTGTCAAAAATCATCTTTGATCAGGTGATTATAAATCAGTTAAAACAGGTCTGTAACTAAGGTTTTGGATTCAGAATGGCAATTTTTTGTGTGCATAAAATAAGGCTCAGTGGAGTAAGGAGCTCAAGAATTTTAATGTGAAGGAGGGTTGGAGTTAATTTAAGTCAGAAGTGTGTATTATTTAAGAGTTTTCTTGTGTATCACAAGCACAAGGGGAAAATGGTAGGAAAGGAAACTTGACCCGCCTAGCAAAAATAAGCACCCACAGAAAATGTTTAAGAGTGAGAAGAAACCTGCTTCTAATGGAAAAGGAACTGACAGTTAGGAGAGCTAGGTCTCAAAGGCCAGAAAATCAAAAATGTTCAAAAGCCTTGCTGAGGTGCACCTTATGAAGAAAATTAAAATAAATAGCAGGAGACACTATATCCTCTGAAATAAAAAGAGAACAAGAAGGCAAGAACTGTAGGAACTGCTGACTGACAGATAGCAAGGAAAGGTTAATCCAGGTATGGCCAAACAGTGAATGAATCCCATTCCCAGGATCTGCGAAGGAGATAGTGCTGGGATGTGAATGAGGATGGCAGGGTGATGGAAGTCATCCTTTCCCAAGGCGAAAGCAAAACGGAGGGCACATTTGCACAGCATGTTGCAGTCAGGCGTGAAGCAGCTCTGCCGCTGCTGTGACCTGGCCAGGTGGGAGCCAGCTCCGGAGCAGGCACTGCCGAGCTGCATCAGTGCAGCGCTGGCAGCGAGCTAACATGCCCCACTGCCAAGGCGTATGACTGTGGAAAAGCAAACATAGCTCACATGCAGCCCTTCCACCCAGCACTGTTTGGCAGCTTGAAAGGCCTCATCCAGTTTTGAGCCATCTTTAGTAAAGACCTGAAGTAAGGCTGGCTTCATCGCCCACTCGGAAATGTGGGAAATTCAGTTCCAGCCTGGGCAACCAGCGAGTGACACTTCCCTGCTCCCAAACTGCAAGTTAGGCAGATGGCCTTAAGCAAACAGAAATTTTATTGTAGGGTTTAAACATATTGAGAGGGAAAACCTGAGCAATCTGCCATGAGCAGGGCAATCACTTCAAATAATTTACTGACAATAATCCTGACCACATCTTCTCCTCCACTGTCGAGTGTTGGGTGAGGTGAGAAGTGCTCGCTGGCTGCCAGGCTGATACATAAAATGGGGTAGTGAGGGGCCTGGAGAGCTGGTGCTTCCTGCTCTATAGAAACTAAGGCAGCTGCATATATATTAAAAACTTCACAAGTCCTGAGCTGTCAGAGCCCTGCATGTGTATCTGAAAGGCAACCCAGTTGACTCCCTCGTCCAGCTGAGAAGCCAACGGATGTGGGAGCTGGTCCCTTTGAGCTGCTCCTGCTCATTTTTTGGTGGATGAGCATATCTGTTATTGCTCAGCAGTCCTGCCCTCTGTGCTCTCTAAGTCCATCCTCAGGCTGCAGTTTTACCCCACTTCTGGCATGACCTGGCCTTCAGCCCTGCCTTTTCCAAGAACCCTCCCCTCCATGCCCCAGCATTCATTTTGGAAAAGCTGCAAGGACAGGCAGGATCTATATAGAGCCCTTGCCAGTACAGGGAGATTTTTCTGAATGTTCTTTTGCTTCATTAAGAGTCTCTCAGGCTTTTTGACAGAGATGCCCCCAATACTATTGAACCTGCATGTTTGTTAAACCTATTAAAGATTTAGTGAAAAAAAAACCCAAACCAAAAGTAGGACTGGGTGTTGTGCCAAACATGACCTCTCTATCCTGACACTTCACCTGCTCCCCAGGAGATGCTGGCAGAATGCTTGCCTTCTGCTGGCACCTCTCCTCCTGCCACCTCCAGGGAGAAACATGCTGCTTCATGGCATGAGCAAAAGAAAAAAAAAGAAGTGGAGGAGGGAGATATAGATAATCACAGCTCAGTTGGGTTTTGTCCTATATGGACCCCAGAAAAGATTTTAGGGAATAAATAACAATGCAAAAGCATAAAAAGTGGACTGAATCTATCTAGATTTAAGGAAAATGTTGAGACAGAGTGTGCTTCACGGTAACTAATATTTGAGTAAGAGATGACAGAGGATTAATTCTGACATTGTAGAATAGAGGAGGTTGCTGGATTACAGGAGTAGAGAGCAATAGCTACGTTCCTTGTGAGGGCAGCCTTGGGCCCAGTCTGGTTTGATGTTTTCCTTCGTGACCTTGGTGCAAGAGCTAGACATGCGTTTACAAAATCTGCAGATGACACAAAGCTGGTACGTACAGCTAATACAGACCAGAGGAAGACTTGATTATTATGCAGGAAAAATTAGATGACCTTGTGGAACAGCAGAATAGAAACAGCATGAAATTTAATAATCCAAAGTGCAAAATCATGCCCTTGAAGACTAACCACCAGAACTTTTGCTGGAAAGGGATTCATGAACCGGAGGAAGGAGAGACGAACAAACTGATTGACCATAGGATGGCCATGAGCCCCTCTGTGCTATATGGCTGTGAAAATAGCTAATGTTGCTTCAAAATGTACCTGGCAAGAATTTGCAGCAGACTTGGGAAGGAATAAGTAGCAGGGTAAAAGGTATAGGGCTCAGAAGATCATAGGCATTTCTGCTCACCTGTGTTCAAAAGATACTTTAAACTGTAATAAATGCAGAGAAAGGCAGGTATGTACAAGTGGGAAAGGTCAGACAGGGTAGCAGTGATTACCATTTCTGTGTGCCCTTTATTCTCCTTCCTCCCCCTAAGCTTTCATACAAGATTTGCTGCTCTGTGTTTATGTTGTCCTTATTGAGTTATTCCCATCCCCTAAGGGATATTCCAGTCACCTGAACAGGTGAATAAGTGAATTCCCCTTTCCACTGATGTATAACTTCATTATGGGGGAAGGCGAAATGTTTACCTTCCTTTCATTCATTAGAGGTTGGCTACAGTAGGATATCAAGGCAAGCATGTAGAGTCTTCTCGTAGTCCTGGGAAATCAGCCTGTGCCTGTCAGCTGTACCCTCTTCACCTGCTCAGGGCTGCACTGACCCACAGGGCTGAGCAGGGGTGATGGAGATGCCAGCAGCATCCACATTGTGGGGCTGGGTGCCGCCAACGATGGCTTGGTACCCAAGTGCTGGGCCATCCCCATGCTACTCTCTCTCGCAGCCCTGTTGCTGAGTCATCTCTTTGCTGGGCTTTGCTGAGCTACTCCACATTTACATCAGTGCAAGGAAAAAAAGAGGCTCGACCTCAGCGTAAGGTTTTCAGTGCACCTCTGGCATTTTCCTCCTCTTCCTTCTGCCTTTCATGTTTCCTGGACCCATTTGGGGTGAGAAGGAGGAAAGGAAATGCTTCAGTGGATTGGCCAATGGGAGCTTTCAGCAAACCCCCTTCCATCAGCACTGTAATCTGTGAAAAATATCTTGCAATAAGGACAGGCTGTTCATTTTCCTCTGTGCACAGTCTGGCTCGCCCCGTGTAAGCAGAGGCTATCTTTAGCATGTCGTCGGTCTTTTTTATGAAGAGATATAAAAGCTCCCGCAGCAGGAGTCCTCTGGCTCTGAGACTGGGTGAAGGAATGAGGCTATGACAGGCTGCTTAGCTGGCCCCACTGTTCAGAGCCATCTGCTTGCCAGGATTTCTCAGCTATGAACAGAGAGGCAGACACTGCCCTTCTCAGTGGTGGTATGTCACTGTATGTATTGAGCACTACTCAGAGATTAGGAAGGCTTCAGATAAAATGAAACCCAAACAATTGAAATAGACGAACAGAAGTTACTTTGTACTATCCATTATTTTAAAATAATCCCTCTGGTTGTAAATAAGCAACAAAATGTTCTCCTCTCCCAAATGCAAATCAGCAAGGCTCTCCCATAATTCGTTCAGACCCCATTAATGAGTATAAGCAGTTTAAGCAGTTTGTTTTATAGCCATATCTCTGCAGTTGCTTATGCTGAACATCATTTCCTTTCCTGTTGCTAGCTTTGCAACAAGTCCCGAGAGTTATTTACAGACACCTTAGTTTTATCTAATTTAACAGCTTTGTGTTGTCAGCAGTTTTGCCATCTCATTGTATTCCCTCTCTTCCTGGTCATTAATAAATAGATGGGTCTGGAGAAAGAGTGGAATTAATCCTAGCAGTGATCCTCTGGTACAGTCCCTGTGGCATCACACTCTTACCATCTTTTCATCCCAGTCATCTGCCATTCATCCCCATCCTTTTCTCTCTCTTTAACCCGTAGCAAAGACCTTATCTCCTGCCCCAGAGTTACTGAGTTTCCTTAAAAGCCTCATGTGAATGATATTATCAAATATCTCTGTAAATGCATATCCTGTGATTCTCTTTTAGTCAATATTTTGCTAACTCTTTATAACATTTGAACAGGTTAGGAAAGCACAATTTGTCCTCACTGATAAGTATATCCATTTATCTCTTCTGATCTGTGCTGACTTGCAATTTATTCATCCTGATTTTTTCTCTCTCTCCTACATATCACCTGTAGGTGTTTTATAACTATTTCAAACGATTTTCTCGACTATTTTCCCTGTTAATGAATTAAGATTCTCTAGATTTCAGTTCTGAGGTCAGTCTTAAGAGCTATTTTAAAGATTGCTACAGTGTTGGCCATTTTCCAGTTATCTAGCAGAGTGGTTGTTTTAATGATGAATTACAGATCTTTAATGATAAATTATGGTAGGCTGGAATTGTGCTTAATTTTTAGGATTTCCTCAGAATCTCCAATGAATTCCATTTGGTACCATGAATTATTGGGACATATATTTCTGGAGTTGTTACAGCACTGATATTTTTAATATCTTTTATCCAACAGGGCTTTCAAGTCATTACATGTAACTTCAGAGGAAAGATTCCCCCCAGCCCTTCTTTTCTGACACCCAAATAAATCATTTACCTTCACTGCAATCTTTTCTCACCCTGTGCTTTCTTGCTTTAGACTTATCAATCTAGTAAGCCTACGTATAATAGTCAGCTTTCCATATGTGATTTACTTGCATCACTTACTATTTGTCGTCGTGTATTTGACTGTTTGTGTACTTCCTGAGCTTCATCTTACTACATGAGTTGTATCATCTTACCTGCCAAATCTTCTATTTTATTTGCGCTCCTTTAACTGGGTATCCATTCCAGAAAGATGCTTTGGAGATCAAAATTAATCCTTGAATTTTACCATTTAATTATCCTGTGCCTTCCCTTGTTTCTTTGTTCTGAACTGTGGAGATCTGCTAAAGCACAGGTTATAAATAGCTTCCATTCTAAAGTTAAGAATCACATTTTTAAAATAATTATTTCTCTGGAAGAAAAAGTCCTGTTTTAAATAGGGATATTTTATTTTAAAAATGCTGATATTTTGCATATAGATTCAATTATTTAGCCTGAATGGTATTCTATTCACCCATACTTGTAATTCTATCAGCTTCAAGGGAAATATTCACGTAAATAGGGATATCATAATTATTCTCATCTTAATTATTGTACTTGGGACCATACCCTCTGAACCAAACCCTGTTGTTACTAAGCTAATGAACTCCATTACACATAGTATTTCTTTATGCTTACTCATTTTGATCCACAGGTATGTGGTGTGTTTACAGCCCTGGATTTGTTTTTCTAGGATCTAGAATTTGTGTGCTAACAGTCAGATTCTCCTACACACCCTGAGTGCCCCTCAATGGTTTAGGTGACACACCTTAACTTCTACCTTTTTCCCCCTCTAAAAAACCTGATCGTCATTGAACATCTTTTTATATTCCCTTCTAATAAAAGTTACTTATTCACAGTTGCTTCATTTCTTCTCAACTTGGTACTGGTTTCTCAACCACCAGTAACCCTCTCCTCCTGTATCTCTGTACCTTTCTGTTACTTACACACCTGTGATATAGCATGCCTGGCTCCTTATCCTGGTTTCGGCTAGGATAGAGTTAATTTTCTTCCTAGTAGCTGGTATGGTGCTGCGGTTTGGATTTAGGATGAGAATAATGTTGGTAACACACTGATGTTTTAGTTGTTGCTAAGGAGTGCTTACACCAGTCAAGGACTTTCCAGCTTCCCGTGCTCTGCCCGGTGCACAAGAAGCTGGGAGGGGGCACAGCCAGGACAGCTGACCCCGACTGGCCACAGGGCTACTCCATACCGTATGGCGTCATGCTCAGTGTATAAACTGGGGGAAGTTGGCTGGGCGGCAGTGATCGCTGCTTGGGGTGGGGCTGGGCATTGGTCAGCGGGTGGTGAGCAATTGCATTGTGCATCACTTGTTTTGTATAGTCTATTATAATTACTACTACTACTACTACTACTACTACTACTACTACTACTACTACTACTACTATTATTATTTCCTCTTCCTCTGCTGTCCTATTAAACTGTCTTTATCTCAACCCACGGGTTTTACATTTTTTTTTTTATTCTCTCCCCCATCCCACTGCAGGGGTGGAGGGGAGGGCGAGTGAGCAGCTGTGTGGTGCTTAGTTGCTGACTGGGGTTAAACCACAACACTCCTGAATCCTCCTCCCCATCCAAGAAGAAACCACTGATGTTATTTTAGATGTTTAATTTATTTCTCAGGGTTACATTGTTGTTATATTTCAAAGCCAAGAATGTAAGGATTTCCCAGCTTCTAAAATTGTTTTTCCATCACTGGTTAAGCACCGAAGCTATTGACTGCCACCTGTCCCCATTAACACTCTAACTCCCATAGCCAAGCAGGTATGTTAAAATACAGGATCTCTAGCTTTACATGTGTTTGAACAAGTAAGGAGTAAAACTGCAAGTGATGTTCATAAGAAATGTCTAGTGCTCAGACGTTTGAAAAACAGACCACTTAGATAGGACTAATCAAGCATTTTATGGTGAAATAATTTTCTGCTAGAAATAACTCAAGAGTTGGGTGCTCACTAGCAATAGAGATAAACCAGGATGAAGCATATGTTGTAATCAGACGAAGCAGGTACTTGAACCTGTTCCTCCTAGGCCTATGTGCATTTTTGCTATTAGGGGGACAAGGAGTGGGATCTAAAATATGTGTTATAATTTGTCTATAGATGCTAATTTTTAAGAAAATATGGGCCCAAATCTTTCTCTTCCTTTTGTTTGTTCAAAAAAAGGGAATAATGAAATTTATTTAGTATCATGCTTACTAATGAGTTATCTATATTAATTAATGCAGAATTTTAATTTTGTGGCTTAAAAAGCAATGCTAAAATGATACAAATTTTAAAATACGTGATGTACATGCACACTCTGGAATTGCTGATCAAATTTATTATCAGACTGTTGGTTCCGGCTCTTTGGAATTGGGGTTTCTTTTATTACATCTGTAGGACCCAATGAAGTGTGGTCCAAGGCGCAGCGTGCATTTCTTCTTCCTGATGACGCAAGTCAGGAGGCCTCCCGTCAGCTGCGGGAAGATTTGGTGAGACTGGCACTGGGCATGCTTAGTCAGGGCAGTGAAGCAGGGTTCAGAAATCCCCAGACGTTGCCGCGCCAGAGCGCAGCACTGTTCAGGCTTGCCTCCTCGGGTCCAGAAGCCACCCAGCATGTCCCAGCACCACAGCATCTAAGCTAACAAGTCTTTACGGATCTTCCAGCAAAAGAAGCTGATATGGCTTAGGTGTCTGCACCAGAGTGTAGACAGGCCCCTCACCACCCAGGCTGTTGCCTTTCTTCTACATTTTTCTCTCTAAGCAGTAGAAATCCATGGTCCTTTAAGAATTGCAGTTTGATGATGTGTTAAGGCTACTACACAATGCTACACTACTTAAAGGCCTTCCTAATTACCTGATAGACTGATAGAACCATTGAAGCTATTCCAGTTTGCCCAATAAATATGCCTTTGGGTATGAAAACTGTACAGATCAAGTTTGAAAAGCCTATTATTTGTCAGGCAGTGGAAGAGATCCTGTGATACTTTCCCTGTAGATATTGAAGAAGTAATTAGACTATACTAGGAACTGTTAAATTTGTACCTTTGAGGTCACAAGCACATTTTAAACTATTTTTTCCTCTCTCTACAATGCAAGAGCCAAAATCTGGCTTTGCTCAACTGAAAACTAAATGGATGTATGACAGGTATTAATATTCTGTTCCACTGCAGTCCCACTCATGACACACCAGGCAGACTGGATTTCTTTGAAATTATCTGTGCTGGATATGGGGAATTTGTTGATATGGCAGCTTGTGCACACGAGAAGGAAAGCAGAGCCCAGTACCACAAATGTCTGCCATGCTTTCCGGGTGAGCAGGGCCTGGATCTGCTCCCTGATCCAAAGTTGCCTGGAATCTCTCCACTGACTCCGACCACCACAGCAAGCTGTAAATGTCATCCCCTAACGTCTGTGTCAAACCTGTAAGAACAGCATGTTCTCTAAAATGGCGTCTGCTTTTAATGAAAATAAAGCCTGGAGAATTCATTGAGCCCCTTGCGGTCATTAACAAATTCTGCTGTCAAGTATGGATTTGTTCTGATTTGATTCTCAGCTACTGGATTTTGTTTCCCCTTTGTTTTCTGCAGTAGAGTTTTCTACTGTCAGAAGTCCTCTGTTCACTTTGTTACTTGCAGATGGAATTACCATCTTACATTAGGTGGTGGAAGAAGAAAAATTTGCACCCACTCTCTTTCAGGGACTCATACTCCAGCCAGTGTCTGGCTCCAGTGTGGGCTGCGTAGATTTTTTTTCTTTATTACAAGAGTAAAACATACCAGATTAAAGTCTTTCCATGCCAGCTTTGTTATCACAAATATTTGTGATGGATATGCTGATCCATTTTTTAATAGGGCATAATACTTCAGATGGCAAAATGATCAAAACACAGAGCACGCTAAGGTCAAGGTAATTTAACTCTAATCTTGCCTAATTGTTATTGTGGTCTGGACTGACAGAACTGAGATAATTAAATCCTGATCATGAACTATCCTCTTCTTACTTTGTATGGTTCCAAGTGCCAAATACAACGCCAGCACTCCTAGCTGACATTTTTAGGCATCATAATGTGTGAAGGCTGCCAGCAGGGCAGTCTATCACTTCCACCTTACATCAAAGGGATGTGCACCCTCTTGGAGGAAAAAAATAAAGCTAGTATAAAAAACAAGACTCTAGCAAGGAAGGTTAATGTGGGCACCTTGCAACTTCAAAGATTCAAGGTTCAAATTTGGGAAAAAGAGAGTGCAGCCTGCACTTCCAGCCTTTCTTCCTCACCCTTGAATCAAACAAGAATCTTTGGGAAAACTTCTGAAAAAGACCTTCATCTCTACCTCTCAAGAATGTAATTGCCTCCATTTCTCTTTCTGCCCCCAGAAGAATGTGGTTGTAAAAACAACCTTGTAATTTCCACCACTCCTGGTGCTGCTTCTCCGCTGCTGACTGCACCAGTCCACTTGCCAAAGCTGCAACTTGAGGCGCAAGACGTGAAGTATCCTCAAGTGAAGATGGTATAAAAAAACAGGAAGACATGAAACTTAAAGAGATGTAAAGTGTGTTCCTTAAATAGCTATAGCCTTTGTTTCACAGCTCTGTTTTCTGATGGTAAGTAATTTTTGGAATTACAAGTAGGGCAATATGAAATCTGTATGAAACATTCATAACTGTAACTAAAATGGGTGATGTCTTTTCAGCTGATGCGTGCTTGAGAGGAACGTCTTTGATGCCACGGCATTTTAACTGGGATGGTACTGTCATGGTCGGGTGTGTAGCTTAGTCATTTTGACAGTCTCTGCTGGGTCTTAGCCAAGTGCTGTATTTAAATCCCAAGTTCTTTGAGGCTTTCCTGGTCAGAAAGGCAGAGTGCATTTCTGAGACGGGAAACCTGCAGCGTGCAGGACGCTAACACAGATACCAGCTCTCACCTAGGGGAGGCTGCAAGACTGACAAATTGCAAAGAGACGATGAGCAAAGGAGTGGGTGTGCATGCACGTCTGTGTGTGAGAAAGGGGGAAAGAGAGAGAGCACCTGCGTGAGGGAAAGCTGCTAAAGGGCAGAAAGCATTTGGGGAATCAGGAAGAGAAGACTATGCCGGGGGAGCTGTGAGGAGGCTAACGAAGCAGCAAAAGCAAATCGCCTGCTTTATAGAAACAAATAGACGCGTGTACATGTTGGAGGGAGAGGGTGCCACAGGAGAAGTTCCCAGATCTGGTCAGGAAGCTGGCAAGAAAAAACTACCTAATAAACACCTGAGGTTTATTCAAGAACGGCACCTGAGCTTTGCTCCTCACTGTTGAAGCCATCATTTAGAAAACAAGTGAAAATGAGTTTGGTGGTCTCACCTTAGTCCCACATGGCATTTTACACATCACACAACAACTGTACGGTCTTTACACACGACTGTTTTCGTAGAAGGAAAATCTGGATCATAATGATATAATGGTGCAGACAGAAGTCCACATTGAAGGGTATTAACAGAAACTGCTGCAGCTTAATTTGTCTGCATTTTCCCTGACTGTAACTAATAAAAGCCCTCATCCCCAGCAGTATCAAATTTACTCAAATTAAAAAGCTGCTTCTCTATGACAACAGACTATTCTCCTTGTTCCACTTCAAAAAGTATTAATTATGGAACATCATGTTTTACAAATATTTTTCTGTATAAATGCTGCATTAAAGCACTGTAATGTTGAGTAAACAACTATGTGTGTTTTGCAATATAAGGAAGATTGTTTTCTATACTCTCAGAAAAGAAGTTGCATCAGTGTTTTATAAGTAGGTCAGTGACAATTCCTTATGTATTTCTTAAATTCACATGGACTCTCCAGGTTCCAGCATAGGAATACATGGGTAAGACTACTGTGAATAAAATATTAATGTTTTTCTTTAAAAATAAATAGACCCAGATAAGCTGCAATAAGAGAGGTAATGCTTTCCCAGTGCAGGATTGCCATCTGCATGCTTTAAGAGCTTTACTTGGTTCAGTTTATTAGCATATAATTAATATGAGCGTAATTAATATGAGATTCCCTTTGCAATGAAATCATTCATGAATTTGGGGCTTGTAGCACAGCCCTTAACTCTTCAATTAGCACAAAAATTGTTGTGAATATTAGTCATTATTCAGAAGACCTACTTATGTTTTAGGATCTAGTTGGGTTTTTGGTGAGGGGGGGTGTGCCAATATCATGATATCTATTTAATCCAAAAATCTCATTGGAATTGAAACACTGATGACCAAAAGACTGTTTATAAGTCAGTTGTATTACGGAGCATGAAAGTTGTGTTACAGAGTGTGCTCCTGCTAGTGTGACTAAAGCATGGCGGGCTCACCTGCCTGTCAGGCAGGGACATCACCGCCAAGGCCATTCCCCCTTCCAGGAGATTTGGTGGCTGAGTCCAAGGTCAGCTCCTCAGAAAGCCTTTTCACTTGGACGAACTGTATGTGTGGTACTGTTGACATATCCATTGCTGTGGAATTACAGGATGTCATGTCATCCTAGAGGTTTCGTAAAGAGAAGGCTGTTTCACTGTAGATGTGGTAATACCTATGTCCAAGTGGCATTCTGAAGAAAGTCACGGGAGAAGTCCCACAATCAGTGCAAAAGATGAGCCTTGTCTCCTACAGATGTTTCCTTGAGCAATCCTACCTCTGATGTTTGTAGAGATCAGAACTATCTTAGTAGGGATCAGAAATATCCTAGCTCACAAAAAAAAAAAAAAAAGATACCTCTGAGACATCTAGACTCTGGAGAGCCTTGAAACTTGCTGAGAGCCTTAAAGGTTAGTATCTGGAATGGGCTGCTTCAGACAGAGACCTTGCTTAATATAGAAAGCACTGGAATATTATGCTTTCACCAAAACATGGTTCTTACACGCTGTACCACTTTCTTAGGTCTGTCACCCCTTGCCATGTGTGGAGTAGATTATGGTGAGCCTCAGTGGGATGTGTATGTAGATCTCCTGGCTAAAAGGCATGGTTTCCATCAAAGGGAAGAGCATTCCAGCCAACTGAAGGCATAAACCCCATTTTCTTTTAGATATTTGCATATATCCAGGTTTGAGTAAGGACACGCTCAGAAAGACTGCAAAACTGTGTGTTTCTAGAGTGATAAGAAAGTGATTCCACAGGCAGAAATACATCTTAGGTTTAGCCAGCTATTTGAAAGATCTAATCATCAATATCGTGGTCCTTGTACTGGTAGAAATTCTCATTTTGCTGTTCACTTACTTCTTGGTTAGCTAAAATACGTCACTATTGACATCTCACATAGCAGAAACACAGCTCTGTGTAATGTGTATAATGTCTGTCCTGGGCTCCACGTGGATAAGAGGGAATAGATAAAGCAGGTTGGATGGCTTTTTGAGTCATTTTTCATGTATGCGACATGAAGATGAGTGGCCACTCCCTGGAGATCTGTTGAGAGAGAAATGGATTATCAAAGGGGCGGACTCCACCTGATTTACACGCTTACTCCACTCTGGCAGCCCCAGCGAATGGGAATTGTCAGCGGCTGCTGGCAGATGCAAAGAATTCAAGGCAGATGTTTGCCTCTTTTGGTTTGTTCACTGGCATGCCTGACTCAACTGGCGTGGGGCTCATTATGCACCATTATTGCTCTAGATTTTGAACCTATTTCTTCCCAAATTAATTGCTTCTGGTTCAGTTATCTGTAACCAATGTGATTGAAATAGCATGAAAACAATCACCGACGTGTGGCTGCTGTCCATTAACTCCCCCAAGGAAACACATCGTCCCTTAGACTGCTCTGGCAGCCACTGGGTTTCATGGGTTCAGAAGCACAATTCCACGTCACCAACAGCCTGGAGACAAAGCTTTGGTGCAGAAGAGGTGCTCGGCTGATTAGGATGGGGGTGGGATGTCACTGTCTCCTCTGCCTATGCAAGATATAACACCAGGGACACTGTGTGACCAGTTACACAGCTGGTAGCAGCAGCAGGACTCCTTTTTTTGGTTTTCAGACGAGTTGCAAGCACCTCTCACGGGGCTGTACTTGCTCCACCACCTGGAGAAGCCTGTAGCTCTTGCGAGGGTGACGTGGGTGGTGGGGCACACTGGAGCTGTGTTCTAACACCCCTGTTGTGGATTTGGGTTGAGGGATGGACTGCATTTTCCCGCTTTCATCTTTAGACACTCCTCTCTCCTTTTTTCTTATAGGAAAGAAGGTGTTTGCTTTGTATGTTGCTTAGGATCTCAGTTGGTTAATCTAACCTGGAAAGGACATTTACCATTGACTCCCATGGTCGTCTTTGAAAAAAAAAAAAAAGAAAGGGAAAAACCCCCTCTTCCTTTTAGCCTTTGGAATTATTATTGGGAAATATTTGTAAAGGTGACTTGTAAAGATTTTATTATTTGTAAAGATCATAGAGGATGAATTTGAGGGAGGTCTATAAACAATATTGGAATCATCAGCTGACATCAGGGTCTTACTGACATGCATGAGAAGCTAGAAAAAAAATTTAAAAACCCAATCCTTTATTCCACAGAATTTGACAAACTGGCAACAAGACATTTCTGCCTTGCACATTGGGAGTCTATGAAAGGGAAGGGAAGAATAAGGCTATTCTTAGCCCCCTTTATAGGCACACGAAGTAAGGCACAGAAATGTCACTTGCTGGGCGGAGGAGGGTTTGTTCAGGAACCGAGGACAGGGCTGCTGTGTTACTGTAAAATCGTCCTTCACGACAGGGCGAACGGGAACCTGCGGCTGACAGAGCCCTGTGCTTGCGGCTGTGCCTCCGCACACTCCCATCTTAGTCAACTCCTGGAAACGTCCTGGTTTCTTTTTCACCCCCGAATTATTTTTATTCCCGCTCAAGGACCAGGCTGAGGTTTCGCCAGAGCCTGGACGGCGTTACCTCGGGATGGGAATTCAAGCGGTGACTTCAGCACGGGCGGACGACAACGAAGCGCGGAGGCCGCACCGCCGGGAGGCCGGGGAGCGCCCCGAGGGCTCGTTGCCAGCGCCGCCCGGCCGCTGCCTCCCGCGGGACAGCCCGGCCCTCCCCGCCGCCCCGACCCTCCCCGCCGCCCCCGGCCCTCCCCGCCGCCGCCCCCGGCCCTCCCGCGGCGAAGCTCCCCGGCGGCTCCCCTCGAACTTCCCAGCCCGGAGCCCCCGGACGGCGGGTCCCTCTCCCCTCCGCTCCCGGCGATCCCCCGGCGCACGGGGCGGCGGGGCGGTGCCTCCCCCGGCCCGGCCCTGCCCGGCCCTGCCCGGCCCGGCGGAGGCGGTGGGCGGCTCCTGCGGCCGCTGCATAAACCGGCGGCCCCTCCCGCCAGCCCCGCTGGACGGCGGGGAGGAGACCGGCGCTCCCGCGGGAGCCGGGCGGAGGCTGCGGCGGCTCCTCTCCAGCCGCGGGGCTGCGCCGGGTGGCAGCGGCGGGGCGGGGAGCTGCGGGGCACGGGCGCGCCGCCTCCGCCTCCCGGCTGCCGCGGCCTCGCTCGCACGGTAGCGGCAGCGGCGGGCTCCGGCGGGCTCCCCCCATTGTCTGCCCGCGGGCGGAGGGCTGCGCTGCCCGCCCGCCCCCCGCCCTCGCCTTTGTGTGCTCCGGCCGGCGGCGGGGCGGCGCGGCGCCCGCCGTGATGCGCGCTGCGGGGCGGCGGGGAGTCCGCTCCTCCCGGTGAGAGGCGGGGAGGGACCCAGCCTCTGCCCCGGAGGTTTTTCACCCGCAGCAGCCGGAGGAGGGGGACTATGGACTGAGCGCATCGGGGTACCATGGAGTCGGGCATCCGCTTGAGCACGCTCTGCCTTCTCTTCTGCCTGGGGCCAGGTAGGCGGATGCCGGACCCGCCGGGCGGGCACCCGGGAGCGGGGCCGGGGGAGCTTCGCGGCGGCGATGTCCCGGTCCCCGGGCGGCCGCAGGTGCGGGGCGCGGCGGCGGCGAGGAGGGGGATGCTCGGAAAGTTGCAGTGCCGGCGGGTGGGGTAACGGCACTTTCTGGGTCAGTTACAGGCTTTGGCGTGGACCCCTCGCTGCAGATCGACGTGTTGTCCGAGCTACAGCTGGGAGGCTCTGCGGAGGGCGTGCGCCAGGTGCCGGGGCTGCACAACGGGAGCAAAGCCTTCCTCTTCCCAGGTACGGCAGCCCCCGGCCCGCCCGGCCCCGCTCAACTTCGGCCGCCGCGGTCGGGCCCCGGCGCCGCGCACAGGGGGCTCCCCCGCCGCTCCCTCAGCCCGGGGTTTGCCCGCTCCTGAAGCACCCGGGGTCCTTTCCCTTCCCTTCCTGCCCGCTTTTCTTCCACTCTTCTTCTCCCCCAACACCCCCGCTTTTTTTTTTTTTTTTTCTTTTCTCCTCTCTCACCCCTTTTTTTTCTCTGACTGGTAGACGCTTAATTAAAGTACAGCAGGAACGGGGATGGCAGGTGGCTTATTTTGTGAGTCGTGGGGTGCAGTGATGAATAATAGCACCACCCACTCTTCTGCTTCACTGGGGAAACGCTAAACATACCCCAGTTCCAGCTAAGGAAATGCTCACTGAAAGTTTCATGCGAATCGAGCAAAATGCTGAAATGAAGTGCCCCGGAGGAGTGAGGCAGATGGCTGAAAATAAGACGACTGTTTTTTTACCAAGGGAAAGCGGCCCTTGTGAGCTTCTATGTCATACCCCTCGTGAGAAACAAAGAATGAGTTTTAGTCTCTTTTGGTACTTGTGATTGTTTTTTCTGTTCAGATTGGGAATAGAAATAAAATAGTAGTCTTGTTCCATCTTTCAAAAAATACATTTAGGAGGTTTATTAAAAATAATTAAACTTCCTTATATTGTAATTTGTAAAGAACTGTAAAATAACTCTCAATGGCCAGTTGAATTTATTGGCATAGGTTACATTGCTTACACTTGCTCGTTATCGGTGTATTTTTGAATTACACCTTAATAATGTACTGATACCTTAAATGAAACTGGAGTCAAGAATGTTTTCAGGAAAAAACGATCTTAATTTAAAAAAAGCCTTAAAAATAGCCTTGAAAAGCAAGTCTCTTCTCTGAAAGGTGATTAAATGCTCCTTAGAAACATGACTAAACAAGAGCAAGGAATATGGCTCAACATCTGGTGGAGGAAAAGCAAACCTCCGCATCAGCCTGTAGTTTTAAAATAAGGAGACTTGATTGCTGGCTTCTTGTGTCATGCCAGGAGTTTCAGCTCGGATCTGAAAGCATTGCTAGTGCAACAGGCAAGAGGCTGTGTTTCCCATACAGAAGAGTTATAATTCAAGGGAGATAAGGTCTGGAAAGGGAATTTCTTTTTCATGTTTGCATTAACGAGATAATTTATCAGAAGCTAATAGTTGCCAAAGGCTTTTTTTTTAAGGTGATCTCTCTAGCGGTGTTCTTCCCCGGTACAGCCAGCGTGTGTCACTATGGACATTAATGTGGAGACGTATGGGCATATGCGTTCAGAAACACCGGCACATGCTGGTTTTAAACACCCGTGGTGGGCTTGCGACTGCAGAACAGGGTCCTCCGTCAAGGGGGCGACTGCTTAGAATGGTGACACGATTGCGTGGCTCTGGGGTTCGTGTCCTAAAATAGCTGTGATTTTTAAGGTACGGTTCCGAGTTGAGGCCCCATTGTGCTACAGTGGGTTGGGGTGAGGGGGAAGTCAAAACTCCCTTTGACTTCAGTGGTAACAGGATTAGAGGTTTGTAAGAATAAGTCTTTTTATTGTATATTTTCCCAGTGTTGGGACAAAAAAATTACTGGGTTACTAAAGAATTTTTTCAGGTTGTTCCCTCTTTCTTTGTAATTATGAGAGTACATAGTTCCCCAATGGGTTACCAGTTTAGTTGTAACAAAAGGAGATAAGAGTTGAAACTTTCACACCCACGTTTTCATTTTGTTGAGAGGGATTGGGGGAATAACAAGGACGAAAACACTTGGGTCTAAACGGTGGTTGAAGTCACTCAGTATCCCTGGGGAAGTCTTCAGCGCCCCGCAGGACTGGAGACTTTTTTCCTGCTACTGCATAAAATGACTGCTGATTTTCTTATAGTAAATGGGGTCCTTACTGGGCAGACAGATTTTCATTTTCGAACTTGCCTTTAGAATTAGAGAAATTTCCTTCCTTGATCAGACCACTGGGTTCACTTAGTCATTTTTGTTCTGCTCATAGAGCTCACACTGTAGGAACATTGCTGCAATGTATGCCTCTTAACATATGTATTTGCAGTGTGTGAATTTTCAAATATGTACGTGCTGACTTTAAATTTGGTTTTTGCCTATGTCTTTTTTTCCTTATTCCAGCTAAAGCCTTAGTCCTAGGCACAAATGATTTTGTGAAAAAGACACAAATGACTTTAAATGATCTGTGACCTTATTCTGGAAGCTTTAACTTGTGATCCTTAGCCTTTTGGTTTCTTAAGATATTGAATCTTTTCCTGTACCGTATACATATTTATGACACTTTAGTATATTCCCTTTTTTGATAGGCCACATTCTCAACTGGTGTAAAGCCTTACTTTACATTATGCTTAAGACATACAGAAAGCCTAAATGCTGTTCTTTATTTTAGAAAGAAATTATGAAAGTGGCAAGTTGAACTGCCAACAGGTAACAGACAATTAAAGATATATGATGGGAAAATTGTACATACAGCTAAAGCAGAATAGTCTCTTTCCTTCTGTTCCTAGATGAAAAGTCAGTTTTGACTGCTTAATTAGTTGTAGCATCAATTTTCAATACAAGGGTTTTAGCATCTAATTGGCTGTTCTGACATTCTTCTTTGCGTAATTGATTTTCAAAGGTACTTATATTTCTAGGCCATAGAACACAGTAAGCGGTTACTCTCTGACGGTAGTTTTAGTCTGTTATAGTCTATTCAAGAGCATTTACATTGCTTCTTTTATGGTTCCTGATTTAGAAATAACTCTAGCCATTTGAAATTTGCAGTCACTTGGACTTTCTTTTTGTGTACCAACCTGCTCTGTCACTGTACAAATCTTATAGAAAGTATCAGACTTGGGAAACAGAACTCTTCCCACTGACTTGGGCTGAGGCCAACTGTATGAGGTTCAACAAGGCCAAGTGCCGGGTCCTGCACTTGGGTCACAACAACCCCATGCAATGCTACAGGCTTGGGGAAGAGTACCTGGAAAGCTGCCTGGCAGAAAAGGACCTGGGGGTGTTGGTCAACAGCTGGCTGAATATGAGCTGGCAGTGTGCCCAGGTGGCCAGGAAGGCCAGTAGCATCCTGGCTTCTATCAGAAATAGTGTGGCCAGCAGGACTAGGGAAGCGATTGTCCCCGTGTACTCAGCACTGGTGAGGCTGCACCAGGGAAGGTTTAGATTGGATATCAGAAAAAACTTCTTCACCAAAAGGGTTGTCAGGCACTGGAACAGGCTGCCCAGGGAAGTGGTTGAGTCCCCATCCCTGGAGGTATTTAAAAGACAGGTAGATGTGGTGCTTAGGGACATGGTTTAATGGTGGACTTGGCAGTGCTACGTTAACGGTTGGTCTTGATGATCTTAAAGGTCTTTTCCAACCGAAACAATTCTATGATTCTATGACTTCAGCAGGATTAGATGCTGTGGTCTTGAATTTAAAGCTTTTTAGGTGCCTGATGCTCCTTGGTTGTAGTGGATGGTAGCACCTGAATGCCACTGTAATCTGGCTCGAGTTAGCTGCAGGGACTTCTCTTTCTGGAAAAGTGTGATTTGCAAAGTAATTGTAAAAATGTTCCAGTGTAGCTTGTGGGAAGATACAATTATGAACAGAAAACAGGAGGAAGTCTTCCAAAATGTTAGTGTTGCTCTATGTGAACATCTGCCAGCACTTCCTAGCCAGCAGCAGATATTATTATGTCAAAATATGTTGAGAGGAAAATTATTCCTCTTCTGGTCAGAGCAGCAGAACAGAAGTCAGAATATCTACACCACAAACTTCTCTCTGTTGGTGACTGTTTACATAAGTGAGCGAAATTTTCAATACCTTAGTTTTCCTTTTGCAAAACAGGAATGACACTAAAGGTGAAGCCCAAATTAGGTGGGTGGATTGAAGTGTAATTAATGTGTTTGAAGAAGGCTTTTGGAGAAATACCAGTTGTCATTCTTATAATTGTTTCTCTGTAAATATACTGCATTAATACAATTTGAGGAAGTCAGTAGAGATGAAAGTCAATGTGGCCGTTTTCCTATGCAAACATGAACATCATACTGCTGCGAGAGCCCTTGTTGCGTATGTAACTGCATGGAAATTTGAAAAAGCAGACAAGACCACCAACAACAGAGGCTGGAGGGTGTTGAGGGTTTTCAATGGGTCAGACATATCTGACTTAAGTCTGTGCTCAGGAGACTTAATGTTAAGCACATCCAAGGTCCCAATGAAGCCAGGTATTTCAGCTTGCAATAGGAAATGGTGTTCAGAGGTGTGAGAATCTAAATAAAGGCTGAATGTATATAAATTATATATATACACTTATAAATATGTCCATTAAAAGGTGTATATATGCCTCGAAGAGGAGGCTAAATGGTGGGCAGAAGAGTGCAGTTGATGGTTACAAGCACAGGAATATGTATTTAAGGAAAAGATGAAAAAGGGCATGGCAGTCACGAAAATGTGGGAGCTTGTGTATCTGAATGCAGAACTTGGAATATATTCAGAGGATAAGCTTTTTCTCTGCCAGTTAGGATATGTAACTCTTAATGTGGTTATAAACAATATTTGGATAATTCTCATGAGGAGGGACAGTTCTAGAGGCAAGATATGGTATATTCTGGTGGGGAACAAGATGTGCTGTAAAACACCAAAGAAAGTATTTAATCTGTCAGTGTGATGCGTGAAAGGACTCAGCACTGCTGTTCTTTGAATTGGAGCTTGCTGGCACAAACTGCTGGCAGAAAAAAAAACCCTAAAATAGGCCTCGTGGTGTAAATGATTTGTTACATATTGCTGCATGACTGGATCATTAGCCCACTATTTTAAAATGCTGGCAAGACTATACACACACGATATATGATATGTATCTTGTATCCCTTTGGAAAGATCACTGGTTTTGGCCCATGACATAATCTCTGGACATTACTAAATTAAGGAGCTAAAAATAAAGCTGTAAAACTAGATGCAAGTAAACTTTCTTTCATTATAGGAATAGGATTTACGTTGCCTATGCACTTCACACACTCTTTTTCCTTGCCACCTGTCACTGAAACTATGGACAGATGCTTTCTCCAGGTTCCAGCTGAGCCTGCTGAAAATATTACTGTTCCCAGCTGCTTGTCAGTGCCTGGGAGCTAGAGGTTACTGTCCCCACAACTTTTCCAAAGCAAGAGATCATATGAGCATTCCCATCTCTGCTGATGGCGAAGTCAGCCAGCTTAAGGAGTGAACCTGGCTGACTGCAGTGACATGGATTAGAGAGTCCCGTAAAATCCGCTTTCTCCAGCTGTACTTGAGACTCGAATTGTCTCCCAGAGGAGCAGTAACAGACAGCTGGGGGAGAGGATGCTAATGTTGCCAACTGGCATGCCTGACTGCAGAGTGAATACCTATCTGCAGCTTTTTTTTGTCTTGGAAGCAAGCTGGTTTCTCTCTCAGAATCACTTGAGTCCTCAAAATGTGGGACCTCCAGCATAGAGATCACCTGTAGATAATAAAAATTCCCACATTTTTTTTGTGAGACAAAGAAAACCCCTCACACCTTAGTTTTGGGGAAGGCTGAAATAATAGAGTTTCATTTCAGTAAGTACTGGAGTGTTTTTCAGTGTTAGAAAAGCCTAGTATAAGCAATTACTCTGTGACAATGGGGTAGCCAGAGAGGTCCAGATTTTTGGCGTGCCTGGAACAACAGGTATGGCTTTCCCTCCACTGGCCCCATCCCCTTCCACCTCTGGCACATTCCAAAGTCACCTCTGCACCTGTGCAAGCAGAAACCCTTGTGGTACGGCACTGCCAGGGTGGTGATGGGTGCTGCTGGGGAGCTGGGCTGGATGTTAGAGAGCCCCGAAGAGCTGGGCTGCTTTTGCTGGGGCCTGCAGAGCAGGGACTGCTGCTGCAAGGCATCCCCTCCCTCTAGATGAGCTGAATATTCAGCATCCCCCGCCTCCTGTCAGCAGCGTTAGCAAGAGGAGGTATTTGGAAAGTGTCTGCTGCTTCAAGAGCCTGCCCTAAAAAAAGTAGGAGGTAGTATGTGAGAATCCTGCATCCAGTTCCCATCCTGAACCATGCTGAGTTACCATGCATGGAGAACTAGATGCGCTTACCCACTGCATAACCATACACTGCTGAATAATCATGAATGTACATATTACTGGAGGCTGCGTTGCTTGCTAACTACTGCCACACTGGCTTATCTGTAAAATGGAAGGGGAAAAAGTTGTGGGAAGAAAAAAACCTGAAATATTATGGACTTGAGATTGATGCTTGTAATGGCACAGCAGAGGGTAGAACTAGGAAATGGAAAGTGAATGGGGACCTAATATACTGGAGATACCAAGGAAGCTCAGGTTTCTAGAGAAGAAAAGCTTGTAGTCCCCTGTAGTCATTAGTGCGTAGTTGATACAAACTAATGTTAAGGAATGACAGAAAACTTGTCCTGTGGCATTTGGGGATTGTAACTGTCTTAATGCTGAAAGTTTCAAATAAATAATGCTGCTCAGAGTGTGTATTAGGCATATAAAGCATCAAAAAGGCATAAGTGCAGAGCAATAAAGTTGTTTTAATTATGGCTCTAAAAATGATATCATTGTTTATTGCAAGAAAAGGTATTTTACATAAAATTTTATTTTTTGTCTTTTATCTTTTTTGTTTTTCTACAATGGGCTTTTTGAGGGGAGGGAAAAGAAATAAGCAAAAATTAAACATTCCCTCCATAGACTTTTTTTTTTTTGTACTTGCATCTCTTGCCATGTGTCTTGATATGGGCTCTAGTCACCTTTCAGTCTGTTAAATTCTGAAGAGCATGGATTCTGGAAGACGCTACAGTGTGGGGAGATAAATGATACCTGCTCGCCAGTGTAGGCACCGTACCTTACCTGCCCAGACCCCCTCGGGAGACTGTGCCAAGCAGCATGGCTTCCGTGGCTTTGCCTGGGCTTGGTGGGACAGCTAACACCTCCAGCCTCTGCTACTTCAACCTTTGCAGTGAATTAGTACCTGCATTTATTAGTCAGTGAGGGTTTGACTCCATTTAGAGTAATGTCATATTTTATTGTGTTCTCATGGCCTTGACCTGGTGCTTTTCACAGCCAGGTTGCATCTACTATCTGCAATAAATTGAAGTCCCTGGGGATCTGTTTTCTGTTGGGGCAGTGCTGAGTGTCTAAGGCTTTTTTTTAACAACAGTTTGGTGGTTCAGGTTAATTCAAGTAACCATGCTCTATTTCTACATTCAGTATTGCCCAAAACAATTTATACTGATTAATAACAGACAGAATTGCATTTGCTTGTACCTACCTTTACAATCAGGCCTCTTCTAAAATACTGCAAGTACAAAGCCCTTGTTGATGCTAGTATTATCTCAGGGCTCAGCTTGGCATATTTGTTGGAAAGCTGAACACGAGTATGATGTGCAGCTCTGTGGCGTGTATGGAAGGAGAATACATGAAGACAGTGTCAGTATGGTGATGTGGGGCAGAGCCCTAGTTGGTGCCATGAGAAGGGTGAGGATGGTCAGAGGAGTGGAGGCCTTTCTCCATATCAACATCCCCATCAGGAGCAGCCAAGTGCAGATGGCTTCTCACCAGAGAGCCTCTCCTGGCAGCGTAGCAAGGTGCAGTGGTCTTGGTTGAAGTCAAAGATGTGACGGTGACAGCAGGACAGCATCTGTCCTGCATGCCGGAATGAACCTAGCACCTGCAGCATGGGTGCCCTGAGAAGGGGGGGACAGTGACTTTTCTGGCTAGCTGTCAAGCACATCTTTCCACATTGCTGGGGGAGGATTGCATTAGCAAGGGGTAGTGACGTGGGAAAATGAGGTCTTGCTACCCTTATGTAATTGCTTTTGCTGTGGCATCGTTCTGTAGTCATGAAGCGTGGCTGAGACTAGCTAGGTTAATGGGTTTTTTGTGTTTTTTTTTCCCCCCACTGCAGCACGGTTCGTTCTCCAGTGAGATTTCAGAGAGGACAGCAGCATTTCCTACACATCCCTTCGTCTAGATCAGTCTTAATGTCAGTTTTCCCTCCCATTTTCTCCTTACTGTTTGCTTATATGATCTGGGTTGTGACTGACGTTTCCTACTCTCACCCCCTTGCTTCCATTCTCCCAGTCTGTATCCTCCAGGGCATGTAGGTGCCGGCTTGGAAAAATAACTCCAAGAATGGTTAACTTCACTGCTTCCACAGAGTCTTAAGGGAGGTACAGAACTGAGCTTATAAGTTATTTAAAACCAGTGGATAAGAGCTGGAGATTATATATAGCTGTCACGGGAAACTGTACTTCCATGTAGTTGCTCTTCAGTTCCCTATATTTTGTCCCGTTTGGTTGTGTGCCAAGGGGCAGATCCACAGAGCAGCTCTATTCTCCTGCTTGCACTGCTAAGGTAGAGCTGAATAAGGGGTGAAGAATTATTTTTCGCTGATCTTTTTCTGTCCCTCTGTTTTGGATAAATTCCTCTAATTTTGTCTCAATGTTTAAGGAATACTAATTTTTCCATCTCAGTGTTGTCCAAAAGATTTCTTCTAAGGAAAATCTGAGAAGAAATATGGTAAGAAAGGGTACTTCAGTTTTTCATTTTTTTGCCTGGTCGTGTTTTCCATGATAAATACTCATTATGAATGTTCACTCAGATATTTTAGGTAGCTGTTACTGAACTTTAAAAACTTAAAACAAACTTGTAGCAAATATGTTATTTAAGTTATGGTCCCGTTTAGCGAGTAAATTTCTTTTTTTTTCTCTTTTCCTTTTCTTTAAGCCATGCTTGGATGGAAAAAAATGCTGTAGCCATTTTCAACACGGAAAAATTTTACAGCAAAAATTTCTCATTATTTGTTATGTTAAACAATATTTTGTTTGCTTTTCTTTTTTTAGTGCATACTTTTTGGGGGATGTGTGATCCTGATGACTTCAGAGAGAAATAAGAGTTTAGAAAACTGACTTTTGTGTTGAGCTGTCTTGGGAGCTGCTACTCACCTCTGTGCTGTTGCAAGGTGCTAAACCAATGGGCATGGTATAAAAGAATGAGCAGACTAAGAAAGACTTCTGAAGACAGTGTTCAAAAGAATTTTAGCAGATTAACATATTTGCAGCAGTAACAACATTGCTACGATAGACTGTAATGTTTCCAAAGGAGCCATTACAATCAATACTGCTAGCGATCCATAACTGAGAACTCTTTTAGTGGAATTTGAGTGGCAATTTACCTCTCTAAAAACATAGAGGGAGTATAATAAGAAAAAGACCTCCAGTTGGAGAGTTGGTTTCTCTGTTAGACAGGGCAATGTTTATAAGGTTTCCCCAGCATAAATGCTTATTTAAGTATAATTAGATGGTGGTAACATCCGTATTGTTTATGCTACCAAGAGAAGAAGACACGTGCCAGCCTTGACTCCATGGCTGGAAGTCTACCAGTCTCTAAATACAGCTGCATAATGTTCCAGAAGGGTTCCAAAGGAACTTTTGTGGTTTTGAGGTTGATAATCTGGGTTTTAATAACTCCTAAAATATGCATTTGCGTATTGGGCCACGGCTGTTCCAAAGGCACTCTTAAGATTTCCTCTAACATTGGCTAATGTCCCTTGAACTTGAAACGGGCCCAGCTTTGCTCAGCACCCATTCAAGGAGTGGGGTAGACTTGAGGAAAACACTGTGTACCCTGCTCAGTGATGCTCTTTTTAAGAATCCCTGCATACACCGTTAGCACTTGAAGCATCAGCAAAGTGTACTGTAGGAGGAGATGTGGGAGCTTGAATTTTTTTTAAGCTCAGATTGTATCTGGGTTATTGCATTCACTCTGGGTTTCTCCATTTCAGAAAAATATCAATGAATTGCAGGGAGTGAAGAGAACAACAGCAAACCTGATTATACAGTAAAAAGGACTGGCTTACTAACAAAGCTTTTAAAGAACTTGAGTATGTACAGCTTGTCCAGGCAATGACAAAAGTGTTGTATGGTAAGTGTCTAGTATTAGAAGATTCTAAGAGGTTTAAGATGAAGGAATTATTTAGTATTCAAAGAGCTAGAGGTAAGAGTAATGTAATGATATTGTAAGTGGAGAGGATTTAAGATAAAAGGAGACTTTCACAGTGAACTATTTTAGATTGTGGAATAGCTACCAAAAAGTAGTGGTGGAAATCTCCAGACTTTTGATATTGTAGAAGATAGCATGAAATAAAAAAATCTAGGAAACATTAGCTGTGTTGTAGTCATTGTGTGACATTCAGTTAATATGCTAAGGATGGGGTGGATGACCCTGTAAGTCTTTCTATACTCTGCAAATCTGGAGTGTTGGTGGAATTGTTCCAGTATAGGGAAAGATTTTCAAAGACACAAAGGGGCATTGAACACCTAATACTCATTAAAATCAAACTGGTGCCTTTGCATTCTCCCTAAAACTGTTCTTTGGTGCATTTAAGTATATTTTAATAGTACTCGGTTAAAAGAAGCCTGCAAGAGCCAGGAAATAAGGGTTTGGAAGCATTTCTAATTTTAACTCATCCAAGCTTGTATATTGGGCATGTGTTTAAAACCTGTAGCTGATTCACCGGGGCTAACAGACACGTTCTTAGAAGCATGGACTCCATTAATACCTGATTTAAAAGAAATTTTCTTGCAGGAGAATCTGAAGTCTGGTCCTCCTCAGCTTCCTTGGGACCTCTGGTAACGGTAGCTTGAGTCCCCCGCGTACTTTCTGTCTGTCCGCCCCGCTTATAGCTGAGCTGTGTGTATGGTATTCCTTGGTATAACTTCTCTTTGATATTCCCATTTCAAAATCCTTCTAACGTTTTCTTTTCCTGGCATTAAAACATATCAAGTGAGTAGAGATTTTTCTGAGAATGCCAGTACGGCTGGTGGCTTGGGTGTCCCTCCTTTCTCCTCGGGTGTGGTCCCTCTGGCACGCCCACCTCATTTCTGCTGGTACCTGAATTCTCTTCATGGTTCAATCTCCTGCCTTCTCCTCCCATCTGCTGCTGTTTGCTCAGCTGTTTTCTCACTGCTGGAGAACTGTGGCTAGCAGCAGCGTTGTCGGATGTGTCTGGCATGCTTCAGATGTAATTTTTTTCCAGTGGTGGCCTTCCTCCCACTGCCTTGCTGTGCTGCTTTTGCTGTTGGGATGAAGGTTTGGGTTTTCTGGAGCTCTCTAAGTTGGTGACTGTTGACCATTCTTTAGTGTCAGAAGTTAATCTTCCATGCAGACCACATCATTATGGTCATCTGGGAAATTAAGATGGATCTCATATTAATGATTTCTTAAGCTCACCATTGTGTTGTATGAAAATAAATCATCCTTAACACTTAGAAGTTTGGTGAGGTGAAGGCAATTAACCCTAATGTGGGCACAAAAGCAATTACACCCCAGAAAGCCAGAGGTGAAGGAAAAGCTAGGATGAGAGGTGCAAACCATTGCAAAGAGGGAGAAACAGATTCTTAATGGGGGGAAAAAGCTAAACCCTCCAGGGCATCCACAAATGATTGGGGTTGGGCTAGATGATCTCAAGAGGTCCCTTCCAGCCTAAGGGATTCTGTGAAACAGAGGCTGCAGGTGGTAGGTCCTCAGGAGCAGCATATGGGTCACAGGGAAAGGAGCTTTTGAGAGAAAATGACCAAGCAGAGATCATGAGTGGGTCTTACTGACACTTGCACAGTGAGAACCAAGTGAGGGAGAGATGTGGTCTATTGCTCAGAAGATATAGGAGTATCTACACCCAGCATGATCCTAATCCGGCAGTGGCATGGTGGGTGCTGATCTTCTACTGTCTGTCATCATATGACCCAGTTCACTGCTGGAATATGATATATTTGAGAAGCCTGAATTGTGTCATATCTTCTGGGAGAAGGGTAGTTCATGTAATCCGGCTTGAGCTACACCTAGCATAATCTGCTTGCGTGGTTTATTATTGCCATTAAGTTTGTACTTTATTGTTTTTAATTGATTGGACTTTGTTTACTTTTGGTAGCTTGCTTTTTCATTTGGAAAAGGCTGACAACAGTGCTTCCTCCTCTTGTCCTCCCTCTCAGTGTGACTTGCATAACTTTTTAGATCCTGACCATGCTGTACAACTAGGGACTGGAAATAAATTCAGTCTTTTAGCAGTTCTCGTGTGTGTCATGCCCTTATTACAGTACCAGTAGGGCTGGAAGGCAACGCATTATTTTTCTTGTGCTCTTCAGTCTGTGTCCCAGTGTTAACAGCATTTCTTGGTGTGATATTTTTCTCTGTTGTTAGGTCAGTTTGACACAAAGTGCTCATATGACAGTATGCAGCCAAGCATAACTAGGTGCATATGCCACAGATGGCAGTAGCAAGGAAAACAAGACAGGCTTGATTTTCTCCACAGATTTCAAGGTGTTCTCAAAGCAGCTTCTAGAAAACTACTTTGTGCCTAAAGGAGTGTGAGTGTGTGCATGTATATATACACATATATATTTATAAAGCTACAGTAGCTGCAACCTTTTAAATGTAGCTGGAACCTGTCTTGAAATGAAGAAGCAGACAGAAATCCCACTCTACGCTACCTCTGCATCCTTGTTCAAACATAATAGGTTTTATAGTGGCATTGGCCATGGAGAAACCTAAACAACATCATTTTAAGTAGCAGCACTTAGTACTACCTATGAGGAAGCAAACACAAAGAGTCTTCAGAATTTAAAGAGGAATTGATAATAGTGGTGCAATATAGACTAGGGAAAACTAGTAATCAAAAAAGCTATTGCATGGCATAATTGATAACCTGGAACCTATCAATCACCAGAAAGAATTACAATAATAAATACCTGGGGCAGAGCATGCCATACAGCACACATTTTAATTTCCTAGGAGTGGAATTTCTATAACAAGAACAGAGGTTGTCTTTTATCTTCGTCATTTTGTTGACATGTAATAGGTCCCCACTGAGTAGCACCCTCTCTCCTGGTGATAGTATCTTGCATGATGACATAGTTACAGTGAAAGGGGTAGTATTTCTTGTGGGCAAGGAACAGTAGTTTTCTGTATCATGTATGCATGTAAAAACTCCTGATAGTACTTTTGTGTGGTGCTCCCCCCCGCGCTAGATGCACACATTCCTTATATTCCTTTCAAATGTTCAGGAGCGCATGTTCACATTTTCTTTGGCAGTTTGGTGGGAGTTGTTTCAGTAACAATCTAGTGTGGTGAGATCTGTATTGTTTATTAAGCAAATCATCTGTTTCAGCCTCCTGTGCTAAGAATACTGACTTATAATCTGGAGCCCTACACATTTAAAGTTCAGGTTTTCCTACAATTAGGTTTCTTATCCTTTCATTTGCAAAAGATTTGAAAAATTGTCAGAAATATGCTATTGTAGATAGAGTCACTAGAACCTTTACTGCATTTATTTACCTCTACTTATTTACTTTTTG
Organism: Platalea leucorodia; assembly: GCF_965183815.1. Classification (NCBI taxonomy): domain Eukaryota; kingdom Metazoa; phylum Chordata; class Aves; order Pelecaniformes; family Threskiornithidae; genus Platalea; species Platalea leucorodia. The sequence goes on from NC_138826.1 coordinate 94,006,022, forward strand.
CCTACTGAGTCCAAAAGTCATGAAACCCTCCGTCATGGACCCTACATATTTTTGGAAGAGTGCACCTGGCTTGTTGCAGTGCAGCCGGGCTGCTTTACCTTACAGTAGATGGCTCCCACTTGTAATCCTGGTGTAAATTCCTTCTTTGCCAAAGGGACCACAGCCAAAGGGAGGATAAGAGATGTCCAAGTGTCAGCATTGTGGTCTGGCAAATTAAGCCTGAGATTGAGACAGCTGTGATACCTAGTCCTAATGCTCAAATGGGTGTTTGTAGTGGTGTAAACCCGCTGCTCGTTCTCTCTGCATCTATTTCTCTGTGTTGTATGGATCTACTAACCGAGCAAAGGTGCTGTCTGTGGCTGTTTGTATTGTGCTACTGATGCACACCACCATTGAAAGGACCTTTCCCTGATCTGTAATCCAGGTGAGGAAATCATGCCGAGCAGCTGTACCGTTCATTTGACAGCTTCACCGAAACAGTTGGATTCTGCTTGTGTAGTAGGTGGCTGGGCTGGAAGGAGAGATCCACCTTCCCCATTCCACACAATGTGATCTAGTTAAGTTAGGTGTGTGCCACAAAGAATTGTTTCACAGCTGAAATCCCAGGATCATCTCAGGGGTTTGGCCATGTTTTGAAGGAGCATGATTGTATTTTAGTGGCTAGCACCCGAACAATTGTTTTGTAGACTCACAGGGACGCAAAGGAGGCTGTTTCAGCAGGCAAAATCAGTAGTCGGGCTGTGGGAAGGTAAGCTTAGCATTACAGAAAGATTCAGCTTGATGTGACTTTCCTTGGTTTCTAGAAGCAGCCAGTACATAAGCTGAGAGGCTTAACCCAGCCGCTAGTATACTCGCTCTCAAACTAGCATTGTATCATCTCTTTTGCAGAATGCTCCTAGACAGAAACAGATTTTTTGGTGCTATAATTGTCAATTTACAGTGAATGCACAATATATTACAGCCGTAGTTTGCCCCAGAGAGTCTTGGGTTTGCAAACTCTTTCCTAAAGAGTCATCCAAGTCAGTGCCAGGAGCTGGCAGAAATGGTTGAAGGCTTGCTGCCACTCACTTATCCCATTCTGCCATGTCGAGTGGAGGGTTTTCCCCCTATTAAATATGTTCTGTTTTAATTTAATTTGCATAGTTGACAATTTTTAATATTCCTTTAAAAAGTGTTAAAAAAGGAAACAAGCTTAGCAGACCAAGCAAAAATTCCCTTGGGACTTTGACCATGGAGATCAAACCATTACAAACAAAGCACTTTGCAATCATAATTACTTAGGCAAATGCACAAACTACACAGGCAAGTTAGGTTCTTAATAATGGTTTAGTTATTTCAGATCAGAAACATTGCAGCTATATTCAAGCATACGTGTCCAGGCTCTCAGTACCTTTCCCCCCTCTTCTTCCACTGTGGATTTGTGTTCTCAGCTATGCCAAAATGACTTCAAACACACAAGTATGTAGCTTGTAGATGAGCCAGAGTTTTGGCCAGAAGTGATATGATTAACATTTTTTTAGAATATGAGTATGAACAGTCGATATAATTGGGGAACAAATGTGTCTGTTCAGAGACAGGTCCTTCTTCTAGTCTCCTGCGTCAGTCCATTGTGACTCCTGGGACTTGGCATATGGTTTGAGCTGGAGGAAGGCCCTTGCTGGATGACACACCAAAGCTGTAGCTGACATTCAGAATAGAGAAAGCTACAAAGCAAAGGCAATTGGAACCTCCCCAAATGCTGCAAGAACAAACTGTGACATTTTTCCCCTTGTTTTTATTTGATTTAATGATTTGGCTTCAAGTCAGTTTTTGTTTCGATTGTTTAGTTTCAGCTGAAGTGCATTTTGCCCTCCTCCTTTTCTCCTTCCCATCCGTTGCAGTTCTTTCTGCATACATCCTTCTTGAGCCATTTCTTTAAGGGAAATAAGAAGGGAAGCACACAGAATTGGTGGTCGGTGTGGTGGTGCCTAAACTACAAGGGCAGTTTGTGGGGTATCCCCCCTAAACCATCTGTAGGGTATCCCAAGGTCCTGATCATTCAACTTGGGAGATTACTAGAGTCCTTGCTCCCAGCATTCGTGAGTTTTTGTTCTGGTGAGACCAGGTTGTACCCAGTTTATAAGGAGCACGTGGGTGCATAAAGGTCTAGATGTACCTGGTTGGATCCTGACGTATGATTAGATTGTAGTCCCAGTGTTCACCCAGACTTGGGAACTGGGCAGTGCTCCTGGACCCTGCAGGTCACGCACACCCTTTGGGAATAGCTCCAGTGGGAGTCTGACAGGGTCAATGTTTACCCTATATCTTGTAGTCTTGTAAACTTGAGGTGGAACTGCAACACATTCCCCCAGACTCCCATGGAGCTCCTTCCTACGGCCTTGGAGAAACCAAGTCAGGTTCGTGTGGGTTTGGAAAATTGTAGATGATCCTGTTTTGCTATTCTCTCTGAAACCATTGGGAATCTATGAGAAGGGAATGAACAAATGTATAGGAAGCATAGCTCAAAATGTTTTATCAACCAGTATCTTATGTATCAGTTCAAATGAAGTGTCAGGTGTGTTTAAAAAAAAAAAAAGGGGCAAACCAATCAACCTTCCCACTGAAGCATCTAAAGCATAACATGTCTGGCAGGGTTTTGATCTAATAAAGGTTGTTTTACTTCTTTCTATCTTCAGTTTTCATTGAGGAATGCAACTCCTGAATTTGAATGCATCGTGCTTCACTTAAAATCCTGCTGTACCTTTCAACTTTGTAAAGATTCTGCTTTTGGATTGGCTTTGCATGCTGCCCCGTTTGCTGGGAGCAGCTTAGCCCACGGTGGTTACTTAAATAAAAGAACAATATAAAGTAAACAGTCTCAGATATTGTTGCCCTTTGTAGGCTGTGTGAAATACCTAGTTAAGAAAAAGATTAGCCAAAAAATGTTAATATGGGGAAGTGACACAATGTGAATATATGCTTGTGACACTGATCCCAACTAGTGTAGGAAAATGAAACAAAATTGAGTTAGCCTTATTATATTTTTCAGACTCTTTTTAGCCTGCAGTCCTTCTCCTTTTTCTCACAAACCACTAGAATTTAATTTGGGTAGTTCAGCAAACCTGCAGACAGATGCAGAATTGATTTATAGATGCTGCTATTAAAAGCTGATTATGTGCACACGAAACAAACTGTGGAGCTCAATTAATTAGAATGCCTCCTTCAGAGGCTCTTCTGCAGGAGTTTGTTTTATAATTCAGCTCATACTGTATGTTTAGCTTTAGATGCACTTCAGAAACTCAAGAGCACACCCTTTGCTAAGACAAGTTATCCATTCCACTTAATAACTCTTTGTTTTTATTGTGAACTGGAAAACATCTGTAATGAACGGCTTGTCCTAAACTGTACTTGCATGTATTCTTTTCACTGTGCAATTTAGTATGCTGCTGGTGCTGTGTATGGAAGTTTTCCTGCTTACCTCCAGGAGCTTGTTCATGGCTGCTTCCAACACCTTTTTTTTTTTTTTCCAGGGGGGAGCTCAGCTAGTAATAGCTGGATCAGTTGCCTGATACGGTTCCTCGTATGTTTGCATGAATGCAGTTGTCACCATAGGGATGAGGAGAAGGAATTAAAGGCTGGTGGCAGAGTAAAGGGTAGAACCACCTCTTTCTGCAGCACCAGTTTAGACTGGTGGAAGTGCCTTTGGGCCTGTGGAGTGAGTACTGTTGAAAGTTAGACTTATTGTCTTGGTTATAGTGTAGTAATTATCTTATGAGCATGACTGAAATAACAATGTCTACACTTGACACCTCCAGGAGACACTTGTGGCTTTGGTGTTTGCTGCAAAGCTCTGACTGCAGATTGTCTCTGAGAGGGAAAACGTGTCCCAGTTCTGATGGCTGTTGCAAGTGCAGGGTAGAGGCAGCCACTAAGTTTGTCCTCTGAAGGGCTGAGTTCCTGCAGGTCTTACGGTCAGCGGTTTTCTTCACTAGGTTTTCAGATTGCTTTGCAATGCTAGATCTTAAAAGACTCGGTTTTCTGTGCCTGTGGCCAGCTGATCACCTCATAACTAGGTGTAGCAGCTGAAGGTTGACCACCACCTGCTGTTTGTCTGTGTCCTTATAAATCGTTATCATTGTCAACCACAGTATGAGTTAATTCTCCCTTCCTCCAGCCTCCTTCCCCCAGTCTGCTGTGTTGTTTTCAGTAATTTTGCTAACTTGCGTGTCTCAAACCAGCCATGTGTGTTATCACATGAGCGTTTGTGTTACCACATGAGCGTTATTATTCCTTCTAAAGGCGTTTCCATGCTATAACCTTTGACTTGAACAAGGAGTGCGACATGCTTTGAGTTTGGATTTTTATTTCTTTCATTGTCACTTTGCACGTCATTCTTCTATAAATTAAAGATGCAGTGTTGACACTATGGGTTTGTGAGTTGTCATGGCGTGGTCAAACCAAACACATGCAATATTCTACAAAAGTAAACCCAATCAATAGGTATCGTGGCTAGAGGCAAATTTCTCATTCAAACTAATAGTTCTCTCCTTATTTTTGCACTGTAATATCACAAGATTTATGCCTTTGGTTTTGTGTGTTAGAAATGTTCACGGTATGAGGTTTCATGTAACTGTTGAGAAACCACAAATTATTATCTGAGATATACCAGTTTGATTTTCCAAGCTATTATGCAAGAAGTCCAGTTCCAGTAAAGTATTTTCCTCAGGTCTTAAAATGATTACTAGAAGCCAAATGTCAAGAACAAGCCTGAATCAGTATTTATTGAGCACAGCTGGTGATCGATCAAGTACCTACCACTAGTGTTCAAAGCCAACCGGAACGAGGGATTTGCACTGTTGTGTTAATGTAAAAAGAATGGATCTAATGGATCACAGACCTTTCAGTGGTCTTTCTTTAAGAAGTCCACCTGATGCCTGCCCTGAGCAAAGGGTACTATGCTTCATCAGAGTAGTAATAATTCAAAAGGCTGTGTAGCTCTTTGGTACAGCAAGTATGAACTGACCTATTTGCAATACCAAAAGTGAGTGGGCATGTGTTTTGGCAATTTAATACTCTAGCAGTTAATGTGATGATAATCTTAATATACAGGCCTCCAGCATGATCTAATCAGGTCTTGATACTTTCAACTATATACAAGAAGGTAGTGTAAGGGCATGGTGAATGATTATAGGGTACCCAGATAAGATTTTATAGATAAAAGGATGGAAAACTCTTGTCCAACCTAGTGATCGGGTAATGATTCACGGGGGTGACATGAGTAGACTTCAAAACTGATTCATCTGTTGCAGGTGTAGAGGCAGCTCTGTCTTTCCCTCCCTGTCTCAGTGCAGCAATTAGGACGGGGAGGGCTCTGGAGAGCTCCACTTGACTGTGAGGTTTTGTTTCCTTGCTAAAGCACAGGCCATCTGTAGCACAGTGTTTGCATCCCAATAGCTCCCATTAGAATAAAAGTGCATGTAGGAGGGGGAGATAATTATTTATGTGTGATTGGAACTGGCCTTGTATAATGGTAGGGGTGTTATGCATATACTTTCTTTCATCAGTTGCTAATGAGAATATCATAGGAATTTGGTAAAATTGATATTTCTTTCTAATTGAAAAGCTGTGGATTTTATTTTTGTTAAGTAAGCATAGTCTCCATGGACTATTTTCCACGTCAAGCACAGAGCGTTTATGATTTCCACTGGTAGGGTGTGATAGTAGTTAAAACTAGAAACAGTGCAGAGGGATAAACCAGACCGTAACTGGGATGGAGAGGCACCCTAGCATCTTCCAGGGTTCAGAGCTGTGCAGGGAAAATCTGGATTCTCGGAAAAAGGTGGTAGTTCTGCATTTCTCATCTTCTTTCTTACTGCCATTTCATTGTCTTGAGGGAAACCTGAACGAAGTCCATTGGAGACAATGGGAACAGAACAAGAACAGCCAGGGAATTTTCTGCAATTCTACTATTTCCCACAATTCTGACATGACTTTATCTTTTTTTGTCTTGCTTGACTTTTTTTCCCCTCCAACCCTCTTCCTATCTCCTGTCTTCCCATCGAATTCACATTTGATATGTATACCTCCTATCTTTTTCCTGCTGCCATATTAAACCATAAATACTCTGTGTCTTAACTCCAATATACATCCATGGAAATTGATAGTATCTATTCAGTACCTTAATGCCTCTATAGATTCCTGTGTGCTCACTCTCTAAATCAGAGTGAGACTGAAGTGAGCAGACACAGAAGCTGTTGGATGAAGGACCTATGCAGCTTCTTCACTATCACATTCACATGGATGTGTACCCTGTATAGGTGGCAGGGAGGTGGGAGATGATGATGTGGCAATCAGCTTCATAGCCCTTTGTCTCCACCCTTCCCTTTTCTCCTAGCAGCTCCTGCAGTGTTTCAGGTGAGGGGGAATCAGCCTGAATTTACGTGGCTGAAAAAGCATGGAGTGTTCATGGTGTATACTCTATAGGCTTGGTTTCTATAATCTCATAGTCTACTGAAGTAAAAGTGAAATATCACTACCAAGAAAGTTTAAAAGTAGTTTAAAAGGTTGTTGGAGGGACAAGGGTGTTGTTACAAAGCAATAACAATTATTAATATGTAAGCGAGATGACTTCCCACATTCCAGTGGTCTCAGCTTGCTCTGGGTTTTGTTCTCCTACTTTTATTTAGTTTAAGTTGCACTGCTGATCCTGACTGAGGCTTCTGAGGCTGCAAGCCCTTCAGGCAGGGGAGCTCCGCCCCTCAGGGCAGGCACTCTTTTGACTACGTACACAAGCATGCAAATATAGTTTGATTATACTTCATCAGCTCATCTGTCATTAATCAAAATGAGATTGTTCTCATTTCAGTGTAAACATGTAATATGTTTGTGGGCCCCAAAGCAGACTCTGTAGATGCTCTAATGATAATGAACTTGCAATAGAAGAGGATGTCGGCTGGGCTTTCTAAGCTGAGAAACCCAGCTCCCCCTCTATGGCAAACAGGGTTGGAGGATGTGCTTTGCATCTAGGAATCCGACTCTATAGGCTTTTAAGTGAGTTCCGCATCTGTATTTTCCCGTATTCTTCTGTATCTTGGTAGGAAAGCTGCTACTGAGAGCTGCAGTGCATGAGGATCCTGTGATCATGATTAGAGAATATGTTCCTTGTGTGTCCTTCCTCTGCTCTGTCTCTTGGGAGTAGATTGTTTATATTGCTAGAAATTGTTGATGCAGTTAAACTATCTTCCAGCATGCAAACCTATGTCATTCCACTCTCTTCGTGTCCCTTGGCTAAAAATGAACGCTTTGATGTAATTGTATTTGAGTTGCCTTATGATTTATTAACAATTCCATTAAAATACCATGGATGTCTGCTACAGTGAGGGAGTTACGCAATCCACAGTAGAAAAGACCTGAAGTTTCACAAAAAAAGCTTTAAATGATCTTTTCTTTCCCCCCCCCCCCCCCCCCCCCCCCCCCCCCATGTTTGTCTTTTGGATTCACCTTTGTAAAAAATGAATCAAATTCAGCTTGGTGTGACACTGTGCAGGAGCTTGGTTAGGACTTCAGGGTTGTACAGGTTGTTGCATTTCTTAAACACATATTAAAAAATAGTCCCGGTCCATAAACTACAATAAACTGTTTGCTGTTAATACAGAGTAGCATCTTCATAGGTACAGCTTAAAGAATAAACCTGTTTTTAAGAACAGCAGTGTAAGTTTACTGGAGAGTTCAGCTCCAGCGCTGCCAAAAGAAATCCCAGTTTCTATTGCAGTTAGCTCTCTGCTGCTGTTGCTGTCCTTGAATTAGTGTCCCTGAGTTAGAGCAGGGTGGTCAAATTGCAATGACAAGAAGCTTGTGAATTGATTTAGTTCTTACACAGTTGATTACACACGCTAATGAATTGATTTTGTGCATTAAAAATATATATTAATTTTTCTAGTATAATGTATTATGGAAAACCTTGGGAATTGTTTTTTCTAGCATTTGACATCTTATTTTGTAAACTATCTCTCTAGAGGACTTAAGGTTAGGCCTTTTTATTTTCTATGCATGTTCCATTCAAATTCAGCAGAAACATTGCTTCAGTCTTGGTTGCGTGTGGGTTTTTAAAAGCAAAATCTTTATTGTGTGTGTGCAGTTACTCTAACAAATGTTCATGACATCCTGCGCAAGAAGCAGCAGCAACATACTGCACAACTGGAGTATGTAGTGATTAATTAGCAACAATATATTTTGAAAGATGGTGAGTTTTTAAGTTAATTTATAACTATTGCTTAAAGCTGAGTAAATTGTCCCTAAAGAGATGCTGCCCTTTTTTTAAATTAATTGTGCATAGCTATTAAGCATAACATTTTTGTAGAAGTCATTAAGAAGTTACTCAGGTCGCGCTTCACAACTTAGGCTCATATCCAGTGTTGTCACTCTGTGCTTCACTGCTAGTGAGTCCATATTTTGGACGAGACATTAAAGGTACCATCTGGCCATCCATGGTGAAAGTTATGACCCTGTCTTAAAAACAAAACCAAACCCCCCCACCCAGAATAGAATGTGTGTCCTAGAAAATGTGTTCTCTTTCATTGAAGTAGCTCTCATTGCATGTGGAAGCTGGGGTTTAAAATACTTTGGTCCCTGCTTTTGCCTGTCTGTTCAATTGTGCTCCCCAGAAGTACCTTGTCATTTTGTGAACTCTTTGAGTTGAGGATGTAAAGCAAAATAAGATTTTATACTGAGTGTTTTTCTGTTTGTTTTTTTTTTTTTTTAGATACTTCAAGAAGTGTAAAGGCATCTCCAGAAACAGCTGAAATTTTTTTTCAGAAATTAAGAAATAAATATGAATTCACAATCCTGGTGACCTTAAAACAAGCCCATTTGAATTCAGGGGTTATTCTCTCTATTCATCATTTAGATCACAGGTAAGTGCTGCTACCTGTATGCTAGTTAATAAAAGTAGATGTATTTATGCAGTCAAAATTTGAACATAAATTAGGGTAAAATTGTTGTATAGCGGGTAATTTGCAAATATTTATAGTGTTTGGGTAGGCAAATTGTGCAGATTCATAAAAAAAAATCACAAGTCCAAATTGGCCAAGGGAAAGTGGAACAGCTGTTACTCTTTAAATGTCTCTTGCCATGAAGGGCATGAAAAGCCAGTTCTCTCTTGTCATGCATAACCATAAGGACCAGATGCTCAGCGGGTGTAAAACTGTCATGTCAATATAGCTACACTGATTCACAAAGCCTGGTCCTATATGTCCACCTCTTCACCAGTTGGTTTTTAACACTGCAAGCAGTTTAAAAAAAGGCAGAAAAATCCTCCAGTCATGGGCTTACACCTCCCATGAATGGCAGAGCGTTTTACTCAAAATGTTGTCAACCTTAAAAAACTAAAGTGAATGACATGGAGCATTTAAGGATTATTCCTTTGATAGGATAACGACTGCTAGAGAAATAAGATATTCTTTATATATCTGGCTGAGTAATGGCTATTAAAGATAACGGCCCTATGATTCCGTGACAGAATAAAAAGGAGTTTTAAAATGTGCACTTTCTAGGCAGTTATTAGCACAAGCAACAGATGATCTCTGCTTTAGCTTCATAGTCCTTTTTATTTTCCTGTGTGCAATCCCATAATTCTTTCTTGACAGTCTCACTACAAAATAAGAGAAAAAAAAAAAAAAGAAGAGGTAAAGAGAGATGTTCAGGCAAAGCAAAATATCTGTTTCTTTTTTGTGAGTGTACAAGTTTTCATTAGCAGGCATGGCATCAATTTTGTGCTGGAAGATGGTCCAATTCTACTTTTATTCTATTTCCCAGAGGCCCCATCTTCTGCAATTCATCTATTTAAAAAAACAAACAAACAAACCAACCAAACAACCCCAAGAAGAAGAAGCAAGAAAGGGAAAACATTCCAAGGATCATTATACCAAGTTTATAAAAGCATCTTTAAACGTTGCAGAGGGGTGTTTGAATGCCTCCTAGATGATGCTTACTGATGTTATATCAGAGACGAGCCAAGGGGCTTCTCTGTTAACTGTTACCTACTTCTCATCTGCAGGAGTGAACACTGTGCAAGGGGCAGAACTGGGCAGCTGTGATTGTTGAGTTTTGAACTCAGACTGTACCATCATATCTGCAAATCATCCCAGATGGAAAAGTTTATTCTGTCTCGAATGAGAGAGTAGGTCTGCAGAGCCAGCTGTGCCCTGACAAAGCTTATTTCTAAATTTACAGGAAGAACTTGGATTGCATGGGCTGGTGATAGGGCTTATTCAACTATATTTGAAATTTCAAAATGAGAGATGAAACCTTCGTGTGCCAAAATAGTTGCAGAGGTGGGCAAAGAGGTCACCAATGTGAAACTCTCAGACTCTGGAAAAGAGAATAACCATAGCCTTTCTGAAAGGAGGCAATGTTTGCTAGAAGACCTTTCCTGGCCTCAGGAATGGCATGAAGAAAGAGACATGCCATAGAAGATCAAAAAAATGGGTAGTGTATAACAGCAAAACTTGACAAACATTAACTTGGAGAGTGGCCAACTGGGAGAAAACACCAAAACACCGCCACTTAGTGAATACAGGGGGATAAATAAAAGTACAAAAAATAATGTGTAACGAACTTTCATTGAAGGGTTCCAGAAGAACTTGAAATATTCTTTGGGAAAAGAATTAATTCTTGAAGTGAGTAAGGCTGGGCAAGCAGACCTGCTGTTGGTCTTATGGGAACAAGAATGCATTAAATTGATTCTACCCAGCCATAGCAAAGAAAAGGAAAGGTTAGAGCAGTTCTGGTGTCCAGGTCACATGGCCGTACAAACATAATGCTGCTTATCTCATTTGAATCTGGTTCATCCATGTCATCTGCCTATGACTATATAAAATATGGTTGTAAAAGGGTGACAAACAGGACTCTGAAAATCCTATTATTTTATATTGGTATATTTTTAGGGATGGGTGATTAGCTTTTTAACAATATATTGATAGCATTTATACTTTTTCAAGAAATTTCTCTCATACCTTAAATATTTCCAGGTTTTATTGTTACATTTTTACCACCTTCTGTTTATCTGCATATCGGAATCTGAACTAACTGCAATGGAAAGCATTTGTCAAGGTTTCTAGCTGAAATCAGGTTTGCATTATGTGTGTAGGTAGTTTAACTACGGATGCCTAGCTTAGTGGCATTGCTGAGCGTTTTTGAGGCCCTTTTTCTCTTAACCGTGGAAATCTTTAGTACTCTTACTCTAATGTTACAATGTTAGAGGTATGAAAAATGAAGATAATACCCAGTTCACGCCTTGCTGAAAAAAACTCCTACCACCATTTTAGCCAGTGTGACCTCTTTTTCTTACTATGTCCTCTTTAGTGATGTGTCTAGTGTTTACAATTTTTCTGTAGGGATGTATGCTTTATGTTTGTTTTTGGGGTCCCCTTGTAAGCCTCTGGATAATCAAAGAGGAAGAAAAAAAGCCTTCTAGGTTATTTAAGCAAATAGTCACTCATCAGGTCAGCTTTGGATGAAGCAGCTGAAGAACAATCTACTTGTGAATATTTCATCACTTTCTTTGGAAGAATATTAGGTAATCTATTTAAAAAGAAACTTGAGGAATTTGTTTTAAAAATGTTAGGCCTAATCTGATCCCCTTATAGTCAGAGAAAATCTTTATCTTCAGCGGATGTAAAATCAGTCTCAACAAAAGTATGGCCAGAAAGAACTTGTGGCTATTAAATTAGATGTGCCCACAAGCTTTTAGTAAACACATTCTGGTCTATCCTGTGCTAGGATGTACAGAAAGATGTCTGTGTGCCATAGTAGTATTTGTTCAGTTTAATTGTGCTAAAATGAGGGTGACTTAGGTGTGGATAATACTGGAATTAGGCTAGCATCTCCGAGTCTCTTATAGTATCTCTTATCGTTTTCATTTTCTTTTATGATGAATGACAAGAAAGACAAGAGAATGTAGAAGTTAAAAGGAAGCATTTGGATGGGTTACATTAAATAACTGCTTCTTCAGTGCTGGATTTCCATCTCTCTCTGACCTTGCCCACGTCTGACCAGGGACTTGTCTGTAACAATCCTTTAGTTCTTAAACAACTCCTTGTGAGCTCTCTGTCACAGCAGTCATCATAGCTGGTAGGAGAAGTAGCAATGCCAGACCTGACTCCACTCCTTTGCACTAGCTTTAGCCTTGTATAGCTCCCCTGATGTCAAAAAAGTCGTGCTAGTATTGAACTGCTGCCTTGTGGGATAGAATCACACCTGGCTATATTCTTAATTTACAGAAGTCAGTACAAGCTTTTACTTTTCTGCAGTGAGGAGTGGAATGGTGGTGAGGAAGGCTGGAGGTGGCAGTAACTGAAGGATATAATGAGTCATCACACAAGTAACTTTTCGTATGTTTTATTTTACAGAGGTTTCATAACAACTAGTGGTTCTAGGGTAAAAGAATTTCTAGGGTACAAGAAAATCAAAATGTTTATTTAAAACATAGAAAAAGGTATGCTCATTTATTCAGTGGCTTGGGAAATATTTTATGCATTTTTGAAAATAAATAAGAGTAAAAACTCATCCTCTCTGTGTAGGTCTAGGGACTTTGGTGCAAATATGCTAATGTACAACAATTGAGGATGTTTCCTAAATGGCAGTTACTTTTTAAATTTTATAATTTTCTTTAAAACTATATAGTTAAAATAGCTTACATGATTTAGAGTTTACAGATTCAGTTTGTGTTGTCTAGTTTTATGGGGTTTTTGTTTGTTGTTGTTTGTTTTTTTTTTTTGCTTGTTTCCTTATGAGGAACATCAAAAATGAATACTTCCACTGAGATATGGTCATGCAACTACTTAAGGCTTTGAGTCTTAAGAAGTTGACAGGACTGCTCTCCCAAAGTTTCCTCTCTAACGTCATGTGGTGAATGCTGTCCCTGGGCTATCAGATAGATGCAGAAGTTGTCCATGTCAATCTGAGGCTTGGGCATTTGCTGAGCCTGGGCTGTTGCTGTCACCACAAAAAGTAGCTCCTGAATGGATTTTCTGCAGATATAGTCACCTTTCTCTACTCTATTAAATGCTTTTATTTTTTTTTTTTTTCCTAGTTGGGTATCAAAGCTGTCTTCCCCTTTTATAATGATGATGCTTTTCTCTAGTATTTAATATATTCAAATCTTTTAAAACTGATCTTAAAGTGAAAGAATCTAAAACGATACCTGTAACTATCCCTTCCTAGTTTGCTCATATTCTTCCACAGAGATTGCTTTTTTCCCCCGTGACTAGAGCAGCCGAGGAGTTCAGGCAGTAGTAGTTCTGGGTACAGCTTGGAAGTGATACTTTCAAGAAAACTCTTCTGGTGTCAGGGAAATTGCACATCAACTCGTTCAGATGAGTTTCAGGCAGCTGAATGCAGATTTATGTATGGCATATATCTGAAAGGTAGAAGTCACAAATGTTTTCTTGACTTAAGAGGATCGCCTTGACCACATAGAGTACCCTGCCTAAAAAGCATTGTACTTTACAGTAACAAGGTAAAAATTTTGAATGATGTTAATGAAGTGATGCCTTAAGTCCGAGTGGAAGCACTGTTAAACACTGATTGCTGTGTGCTTGCACTCAGCCTTCAGTTTAAGCTGTATTATCCTCCTCATTTCACTTCTGAATTTGTCTCAGCTTCTACTTGATGGAAGAATCAGCAGAGAGATGATTTTAATCTGCGATGGGGTTGTAATATATGTTAGGTCTCACTATTCCATCATATATTTTCATTTAATTGGCAACAGTGGAGTGATGTAATAAAGCTTTTTTCTCCCTTCATGGTTAGATGGCTTTATGCAACTAATGTTATATTCGTATCTCTTGAGATACTGTGTATTAGGGCCCTTAAGGGATGAAATCACTGGATTGTAGTTTAACTATTCTTTCCTTTGGTTAATGCTTCTTATATCCTGAAACGGAGCACTGAAATCAAAAGAATATTGTGGACAGGCATTCCCTACACTTAATTGTGTATCTCTACTAATTTATTCAATTTCTGCCTTATTTAGCATTTGTTTTCACAGCTGCTGGTGTCTTGTGATTATCTGCCGTCAAACGGGCTGTACTGTACAGCAGTTTCAGACCTCTTTTGGTGTCTAGGAGGAAATTATCTGCAGCAATTTCTCTCTTACAGATTTAGCTGGACAAGGAGAGAAGTTGCCAGAGGTGAACTCCTGATGCATGAATTTTGTTCTATCATTTGACCATTGTATTAAAATAGAGGTGGAACTGTACGTTCCCTGCTTTTGATGTATGAGTATGTGTATTTCTGGACTGCAGTGTGAAGTCTCCTCTTCTCTCCAACACCACAAAATCTGCTGCAAACACATTACACTGAGAAAAACTTCCAGTATTTACCACTTAAGCCAATACTGTAGAGTTATGTTGGTTTTGTTTGAGGGGTGCTCTCCCCCTCCCCATCAATAACTTGCAGAGTAGGTGTTAGGTAAGAATAACATGGGATTCATTTTCAAGCATTAAAGCTGTATGTGGCTGTTCCCTGTGCCAAAAGAAGTAGTAGCTTACTTCTGCTTTTTAAACCACTTTGTGCTATTCTTTGCTGGAAGAGTGGACGGTTGTAATGTTCTGTATGTTTGTTGTTTTTTTTTGGTGGTTAATCTTAGTTGCTGTTTCTTACTACTCTGACAATCATTGTGAACCCTCTTAAATTTGTTCATAACAATCAATTGCTTTTGAATTGACTTCCCCTAGTGATTTAAATCTACTCTGGTGTCAGCTGCCTTTTGATGCAGTTTGCATGTTTCATCAAAGGTATAAAAAAAAAAAAAAGATATTTTCTTACATTCATTCACTGCTTTTCTAGTTCATGAGAAGATTCTGTGGGACAAAGGATTGTCTGTGTAGCCACTGACCATTTGGCTGGGCTCTTGCCTTTGCCCCAAAAGCAAAAGATTCCTTGCTTCTGTTGGTTTGGGAGATTAACTTCTATCCCCGAGTGTGTGGTTGCAGGGGAATATTTGTAAAGCAGCAATTTTGTGTTATACTCAGTTTAATGTCTTCATAACGTTGGGAATGACCTGTTTCTTTAAGTGTTGGTTATAAGGGATGTTATTAAATTGATTGATGCCTTGTCACTATTGCCTGGATTTTTTTGCTTCAGTTTAGTTTATACTTTGTGACCAGAAAAAAAGAAAACAAAAATTGCCAATAGGGTGTAAATTCTTGTAATGCACCCACCTTTAAACCACCTTCCTGTAACTTCTGTTAAATCAAGTCAGGTTATCCTGTCTGCTGATATAAATCATTGCAGTGCCAACTAATCCAGGGTGATTTGGTTGAGAACTTATGAGCCCAGAGTTTGAGTTGAGCCTAGTGGCAGATCTACTTGAATAAGAGACAAAAGATTTGTCCCTGCCTATGACACTGAAAATCACCACTGAAATAGTTGAAATGTGAGTTTTGACAAATATAGTTATTCTTCTCCTATTGTTCGAAAGGGTTTCTATTAACAAATAAATTACAAAGAAATCTGTATTCTGTCAGGGTGGGAAACGAGAAGAGTTAAGTTGAAACTGACTTTTGCTTTTACTAATATATATATTTGGGAGTTGTTTATTGTATTTGCAGTCCTCTTGCTCTCTGTGGAGAACTTCTGTCAAGAAAGGGAGTGAGAGGGATGGTTTATGCCATTTGTTTTTACTATGTTTCATCTGGGAAAGTTTCTTCCCTCCTTGATTTTTAGCAGAAAAGGAAGCTTCAGGTAGGCAAGATTGATATTAGCAGGCCTGTGTGATAGTGAGAACAAAATGGGAATAAATATATTGATAAATGGGGTTAGTGAGAGAGATGGGAGGCATGAGAGCAACTGCTCAAAGGCAAGAATTGTGTTTCAAAAAGTATTTCCGGTTTTGGGAATTTGATTTCATATTCATAACTCAAACAGGGATGGCACAGACAATGTGCCAAACACCAGGTTTGAATTTTTGCAAGGCCAAGCCAGCACCTTTTGGGAGAATAGCTCTTCTCAGAGTGCTTCGGGGAGCTTGGTGGGACCTCAGCTCTTGCTTCTAGCTCCTGCTGAGCTCTCGCAAGCACTGCAGGAGGGCTGGCTGGGAGCCTCGCCTTGTCATCAGCACTGTTATTAGAGGGTCTGGGATATCTTGCTCCTGTGATGGTCAGGGGTTCTTGGATCATAGCACTAAGCTCAGCAGAAGCTGTGCAGACTCTGCAGGTGGGGGAGGCAAGATTTTGCTACCCTGATTTAGGGACATAGCTGAGCTGAAAGTCTGGGAGGTGAGCAGAGAGATCTCTCAGGTGAGAGGCAAGTTTTTGCCTTCAAAGCCAGCAAAGTCTTCCAGATCACAGCAGCCCCACTGAAGTCAGATGAGAAGCTGCAAGATGTTGAGAGAAACAAGATCTTATTGACATATATTTTTCTCCCACATGCCTTATTAGTTTGAGTTGGGTACAGACATGGTGTCTCTCTGCTCCTCCAGTCATCTGTTGCCTGGCTGTTCTCTCCCATGAACATCCTGATGTGGAGGGCGTTCCTCGCTGCATGTCACAGCATGGGGCTCTTTCTCTGGTGCACATCAGGAACGCACCTTCCTCCTTGCCAGCTGTCCTCCATAGCTGTCCAGTGCGATGACCAGTTGTCATGCTGGAACAATGCTGAAATGGTTGACCTTTTTTGTGGTAGAAGAAAATAAACAGCAGAAGAGATGTAAATGCCAGAATGATCAGTAGCTCGCTGGCTGGGGTACTTCAGAGGCATTTTCCTTGCACCATTAATCTGCCTGATTTGGAGCAGGGACTTGAACTTGGTTCTTTTCCATCTGAGACAAGTGTCCTGAGGAGTGTCATTCTCTCCCCACCCCCTGCGCCTTGATGCAGTAAAAAGCTTTGTTGGCAGTGCCTGGCCAGGGCTATGCTAGTAAACCAAACAGCGCCCAGACTGGAGCACTGGCTTGCTGTTGTCCATTCTGCATAATTGTTAGCATCTTCCTTGGCATGCTTTTGTCTCCTGCAATTAGCACGGTTGCAGATGATGTGAGGGCAGGGCTTGTGGAGTAGCATTGGCCAGGGACTGTTCCCAACAGGCAGCATGGAAAAAAACCACCCATTTTGGGGGAAAAAGTGGGAGAGAGCACCCATATGGGCGTGAATTGTAGTGGAGCACCACTGTTAATCTTTGTCTTCAGGGCCAGGGAATGGGCCTTGCTGGCCTTTATTTGTTAGTATAGACATAGGACTTGAGATCAACTTATTGAATTTACGTTGTTCTTGTACCTGACTTACTCTTTTTGATTGATGAATTCTACGTAATGGAAGAGCCTCATCAGGTCGACGTGAGAGACTGGTTTTACTGTCTCGTTGTTTGTGCAATCTGTTTTGATATGGGAAACACCCTCTTCTGATTTCGACCTCTCTTCACTTGGGATCTCTGCTTTCAAATAGGTAATAAGTGTGGTATTAAAGAGTATTTGAGAAGATCTTTTGGAGAATCTTAGATTCCTCTCTCTGTCCCTCATTTTAACAAGCATTTCATCCTGGACCCCACAAGCCTTGCTGTGAGAATGTTTGTTTCTATCAAAAGATTTGGTTTTAATGAACAGACTAGCATTTTTTAAACAAAAATTGTTCTGTTGGAAAATTCTTATCTGGCTCTAAAACTGTATTCAGCAAACGAAAGGGACAGAAATGGAATTGGTGGCTTTCCTGCCCACTGTGCACTTGCACTAAGTGCTACCAACTTCTCTAGAAAAGTAAAGACCATTTCTTTCTTTATCACCCCCTGGCAAAACTGCCAGTTATCTCTTGCCTAGGTAGAGCTCTAGATAGTCAGGGAAGAGGGTAAAGCCAGTAAGGCCAAGCAGTAGTGTAAATGAGAAGCGGGGACTAGTTTTTTACAGGTATAGTGCAGTTGCCATTTGGCATTTAGAATCCATCTGGGGATATTTTAATGCCGTATTGTTCTAGGGCATGCACCAAGCAGTAAAACCTCCCAGTTAATGTTTCAGAACATTTTAAGTGTTACTTCCAAATAGAAGAATAAGGTTCACATTCCTGACTGCCCAGTCATCATACCATGGAAAATAGCAAATAATGCATTGCTGAATGTGGCGGCTGTGTGGCGTGAATTGCTTTTACGTATTCATAATCTACACCCAGCAGAATTGCTTAATGCTATTGTAGCCATAGTTTGTAATGAATATGGTCTACTGAGTAGGATCTCTTCTTTTTTATGTTTTATGTAATTATACCTAACAAAAAAGCCAGAACTTTTTATCTGAAGATTTTTGATGCAAGATTTTTATAAGTAATGGAGGTAAGGATTTTGATTTTTTTTTTTCTAAGTACATACTCCTCTTTAACTTTGTTGGTTTTCTTTTTCTTCTTAGTGTAGATCAAAGAGCCATGAAGAACTCTTTTAACACTATACCTATAAATGTGAGTAGTAAAAGTTTGAAAAATACCCCACCCTGTAATAAATTCGTAAGCAGCAGACATGATATCTTGCCTTTAGCTTCCAAAATATTTGTCTACATGCTGTAAATTGAAGTCAATTTTTATTAGTTGCCTGGAGCAAGAGTGGGCAACTACAGTGTGTTTGCTGTGTGAGCAGGGATGCCAAATGAGCGAGTGAGCCATCAAAGACTTGGCGTTACCAATGCTGGCCCTTAGCTGGAAGGACCGTACCTCCCTCTTCTCAAAGACTGCTACTGCATATACCAGGACCACTTGGCGTTTCACGCCCTAAATCTCCAGCTTTTTGCTGTACATCCTGACTTCTTGTTCCACAGTCTCCCCCGCGCTGGTTTGTCGCAGCCTGAAGAGCAGGTCCTGTGCAGGCTCGTGCAGACCACGTGCCCTTCGCCAGGATGGGCGGTAGCAGCTCCGCAGCTGAGCAGATCTGCTGACTCTCAGCTCTTATCCAGCAGTTACAATGGATCAGTGCTGGATAGCAGAGAAAATAACGCTGCTTTCTGTCTCAAATTCCTCTGGGGCGTTTGAGACAAATTTCTTCCTCTTACAAAAATAAGCTCAGCCTTAGTCAGTACATAAGGGATCACTGTTTGGCTGGTTTCCAAGCAGAGCAACTGATCTTATGGTGGCCTTGGCTGTTGCCTTTGCAATGATTGTGCATGCACAGAGTGATCTGCGGAGATGTAACAACCTTTTTTCAGGTTGGTATTTTCTTCTCTGTATGGCAAACATAGTAAACCTAAGCACGTATCGTCTCCCTACTAAGTTAAATCAATCCATTTGACCCAAAGTGTGTAGGCTGGTATTGATTAAACAACCACAGAGATCATGGACATTAGTAAAGGCAGAAACAGCTTCTCCTGTTATACTGTGTTTCTCATTGTGGTTTATTTTTTACTTGGAGCCATTTGCCTTTCACAGCATAGACAAGTGCCTTGGAGCTGTTGGGAGAAGCGGTAGTGATGTTAGTAATGGGAATTTGTCTGATGCTCTCTCTGCGATGGATGGGCTGGGCTGGGCTGGTGTAAACAAGAAACCAGTGATTCAGCTGATGAGGTTCCCCTGAAACTTTTCAATAATGAGTTTCTTGGTTAGGAGAGGACTGCAGTACGATGCAGTTATTGTTTCCTTTGGGAGTAAGTCCTTTAGGAAACGAGATCATCCTCTTTTCTCTCTCAAAAGATGAGTAATCCTGAGCATATAGAGAAGTGTAGAGTATTTTTGTCACTAGAAATGAGTTTTTAAAATCCAGGTGTATTTGTTAATGCTTAGCTTACTTTCTCAAAGATGTGTACCCAGATGTGTGCTTTATTACAGCCTCACAGACAGCACGAGAAGCCTCACTGCAGGCAGATTTTGCATTTCCACCCATACCTGTTTGTCAGTTCTGAGACTTTGTCCCATTTTCTGAAGCTCACGAGACTAAGCCAGAGCTGTTTAAGTCCAGGCAGTTAAGCAAATACAGAAAAGTGGAATAGCAAGCACAGTATTTTGTAAAAAATGAAGTGAAAGTGATTAACTTTTGCTTCCCTGTGTTTCAGTGTCATGGCGTTAGTTCAAGCTGAAGGGAATATTGTTCCAGCTATCATTCTACTTGCTTTTCCAATTGTGTTTTCCTGCTGCCTCTACAGATTATTAGTAAACCGTAAATTATTCTCCAATAATTCTCCTAATGGCTATTATTTTCTTTTTCATTTTGATGCACGTTTTCTCTAGCAATCATCAAGCCTTTTAGAAGGTAGATGTACTTGTTAGTTTACCAAATGGAAGAACAAAAGAGATTGCTTGTGGATCTCAAAACAGTTAATCACAGTTAAAACGAAAACCCAAGTGTCCACAATTTTTGCACAGCTTTGTGTAGGAAGATTTCCTTGCTTATTGCAGTGTCATCGAATGTCAGCATCCTCTCTGAGCACTTGTTAATTCCTGAAATTTTTAGAGATGTCTTTTTTTTTTTTTTATTGGGAAATCCATGTTTCATTCTCAGAGATTTCATTATCTCACCTGCAAAAGGGGCAACGTGAGTGTTCATTTTATACCTTCTGTACTGACTGTCTGTCTGCTGTTGTAGTTTGTTCTGTGCCTGCCTGCATCTCTGTGTGCTGGCATCGGTTCTGCCACTGACTTTGAAGAGAGTAGGAGCTAGCCGTTGGTTCTACCAGGACATAATGGTTCAACATATCCATCCCTTTCTTTTTTCCAGATTGTATCTGTAACTGAGTGGAGATACTTGAAAGTTGCTGGAGGAGTCCAGTTCTGCAATGTTCCTCTTCTCTGTTAGGTTGAGAGTGACCTTATTTTTATCCTTGAAGCTTTAGTTATGAAGGAGGTTATTAAGTTGACTGATGTCCTGCTGCTATTGCCCAATTTTTTTCCAGCCAGGCCTTCAATTAGTTTACACTTCTTGCCAATGCAGAAGTATTTTTGGGCTATGAGGAGGTAAATTATCTCAGATTATAAAATTTACTGCTGACTCTAGTTAACTGCTTTGTTAATACTGGGGAGGAAGAAGAAATTGCCCTTTGCCAGTTTTGCAAAAGGATAATTGTTTTTGTGCTGTTGCTAGGCATGTTCCTCCGTGAAACACCCTGAAGGAATGAGAGATGTGCAGTGAGCCCAACCTCCTCCTAGGCATAATGATTGTACAAGATGGTTTTGATTTGGTCTCATCTTCACCCTTGAGAACTGCAATCATTGTCTTGTCTGTTCTTTAATATAGATAGCCTGTTAAAATAAACGACATCACCCAAAACACATGTGCACTCAGATTACAAACCACTGTCATGCCTGATTGCAGATGTAGCAGCAAAAACAGACAAAAATGGATTGTCTGTTCTCCCAGTTGTTGTGCATCTCACCACACACTATGTTATTTTCCTTGCTCTTTAGCTGTAGGTTGCATGTGGTTATTAGAGAATCTCCATTTCTGTTTTTCTTTCCTGTTTTAAAAGCATTTTAGGGGGGGGACTTTAAAATGAGAAACTTAGTACTTAGAGGACACATGGTTTGTCAAGCTTGTTCCCAGAAGAGGTCCAATATGCAAGAAATAGGCTTGTCTGACTAAGTACCATGTTTGGTTATGGGCTGCTTTTTAAATTGATCTGCTGGAATTTCACCAGCAAAGCTTGTGTTTGCAATCTGCAAATCTGGTGTATGGTGCACTTATCTTGGTACAGCTGCAATGCTGTTTTTTTACCATGTATGTACATATATGTGCATACATATACATACATGTGTATATACACACACACACCATAAATACACATAATTTAACAAAGCAAATATGTACACACATATAAAGTGTTGGGAAGAGTTAGCATTTCTTGATTTTGTATTTCTTTGGACAAATTTCAATATGAAAAATGGAAGGAGATGTTAACAGTACATCCGAAAGCTAACAAAGCAGTGTCCAGTCTCAGTTCTTGCTTACTTCCCTGGTTGGTAATGGCTAATGATGTCCCTATCACAGAACTTGGTGTTGTCTTTTGTGAATTCATGCCTTCAGAGTATCCTTACTGTGCTTTTAGGATATGAGGCAATTATTCATAATAGAGTAATTATATTTCCAATCAGATCGTGTTATGGAAAATAGTGTTCCTAGAGGAAAAAAATATTTGGCTTGGGATCTTGTGTACTTACATGAAAGTTGGAATCTGCTATTCTGTGTTATTGAGAAGAAGAATGCAGTGCAAATCTGGAAAGTGTCTACTTTCATCTTTGTATCTCCTTGCTTGTCTTTCCCCTTCTTTTAAACAGTTCCTGCATGATAATGAGAAGTTGTGTTATGTAAAATGTTGCTGTGCTGATAAAAATGGTTCGTGACATGATGGTGCATTTATGGTACAGGTACCTGGAGCTGGAAAGCAGTGGTCATCGAAATGAAATCAGGTTGCATTATCGTTCAGGCAGTCATCGCTCCCACACAGAAGTATTCCCATACATTTTGGCAGATGATAAATGGCACAGGCTTTCCTTAGCAATCAGTGCCTCTCACTTGATTTTACATGTGGACTGCAATAAGTAAGTAAAGAGTGTTGTTTTGTAAGAAGTTTTCACATTTGAAACATTCCAGCTCTGAGTAAATGAAATGATAACAACTTGGGACTTTATTTTTCCCTTCCTTTTCAGAATTTATGAAAGAGTTGTGGAGAAGCCCTTCATGGACTTACCTTTGGGTACAACCTTTTGGCTAGGACAGAGGAATAATGCACATGGTTATTTTAAGGTATGCATTCCCTGCAAGGAAAAGAGTGAACGTAAATAAAAATTATGAAGGGATTGGAGCATCTTTCATATGAGGAGACACTGAGAGAGCTGGGATTGTTCAGCCTAGAGAAGAGGAGGTTCAGGGGGGATGTTATCAATGTGTATAAACACCTGAATGTGTGGGGGAAATGAAGATGAGGGATCCAGACTCTTCTCAGTAGTGCCCACTGACTGGGCAAGAAGCAGTGGGCAAAAACGGAAACACCTGAAATTCCATCCGAACATAAGAAAACAGTTCTACTGTGAGGTTGGTCAGAGTAAGACTGCTATGGAGATATTCAAAAGCCATTCAGACACAGTCCTGGGCAACCTGCTGTGGCTGATCCTGCTTGAACAGGGGAGTTAGACTAGATGATCTCAGGAGGTGCCTCCCAACCTCAACCAGTCTGTGCTTCTGCAATCATAACACAGTTCTTAGGGCCATGGTGTGTTGTGTATCAGCATACTTGATGCAGTGAGCTGTGTTTCCATCAAACTGGACTTCAATAAATAAAGTTGCAGAGCCAGATGCGTAGGGCTCAGTATCACCAAATGGCACAGGTAACAGCAGCCTAATAGAGGGAAAGGTAAATGCCCAAGTGCAAAGAATTCCAGGAAAGAAATGATCAGGTTATTGTCTGTTTCATAGCTAGATGCATTTTTGGTGTGTCACAGAACACTACAGTCTAGGGAACTCCAATTTCATTGCCTCTGTAGGATTTAGATTTCATCACAGTATCTTCTCAGCTCAGAAATGAGCGAGATGACTAGCATCAATGAAAAGAATGCTTTTACCCCCAGAGGAAGAATATTGTACATGCTTTTTGCTTACTGCTTCTGCTTTAACGTATATATATAGCAAGCGCCTGGTGGTATAGCAAGATTGAAAAAGTGAATATGTTAAACTGGAGTGTAAATTTTGATTCCTTTGAGTCCATTAGGTGGTACTCATTGGTCACAGCCACTGTCTGTGGTTTGGCCTTGGTCTTCTCTGGAGCTGCTTTAACAAATGATGGCATCCCTGTGAATGCCTTCCACACTGCAGTCCCATTTTCTTCCCAGTAGGCATCTTTTTACTTGAGCTGCAAAACAGAATTGAAGAAGTTGATCACAGACCAAATCACTTTTTAAAATATGGCCTGCTAAATCTTTTTTTTTCAGTGTAAAACGCTTTGACTGTGGTTTTCACAGCAAGTTCTGTGCTTTTGTGCTAAAATCAGTTTTTGGGTGTTGAAATACTGTTTGCTATACTTAAATGCTAATTTATATCCTTGTGTATGAAGTATGGAGGTCCAGTGGGGCAGTCAGATTTGAAAACTGAAGCATGACTTTGTTTTTATTTTTCAATTCAATGTATGTTTCCTTTTCCTCCAGAAGACTAAGATGATGTCTGCTAAACAAGCTGCAAAGTTATACTTCTGGCTTAAACAGTTGACTCCAAGAATAAAATCAGAAAATATTAATGCATTGCTTAAACTGATCTCAGATACACTTCATTTATTCTGTGTGCTCATAATTAATACTTTTTAAAATATTCCTGTTCTTTTTTTGTGCCTTCTCAGTTTTTGACTTGATTCTATTCTACTTTTTGCCAAATCATAGTCACCGTGAAGAAGCTCATTAGGTGTAGAAAAATAAATACTCCAGTAGTGGACTGTATTTTTTTTTTTGTTTCTTTCTTTTCAAGGGAGATAAAATTAAACAAAATACATGGAGAATTTTGCCTCGGTTACAAATATAAACCAGCTTAACAGAAATACAGAAATGGATAGCTGTTGAAAGAGCATCAGTATAGCCAATATATACTGTGCTAAGTGATTTCTCCAGCATAATATAGTACCAGTGGTGAAACTGCATCTGAAAATGAAAATAACACTGTTGTACAGGAGATTTATCGGTTTAGAACATAAGGATTTTCAATGCTGCTTAGTGTTTTGGAGAACCTACATTTTTAGACACTCACTGTGGGACAACTCCTACTGATCTGATTTTGAGAGGTCCAGGTGCTTAGCTATTTCTGAAAATCAGGCTGCTTTGAGTGGATTAAATGGATTTTCCAGAGGGGTCAAGGTACTCAAAATCATTAATCACTCTGAAAAAGATTTTATTTGGCTATATTTGATTTTGAACCTAATATTGCTGCAATAAACCAATGTGCCAGTAGGCATATTCACACTGGGATATATTTGTACCTGTTTCACTTTCAAGTCTGAAGTCTGAGAGAGTAATTCTGGCTATCTGATTTATGGTACTGTTGTGGTTTAACCCCAGCCAGCAACTAAGCACGACATAGCTGCTCGCTCACTCCCCCGCCCCTGGTGGGATGGGGGAGTGAAATGGAAAAGTGAGAAAACTCATGGGTTGAGATAAGAACAGTTTAATAATTGGAATAAAATAAAGTAAAAGAGTAGTTGTGATGATAATAATAATAATACACAAAGCAAGTGATGCACGATGCAACTGCTCACCACCTGCTGACTGATGCCCATCCCATCCCTGAGCAGCGGTCCCCCCCTCCTGGACAACTCCCCCCAGCTTATATGCTGAGCATGATGCCATATGGTATGTAATAGTCCTTTGGCCAGTCTGGGTCAGCTGTTCTGGCTGTGCCTCCTCCCAGCTTGTGCACCGGGCAGAGCAAGGGAAGATGGAAAGTCCTTGACTAATATAAGCACTACTGAGCAACAACTAAAACATCAGTGTGTTATCAACATTATGTTCATCCTAAATCCAAACCACAGCACCATACCAGCTACTAGGATGAAAATTAACTCTGTCCCAGCTGAAACCAGGACAGGTACCATGTAACTTCTCTTGGTACCTAGCATCCAGCAGTGTGTTAATTTGAACTACTAGGTTCTTCAGGAGCCCATATAAAGCCTCTTGTGTACTGTCAGGAGGTCCTGATTTGGGAGCCCAGGTGGGCTAGATGTCACAGCTCCCTGTTGTTATTTTGGGAGAATGAGAAGGAACCTGAATTCCTGGCAAGTGGCAGAGTCAGCTTGTATCACAGCTGATGTATGATGTATAAAGTTCCTCAAATAGTTGGAGGAGCTTTACTGTTGATTAATAGCAAAATGATTTGAATACTGTGTGTTCAGTGAAGCGTGTTTTAAACTTGAATGGGTTGGACCCTCCCATTCCTCCTTTTCATGAAAATGCCATAACTTGGGTTGACATGAGTTTGAAGTTGACACTGAGGAAGGAAAGGAGGAGAAATTAGTACAGCAAGCTTTTTGGTGTGCTCTTCAAAGAGGTCTTTGCTCCTGACTTCCAGAACACATGCTGTGGGAGGTCCTGATGTGGAGCCCTGTCTCAGGCACACCTCTTTTTTCACTGTTAGCTAATCACTGCAGCTCCTCATGCAGCATGGGGGAGCATCCGGTTGTCCTAGATCGTAGCTTTGTTGTTAAGGGAGAAAGGTAAGCATGGTGCTTAAGTACGCTCTTAGCTGTCCTCCAGTGACATCTGCTCTTCTCTGTAGGTTACTTAGGTTGCTAAATCACCGTATCATTCCCTTGAGGTCAAAATTCTGGTTCTTTGACTTCACAGCATCTATATTGAATGCCCTGTGTATGTGGGTGAAATGTGGACTTTTGCATTTAGTTTGCATTGTGTTCTTGGTGTCGTGAAACATTCTTTTCATAAACACACTGAAGCATGTTGTAATTATTTTGCTTTTCCTCCTAAGAAGGAGTTTTGGAGATGCAGGGAGGGAGTCATGGATGAAAGGGACATCTGGAG
Organism: Platalea leucorodia; assembly: GCF_965183815.1. NCBI lineage: Eukaryota > Metazoa > Chordata > Aves > Pelecaniformes > Threskiornithidae > Platalea > Platalea leucorodia. Next base: position 94,032,460 of record NC_138826.1, read on the forward strand.
CGAATATGATAGGACGGCTCACTTTGAAATTGTTATTTGGCCTTTGCTTTTGGAAAGCAGCAGAGTGGCTGCTAATTATATCTTAATGACTAAGGATGCAGGTAAATTCTGCCTGCAAGCATGGGATCTATTCTTCTGGGTGAAACTGGCCCTTTCCAGATGGCATAGTTGAATTTCACACTAAGCTTCCCCTTCACCTAACTTCTTGCCAACTTGCAACTGCGTAACAGACATGTAGTTTCTCGTCATTCTGCATGCTTTATGAAAAGATCTCCATTGAAATCATAAAGGGTTTGCATGAATGTGTTTTTCCTGACTCAAATTTCTTTAATCTTCTCTTCTATTTGACAGTTATAGCTTAGTGAAAAATTTGCATTTTATTTAAAGGAGTGTTTCAAAGTAACTGAAACTGCAACTGTTTTTCAAATTACTTTTAAAGGTCATTTTCAAGCTTTTCTGCAATGGCTAACTAAAAATAATGATGAATTCAAAACAACCAAACTCTTGCCACATAATTACATCTTGACATTTAATCTTATGTCTTTAAAAATGATTCAGTATGCCTGTATTTGTACATCTATCTATTTTACTTTCTCTTTATTCTTCTATCACTACATTGGGTCCAGGCAAGAAGCTGTGTATTCAGAAATATTGTTTTTATCAGGCAGTTTTTCTGTGTGGGCTTTAATGTTTTACATGGTGAATGGAAAACATAATTTTGACAGGTAAAAATAATGTATCCTTTTTTTCCTCTCTACTCACACGTAGGGCATAATGCAAGATGTGCAGTTACTTGTCATGCCTCAAGGATTTATTTCTCAATGCCCAGATCTTAATCGCAGTAAGTCTATTAATTCTTATACCATAAAATGAAAGGTGTGCTTTATACCTACTTTCTGTCCTACAAGCTTTCTTAAAACCTTGAGTTTCAGTGTATTGGTTGTCAACTTTGACATGATTGAACCTATTGTGAATACATGGGATTTTTAAAATTAATATACATATTTTGTTATTCTAGCATGCCCAACTTGTAATGACTTCCATGGACTTGTGCAGAAAATTATGGAACTGCAAGACATTTTAGCCAAAACATCAGCTAAGGTAATGTTTGCTAGGAGTCATGACATGGGAGAAATGAGGACTCTAAGGCTTTAATTGCTGTCTTTTTAGATTATTTGTGAATATGTGGGAATGTGCACGTGGGTGCATGCGGAACATCCTTGCATGGTATGTTTATATGTTTGTATTTATATATCCGTGCCTCGTGTCTATACATACAAATTCCCAATTCAGAGAGCTTTCTTGTATTTTAATATTTTTATAGAATCATGTCTTTTAATAGTAAACAGAATGCAAATCCCTGAGCAAGAAAAGGGCTTATGGATATTCAAGCTCTATCTATTAGGCTAAAAAGTAAATCAACCTAGAATCAAATAGGTTACTGTGCTTATAGTGCTTATTGCAGCAAGACTTACTGGTCTAAGAGTTTTCTAGACCCGAGCTGGCAAAGGCGTGTTCAGACAAAATATATGCAAGACAAGGAATTAAGAATCCAAAGCAGCATTTTCTTTTTTTTTTTTTTCCCTAGAATATCACACCAAAAGCATTCATGTCTGCCAGTGAACATAGACTAGTCTTCTGGTTTTAAATGTCGGTTCTTTAGATGTCTGCAGGAATGCTGTTACCTGGCTGATTTGATGTTAAAAATGCCTTGATTGAAGTGGAGGAACAATTGCTAACGTTGGTTTTGAGCTTTACTTCCAATTTTGCCTCTGTACTCAGATGCAGGTCTTTTTTGCATAACATAATATCTACAAGTAGTTTATGTAGAGCAAGATTCTCAGTCAGTTCCCACATACAAAGATGAGAAATCAGGGGCTATACCCATCTTGACCTACTCACTTTGTTTCATGATGTCCCTGATGTCAGATAAAGCTGAAATGCATTGTGTCTTGCTTCTTAATTTCCATGTCTGAATGACTGATGGTTTAATCATATTGTATTTGACAATAATTGTTTTATTATCTCTGACTGCATTTTCCTACATGTATTCTCTCATCTGCATGCTTGATGATAAGAGGGACAGTTTCAATCATGTTTATACTAATGTGCAAACTGCTTACAAATTCAAAATGTTTTTGTGAACTGTAAATACAGTTGTCCCAAGCTGAGCAGAGGATGAACAAGTTGGATCAGTGCTACTGTGAAAGGACCTGCACAATGAAAGGCATGACTTACAGAGAGTTTGAATCCTGGACAGATGGCTGTAAGAACTGCACTTGCATGGTATGGCTACAGTTTGAGTGGAGACTCAGCAACTCTAGTGCTTCCTTTGGTTACAGTTTTATTGAGGCAGATAATGAGAAAACTTCCAGGTGTATGCTAGGTAGTGTTTCTACAACAAGTGCTAGAAAACCTGTTCTAAATCTAAGGAATAGTATTAATATATACATTTTCCTATTGTTTCAGCAGTGCCAGCATGTGTAGCTCTCCTATATTTCATGTCACCAAAGGCAGATGCTATGCGATATACTTAGCTGTCATGTTATTCCCATGCACTGAGTTGCAGACGGTTTCTCTGGATAATTAATTCCCTGCTTTTTATCTCTATAAACACAGACTTTTTTTTAGCAAATGATTTAATAGATCCCTTGTGCCTGATTCCCTTTAGTTGCCTTTGGTTACATCTCAGTAAGTAATAAAGAGCAAAGTGTCAGGGTCATATGCACGCTCTGTTATATCACAAATGAAAAAGATTTGTTAGGTGGATGGAAGATTCCCAAAGGTATCACAACTCCAGAACCAATTGCAAGTATCCTTTCAGGTACCAAACCATGGCATCTTTGTTATTGTCTGTTCATTTAAAACTCATAAATGCTATTTGAACTCATTAAATGCCTAATCCAAAGGCCATTAGAAATTGGTGAAAAAGACTGCTGTTGTCTGTACTGCACCTTTGATTTGCTGCTATCTATAATTTGCCAAATGGTTCTCCTTAAGCTTAGTATGATTTTGATCTTTATATTTCTGGAGGAATGTTAGTTTTGCTTTTAGAGTTTTGTGGTTGACAAGAAGAAGACTTAGTCCATGGTATTAAATTTGGCTGATAGCTATTTAAAATGCCTTGAATTTAGTGTTAAATGCATTATGTATTTTTGTCTTAAGTTTTTCTTGCAGCTATATTATTACCTTTTAGAAATGTAGTGTCTTTTATGTAAAAATCACAAGGTAGAGTATTGTTCTGTGAGGTTGTTATTTCACACTAATCTGTCAGTTTGCTGCTGATTGGCAGAATGTTTTACCTCCAAATAGATTTGCCTCTAAAAAAATCTTAGATCATTATCATCTCAAAGAACACATCATACGTGTCTGAAAGATTGCATGGATGATGTTCTAAAGGTATAGTTTCTGTTCTTGTAGTTATTAAAAGAACGATGTTAAAGTGTCTTTTTGGGTATTGTTAGAGAGTTCATTGCATTTAAAAATAGATTTTGAGTTTCTGTGTGTGAGAACATCTCTGCTCTTGCTAAATATAACTACTAGTTAAGCACCTTTTATTCTTCTAGAACGGTACTGTGCAGTGCGAGGCTTTGATTTGCCCCCTCCCTGACTGCCCGCTTAACTCTGCCCTGGCGTATGTGGATGGCAAGTGCTGCAAAGAATGTCAATGTAAGTCTTCCTGCAGTGCTTCCTTCTAATGAATATTTTGAAATCTGTAAAGAAAATGAACCTTTCTGTAAACGTGTCAGTGAAAGAACTGGTCAGGGAATGAAATATTTGGGCTAAGGAATGAGGGAATTTAGACTTTCCTGAAATATTTTGGGAAATCAAGAACGAGAAAGTTTTCTTTTTTCAGTTGTGGGTATTTTTGTTTAATTTTAGTTGTGGGTTTTTTTAAACATAGTATTTCTTATCAATGTTTAAAAAGAAAAAGTTACTTAAAAAACTTTCTGCAGGCTTCCATAGTCTATCTTTTAGACCAAACTGCTAGAAATTCAAGAACGATTGCTTGGTGTTTGTTTTGACCAGTGTTTCTAACACGTCTGTTGCAAGAAGAATGTACTTTCAACCTTATGTTGTAGTGCTAGAAATGGAGGTTCAGATTTATGATTCTTCTTCTGTAATTAAGGGAAGAGAAAACTCATAGTAGACCCAAGAGACCAGCAAAAACCAGATACCTAGAAATGTTCTTTCACAAAAGGTCAGGCAGAATTATACAGGAAACTGGATAGAGGTAATTTAATATTGTCATTTAAGACAGGTGATTACCTTTTGGTTTTATAGTATTCTGGTTTTGTTGCAAATAGGGCCAGAGAAGGGGAATTTTAGGTTAATCACTGTCTAGATGGACTATATATAATATTTCAGGTTGATTCTGGACATGTCTCGCATATGTGATGGTTATTTATTTTAGGATATGGTGGAATCCATTCTTGAAATTGAGCATGAGATGCACACACTTCTTTATTCTGTAAATGCTGAGATTTTTCTGTGTGGTTTCATCACTCTTCTACTGCTGCATAAAACTTCTTACAGAGTATAGAGAAATATATAACTGGTTAAAATGACATGTTGTAAGATAAAATTCAGGAAGATGTTTTGTACTTCATTGATCTTGCTCCCACAGGAGTTTATTAATATTTAATTGTGTTAGAAGTTACACAAACCATCCCATTTTGTGAAACCTTATTAACTTACTCAAGTAGATTAATTCTAATTGAGAGGAAATGAGAATTCAAATACTTCTTTTTTTATGCATTTCCATGCATATTAGATGGCACAGGGAATTGGTAAGTCAGGGATGTGAGATGTGTGGAATTCAAGCCTCTATTTGAATCTTTGACCATGTTGGCAGAGTTTTAAAATCTGATCCTCTGAAGTATGTTTTTGTAATGTACTGCCTGTGAATTGAGTTGCGAGTTCTCCACCCAGATGTTAATGGGCAAGCGCTCACATCATAAGACTTCTTAAGAAGTTGTTTTTCTTGGGAGTCTTGACAAAGGTCAAGAAATGTCAATGAGCATATGGACACTGACCTTGTCATACAGCATTACTACTTCTCCTTCCAATTAAGATACAGTTCTGGTACAGCATACTGTGAAGTTTACTCTGATATTGCCTTTTTGATATTCTTAATATTATCAAAAGCCTTTTTAGCTTCCAGTGTTGCTAATTTGATGCCAGTACATAATTCAACTTGTAAATAACATGCACATATATAACTCTATTGACAAACTACCAGAAAAATGATTAGATCAAAAAATAAAAATTTCTTTTGAAAAATTATTCCTAATTTCATCTAGGTTATTTAAAGTGCCATTGAAAAAAAATGAAACAACTTTTTAAGTGGCCAACTCCCTGGAACCAAAGGACAGAGTGTGTAAATTGGAGTCCCATTAACAAGGTAGTTACATACCAATGAAGGAGTGTAAAAAGTGGAAGTTAGAGGCAATGGAGACTGCAGAACCCTCACTTACTCTCCAGGCCAGTTTGGGGGAAATGCTGAGTTGTCACTAAGTTCATATATATGTGCCAGCTGTACCGTGTCATCTTGGTGTCTTCAGCTCAACGTCTGAGTTGATTGAGGTCAGTGTGCTCGTTGACCACGGTTCTTGCTCAAGGGGTAAAAGCTGAGTTCCTCCATTTGGATAGGTTCTGAGAATAACTTTTTTGTTCTCAATTCTTAGAGTAATATCAGGGGATGTGGCATCTGACTAGATTATGTAGAGCAAACACAGATGGTTTATAATTGGGAAAGCAGCTAATTAGGGTGTGTTGCTCAAGGAGCCACTATCGTTAGTATTGAACAGTCATAAATGCTGAGAAAAAGTGATGCCTAATACGCTGTTCTTTAGCTGAGTTCGCTATTTGTTTCAAGACAGAACATAGAATCATAGAAGCATAGAATGGTTTGGATTGGAAGGGACCTCTAAAGGTCATCTAGTCCAACCCTCCTGCAATGTGCCGGGACATCTTCAACTAGATCAGGTTGCTCAGAGCCCTGTTCAGCCTGACCTTGAATGTTTCCAGGGATGGGGCATCTACAACCTCCCTGGGCAACCTGTTCCAGTTTTTCACCACCCTCATTGTAAAAAATTTCTTCCTTATGTCTCGGAAATGAACTTCAGCCCAGCGCAGCATTTAAATATTGGATTGTGCAGCTTTGTTGTGTCTCGTTTGATGACATTTTGAACACTTGAGGAATTTCAGCACAACTGACTCTTCCTGTTTTTTCTTAAATATTTAGCTCAGGGAAGAACACTTAATAAGGAATGCTGTGTTGTGTTTTGTTTTGTTTTTTACCAATATTGCTTTGACTTTGGTTCTTCTTGTGAGCCAAAAGAAAACAATAGTAACAAACCCTGACCTTCTTCCCTAACTCTGTACCTTTGTTTGAGGACATTCAGACAACTTGTTCTGTTTTGTCTTGTGTGAAGGTTGATGCTGCTAGCATAAGGAATGGCAATACATGCAAATTATCATTTTGTTTTCTATTAGCCGTAATGGGCTAAAAGAAGCAGCGATCTTCCAAGGCACATAAATTGGCCAATGTGTTGGATATATGTGTCAGCTACAGGCAAGCTATTCAACATAAAATTCAGTCAAGCTACCAGAGCATACATCTTAGATCAATGGGAGCTTCCTGTGGAGAATTGTTTGGAGCTGGAAAGCAGAGACCACTTTCTTTTCTATTTACAATGCAATTTTAAACCTATCCAAGAAGGTATGTGCAAGAGGTCATTAAATTCTTTTCTCCTCTGCAGAGACAAATGCATTGTGTGGTGATAGGCACTGATACAAACTGGGGAGAGATTAAGCTCCCCTACTGACCCTGTAAAGTATTGCTTTAGACGACGGACTTGGCTTAAGAAGTACAAGGATGAGTTCATTTATTTTAAGTGAATTGTGGAAGGACTGCCAATGTCTTAGTAGCTGAGACAATTCCTACTTGGTCAGCAAATCTTTTTATGGTAACTTTTTTATTAGTTGGTGTATTAACACTAAGGCATCATTTCCAATAGCTATGTGATATATGTACTTTTTTAAATGGAGCCAGTGTATTTTTAACAAAAACTAGCTGATTTTCATTTTTTAAAGGCCCAAAGTGATATTTGTACCAGTATCTGGTGCAGTAATAATTCCCATCATCAAAGACTGATCGCCAGGAGGAAATTGCTCTCTTCTCATCACTGTCCTCCTCCCAGTGACATTGCAGATACTTATAGACCTAATCCCAAACTATATACATTTATCCCAACAGATTTCAGTGGAGGTTAAAGTCTGAGTTGTTATGTTCAAATCTACAGGCTGTGATTTTTCCATGCACTTGTTTTTTTCTGAAACAGGACATTGTTGGTTTTCTGGTGCATTGTAGCCAAATCCACACTCTAACACAAGTATTTTAAGCAACTGTGAGAAGCATAGGGCTGTATTGGATCAGCTCACACTTCTGTTGCTAGCAAGCGCGGAGAGAGAGCATATAGAGGGGTTATATAACTCGGGAAGGATTTTTGAACAAAATAATTAAAACTCAAATACGGATGTGGTAGCTCTTATGCATGGGTTTCTGATGCAGTGATCTGTCTTGCTAGCTTACAGAAACTTTTAATTTTTTAATGAAAATTAAGAAGATTCTCCCTTTTGCTCTTCATGATGCATTGATTTTTCCCCAAAGCTACACACTCTTCTGCAAGCCTCAGCACTTGTAGCCCTACTGACAGAGAGAGAAGGAGCTGTGAAAGCCCATCTGCTGCTCATTTGCACAGCAATTGACCATCAGCAAGAGTGCAAAATTTTTATCTAGAAACTTACGGAATATTGATTAAGCGTCCTCTGAAATTCATCATTTATCCAGGTGGACTGAAGCATTATGGACTTAAGCCTGTGCTGCTCACTAAGTTTCATCTTTTCACAAAATCGCCACCTTTACTCCGGGCTGAAGGAGTGGCACTGTCTTGCCTTAGGTGATGTGCATCGGTGGCAGCGTGGCACGGCAGCCCCCGCCTCATTCGCCCGAGTGCCATAGGAGGTTCTCCTGCATTCAGTGTGGCACAGAGAAGAGGCTGCAGCTCAAAGAAATGATCGAATGACAGAATTAGCGAGCGCTGACTGAACAGGCCATCTTATCCTTGCAGTAAATCAGAAGAAGGGGCAGTCTGGAAACCGAAGAGCAGCTCCAGCAGGCTGGCTGGGACACAGCATGGGTCTCAGGGCTGCGGGGCAGCCAGAAGGCTCAGGGTGACAGAGCAAGCATTGGTGCTGGAGGAAGAAGAGGCAGTTTTTAGCAGTGAAGTAATGGTTAGTCATTTATTATAGCTTTTTTTTTAAATGCACACTTTAGAATATAAAGGAGAAGCAACATTCTAGCTAATGAAAAGGATTAGTTGCTTTTTGATTATAAATATTTATATGTGGCTTTTTAAAGATACAAGTGAAAATAGAGCATAAATTCTGTTATTTTGAGTTTTTTTTTAATATGAAAAATCAGATACATTAGCCTACTTTAGAATAGTACTGAAAGATACCTGGAATGTAGCTGGCACTGGATTATTTCCTAGAGCCATGTTATTTATTAGAACCTCCTGTAGTCAGCATGCAGAACTCCTGAATTTTATTTAGCATTTAGCAGAATAGTGTCTGTTCAGCCTCCGCTTTCTGAATTTTCTATGGTGAAATGATTCACATCAACCTTATTTCTCAGGCTTTTGAATCACATACAATGATAGTATCACATTATAATGACAGATAAAAAGCATTATATACACACTTGTAATACAGAGATGAATTGCACTGTACTTTACTGCCTGTTTACACCATTTTATTACTTTGGCAACTCTGTGTCTTCAAAAGAAAGGCAGTACTTTTACTCATTTAGAAATACAATACAAATAATTTTTCTAAAGAAATATTTTTGAAGGGATAAAAATGTGTCCTTGAACTCATGTGGGTCAATAAAATCAGTGGAGCTATTTTAGATTTACAAAGCTGTAGCGGAAAAGCATAATTGATGCATGTATCATTTGTGAATCCAGCATAGCTCCTGCAATCTCAGAGTCTCACGGAATGGTTGAGGCTGGAAGGGACCTCTGGAGGTCATCTGGTCCAACCCCCAAGCTCAAGCAGGGCCATCTATAGCAGGTTGCCCAGGACCGTGTCCAGATGACTTTTGAATATTTACACAGATGGAGACTCCACAACCTCTCTGGGCAACCTGTGCCAGTGCTTGGTCACCCTCACGGTAAAAAAAGTCCAAGTGGAATTTCATGTGTTTTAATTCATGCCCATTGTCTCTTGTTCTGTCACTGGGCACCACTGAGGACAGTCTGGCTCCCTCTTCTTCACTCCCTTCCATCAGGTGTTTGCACACTTTGTGAAGATCTCCTCAGAGCCTTCTCTTCTCTGGGAAGCGTAACACCTCAGGAAGTTGAGCATTGAGACATTCTAAGAATGTTTTGGGGTCTTTCCTGTGATGAACTCAAAGGCAACTGAAGACAGTGGAAAGACTCCCCTTGGCTTTGGTAGGCAGGGCCAGTCTCACCCTTGACCCTAGCTGCTCAGTCTCTGCTATATTTTCCATGGTAAAGCTATAGAAATTTTCAAACTACTCTTATACCATAGCAATATATTTGGTTTATATCTGTTATATATCCAATGGCAGAATTGTCAGGGGCTTTTCGGTGCAGAGGTTGTAGTCTCCAATGACCTTTGTTCTTTGTAAGCTGGGCAGTATGCCTCCATCAGAAGGGAAACGTTGAGTCTTTTCACTTGCAGTTCCCTTCTGAGCAGGAAACTCACTCCTCATATGGCTGTTGTTCTGTGTAAATTAAAATACAGCTTACGGTAATTGGACTTCTCAGAATATTTTGCTTCTACGTTTCCTTTCTTCCTTCCCCACGTCCTTTGAATTTCATTGTTCCACATTAGCAGAGGAGGACTGGGGGAGACGGTTCACTGTGCCTCACTTGGACTTTTCATGCATCAAAGTGCGGCTCCCTGCTAGGTGAGTGGCTTTTTAGCTATTCTGGTCCCCATGCATTATGGAACTCCACTGGAAGACTCTAGATCTGGAGGCAATGTATCAGTAGATGAGGAGAATTCCAGTTAATGGTAAAGTCATCTAGTTTTAGTCTTACTGTGTGCCTGAGGAATGAATTATAAAATAAAGTATGCTTAAGAAAATCCTTATTCATTAAAATATATTACACTGAGTGTATAGCAATCTGCACTAAAGAAGAAATTGGAAACATAATATTGGTAATTTTATTGGTAGAGAATTAAAAATATTTTTTTTACATGGGAAATTTTGCTGTAGGCCATGCTCTGTTCTCCCCTGCTCTTCTTATAACCTATTTTGTCGAGGCTGTCTGGGAAAAGAACCTATTCTTTTCCATTCCTTTTTCATTATGTTCTTACCAGGGAGTTCACAAAATATCAAATACCTGCAGCATATTATTATTTTAGTTTATTTCCGATGCAAATAAAATATTAACATATGTTAGATATGAATATTTTGGTTTTCAGACAGCTGGGAGTGGACAGATTGGCAGTGTTCCAGTCTCTAATAAGTTACTACCCTGATTTTAGTAATGCTGATTTCACCAGAATTCGCTTAGTCAGGTGGCTATGAAATAATAATTTAAAAAAATTCTGCTTCCATTTATAATTACAAAAATCACCTAGGATATGTGGGTGTTCACATGGCTATGTGTTGATTTCAATATGTTTGTTCTCACCAGTGATGTGCTAATGTCACTCTGCAGCTGCATCATTGGAGTGTGTGTGTGTAGGTTGGGGTTTTTTTGTTTGTTTTGGTTTTTTTTTTTTTTTTTTTTTTTTTTTTTTTTTTTTTTTTTGTTCCATAACCAGGAGCACATTGCCAAATCAACAGCTTGTAGCTGATGTTCTAGTTTCTGCCTGGAGCTTTTCCTCTGTAGATCTTGCAAATTTCTGTAGTACCAGTAACAATGATCTTTAATGGGCACGTGTTCTGAAAAGAGCAGAACTTGTCTTTAGCTAAAAATCCCAAAACTGCAGTTTTTGGACAAAGTCACAGGATAATAACAAGTTGGAGGCAGAGAGCACTTCATGGAGCTGGATAGAGCAAAATGCCAAAACCCAAACCAACCAAATGAGATTCATGGCTTGTTGAGTCCTGTGCAGTTTTCAAAGACCAATTTGCACCTGACATACTCATTCATAACAGGATTGCCACATTGATGAGGGTCATCTGGGTGGAAAGCTGGCCTAGGGGAGACACTGGTAGGAGCCATGGGAGTGTAAAAGAAGGCACACGTACAGTTTCTGACAGTGCCTATGTCATGTGAAAAAATGGGAAGGCCGTGAAGGCTGAAACTCAATGAATAAAATACTGAAAAACCACACCACAAAACCGTCAATAACGTGATCTTATTTCCCTGGCAGTCTAAGGAAGGGATGGTAAAATATGCGTGAAGTTGATTAAGTGAGATTAATATAAAATGATGTATCCTGCTATCCTTTTTTTTTGTCTTTTTGTAAAAATAATGATATAAACCAGTGGCTTTCAGTCTTTTGGACTGCAGAAGTTTGAAATTTTTTCAGTGGAAACGTGTAGTGAATAATGCCTTCTACTGCTTGGTTAATTCTCTTAGCCGTTACTTGCAGATATCTGAAGTGTGAATGTATAGACCTCTAGGCTGTTATTGATCACTGTTTCTACATCTGTCAGCTCATAAAATATATTCAGCTTCAAATAACGGCCACTTTGTCCCATGTGAGAGACAACTTTAAAACTGAAATCTCAGCAGATATCGTGTAACAGCCCTTTCTCATACTTTCCTCATCTGTTCTTTTCAAAACAATCATTGCAGTCCTCTTTATTTGAAGAGTTCCTGCTACTTGCTTTCTTCACTGTACCAGGCACAGCACTGTATCTACAGTGATTCTCATGTTTTTGTATCACTGTTCTGCATCTTTGACAATATAGAGAGTGTTTTTACTAATTTTGCCTTTTGCCTTGTCAGATTTGTTTGTTTGTTTGTTTGTTTGGGATTTTTTGCTATCCTGAAAGCAAAGCAAGAAAATATGCTTAACTCATCTGGGAAATAGGCACATACCTGTTATTTCTAGTGAGGGAGTACTTCAATACTCTGAAAGTAGGGAAGATGAACTGGCATGATTCTCCCTATTTCATTATTACTTTGACAAAGAGACATAAGTTCAGGTATTATTTCCTTAAGATGTTTCGTCAGGTTATATTCATATTCACCAAAGTGCAGCATCATCTCTAGGCACATTTTCCAGGCTTCTGAAGAGGTAGTTTGTTTTGTAGATATTTCCATTATGCCATATGATGTCTCAAGGGCCTTAAATGAGAAATCAAATCTGAGTATAGCATAGGAGAGATAACAATCTTGCATATGGTTGTTGTGAAGTTCTCAGACAGGCTTCTTAATAGTAGTGAGAATAGAATATGACTTCAGAATGCTTAAATCTTGTTCATGGTCTTCTGTACCTCTGTATGTATAGAGTTGGTGGTAAGGTTTAAGCACCTAACCACAAATTTTTCATTTCACTAATTTTGCAGTATTTGATTGCAGAGTTGCTATGAAGAAATGTGGGAATAAGTGAATACATTTTAAAAATAGGAAGTGAAAATAGAGATATAGATAAATAAAGGAGTCACATCCTTATTTTCATGCATCAGTTCAACCACCTTGATTCACACATTTGGACCTTTGCTCCTGTTTCCAGTGTGACATCTTGAGTCTCGTGAAAACTCAATGGAAGTAGCAGGTTAATTCGTACAGTGTGGGCAAACAGATTAAAAATCTTCACCTTGGCTTCTGCTGTACTCTGAAACTGGTCTGTGTGTACCTTGGATCTTTCATCATCTGGGAAGCTATTTACCAGTACTGTTTAAGGCACGTCCCAATCATTCTTCTTTCTTGGTGACAATTGATCATGGATGCCAAGAGCCCTCTCCTTCATTCTTTCCAATAAAACTCCATGTTTTGAAGTCTAACCTCTTTTAAACTTATGTGGACAGATATCAAGGTCTGTTAAATAAAATCCTAAGGTGGCTGTTGAAATGAAACATTTTGTTTTCAACTCTCTCCCTTGGAGAATGACAGCCCTTTGCATTTGCTGCCCCCTCCCCCTCCCAAAAGCTTGAAGGTCATATTGCGAAACAAACTGTATGTTGCCATTTAGAGTGCAGTTCTTAGCAATGGTTGACTTGGAAGTAGGTAGATGCAGTGAGCAAATTTATTTAAGTGGCTGTACTTGTTATCACTATTAATTATTTGTATTAAGGTACCTTTAAAACCGTGCTATTATGAAGAGCCATCAGTCTAGTTACTGTACACACAAAAGACTCTGTTCTACAGGATTTGACAATTTAAGTGTAAGAGAAGAGATAAGACACTGGATATAGAGCCAAAGATGTGGGGAGAGTAAGGGAAAACTAAAATAAATGAGTCATTGTCCTGTCAGGCTTCTCTCTTGGGTGTGTCTCTGCGCTTCTGGCTAGATGTTCATGAGCTCTGACCTGGAGCTGTTGGCACTGTGGGCTATGCCTTGTTTTCATAGTCAGGATTGTGTCCTACAGGAAAAGTACATACTGAGTTACTGACATTTATTCAAGATTTGAGGGCAAATTTTTTCTTTTTTCTTTCTCTCAAGATATTTGCTCCCACTGTTTTAGCTCTTAGAATAACAGAATTTAGACGGAGGGGGAAAGAGAAACTAATTTGACTTTTCAATATAATTTGGTATTATAATAAAGTTATCTTATGTCTTCAAAGCATATTTCTAGCATTATGGTTATTTGATCCTCTCATTTCTTGTGAAAATACTGAAGTATTTCCCATGTATTGAGGTGATGTGATCACAGGCAATGTGATCACAGCTGGATTCATTTTCTCAATCCCAGTAAAGTTCCCTCTAATAAAACTAGGTTGTTCCACAGGAAAGACAGTACTTGTTCTTGCCAGGGCAACACCCCAAATTTCTTATCTGTCAAGTTTGATCATCATAAGTCCATTTTTCCTTTATAATTCTACTAAATATCCATACTAGATCTCCACAGCTAACAAAAACAAGGTCTTTGCTAATAATATGTTGCAAACAAATTCAAGAATTCGTCAATGCAAACTGGTATTTTTCTCTCAGGTTTTCAAGAGCTTGAAAAAAATGAAAAACACCGAGAACAGGTTTCCTAAGATTCATTAAGCATTTTGTCTTAATGCTGTTTAACCCATTCCAGTCATTTCTGAGATTCTTGGTAGTAAAATAAATTACATTTAAAGAGGTACCTGTTTTTTTTCCATGCCATTGAAATTTAAGAATTGTACTTTGCCTTATGCAGGTTTGATGCCAATGGGTGATAATTAAAAATGAAATCTTTTTTTAAACTGTACTTTCTGATTCTTAGTTTCCATAAAAAGGTAGTGGTAGACAAAGGAAGAGGAAAAAAAGTGGGTTGGCTGACATATCAGTAAGATGAAGGTATTGCAGCTTTCCTAGCGACTGCATACACTGCAGCCCCATATAGACAAAGACACTTGATTGCACAAGCATGCAAAATCTGAGTCCAATGTCTGGAAAGGTCCCCCTGAAGACAATAGGAGTGTTAACATAGATATATAATTTTTTGTTGTTGTTGTTATCAGCGACTCTAAGGCTTTCCCTCATTGATGTAGTTCCCAAACAAAAATGGAATAGTCCCATTAACAGTTGCTATGAACTCCAGCTTACTCTTTTTCTGTGACTGAGTTGTAGCATCAACAGATGCACTCTGGAGAAATTAGCTACAACCAAGCAGAATCTGTGAACATCTGCTCCAGCTACTTTTACATTTTTAATTATTTCAAATCCTGAACTGACTTTAGACATGAAGTACTGTATTGTTTGGGAGTGCACAATGGATAATAGTAAATTCTGGCAGCCTTGAGAAACAGAGGCGTGATGTTAGGTGTATATAGGTTTCTATTTAAAGTTGTCTTTTGAAAATTTCCAACTCTATTGGTAGCACCTGATTTTTTTTAGATTAGTTTTTGATTAAATGCTATTTGATAATGAATGTTGAGAGTGAGTATATAACAAATTTGGAAAGCCGATTTGCATAACTGACTTTAATCAAGATTTCCAAAAATGTGTTTACCTTGCTGTCTGTATTAAAAACCTTTTGCTGAACTAATGCTAAGGACTTCGCTTAAGAACATTAAGTAGAGTTCTCTGGAGTGTTTGTGATTATGCCAACTAATCCTGTCATTCCGGCTGAAGTGAGGGAGGAAGATGATGGATCTCTGAAGAGGGCTGGGAGGATGGGCAGATTCCTTATGTGGGAATGAAAACGGGAGGAGGAAAAGTTGTGAGTGTGAAACTCTGCTCAGTTCCTGTACAGACCTAGATGCAGATACTTTGAAAGAACTGAGTGAGATCTAATGACAGCTATAGATGTGATGCTCCATCTGTGCACTAATCCACTCCTGGAAATGTCTAACCACATTAGACTGGCCTGTGTCATTATGCAAATAAGGCATATGTGATTATTACTGTAATATCCAAGTTAACAAGGGGCTGCCATTTGTAGGGGAAGTGAAAGCAGTTGGATTTGGGAGGACAGTACATACAGTGAAATGGAGCTACATGATGCCAGGTCACAAGAAGTCATGCCATCACCAAGGAGGTGCATGCAGCAAAGTCACAGTGCAGAATTTCTAGCTAAAGTGTTTGTGGAAATTGTTCTGGGCCAAGGAAAGTCTGGTTGAGAATGGGAGCATCAGCAGGGGTCCCTGATAGTCACTCAGATATGGGTGTAGTCTGTGGGTGCTTAAATAATGTGGCAAATTTTTGGAGCAGAAGCTGTTTGCAACATCTATGGCTTGGGAGCATGGAAATGTCACTTCCAAGTTATTTTCACCCAAATAAATGCTAGATTTACTATTTTGCGGTGAACTGAGTAGTTTTGCTGTTTGCATAGGATGTTTTTTAATGCTGTCAAATGAAACACTGTCAGAATCTCTGAAGGTGATCTGTGTCCACAAGGCTGCAGAAAGCAACCATCTCACTAGTCAGGTGCAAAAATGCATCTTTGAAAGTTATGCATAACTGGTGCACACTATTTTTTCATGGCAAATCTGGGCAAAAATGGGGGTAGTATCCCAAAATGCTTTATTTCAACCCCCCTCCCTGTTTGAAGTCTCTGGGGAGCAGAGTAACAGTTACCCGTGTAAGGGCTGTTGCAGGAATAGCTGTCCTCCCTTGTCGTGTCCACGGGTGGTCTTAACTTACGACATGGTAGTGGAGAATGCAACCTGTTTTTTATATAGTAAATTAATGGGTGATAACTGTTTACCTCTCATAGATTTAAAATAGTGATTCAGAAGTGTGCCGGTCTTTAGCAGTTCTTCGTTACTTTCAGAAATTCCTAACACTCAGTCCTAATCAATGAATCAGATTTAATCCTGCATATGGATCCCTGTGACTTGAGGCTTTCTGATGGGTGTATGTGCAAGTTTAAGCATGCCATGAATTATAAAGTGTTTTAGGGAGGTATCTATTTATTTTTTTTACACTGCACCATTTTTCTCTTAACAAAGTTTTCAGAAAAGCTCCTTTTACAGTTAGCCCAGCAGTCCAGCTGAGAGAAGGTAGAACTGAAGCAGAAATTTTCCAGTCCTTAGTAGCTGCCAGCATTTGATAAAATATCTGTTTGCACCTTTACTAAGATATAACTATGTCACTACTATTGCGAATAGCTTACGTAAGGAGTCCATCAGAGTGTCTAATCCCACTTTTATGGGGACTGAGTGGGCATGTAATGTTTGCATTGGAGTTCTTCTGGTCTTGCAGACTGTTGTGCTATTTATAAACCTTTAATATAATTGTAATACAGTGGTCATATAATTAATATTAGCCTTAATTGCCTTTCTTCTCTTGACACCCTCCAAGGCTTTTGTCTTGGTATTTGATTTTATTGTTTGAGATTTTGCTGCAAAAGTTGTTTGAGTATCGGATGGCCAACATGGTTAATTCGGCATAAAATGGACGAGCATTTTGATCACCTTAGTAATGCCGGAGTTTTCAAAATCCTATTTTTAGAGTCCAAAATATTCCAGTTCTGTTTGACAAGCAGAATATGGTCCATTGCTCTAAAGCCGAAGTTGTGCATGTCTGTCAGTAGAAATGTTTTGGCTACCATATTTAACCAAGCTAAAGTTGCAGTGTGGATAGCGATAATGCCATTTTTAAGAGAAGCTGACATCAAACACATTGTCCAGATTGGATCTTTGCTTAACTGGAGACGGCCACATGCTCACTTTGTGCTATGTGATGTCCATTGGCTTTGATCAGTTGCGAACTCTTTCGCAGACTCCCTGTCCTGCAGCCTACTTTAGAAATTTTACTTCATCTGTCAGGTCTATTTGCCTCAGCTGAACTGCTATCAACAGAGTTTTTAGTCACATTATGATGTTCTTTTTCAGTGTTCAGATTGCTTTTTTAGACTTTAAGGATGCCTCAAGGAGCCCTCATTCTAGGGCTCAGATGAATTCTGCAGAATACTTCCCAGCAAGAACACATGGGATAGATGAATTATGTCATTTCCCCATAGTAGTTAATGGAAATATAGGAAACATGAGAAGTAGGTGAAAGAATTTATAATTTTAGATTGACTCCTTGCCAATGTGACTAAACAGCCCGTTAGTGTTGTTGGAGGTGGCTCCCACCACAGATGCTCTTAAATGATCATAAAAGTACTGTAGAACAATGACTTTGTGTTTTCAGTGTAATAGAGACATTTAGCTTTTCCGACCAACAAGAAATAGGATACAAATAGTAATTGATTCCTTATCATTAGGAAATTTCAAATTGGATTTTCTTTTTTCAGTTGAGGAAGCTGAAGCATATACATGCAGCTTTTCAACAGTGATTGGCTGGAAAAATTAGCAATATATTTTCCAGCTTGAAATCTGGAATCGTTTTGAATTGTTGAGGGAGACAGCATGAAATGAAGCAAGTCTCCAGTCTCACTGACTGCAGTAACAGAGGAACTTGTGCTCTCCACAAAATGAGCAAAGAAGAAATAACGCCCAAAGATAAATGAGAAAGGGATGAGAGCAGTGCCTACTAATGGTGTGGCAGTCAAGAGAGAGAAATTTATGAAAGGTGACCATTATGTCTGTGTGTTTTTCTAAGGATAAAGCGACTCGGAGGTTTTGCACTATGTAAGCTTGCAAAGTAGGATTAATGGGACTTAAACAATGCCTAAGCCTTGATCTCTGAACAGTGGAAAATGTAATCAAGGAGATTCCAAGGAGGAGTTTGGAAAATTAAATGAACAAAACGGGGTTTTTTTGTATGCTAATTTTGGGTGTTTCCCCCCCACCCCTCAAACCAGCATGTGTGAACAAAGAATGCAGCAACATAGAATTAATTACCAGATTTAAAGTTACATTCATAATTACTGAAAAATTTCACAAAACTTTGAGTCACATCTGCCACTCATTGGGCAATTATGAATACAAGAAACTAAAGCCGTTTGAGGAGTTCACCAATGTCCTAAACTTTCTGCTTTCACTTGGTGATAAGTCTGAATCCAAATCAGCTTAGATACCACGGGGAAGTGTACGTGTATTCCTCAGAGGAAGGCATACGCAATCGAGATAGCGAAGGTGATAAATAAAGAAGTGAGAAAATGTACTAAATGACATCTTGTGAACTCAGTGAACAGAAGGCAGGAGTTAGCTGGGTCATGGATTTTGCGTGGACATTTTAAGAAATGCAAAAGGAAAGTGTCATCTGGAGGCCAGTGGGAAGAAAAAAAGAGTTGTGAAAGAGAAGTGATGGTTTGACAAACTGTTGATAATTCACTGAGTGAACACAACAGCCAGCAGGCTCCTGAAAGATTCCTTTAGCTGGATGAATATGGAGAAGATGCCATGCTATCACAATGTGCTAAATGGTACTACAGGGAATAGTTGTATTATCACTACACCTGCGTAAATTAGTGGTGGGGATACAAGCAGACCTTGCTAATAATTTTTTAGACCCTCTATTGATGCCTATCAATGTAATATTTGATCGCCTTCTGTATAAAAACATATCAAGAGTAGTGAAACTTCCTAGTAGGTTTTGTAGACTGCCTGTTTCATCTTCTTAGAAAACCGTGCTTTGAATAATATACATTGGTTTAGGTACTGGGGGGCATACGGAGGTTTGATGGCAAGAGGAAATGGTTGATGTAATTCATCTGTAGATGAAATCAAGTTCTGGAACAACTAATCATCAGGTAATTTCTTGACTGTGACTCAGTCTGTCGAATGAAAGGACTTAGGGAGATGAAAGATGATATGTTTCCCCAGAGAGATACCAATCACAAACTAATCACAGTATCCTGGGAAGCATCTAGCCAAGCAGAAATTAAATCTTCACTGGACTTTCCAATTACACAGTTCTACTCCAGATGTTCATGTTGTTGAAATATCTTTATTTCTGAAGGAAAACAAAGACATGAAACACCACAATCATGGGATGAGTACTGGCTGTGACAGTTGCTGGCAGGAGGCAGGAGAAACTGTGTTCCGTTCCCCACTGCCTGGGATGTGGGTCCCACTCTCTTAGGAGGAAAGTGGGGCAGAAAAAGTTAGCTTTGTCTTACTAGAAATCTTTCCAAGTGTGCTCAATGCTCACCTAACCAGACAACCTTAGAGTAAAGTTTTTAGAAGCCTTCAGGTGGCTTGATCAAAATCTGCCCTTTGATGTCTGGCAGGATGCCTCCTCTGTGGGCAGCAGCAGATACCCATTGGTATGTCTTGTTAAATAAACATGGAGCCGGTGGCACAGGTGTAGATGAAGTGCCCATGTGTTTTTTGTAAGCTCATTTGGCTAATTTAGCATAGGTGAGAAGAGAAGACTTAAGTGGTAGTGCTCTGAATTAGAGCTTCAGAGTGTACCTTATTTCTTGCTGCTTTTTAATGGAAGGAACTGTCTAGGTATAGTGGAATCCTTCAGGTTTTAGAGATCACTAGTAGGAAAGAAATAATCCAGATGAGGTTGATTTTGATGATTTCAAGAAGAAATGTCCCTTTTGAAAATAATCAGTAAGAGCAGCAGTCTATAAGAAGACGTGCTTGGGCTTGTGTTCAGATTATTCAGGTTAACACATTTTCAATTTGGTTTCAATTTAGTTTTTCAGTTGGGCATTTATTGTTTTTTGGTTTTTCTCTTTTCTTAAACATAGTTTGGTCACTCTGTATAGGCAGGTTCCTGATACCCGAGGGCTTTATAACCTTGCTGACAAGGCCACAGCAAAATCCAATAGTTGGAAATGTTTATTTAGGGGAATTCAATGAATGAGATGTAATTTTGTTAGCTGCATGATGGCCAGGTGTTGTGTTGATACGTGAGGACGTGGAGGTGGGGAAGTCAGCACTGCTTGTAATTTCTGGGACCCACACAAGCAAGTGTCTTGAAACATGCACTCTGCTGCCACTTTCTAGCCTTTGAGAAACAATCTTCAAGTGTATGAAGGGGCAAGGGCTGTCTGGGCAGAGTGATCTCTCACAGCCCCAGAATTTTAAAGTTTTTCTTTTTTTCAAGGCTTTACGGAGAAGAGTTGATTTTTCTTGCAGAAAGCAAGTGTTTGCGATACTGCATCACTGCATTACAATAATTTTGTATGCCAAGACTTCAGAGGGCTGTTGGTGGAATCAAGAAATAATGTCCTGATTTCACACTAGGCTGGATGTCTTCTTTTGATGTTTTTGCTATGTATATTATTTTCTAAGTTTCTCTGAAGAATCAGAGGTTTGTTATTGTTGACAAGGAGACTGGATTCAGTGGACTATGATCCATGGTAGTATCCATACTATGAAAGTATGGATACTTCTTTTTAAGATGCCTGGGTGGTCTTATTCATATGTTAAGAGTATTTTGGCTTCAGGAGAGGGTTTTCTTCCAAGACAGAATGACAGTGATCTTGATGTCTTTTGCCTTTCCTGTGAACAGGCATAGTCTGCCTGTTGGAAACATGAGGATGTGTTAAGTTATCAGTCCATTGCCATTGTGTGGTCCTCAGGCACTGCTATACTTCATCTTTTCCGGTCACATGTGGTTCTTTGAAGCTTGAAATGTGTGGGGCAAGGGAAAGGGCTTAATATATGAGTATTTCAGTTTAGTGTCATGGCCTGTAATATATAGGAGGTGATATATATGACTGGGTGATTGCCTTGTCCTGTCTGGATTCAAGATCTGCTAGTGCCCAGTAAAGATTTATATAGATTTTTTTTTTTTCCCCCCACATACTTCCTTCTAGAAGATCTTGTTTTCTGGGAGAGGAGAGAGGCATGTATTGAGCTTTTTTGACTCTTTGTGACATTTCTTTGTGGATGTTGCACAAACTTGCTCCTTCTGTTAGCCCCAGGACTCTCCCCTGCACTCTCTCCCGTGGCTCTTTTCTGTACTTCTTTTATTAAGTCTGACTGCAAACTCTGCCATTCATGGGATTTGGGGTGCTGCAATGTGCTGTAATATTACTTCCTGAAAGTGCTGTGCAGGTGTATCTCACGCAAGATACTTTATATTTTATAAGATGTTACAACTCATATTTTGAATGTGAAAAAAACCTTTTTTGTCACTATGCCCATCACTTCTTTTTCAACATCAGTTCCAAGAGTTGACTTTTTACATGCTGACAAACGAATAAGAAGGTTGTAAAATCAAGGAGCTGCAAGTTAAAAAAAAAAAGTGAAGGACAAGTGAAAATAACAGTGGTAATGGTAATTAATACAGGTCATGCAATAAAAACTCTCGTACTTTTAGGTATTTTAAAATCGTCTACAAACTGTAGTCTATTTAAACAGAATAGATAAATCTCTCTGTGACTGAATTGTAGTAGAATTGATTTACAGCTCCAAATCAATGATTAGCAATTTAGGCCTCTAACGTGTAATCTGGAACTTGAAAGTGGTAACCTACTCCTGTTATTTCATGATTATGCTTACTTGCTGAGCCCTGACTGTGTCCTAAGCAACAGAGACAGACATCTGATTTTCTACAGCAGTTTTCTAGCAGTTACATTACTTAGCCTTCATACTTCGCATAATGTAATTGCAGTAATGGACCCATTTAAAAAAAAGGAAGACAGTTTGCTGGGAAGATATTTTATGTAACCCTTAAATACTGAGTAAGAACTTTAGTGAGCAATCCAGCATGAGCTGTGTCAGCACGCTGCTGTAAAACCTGGTACTGCCAGGGCGCAGGAGTGGCACCAGGCCAGGTTGTGGTATAACAAACACCAAGCCTGGGGGCATCGTTCTGTCATTTGATCATCAGAGACTTGATCCTACTTCTGTTGGGAAAAAAAAGAAAAAAACAGTCATGGAAGGTCAGTTCCTGTACAATAAAATTCATATGCTCTAATATATTTCAGCAGTAACAGTAAATAACCGGATAATCAAGATACAAATACATGAATACCTGTGTGGGGTGATGAAACATCAAAGGGCTGTGATAACAACTAAGTATGTGGCTTCAGTGATCACCCTCTGTCATACAACATTCCTCTTCAAGAAACTGATTATCTATTAATGCCGCTCGCACTGCTCTCACAGCTCCGTTTTCCTTTTCGCCCCTGAGCTGTGTTGCAGGCAGTCACAGCTTCCTTGGCGTGACCTGAGACACGTCTCTTCTGCCCTCTCAGTAGCCATCAGTACTCCATATTGCTTCAACATCCTTCACCTTCTACTTATGCGCGCTTTTCTGGTTCTTTCGTGGTTTTTTTTTCTCCTGATTTTTTTTTTTCTTGTGATATCCAGACTCCTACAGGTGGGTTTAGAATATTCTTGCAGCTGATTCAATCTTTTCATTTTGAAATGCAGTTATCTTTAAGAAAATGTATCTGTTCTATAAGCAGAGTACTAACACATTTTTACAAAGTCATTGTGTCATTGTGTTTTGTTTTTGTTTTTTTTTTTTTTTTTTTTCTTTCCTCCTGAAGCGGTGTGCGTATTTGAAGGCAGAACCTACTTTGAAGGACAAAGAGAAACTGTGTACTCAAGCTCAGGGGACTGTGTTCTGTTTGAGTGCAAGGTAAGAATACTGTTGATGGAAAAAATAATTCTTGCATGTTAGAAATATCAAAGTCCCACTGAAAGAAACTGTTGAAATACAGACAGGTCTACCTTAGGAAGTGGCAACAGAAAAAGCATCTAAGGGGTCCTGTGTTTATTTTGTCTTACTGAGTTCCACATCAAATTTTGCAAATAAATTTACTTTGCATAGCTGCAAGCTTTGATTACGCAGCTTGGCAATCAAGCTGCATTCTTCCCTCCTTAGGTATCTTCTCCATCATCAGTAATAAAAATGAGCAGACTACCATATGTTTCCATTGACACATGTGCAATGTTATTGTTCAAAATTATGTGCTCAGGTACGAGAGATGCACAAATGTGATGCGGGGCATAATTTGGAATTCAAGATAATTCTTAGAGGAAAAGCAAGATGAAAAAAGCAAAAGAGCTGGCATACCAGGTGTCTTTTTTTCTAGTGATGGTAGAGTCGTTTTATTTGTAACCAGAACATGCCTGATACTGAGTCAGTCTTGTCCTGCTGCATGAACAGAGTTGCTCTTCAGGGCACAAATGCACTTTAAGGGCAAAATATACCCCAGGGACGGCTGCGGGTTGAGAACTACACAAACTGCTGCAGTGAGTCCCGCAATGCCTCTGCCGGGGAGGGATGGGGAGGAGTTCCCTCCAGTTAGAGCGCTGCATGCTGTGGCGTGGAGTTGAAAACCTGAGCGCCCATTTCTAGGGCAGAGAAAGAGAGGGGAGCAACTCCTCTGGCCACTCTGCAGCTATCTATTGGACCAGTTTCTGGAAATCTCAAAACATCTTCATACAGTTGTGAAAAAGTGTGTTTTACAAAGTAGGAATGGGGACCGTTGTCTTACTGCCGTTGATTTTAATCTTTGTGAGCTTAATTCCTGGAGTAGGTGCTTTGAAACCCTTTTGAGGAAGGAAAGGAGAAGCTGACCAGAAATAATTTTGGATTCAGTCGTATGCTTTTCAGGACTGTGAGCTTGTGTTTTCAACATGACACTTGGGACATGAATTCTGTGATTAGTCAATGGATATAATTAACAACCATCAAAAGTTATGTGATGTTGCCTCATGTTTCATGCAGCTGGCAAGTGCGATACTGTACGAACAGGACACCTCTGTTGGCTGTGCTAGTCTGTATTTTGTCGATTATACTTGTTTGCTGGTGGGCTGCCTGGCTGTCCTGGTAGAAATATTAAGCAGCAACTTTGGCTGATTCAAATGCTACTTTTTCAAGGACCGAAGTATATACAGTTTCTGCTGAACAGCCTTGTGAATGATAATTCAGAGCAGAAAATCCACATACTGTAAACTGTGTTGGTCAGTTAGGAAGTCATAGGTGGGCACTATTTTATTACTACCAGAGTTCTCATAAAAGTGTATAATTAATGACCCCAGCTCAAGAGAGGCTTAATAGGAATGGTACAAGTACTGATTTCATGCTTGAAGGCTTATAATGTTATCAAGGCAATGTAGAGAATTTCTTCTTTTTGTCTGCATGTAATTCTAAACATCATTTTTCATTTTGTTTGGCTGCTGCAGTTGTGCCTGCTATAGGCACACACTTCTCTGTTTGAATATTATAAAACAGGTGAATGAAAAATTCTCTTTCAAATTAGAATTTGTAAAGGAATTAAAAGCAATCCAGACTACTCTGATATTATTTCTATCAAATGCTTTTTTTTTTTCTTTATTTTGTGGGATTGCTGGGTTTTGCTTGTCCTGGCATACAACACATCTGTGGCGGGTTTGCTTTACTCTATTACCAGGTTAGGGTTGGTTTCTCTGTCAAGATTGTTTAAGGTAAAGTTTGAGCAGTAGTTTTGATATTGGCCATTGTGTTCATGTTTCATCTTTATATTTCATGCTTAAAGAGGATTTAAAATTAAATGCTAGACCCATAATAGTAATAATAAGTGCAATGGCATATGCATGATTTTAGGCACTTTTCTTGCACGCAGAAATACAGGGTCCTGAGTTCAGTGAGCTCATATTTTAACCAGATTGCTGATTTTAAGGCAGATGCCTCTGAGGAACATCTTGTTTGCCTTGTTTTCTGTCTTTGCCATATCATGGCTAGAGCACTGCAAGACACATTAATTAGCACCCGAGGGAGACTAAAGGTGGTACATCTGCGGTAGCCGGATTGCTAAGGCAGGCATTTCATGTGGTCATACTGCAATGATTGCGTGTGACCTGCGCTAAGTGCCTGAAGATATTCTGATACTGTCTTGGCACTGGGCATTTCCAGATGCCTGATCCAAACTTAGCTGAGAAACCCACTCTTTCCTAATAGGGAATCAGTGCCAGTTTCCTTCAGTGTTACTACCACAACATTGAGATCAGAGATGTTCAAGTTTGATTTTTACTTGCTGTATAAATAACAAGCTGCTTTAGAGTATTCATTATGAGGGCCCTTGATTCTGGAATCTGTTGCCTCAGTTACAGAGTAACTGTTACTCTTTCAGGCATAATTTTAAGAGAAACTTCTGAGTCAAGTTGCTTGACAGCTAAGAGAAGAGAAGAATGAGAGCTATTGCCACACTTTTGCTTGCTTGAAAAGTTTTGAGTATAGAGAAGTTCCTGATGTTTTTACTGTGCTACATTGTCCTTTCAGATGGTTCTCAAAGGTACCCGAAGTTTGGCATAGGCAGTTTTTTGTTTATACATTATAGTGCTAAAACTCCACTGAAGTTATAATTTATCTTTATTTCTTCTCTCACAATATTAATCAATTACCTCAATTTAACAGGACCACAAAATGCAGCGTATTCCAAAAGACAGTTGTACAGCTTTGAACTGCCCACAATCTCAACAGATCCCCTTATCTCACAGTTGCTGCAAAATCTGTAAAGGTAAGGTAAAAGCTGGATATATATAAGCTCAGTGTAATGTTCCATTCTTATAGGTTATATAGACTTTTTTCTTCTAATTTTGAGTAGGACACTCCTACGCATGTTAATCACTATACATCTTGGGAAGCTGAATAGATAACATCTGCATCGTGACATCTGAAAATTGTTTGTAAAATGTCTAATAGTGTAAATTCTGTGAAATGTTTACTGACACTTGTGTTTTTCATTCTAGCCAAAAGTGGGTGAAAAGTCAAAGAAATCCTAATTGGTGATTTTCTACCCTTCACCCACTCCTGTGTCCAAACAAAATGAGATTGGAGAAATGTCCGTGTTTCCCAGCATCTTTCTGAGATGCTTTGAGATGTCTTTTTTAGAGAATTTTTCATGCTATGCAGTTGTTCAAAGACTGGAGTAACTCGTTTACCTGTTTGTGATTGTAGTCTGAATCTAGATGCGGAATCTTCAGGAAATATTTTTGTATGCTATGTACCTTTGTGTGTTACACCCAGGCTGATCCTTACCAAAGAGGAGAGGTGGATGAAGTGCTCTGTGTCTTGAGCCCACTCTTTTGATCTGGACTAATACTGGTATCTTCAAAGCTATGAGCAATTGCATCTCCAAGTGGCTACATCTGTTTCTTCTATAGCTAAATAATGATAAATTGATACCAGGCATGAAAGAAGATGTTAGAGTCTTGGGCTGATTTTAGGTATACTTCAGTGAAAAGAAGAGTGCAGCTATACTTGTTTCTGTGCTACTCGGCGCAAACACGAAGGATATGATTAATGACATCAAGCAGAGAGATAAGAAAGTAGAAGAAAAGAACTTAAGAAAAGTTGATAGGTCTTGAAGTCTATCCCAGCCAAATAGCATTTTTTTAATGATAATTTTCTATAAAATCTTCAGTGGCTTAGAGAAAAGAATTCTGTGTTTCTTGTGCCTGGTAGAGCTAGAAAATTTTAATATATGTCAGATGAGTGCTTTCTGAATGTATTCAATCCTACCTGAACCATGCTAGCTTGGCCTCTCATGAGCTATGGAGCTTATTCTTTAAGAAGCTGCTGTATGCTATTATTCAGCAGCATGTATTTTATTTAGTGATACAGTTGATATAGGTAAGTGTTAAGAATCTTAAGAAAAACAAAAAATCGGTATAAAAGCCATCACCCTTTCTGGATAACGTGCATTTTTATTTATTTAATACCAAAGTCTGATACAGCTAATCCAGGCCAGGAAATCCAAAAATAAGACTATTGCGTTGTCATTAACAGAATGAGGAGGACAACAAAAAGGCAAAGAGTAGATGTTGCCATGGCCAGAGGCTGCTCTTGACACACACACTTCTGCTGTCATCAATGAGTATTGAAGACCCGCTAACGCTAGTAAAAGTGTAGAACTTTTTGCTTCTTAATGTCCTGTGTTAGATAACAGCACTGTGGTAGCTACAGTGAATTATAATATTTAAGTAACATTACCTAAACATATCGCTAGGTTACAGGGAGACAAACCATGACAGGAAAGAAAGCGAGAAAGAAAAACATCTGCCTCTCATACCATAGTAGGACTCTGATGTTTGCACCACGACCATGTCACTGGGTCTCAGTACTAAAACATTCTGCCTTTACAGGCTCTTCTGTTGTCTTGTTTTACTTGGTTTGTGTTGCTTCACACTGTTCATGAGCTGCCCAGGTGCAAAAGACCTCTCTGACCTGACCTCCAAGCAGACGCTGCCGTTGTTCTGCTTGAAGTGCTCATTTAACTTAGCTTCTGTGAAGCTCGGGGTAGAAGCTCTTTCATAGCAAAATATGAAGCAGAAGCCAGGTGGAGTGATAAAATTAATAATCTTTACTGCCAACAAATACTTGGTTGTTATTTTGTAAGAGGCCTGTGTTGCAGCCTGATTCCAGCTTGCATTCTGGAGCTGTTGCTGTTACACCAGTCCTGGTCACCTGAGCCTGACCCACATTCCCCAGTTCTCCTGTGGGAGATTTCAAGACAAGAAAATAGTTACTGGAAAATAACAGTGAAGTACTGCTGCTTGATCAATTCTAATGCTTCAGTTAAAGAAAACTTTAAACAAATGAAATTGTTGAGAAGGCAATGAAGGAGACAAGCTCCACACCTTTATAGGCAGATGTGGAAATTGTGGAAGCTTCAAGTCAGTTACTACAACCAGCTTGAATTCAGCATAATAAAGGATGATTTAATGGTGTTCAGCAACACAGCAGCATTAGATTTCATGAGAGCAAACAGAAGGAATTTAAAAAAAAACTACTGAGTTGAAAGGTTCAATCTAAATTTTCCAGTCTGGAAAAAAACTTCAGAATCTGAAAAAATTGTAATTAAGGTTCAATGGAGAACAGTCACACTCAGGAAAAATGGAAGGGAAAAAATAGGAAAATAGGAAATAGGGATGGCTAAAAGGTGAGATTTTAAAAATAAATTTCTCTGAAATGGAAGGGATGATGCAATCAGGGAAGAGTATTCAGTCAGTGGAGCTTGAGAGGATGAGAATAAGGGGAAGAGAAAAGCAAAACAAGTCAATGTTAATCAAAGACTTTCAGTTAAATGTGGAAGGATTTTATAAATACACCTGGGAACAAAAAGTGCCAGAAAAAAAAGTAATACCACTAGTAAATGAGCTACTGTTTGTCTAAGCTATTGAACTCTTTTATAAATGTCCAAACAAAAAAAAAAAAAAAAAAAAAAAAAGAAAATGGAGAAAAATCTATAATTAAGAAATGTCCTGTAAAAGTACTTAACAACAACAAGGAGACAGTAAGGGGATTTAAGCAAACCTCCTATCCAGCTGCCTTAGATCAATGCCATAACCTGAAATTGAATCAAAGACTTAGAGACAGTCTGTTCTTGTGGCCTTTACTACTCCTTTCATCCGTTTCATGCTTGGTACAATTCATTTTTCTCTATCTCATGGACAATAGAAAGGTATTCTTTGACCTAACTGAAAAAAAGATAGGACTGTCTTTGACAGGGATGTTTTATAATCCCTGAATTCTTTTTAACCCTCAATCATATTTGTTTCTGTACAGGCCATGACTTTTGCACTGAAGGACATAACTGTATGGAGCATTCTGTCTGCCGAAACCTAGATGACAGAGCTGTCTGTAGCTGCCGAGATGGCTTCCGAGCCCTTCGGGAGGACAATGCCTACTGTGAAGGTAATACCTTGTAAAGATGCGTAGCTTCACTGTAGAAATTACTGTGGGAAGAATGTATTGATTCACAAGTTGTCAAAGGGATAGGCCTATTAAATGCAATGAATTAGATATGCAGCATATTAATCAACTAAAATAATTATCTCTCCAATTAAATTCTTTAAAAAACAAAAAATTCTGATCAGTGTTGAAGTTCCAAGTTAGTACGGCTGAGGTCTTGAATTTAGAAACATGATTTCATAGGAAAGTTTTCCTTTTTTTTCATGGTATTCAGATATTCAGGCAACCTAAAAGTCAACCATTTGAATAGCATATTAGTATAACATTTAGCTTCTCTTTTCACTGCTGCCTGTTCCCATTCTTTCTCCCCAGGAAGTAAGTAAGTGCTATAGACTAGATACTAGTATTAATCATACTGAGTAATGATTTATTATTTGAGCTGCTCTTTTGTTATCAGGGAGCAACAAGTTACTTAATCAGAGAAGCCTCTATAATTTGTGTCTTTACAGTTTAGCGTAAACCTGTGAAAAATAAAAAACAAAACATCCCCGCTCCAGCAGCAAGAGCCAAAGTCTTCTGCACAATCTCTCAGCTTTTGTGCTGGCTGTTGCTCTTCCTCTTGAAAACCCTGGTTCTGCAAACACATACTACTAGTGTACTATCAGGCCATTTGTACCGTAAAGCTTACGTGTTGGCAGCAGGATGGCCTTGGACTAATAAGCATTTTGGTTCAGATTTAGCCTGCTAAATTGAAAGTTAAGCATCTGTGAGTAGAGCCTAAGGTACTCTGCAGTCCCACCTAATACCTGGATTGTTCTCTGATGATGCACAATTACATGGGATGAATCAAGACCTTTTAAGACTACTCCTTTGGCTGAACTCTGCAAAAGTTAATGCGTGCAGCTTACTTGAGTTAGTAGCTGCATTAACATCAGTGGGAATGCTCATCTGTAGATTTAGATTTGAGATTTCATGACTGTTCTCCTGAAAGGAGCATATAATTAATTCAGCTTTGCATACCTCTCTGCTTAATGTTTATGGTAAGCCTTCTCATGGAAGCCTGTTTTGAGAAGTAGAACTAAAAATCATGCAGAAACAAATCCCTTGCCCCTCATCATGTCCCAGCAGGCACCTGACATCAGAACCTGCTGTATAGCTTGTTCTGTGTTGCAGCATCAGCCACTTTCTGTCTCGTAGTCCCTGGAGACTATGCCAAGACTTAGGCTGCGGATCTGTATTTCTGGGAACTCATCGGTCATTTCCTTTTCGAGGGGGCCACTGGAGCAAAGGAGTTATGGTGAAATCAGGTGCTTTAAGAAGGTTTTTTCTGCGAGACTATTGTTACTCTGTTGAATGAAAATAGAAAAACAAGTTATGCTTTCTTAGTGATCTCCACATCACTCAAATTAGAGTCTGTTGCTATGTGTGGAACTTGCCAGGCATGTCATAAGCAAAAAAAACAAAAGAAGCTTTTTGATCAGCATTAGTGGTGAAATGTTTAGATGAGGACACAGTAGATTATCATATATGAGACTGATGCATTCGTATTATAAGTGGATTTACCAGTTTGTGCAGTACCTGAATTCAGTATGATGATTTTTTGAGAAGATTTCTTGGCCCGATTGCTTCTGTGCGGGCAAATGACATTGGTTCTGGGTGGGGATTATCAATCTGCTTAAGTGCTTTCAAAAAACTTGCATAAGTGAATAAAGAGTTGGGACACATTATTTACATAAAAATAATAATTGTATTACTATGTTTGGATGCATTAAATTCTCTCTTAAAAATGTATATGATTTAAGGTCTGATCCAGGAACACTTGCTCACATCGAAGATAGTGCGAGTAAGTCCCATTAGGAAGATGTGCCCCTGTGAGCAAAGCTCATGAGATTGGGTCCCTGCCAGTTGAGGTTCTCCCAGCCAAGGACGAAGCTAACTCAGCAGGCAAAACAGTCTAGCTTTGCTGCTGGTTATGTACTGCAGCTGCAGCGTAGGCACCATGCTTGAACTAAGCACACTTGGTACATGAGTCCAGAACGGGCCTTGGCTGGCCATTCCTGACTGAGTGTGCAGGTCATATGCTGGAAGGAGGGGACATAAGGTTACAGACTGAAACTTTAGGATTGGTTTTGTGGAAGGGGAGGGGCAGGGGACTGAAATACCCGTGTTTCTTCAGAGTTATGCTTTTAGTATTGTATCCCCTTTTCCAGCCCAAATGTCTCTTTGAGCACTGAGGTTTTTATTTCTGGAAAGAGACTCTTACCTTAATATTAAACAATGTAATAGCAAAGGGCACAATAGCAATAGTGTAACACCACGTCTTTTCAGAGTCCTGTTCCTCATCTTGAAAGGCTAAAATGATCCCAACCTTTCTTTCTCAGCACATACCCTTTCTTCACTGTGCCATTATTGTGGCTTTAATTACGAGCAATGCCAAGTGTAGAAATGTCGAGTTAACACAAAGCCTTTCAGAGAAGGCTTTTTGTAATGGCTGGAGCCCATGAGTATGATAGCTGTTTCTATGTTCGCGCTTCACAAACTTCAGATATACTGCAAAATTGGATGTCATTGATTCTGTGTTAGAGCCAAACTTCACTAAATACAATCCTGATTTGTGCCTCAGCACTGTCAAAGTTCAAAGAATAAACGGAAGTAATGATGCTCCCATTGTTAGAGCTTCTCCTTAAGGTAGAAGAATAAAAATAAAAATATTCAAAGCTGGTTTCAGTGTGGGTCTGGAAAAGCTGCATAAATTTCATCTGACTGATGGAAGAGTTTGGCTTCTGTCCTAGAAAGAACTAGTGCTTTTCCAAAGCTGTGTGATGTCTCTAGATACTGTTATAGTGGATACCTTTCTGTTTTATAATAATAATATTTGTTAATATTTATGCCACATTTAGCTTTCCCTTGGAGGACTGTTTAAAGCAATAGTTAAAGAGTTGGGATTTCTTCATTTACGTGCTGTAAGCCTTATTCCAGGTACTCTGAAATCTATTTTCTGCCTCAGGTTATTATGCAGTTTGAGATGCCTTGTGGGCAGGTTGGGTATGAATTATGCTGTGCTGCCCAGGTGTAAGTGCTTTTGAATACAGCATCCTTGGTGTATAGCCTACCTAACATCAACGTTTTAGAAACACAGATGTTCTGATGAAGTGTAATTAGTTTTTCCCAAAGCAACACCTGCAGTGCTCTCAAACTGATGATCTTCCTCCGGGATATGTTTCACATAGTGTTCAATGCCCACTACATTTGTGGTGGTGGAGTTAGGCTGAAAAAGTTTTTAAAGATAAAGTTTGTGACTCTTGGCTATCAAGACATTCCGATGCATCTAGAGGAGTGAAATATACCCATATTTCAAATTAGATGGGTTTGCAAATACTCTGCTGGTGGCAGCTTTAGGTGTTCTTCTCAGATCCTTGAACCTAAGCTTTTTGATGCCCCGTGTCATGCACTTGTGGTGGTCCTCAAAAGATGTGTTTGGGGAGGAGGTGTTACTTGTACCCTTTGGAGACTGCACTTGGAAGGATTGCTTGAAGTCCGATTTTCTGATTTAATCATAGCATTCAACTATCTCTGTGCAAAATCTGATTTCACTTCAGAAGCGTTGCCAAGGATGGCTGATTAAATAGAGAGGAGAGTAGGCTCAAGAAAGAAGACAGGAGCATGCAGTAATCTTTTGTAAGCACTAGGACTGAACATGATCTGAGAAAAACAGGTTATTTGCTTCTTTATCAAGAGGATTTTGCTGATGCAGAGGCTGTTTTACATCATGTACTGATTTTGGCCAGGATGGAGTTAATTTTTTTCAGAGCAGCCTGTGTGGTGCTGTAGTTTAGATTTGTGACTGGAACAGTGTTGGTAACACAGGGATGTTTTAGCTATTGCTGAACAGTGCTTGCACAGTGTCAAGGCCGTCTCTGTTTCTCACTTCCCCCACAGCCAGTAGGCTGGGGGTGGGCAGGATATTGGGAGGGGACACAGCCAGGACAGCTGAACCTAACAGACCAAAGGGATATCCCAGACCATATGATATTATACTCAGCAGTAAAAATGGGGGTACTCTTTCTAAGGTGGCTGTTGCTTGAAGACTGGCTGGGCATCAGTCTGCTGGTGGGAGCTGGAGAGTGATTGCCTTTGAATCACTTTTTTTCCCTCTTTTTCCCCTTCACTTATTAAATGGTTGTTATCTCAACCCATGAGTTTTTTCTCACTTCCGCTCTTTTGATTCTCTCCCCCATCCCACTGGAGGGGAGAGCGAGTGAGCAGCTGGTGGGTGCTGAATTGCTGACCCAGGTCAACCCTCCACACGTCACAAATTTACCTTATGGGTGTGTGGACCATAGTGTTTATTTTCTGACATTTGGGAATTTAGTTGTACTAGTTGCACAGTACCCAACCTAGCTAACTTATCTTAAGAATTTGGAATCATTTAATATTATTAAACAAATTTTTGTGTAACCATTTTCCATTTCTATTCTAATTTATCCTTTTTCCTCAGTAACTCTCCTAGTTTCTCTGCTGTTGCTATGTTTGTCCCAATTTCAAGTGCAGCAGCTGAAATGAGACCAAAGACTGAGTGACTTAGTCTACGTTTGAGAATTGCATCAGCAGCTTCACTGATGATTGTCCCTCAAGGGAAGAAGGTCTTCAGTTTAGAAATCTGCTTTTGAATAAGCTGGGTTGATTTGAGTCATCATCAGTGGAGGGAAGTAAGCAGTCTTAGAGGATGAATTGTCTCTTTCCAGAGTAGATGTCTGAAGCATGGTGGAAGCGCCACTTGGTTGGACCTCAGCAGGTTTCCCTTAGCTCAGAGTTGTATGTTCCCATTCTGCTTGGAAAGATTTATTAATTTATCCCTGTGTTTGGGTAAAAATACTAACACATTATTCAACCCTCTTCCCCAACAAGAAAAACATTACAGTTCTTCACTTAATTAGTACAATCTGTTGTTAATCTTACTGTTAATCTTGTTTTTAACTACTGGATTACAAAAATAAAGTACATTTCAGAATGAGGCTGATTTCTACAGATTGCAGTGAAGAGAAGAAATCTTACAAAAGATAAAAAGTAATCATGAAATTGAAGTAGGATACGTGTTGCATCATATTGGCCAAGTGCAGTAATCAACAGCACATTTTTTTCTTTTGATAAGTGTAATGTTGAGAAAAGCGTAAGTAAGATAGAGACCTCTGTAATGGAAATAAATGCCAGTGTATTAAAATATATTCTGTTAAGTCCTGTGCATCTTTTGTAACCAATATTGGGCTATTTGCTAGCTTTGCTGTCTTCACAGTATGGGCCATATTTGTTGGGTGAGAGTCTTAGGAGCTCTGCAGTACTGTCTGTTTTGTGGAACTGGGAAGCTTACCCAACCTTCTCTCTTCCTACATAATTTTTTTTCCTAAGTGAGATGTGGCAATAGTATCCCATATAGCTAAGAAATAAAGATTTCAATCTCCATCAACTGGCAGTGTTGAGTCATTACCTTGTCATTTTGGCTTGGGTTAGAAAACTAATCAAGCAGAAAGAAAAACTTTCACTCCGGAAGGGCAGAATGTTATTTCCAAATCTCTATTAAAAAGTAATTAAACATTATTAATATTAAAATTAAACATTAATATTAAACAGTATTAATATATTATCAATTATTAATACCTTTTTCCTAAGCCAAAGCAGTAAGTGTCATCTTATTTTCATCATTATGTTACTGAGAAATCTGAATATGAAGAATTATCAGGCCAGTTCTAATGTGTTAGTGTGTCAGGGTGGGCCAAATCGTTCTTGTCTGCCATAGCTCTTACTCAGGAAGATAGTAAAGCAAATTCCTAATTTAAAGCGTACAAGTAGTATCCCTGACACCAGTTCATAAAGTGTGGTGCATACTGGGGTACAGATAGTCCCGCTGCCTGTAGCAGTGGAATGGTTTGTACACGGACAAATTGCAGGATGTGATTCAGTGTTATTTGATTTTAATTACTTCTACAAGAAGGATGTTCAGACTCATTCTATCATCCACCCATAGCCAGGACTGACAGTGATATTATTACACTTAAAAAACCCCCTGAAACTAGTCATATAAGGGGAGCCTCTTGGAGACTTTTAAAAAGTCTTCTGTGTTAGCATTGTCTGGTAAGGAGATGCTTTATTTTACTGAGAGCAGCCCTTTTGCACCAGCAGTGTTGCATTTTGGTTTTGAATGAGAAATTAAGGTGTAAGTTTTCGTACAAATTGCTGAAATCTGCAACCTCAAAGCAAAAGAGAAAAGAAACTAAAGCCTTCATTTTGTTCTTGTTTTCCTTTCTCTCCAGTTTTCACTAGTAGCTGGGAGGTGATTGCTGAAAGAATTAGATGCTGTCACTGTGCTGAAAAGTACCCACAGCCAGTTGGTTGGTTTCCTTATGTAACTTTTAAAACCTCAGTCTAAAAGTGCAACACCTCTTAACGATACGTAGAGGTTGGATCCCCAAGAGCTGTAACAAAGACGCAGAAATGCCTCACATTAAACCAAACTGAATTCAAAATAAATATTCTTTTATGAAGAGTGCAAAGCAATAACAGCCACAGTGATTGTATCTGTTATGGTACTCTGACTAGTGTGGCATCGTTTGAGAGACAGCTGAGTTGCAATATTGCCACTTGTTTCTGTAGAATGGACAATAATCTACTGGATAGCTTGCAGGAATGTACTGCGTGCTTTAGACCCTACCAAAACCCCGAATAGAATCATAGAATCATAGAATAGTTTGGGTTGGAAGGGACCTTTCAAGGTCATCTTGTTCAACCCCCCCTGCAATGAGCAGGGACGTCTTCAACTAGATCAGGTTGCTCAGAGCCCCATCCAACCTGACCTTGAATGTTTCCAGGGATGGCGCATCTACCACCTCTCTGGGCAACCTGTTCCAATTTTTCACCACCCTCATCGTAAAAAATTTCATCCTTACATCTAGTCTGAATGTAGCGTCTTTTAGTTTAAAACCATTACCCCTTGTCCTATTGCAATAGGGTCTGCTAAAAAGTTTGTCCCCGTCTTTCTTATAAGCCCCCTTTAAGTACTGGGAGGCCGCAATGAGGTCTCCCTGGAGCCTTCTCTTCTCCAGGGTGAACAACCCCAGCTCTTTCAGCCTTTCCTCATAGGAGAGGTGTTCCATCCCTCTGATCATTTTTGTGGCCCTCCTCTGGACCCGCTCCAACAGGTCCATGTCCTTCCTGTGTTGAGGACCCCAGAGCTGGACGCAGTACTGCAGGTGGGGTCTCACCAGCGCAGAGTAGAGGGGCAGAATCACGTCTCTTGACCTCCTGGCCACGCTTCTTTTGATGCAGCCCAGGATACGGTTGGCTTTCTGGGCTGTGAGCACACATTTTTGGCTCATATCGAGCTTTTCATCTACCAGTATGCCCAAGTCCTTCTCTGCAGGGCTCCTCTCAATCTCTTCATCCCTCAGCCTGTACTGATACTGGGGATTGTCCCGACCCAGGAGCAGGACCTTGCGCTTGGCCTTGTTGAACCTTATGAGGTTCACGTGGGCCCACTTCTTGAGCTTGTCCTGGTCCCTCTGCATGGCATCCCATCCCGCAGGCCTGTCAACTGCACCACTCAGCTTGGTGTGGTCAGCAAACTTGCTGAGGTTGCACTTGATCCCACTGTCTATGTCATTGATGAAGATATTAAAGAGTACTGGTCCCAATACGGACCCCTGAGGGATACCACTCGTTACTGATCTCCACCTGGACATTGAGCCATTGACCACTACCCTCTGGATGCGACCATCCAACCAATTCCTCATCCACTGAACAGTCCACCCATCAAATCCATGTCTCTCCAATTAAGAAAGAAGAATGTTGTAGGGGACCGTGTCAAAGGCCTTACAGAAGTCCAGATAGATGACATCTGTAACTCTTCCCTTGTCCACTGATGTAGTCACTCCATCACAGAAGGCCACTAGGTTGTTCAGGCAGGATTTGCCCTTGGTGAAGCCATGCTGGCTGTCTCGAATCACCTCCCTGTCCTCCATGTGCCTTAGCATAGCTTCTAGGATGATCTGTTCCATGATCTTCCCAGGCACAGAAGTGAGGCTGACAGGTCAGTATTTCCCAGGGTCCTCCTTTCCATCCTTTTTAGAAATGGGTGCAATGTTTTCCTTTTTCCCATCCCCGGGGACTTTACCTGACTGCCATGACTTTTCAAATATCATAGTGAGTGGCTTGGGAACTACATCAGCCAGTTCCCTCAGGAATCTGGGATGCATCTCGCCAGGTCCCATAGACTGATGTATGTTTACGTTCCTCAGGTGGTCATGAACCTGATCTTCTCTTACAGTGTGAGGGACTTTGCTCCCCCAGTCCCTGTCTTGTGGTCCATCCACTTCAGAGTTGTAGGAAGAGACGTTGCCGGTGAAGACTGAGGCAAAAAAATTGTTAAATACCTCAGCCTTCTCCTCATCTATTGTTACCAGTTTGCCAGTCTTGTTCGTCAGGGGGATATGCTTTCTTTGACCTTCCTTTTCTGGTTGACATACCTGTAGAAGCCCTTCTTACTATTCCTTGCATCCCTTGCCAAGTTCAGCTCCAGCTGTGCCTTGGCCTTCCTGGCCCCATCCCTACACAACCAGGCAGCATCCCTGTACTCTTCCCAGGATACCTGTCCCTGCTTCCACTGCCTGTGCATTTCCTTCTTGCCCTTTAGTTTGACTCAGCCATGCCGGTCTCTTGCCTTCCTTTCCTGATTTCTTACACCTGGGTATCAAGAGCTCTTTCACTCTATGGAAAGCATCCTTAAAGATTTGCCAGCTCTGTTCTGCTCCCTTGTGCCTGAGGGCAGTTTCCCAGGGGGTCCTGTTGACTAACTCCTTGAACAGCTGGAAGTTTGCTTTCCTAAAATTCAGGGTCCTGACTTTACTCTTCACCTGACCCTCAGGACCGTGGACTCCACCAGTGCACAATCACTGCCACCAGTGCACCAGGCTGCCTCCAATCTTGACGTCACTAATTAGCTCACTTGCGTTGATGACCAACAGGTCCAGTATCACATCCCCTATGGTATGGCTGTCTATTACGTGGCTTAAGAAGTTATCCTCAATGCATTCCAGGAGTCTCCTGGCTTGCCTACAGCTTGCCGTGCTACTTTTCCAGCAGATTTCAGGGTGGTTGAAGTCCCCCAGCAGGACGAGAGCCTGTGAGCTTGATGCCTCCTGTAGCTGGAGAAGGAAGTCTTCATCAATAGGCTCTCCTTGATTGGGCAGTCTGTAGTAGACACCAACCACAAGGTTCCCTTTGTTGCCTCGGTCTCTAATTCTTACCCATAAAGTTTCAACCTGCTTGTGGCTATTCTTCAGAGACAGCTCTTCACAATCTATCCATTTCTTGATGTAGAGTGCAACCCCTCCACCCCTCCTTCCATACGTGTCCCTTCTGAACAGCCTGTAGCCTTTGATAGCAGCACTCCAGTCATGGGATTTGTCCCACCAAGTTTCACTAATGGCAACCAGGTCGTAGCTTTCTAGCAGCATGGTGGCTTCCAGCTCCTCCTCTTTATTGCCCATGCTGTGTGCATTGGTGTAGAGGCACTTCAGCTGGGCTGTTGGCTGTCTCCTTCTTAGAGGAACATCTCTTAATTCCTTTGAGGTGTTTCACTGGTGTTTCCCTTTTGGCTCCTATTACCTCAGGAACCCCTGGGTCATCTCCATAAGACTTCAAGTGTGCTGCAGTGTACCCAGCATGTCTCAGAGCAACAGGCTGGGGGCCCTCGCTAGCACCCCATCCCTCTAACCTTGGCATGTCATCCCACAGCTTGTTATTATCCCCCTCGCCCTTTAAGCCTAGTTTAAAGCTCTGTCAGTGAGCCCCACCAGCTTGTGAGCAAAGACCTTCTTCCCCCTTTGAGAAAGGTGAATCCCATCTGATGCCAGCAGGCCTGGTGCTGTGTAGACTATCCCATTATTGAAAAACCCCAAATTGTGGTGATGATACGAGCCACGGAGCCATGTATTAATAGACTGGATCCGTCTGTTTCTTCCAATGTTGCTGCCTGCAACTGGAAGGAGAGAGGAAAAAATAACCCGATTCCCTTACCGGAGGCCCTGAAGTCTCTTTTGATCACCCTTGGACTACGTGTTGCAGCTTCATTGCCACCCACATGGAAGAGCAGTAATGAGTAATAGTCTGAGGGCTGTACCAGGCTAGGAGGTTTCCTAGTGATGTCCTTAACCCGGGCTGAAGGGAGGCAGCAGACTTCCTTAAGAGGAGGGTCTGTCTGGCATATTGGACCCTCTGTTCCCCTTAGAAGGGAGTCACCTACAACTATAACCCGTCTTTTTTCCTTTTCTTCCCCTTGTCGTGATACACGGTGTAGGCCTTTCTGACCTTGGCGACACCTCTGGTGTAAATGGACTGTCATCCGCATCATCCATTGACTGGCCTTCCACCTCCAGAGCCTCATACCTGTTGTACAGAGGCACCTGGGAAGGCGAGGTGGGGAAGGAGGGCGTTTACCTGCTGCCCTGAGCATGGGCTTGCTTCCATTCACTCCTTTCCTTTAAGCTACTGCCTTAAGCCTGGCAGGGGGAGGATACAGGATCCCCTTAATCTTGTTTTTTTTCTGGTGGCTGTTCATGTTTCTGTCTCAGAGAGGACAGAGCATAGTTCCACTAGTCTATCTCTTCCTCAGACTCTCAAATACCATCTAACCCACCCACAGGGGCCTTATTGCAGCCTACAGGTACTATCGTGTTATACGTGTACCTGTCTTGCAACAAGGAGTTTTAAAATACACACGTGCAGTACAGTCTGTGCTGTCTCTTCCTGAGAAGAATCTGATGTATATTTGTAGTTTCTATATAAAGATATTAACACTCCTTACTCCTGTTTTAAAATAGGGGAAAACAAAAACACTAACAGTGGCAAGAATTTCTAAATTCTTGACATTCACAGTTCAAAATGATGGAGAAGCTGTCATACATTAAAAAAAAGATTATTTTGCAATTCAAATTCAAAGACCTATTTCTAACCGAGTGCAGTGCTGAAGAGGGATGGATCATGAACTGGAGTCTCAGTAAGTTGTTCTGATATTTAGAATTCACTAATTAATCATATACAACATCCTTTTTATTCTCAGTATGCAGCTACATCAGACTAGTTATTTGGTGCCTAAGGAAAGGCCCCCCGGGATGCTTTCATGTCTGACAGATAACTATATATAATTACTTGTTTTATCGTGTATACACTACCATATGAATTAATTATAAGATATTAAATAGTAAGAAGATGCAGTTTGCCAAGTAAAACATTACATGATGGCAGACAATATTTGTTTTCAAAAAGTTCCTATGATATATATTTTTTAAACTACATAATGTATGTGGAGTCCAGTGATGTTTTCATGAGACTGAGATGAAGATTTCATTTTCTTCCAAGAGTCTCACTTGGATGGGTAGCTGTTGAACAATATCTCCTACTGCATGTTTAACAAGGAGGGTTTTATCTCAATGGTCTGTCTTCCTTTCCAAAAACTGGGGCAAGTTGAAATAAAAACAACTCTTTGTACTGTTAAAAATGATATTTCTGAAATGCTGTAATGTTGTATTGTGTCATTTCAAAGCTGTATACAGCTTCTGTCAAGGAATGTAGACCTTGAGTGACTTTGCCTTTAAGTGTATTTTCTGTCCCAATAACCCCCTCTCAGGCTGCAAGAGATGGACAGAGGAATCATGAACTTAAGCAAAGATCAGAGATTTAAAATAACGGGAAGGGAAGAGCACCGAGGTGTGTACAGTATGTGTGTGTGTTATCAATGTAGTTTAATTATGGGCGAGGAAAGAACACACCTTGTGTGAGGATCCAATAATTAGAATTTATTTTTAGTCTAATCGATGCTTTAGCAGGCTAGTCAAGATACAACAACCTCTTATGAGTTCAGTTACCGCAGTGCTAACACTTATAATCCAACTCACCCAGTTTCTCTTAAGGTCCATTAATAATTCAATAAAAATCAATAAACACAAATAGCTGCCCTTTTCCTCTTACCCTCCCTATGCATTGCTACAGTGAGTTGTCAGTGGCCCAGGTTCTTTGCTAGGAGCAGCATGCTGGGGATGGTGGGAAGGTTGTTTTATTTTCTATGTTTGGTCTTTGTGTACGCTTGAAGTTATTTTTGTATGTTTTAACTCAATATGTGGGGTGTGTTCTTGTAGTTGGTACACGAGGTTAGTTATATTGTGATTCCTTAGGTTTTGTTACTTTTCTGTTTTGGGGGAGGATAGACTCATAACTGCAGAAAGGTAAGCAAAAATAAAAATAAAAAAAAACCCAACAGCAAAAAAAACAGTTTCAGAGGTCAATCATATCTGTGTGACCACTTGGTAATTTTGCTGTTGGAGCTAGGCCTTTTACTGCCTGTTGGTAACACCAAAGGCACAGGAGAAGAAAAAGTCAAAGATTATCTGCAGAGGCTAAGAGTGATGACAACTATGGTGGTGCAGTTAGCTGGGATAAATAACGTGGGAGATTGTGAGAAAATACACAATTTTGATTGAAGTTGATGTTAACATCCTTTGTGGAATACATCAGTTGGAAAAACTGCTGCACTGGGTTTGGTAGAGCAAAGCAAAACAAAAGTGCAGTGATTTGTTTGTGACTGACTGGAGTAACAGTAGTAGTTAAACCATTGGCTTCCCTGGTGATGAAGAGCCTAGAAAGAGTAGTGGGAGGAGAAGGAGCAAGGGCTGTGCCAGAGCCCTGAGATATTTTGTCCTCT
Organism: Platalea leucorodia; assembly: GCF_965183815.1. Taxonomy (NCBI): domain Eukaryota; kingdom Metazoa; phylum Chordata; class Aves; order Pelecaniformes; family Threskiornithidae; genus Platalea; species Platalea leucorodia. The sequence continues at coordinate 94,074,323 of NC_138826.1, forward strand.
TAGTGGGTGAGAAAGGGTATATGCAAGAAGAGACACATAGGAGCATAGTGTTGTGAAAACCAAAGTATGCGAGATGCTGAAGCTAGGTTGTAGCTGAAAGCGAAGGGAGGTGGAGAGAATAGGAGCTCGAAATATGGTCGGGGGAAGTGGGAGAGACCCTACTAAGGGCATTTTTATTGGAGCAATGGACTGGGAAGTTTTAATGTACTAAACAGTCGAGCAAGTTGGAAGGAAAAGTTTGAGGATGAGTTAGTGTGTTTGGTGGTGAAAGGAAAAAACCCAATGCTTTCACAGATCGTTAAGCTGGTGGGAGCTTGCTTCAAAGTTAAGGAAGTTGTGGTCTATCCTTTTTCTTTTAAGGAGGAGGAGCTGGTGAGGGGATGGGTTGAAGACAGCAGGAGAGACAAGGTAAGCAAGATCGGGAGACAGGACCGAACTTACTCAGGTAGAAAGTGGGCGAGGGAGGAAAACAGCAGAGAAGCTTGATGTTGGAGGTAGAAGGTGAGAAAAGAAGTGCTATCGCTGGTGGAGGGACGACAAAGAGAAAGAAAAAGGACAGAACTTTTTTTCCTTTGTGACCCTGTCCAGGATGCAGGACAGGTTGTGTTGGTTTTAAATCTATGTTTACCTTTTCCAATGGTATTGATTGCTGTGATGGGTCACTCTTCATTCTCCTCTTCCGTAGTCCCTTAATTGGTTAGTAACACCTGCTGATCTTGTGGTGCCCTTTTTCTAGGTCAGGGACCAGATGAGGAAGTCTCAACCTTTCCCAGCTTGTCTATTTCTGTACGAGTCAGGTCAGTAGTGATAAAAATAAGGGCCTGAAGGCCCTTTATGGTGACCGTCATTACTGGCATCCATCCTTGGGATTCTCAGCAGAGAGGCACACGATTCGCAGGAATCGTGGGTAAATGATGCCTCTGTTCTTAGCAGTGGAGCCTTCATGTCAGGGTGGAGGTTTGCTGATGAAGTTGTGTGGGAGAGGTGAAAAAGCATTACCGTCTTCAGCATGTAAATGTGGGCCTTCATATTTCTGGGCTGTGAAGACAGAACCTTTCATTAACACAAAACATGTTTTTTTGTTTGTTTTGTTTTTAAATTGTAGGTCTAATCTACTCTGGTCTTGTGTTCAGGGAAATTTTTGATGCACTTATGAAATAAATTTTTATAAATAAAGCTTTTTATGCTCCTGTTTGCTGTCTTCCTAGGTACTTAATACTATTTGTTGCAAAAATCCTTCAAGAGCATCTCCCTGCCCACCATATGTCTCCATAAGTGTGACCAGGGAGATCACTGATGCTAGATGCCATTGAGTTTTAAAGGGAATGGCTGGAGGCAGGACACTATCCATAAAGGATCCTCAGTTCTGGAAATAGCCTCCTCTCTTTACAGCCCAGATTTACTGACTTAGTACCAGACTCATTTGTTCTGGCAGGCTTTTGTGGTGGATAAAGGCAATGATGGATAGTGAGGCCTAAGGAGAGGCTTTGTTTGTTAGTGTGAGGCTTTGGTCAACAATGATTTATAGATTGCAGGTCAAGTTTTCTTCTTATTAATGGGATTATAAAACATAACTGGGAATTTCACGCTGGGGAAGCAATCCTCCTTAGGGTACAGGAGGAAGGGATACAGGGAAACTTTTCCTGGGTTATATATTTTGCATAAATTTCATTTGAGTGCTTGGGGGCGATAAAGAAAGTAATTTTTTTTTTGGTCTTCATGTGTTTGCAAATATAAATAAATCATTGAAGTGCAGATTCCAAACATTTTTGCACTAACCAGTTTTCCCAGAGATACCTCTTTTATCTGTTCCACTGGGAACAGAGCAGGTTGATGATCTCCATGACTACATTGTTGTCAGTACATCACAGCTGGTGGCTCAGTGTCACATCACAGACTTCAATCACAGAAGTCTTTATTGTTGAGTGTGTAGAGCCATTGGAGTGGTGCATTCACCCTATTGAACTGACTGACTTCAGCATCTTACTGGCTAAACAGTAAGACATTAAAGTGCATTAATATGCTAACTAGGCTTTTTGGCAGGGGAAAATTAAGATAAATGTTGTAGGCTTTCTTAGATATTGAAATGCATCAGGTTTTCTGTTGTACTTAGTGCATTTGTGTCTAAAGGTGAATAAAAGGCTACACCAGTGTTTCAACCAGTAAGCAGGATGAAAAGGCTTTTATTTTGGTAGCTTTGAAAGAGAACAGATGTTGGGCTCTTTCCCTGCCCCAGTTCAGTCTTCCTTGATCTGTAATACCTTACCCTAACGTATACAAAGCTTGCATATGCATTGCTAAAAGTGGAATGGAATTGTGTGTTTTTAGTGTGGTCTATCTCTTTGTGACTAGTTGTCATTCGACTGTTACATTATCCTTTTTGTATTAATTATCTTTTGTGTCCAGTGGTGATGTAATTAAGTGCTAAAGTTGCAAACTGTTTGTAAAAGCAACTTCTTATAAGCTGTGTGTCCATGGTGTAGAGCAATGGAGTTTTGACACTTGATTAGGGTCTTTAGGTGCCAATGTAATATAATAATGTGATAGTAGCAATAATAATAACAACTTTATTTCCTTTGCATTCTGTATAGGTTCTCTAGTGAGCTGGGTGGGAAGGAGTTGTGTTTTCCAGTCAGTGTTTAAAAAATGTGGACAGTATCTTTGTAAATCAGTTTGAAAAAAAAATCAGATTTGTTCCAATGAAACACTTCAATCCAAAGTTAACCTGAGCACTTGTGGGTGGTGGTTTTTTTTTTTTTTTTTTTTTTTGTAACAATTGAACAAGCAAGGTTTTGAAATAAAGGCAATTATAAATAAAACATTTTGCAAAATCTCAGTATGTGGTATGTTGGCAAAATGAAAGCTTTTATTTAGAACACTTCTAAATTAGGAGGTTTGAATCAAAGTAGCTCTGGCTTTAAGTTTTTCACTGCAAAATGAAAACCATTAATGTTTTAGGTCTCCTGTGGCTATTTACCTGCCAAAGCAATCATTAATATAGTTTTCAGAAAGTTCTATTTAATATTTTTGAGGCTTTGGATCTTTAAGTAGAATTTTTCAAGGGTGCCAAAGCCAGCTCCTAGGCAGTCTGTTGACGCCAAGAGCATAAGGTCTCTAATTACTCGAAGACTGATGTTACTTAAATACAAATCAACACCATTAATTTAATATGGAACTGGAACTATGAAAGACACAAGTTGCATCATTTGTGGTAGTAGCTGAGGCATATGTTGTAACTGCTGGCTGGTTTCGGGAACTGCAAATTTATGTTTCTGCAGAACATCTGTATGTCAGGAGATCTGTGCCATTTTCTACTTTCCGTGCAAAACCAGCTGCCTCTGCCGTACTCTTGTGATAGCTTCACTTTTCTTTTTCTTTCTTAGGTGCCTTTCACAAAATGCATTTTGAGCCTTAGTATGCTCACTGTGCTCTCTGTAAATACACATTTATTTGTGTGTGTATGTATGTCCATGAAAATTACAAAATTAGCTTTTCCAAACCAACACCCTAATGGAGGTATGATTCTTCCAAGCCTGCAGACCTTACAGGGAAAGGAAGGGAAGAAAAGCAGCTGAAGTATATTGGCCGTGAAACTCTTAGGAACTGAATTTGTGCAAAGCAGGCTGGGCTCACCACCCTGAGCATTCGCAGTGAACACCTTCATGGTTTGTAGTCAGCTGGCCCCAGCTTCTCCAGCAGAATCTAGCAGAACAGTTGCACTGGGCAGAGAAACTGGGGAAAAGAGAAGTTTTTTTTAAAATTGAATGAAACTAGGAAATCACTACAGAATCGCTAATATTCAGTGTGTCGCATTGTTTTGTTCTGGAAGGCAAATTTTCTTCTGGGAATGCAAAGGGGAAAAAAAAAAGCAGGCAATGAGTGCAGTTGGTAAGTAGCTATTGATTTAAAGGCACTGGGAAGAGGAGGAAGAATTGGGAGATAAGCATACAACCTAAAAAGGAGTAAAGTACAGTAGTTAACAGTGTTGACATTTAGCATCACAGCATTAAGAAGTCAACCCTGATTTGAGTTTATATATCCAGTCTATTGTTTTGAACTGTCGTCAGACTCTGGAACACAACACTGTTTTCCATCCAGAGATTTTATTTTCAACTCTGAAAGCTGTAAATAGCATTGAAAACAGGGAGGAAATCAAAAGTGATGACTAGGAAGAAAAACAAGCCAACAATCCACCCCTTTGATTTTTAACATACTTTTGTAGGAAGGTTCAGTGGCACATTGCATGACAATATAACTAGACATACAGAACGTCTCAGTAATGCTGTCTTTATCATTAGTATTACAGGAACAGCGTGCTACTAATCACTTCCAAATTAATATAGCTTTTCTTCTTTGCAGCATAATAATAGTGCGCAGAAGGTTTTTTTGTTATTTGCGGTGCTTTGCCTGTCTTACCACTGTAGTATAACTTGCTACAAGAAATAGGTCTAATTTTGCAGCCCAAGGGAGTACCAAAACCAATCAGGTTTTGAAGTCCATGCCTACAGTGATTTATGTCTGGAGTTTGCTCTAGGACTTAATACTGCAGCAGGTATTCCACGCCAGCAAGTATTTTATCAAGTTGTAATTTTTTCTGTCAGAGGTGGTCTTTATATAAATCAGATTCTTTCAGGTTCCTTTGATATGGTGTGTGTATATGTATCTATATACATACGTTGGTAGGTATGTATAGATATAGATTTATGTGTTTATATATATTAAAATTACCGATTGGCTACTTCATAGTTCTAAGAGGAACTTATAGTAAGTTCTGGTGTCTTTTCAGATCTTACCATGTGCCTTACAGTTCCTTCCCAAACAACAATACCTGTTAGAACAAAGGCATATAGTATGCATATAGTAGTGTATTCATAAACTGATGACTATACAGGTACAGTGATTGATGACATTGCAGTGCTGAGGCAGTTGGTCTGCTCTATGGGACCCCAGTTATTCTTTTGCTCTTATTTAAATCATAGGAATAACATCATAGGCACCTCAAAAGGAAAGATGTAAGCCAATGTAATCTTTGTAACTCCACTAACAACTATTCACAGAAAGCTCCTGCTACTTCTCTTGTTTGAACACTTCAAGCAGTTGTTTTAAAGGAGAAAGCCAAAAATCTTTCCAAAATGCATTGCTGCTCAAGTAACTTTCTAGTCTAACCCACTACTGATGGAAGTGAATAGCAGCGTATCGAGAGACTGTAAAGAACACCTCTGAATTTGACTCGTGTTCCTCTTTGCCTTATTCACAGATATTGATGAGTGTGCTGAAGGACGGCACTACTGTCGTGAGAATACCATGTGTGTAAATACACCAGGATCCTTTATGTGCATCTGCAAAACAGGATATATACGCATCGATGATTATTCATGTACAGGTAAGAGCTGTATATTCATGAAAGGAAATAACAGGATGATGGTATTTAGGAGCACTGATATGATTCTTCTAAAGTTAATCTTTGTTAGAGTCACAGAATGTCTACGTGAAATGTTAAACAGAATAAACACGAAAATAATTACAAGGATACACTGCAGAAAAGCTAATGCATTTTACAGATTATGTGTATGTTGTATCATTTGCCTGAAATTGTAAGGCAGTCTGGATTGCCTTACAGGTCTGCATGGCTTTGGGTACTGTTAGAAAAGGTGAAGGGAGAAGGCTGAAGGGAAAAATAAGAGAGCAAAAGTAGTGTTATGGGTTAACTCGGTTTCCATGTGGCATACCAGTACAACTTCACTTGGAGTATAATGACTCTTCTGCCAACTTTTGATGGAGTTAAATTTGCTGCTTATTAGAAGTGGCTGTTTCCTCATTTTGAATTCTCTTGCATGGGGGAAGTTCCCCAGCTGAATCCTGAGTTCAAAGGGCAGGAGCTCTGCCTGCCTTGGGCCACTGGACAACAGGGTCGGTCTTATCTCTGTCTCTTCCCCCTTGCTCTACTGCCAGTGGATGCTCTAGAGGAGCTGTTGGGTTCATACTGACTTTCTGTCTTCTAGTCATATTTTACTGCAAGGTATTTGAGGGTTATGGAATGAACACTGAACATTTGAAACAGCCTTCCATATCAGAGCCAGGCTGACTGTAAGTGTTCCTGGGAGGAATGTGTTTTTTCCTACTAGACAGATAAAGCAAATATGATTCAAAGATGTGGCATGCTCAGTGAAGAAAAATGTGTGTGAACAAAATAGTACCACTATTTTGTGTGCACAGGGGAACGCATTAGCTCTTTCTATAGCAGGATATATTTGTTCAGTAAAACTCTCTTGGAGTTTATATTCTCTAACGGTAAAGCTGGCTATAACTGGATGAGAGTATTCAGGATGTGGAGAAGTTAATTTATAAATTTGATTCTGTCCATTATGTCTTGGCATTTTTGAGCATCAATGATATGTCTTGGTACCGAAACAGCTTCTTCGTAAACTGTCAAAATTTGCTTGCCCAAACATGCACAGCACTCAGGGACATGGATTTGAAAACACATGCATGTGATTTTTGTGTGTATTGTCTTACCTGTACTTGACATTCCTCTCACATACGCTGGCAAGCGCAGTAAGCCAGTTCTTAAAGGACCAAGTTATAGGCTGCTAGCAGCAGGTCCTTTCTGAAGCAACCAGTATGTTTCTGATCACGCTTTCATGTTTCCATGCTCTCAGCTGAGTAAAGCAATTGTTTCACTACCTACCGAGTGTGAATGTTGGGATTATTTTAGGACTGACTTCGTCTAAATCACTGTGATAATTTTTCCGCTTTGCTTCCCTTAACTTGCTGTTCTGATTGAACTCTGCAAATGGTAAACCATCACAAACAACTTCACAGGGGCATTTGGTGCCTATAAATATAATAAAGGTATTTCTCGGTACTCTGCACATTGCATTCCGCATATTTGCTGAAATGTACTGTTGTGAAATTCAGTGTAGTTCAAGAGCTCTGGAGAGTCAAACTGGTGAAAAACTCGCTCGAAATTCATTACAGATCTCACATTCCAAATTGAGTTTGGCTCCACATTTGTAAATAATAGTTTCCCGTGAAATCAGCCTGATGGGTAACAAAATGAATCATTTCTTTTCCACCTTTCCCTTGATAAAGCTGGGAAAAGTTAATGCAAAAGGAATCTAAGTAGCTGAAATAGTTTTGTAAGATTTCAAATCTTAAGACTCACTAGGCCAGATGAACTGTAAGTCACGCAGTGACTTTCTGTATGTCTGAGCAATGCCACTTGCTGTCATTTGGGACCTGGAGTTTTTCTGGAGTTAAATTATAGTGCATTTTGGATACTGAGAGGCAACCATGAGGATGCAGTGCCTGTTGGGTGGTAGAATTTCCACGAATGGCAAGCTAAGATCATTAAGTGTATATGTCGCTTTTTTTTTTTTGGTTCCACAACGAGTGTGAGCACCTCCAGTGGAGGCACTGGTCAGTTACTGGTCAGTATGTAGACTTACGAGACTCTTGCATGACATTTCCATCAAGCAACTAGTGAGTGAAAGGTTAATTATATTTTAAAAATTGAAGGAAACACAGGATACATTTAAAGTCATGTGCTTTGATCAGTAAATGGCATTTTGTGCTTGTTTTAGTCTATGTGAGTGACATTGAGAGCATTTACATTATAGCACTGTATTAAAGCAGGTGACAAGCATATATATTTGTACATGAGACTGCTATAGTTTTTTCACCCCTCAGCATGTTCTTTGCTCTTTGCTGGTTTTGCAATATATTAACGCTCCTAATTTTGGAGACTTTCATGTGCACCTGTTTGCCCAGATATAAATCTAAGAGGTAAAGTGAACAGAAGTAGGGAGGATATGTTGCTGTGGCTTTAACATCGAGTCTGTGGAAGTTTTAAACTACTAGATTGCTTAGCATTGTCTCTCCCGAAGAAACTCGCTGTGTTCTGAGAACCAGCAAAAGCTTGGTGTAGTAGAAACACTGACCATGTTTACAGGACATTGGTGAAAGATGTGTATGTTAATAAATCAGTGCAAAGTAACGGTGGGAAGGAGTTTATGATGCTAATGACAGTACTTTGCTGTCCTGCAGGAAGACCAACAGGTTTAGCTGTGCTTGGGTATAGCTGACTTTTCATAAGTATGATTTTCTCTTACAGCATACTGTGGTATTTTAAAGCAAGTAGTTTACAAGAAAAACTCATTATACTTCCCTTTATTGTCTTTTTTTGGTTTGTTTGTTCATTTGTTTTTAATGTAAGTGGAGCCTTAATGACATTCAGCTAAACAAAGGATATCTAGGACTTGAGAAGGAAAAGTATTTTCCATGTAAGTTTTGTTTAGAGAATCGAGGCAGTAAAGTGTGTTAGGGATCTCAGCCTTTCTCAGCCACTCTTGCGTTTGCTCTATTTAAGTCCATCAATTTAATCTGCCCTTTATTATTGTAGAAAGCAGCAAGTAAAAATCTTTGCTCTTTGAGAATCCAGATACCAACTTGTCCGTGCCCAGCACACCTCACTGTGCATCACGAGCTCATGGCCCGTTCACTGCAGCTGGGAATTATTTTGGTTAAGCTCAATTTTCCTGTCATGACGGTGCTAGTTCTTGAAGTTAAGGGCATAAACCAAGCCTTTTTATCTGGCAGAAAAGCAGGACAGTAAGGAGAAAAGCAATCATGATAGACCAGAGAGACAGAGTTTTGCAAATTAAGGAGCTATTTTTGAAAGGTTTTGTGAAGAGTACCCTGTTTAATTTGGCGTATCTGTGAAAGTAAGGCTGCGCACTGTCCTTAAGAGAATTTTCTGGGTTTTCCATATTTCTTTTTTGTTCTAATAATAAGATTTATTGTAGAAGCTACACAGAATAGTTCATGTATTCCATAGTCTGTACAAAAACCTGGTGTTTACATCTGTCAGAAATGAAAAGTGGGAAAGAGGTCTGTGAAAGGAATGGTATTTTAAAACCAATTCAAACACTGGTATGCAAAATACCTTTACATTCATACCAGTGGATAGACTCTGTTTTATGTAATTCATGCAAAAAGTGGGCATTGTACGATATAATTTCTGCACTGCTCCTTTCTTTTTTCCTCGAGATAGCTGGAAGCATCAGCTTTGATAGCATCAGTTCTCAGCTACTGCAGAAGGGTATTATAAAGATGCCTGTTGCCAACTACTCATGAGAGCCCTGCTGCAGAAGCCTCACACAGACATCTCTTGTGTGCAAAAGCAATCCCGAGTATCTTAGGGGCACCTTGCTACTGCAAGCATACTACAAAAACTACTAAAGGCCCAGGCTCCAGGACTTACGTTGGTGTGGTTGCATAGTATGCAATTCTGTTCAAATCTCTCAGTACTTGTGTACAGTGTCCGTTGCACTTTGTTTTTTTGCCAGTGTTTGCAACTAAATTTATTCATTCAACCCTCTGTTGTCTTCTGCAGAATTTAAAGTTTTTGGTAAGTCTTTATTTGCCTCATTGGGTTTAACTTGCCGGCTAAAATATCAATGAAACTGAGGAGGAGGCAGATTTTTAATCCAGTTCAGAAATAACAAGAATAGGGCAAACAAGTGACAACTGACCCTGTGTGTTACTAAATGTTAAATTTTTAAAATATGTTTCAGGTCACACTGTTGCTTGTAATGCTGTGTAATCGAATCCAGTTGTGGAACCGTAGCTGTGCATAAAATAGCTGACTTACTGTAAGCTGCGCCAGAAGCTCTGGTAGCACATTCTTGGGCATGTTACTAAGCAGTAAGAAAATGTTCTGTAGCTTGGCATTAATATGTCATTGTTTGCACAGGATAGCTGAAGCACAGGAAGGAGATGTTGAAAAATTATACCTGAACCTTGATTAGGCAGGTTATGATGTGAGCGATGTCCACGCAGCTTGCTGGCAGGCTAACGTAAAATGCCTTATTGTTCCATTCTATGCACACATATATAATTTAGCAATCATTGGTCAAAATAGAAGAGAGACATAAAATCAGTGACATTGAAGGGTTTTTACTCCTGAATGAGACATTTGAAAAGAAATCTGTGCTATCTATCTCTGTCAGAGTCCTGGGCACAAAAGACTGATTTAGACAGCACATAGCTGCTTCCAAAACAGCTCCAGTCTCTTTCTTCCTGGCATGTTTATTGCAAGTTTTACAATAGATTCTGAATTACATTTTGATTTTCACAACAAAGGATGTAATGAAGACATCAATTTCAGATTTTTTTTTATTTGTATTCATCTTGGAAGCAAGATCTGCAGGGTTAGATTGAGTTAGTCACAACCATATTTACACAGAAATCTGTTGTTCGTGACTGACTTTATGTTCAGAAATCAATCATAGCTATGAGAAGGGGAGATGAGTCCTAAGCTGCACCCATATGCCAAATGGGTGCACAAACTGCAAATTAAAGGCATAAAAAATATGCCCTAGGCTACCATGCTTTCCCTACTTTGGTATCATCTCATTCCCCTTCCACTTGCTTCACAGAACCTGAAATGTAATGGTGGTGTGCTGGGGGAAGGAAGGCAGAAAATGGCATGAGTCTCCGCTGGGGTAATTTTATATGTGTAGTGGTATGGTTCACCATCGCTGTTAGATAGGATTAAATCTGAACGCCTTAGTATTTTTCTGGAATAGTAACACTTGCATCCTAACTCTGCCTGGGATTACAAAAATGCATGGGCTGTTTTCTTGACTGAAAAAAAGAAAGTTTTCCTTCTAGAAACGAGGATGCAGCCAATGTCACCTCTAGTCTTTCAGGCTGCTGTGTAATCTGCAGCTGGTAACTGTGCTCTGAACAGCGCAATACATATCCTTTCCTGCACCTTTTTTTTATTTTTTTCCAATGGAAAAGGGAGAAGTTAGGAAATGAGAAATGAGAGCGCTCTCTTTTTCACACTTGGCTCTAACAGTGAGGAGTTCTGGCTACACACAGTAGATGGTTAATCACATTTAGTCTGAACAGATGTCTTTAGTTTCCTGCCTTGGGACCACTCACCTATCTAAGTAACCCATCAAAAATGAAACAGAAGAAAGAACACCCTGTGAGATTTAGTGCATCCTCCCTAGATCGTATTAAGGCAGAGGAAAATGCATGCCATGGCCTGGAGAAGCATGCATTTTCTGAGCCCCAGATGATGTTTAAGGCTCTGTTTCTGTGCAATCTCATGGGCCACCTTGTCTTATTTTTTTTGCTTTCCAGTCAGCATAAAAGGGGGAAGTGACTTTGATGGAAGTGCTGGTGACACAGAGTGCTCAGCCTCTCCTGTGGGTGGGAGTCCCCGAGGCCATGTGCGGAAGGTAACGCAGTTGATGTTACCCTCCCAGAGAATTCCTGTCATGTTTCACACTTAGTGGTACCGGAGAGGGAGGTGTTGGGGCTCTCCATGAGTACCCTAGAATGGTATCTTCAGTTGACTCTCCCTGTACGTGTGGTCTGGGTAAGATGATAAATGACCAAATGTAAGGTGGACATATGAAATATGGACTGTGTTAGTGTATAGACCAGACTCTTTGAATTAATGTTTATACATGCTGTCATCTATGGGGTTTAGTAAATTATCTATTACATGTTTCTTTTTTTTTTCTTTTTTTTTCTTTTTTGTGAGAGAGAAGGTGAGTGATCTACAACTTTGCACCCTGACAGCAGTAAGATTTTACAATTGCACTGTACTTTGGCAGGAAGTACATGTGAATTCTTGACTGATTAATTATTAAAAGCATATCAGGAGTGTTGCAAATCATGGCCTACTTCTTCCAAGCATGGTCCGGCCACATGAGGAGCCATGTCCATTCCTGCAGCAGTGCTGAGCTGCGTGGGACAGCTCCCATGTGCGGAGCTTGGCACTCACATCCATGTTTTAAATGCATGCAGACCTTGTAACTTTTTTTCATGACCATTTTGGTAAATCCATTCCAGATGATTTTGTCTTTCCTTTTCATTTTCACTTAAGCCAAGTCATGCTGATTTTTTTGCTACTGCTTGCTTTTAGAAAGAAATAGCTTAGAAACCAAAGGAGATGACAAAATAGTTGGAGATTCTAAGTCTGTGAGGCTGTTATTGTGCATTACAGCCTGGTACCATCGTATTTGTGTTCCTGGGTTTGTTTTCTGACTTCTAAAGAAAATTATGAAGGATTTTTATATAACATACCATGACTGTGATGGGAACATTTGCAGGGTTTATTGTTCCTCAGTGAGGCATGGTTGCAGGATCTAAATAGACGGAAGGGATGAAGTACTTCTTCAGAAATGAAAGCAATGAATGGAATAGATGGATGGCTTTGGTCTTGGGGCATTTTGACTTGGCCATATGGAAGGCCTACTTAAAGCAATGAAAGATGTGTTAGACTCACTGGGCTTTAACTAGGTGTATCCAGCTGGACCTTGCTAGGCCTCTTCCCCTCCACCCCAGCATATCTAAGCCTTTATGAATCTTGGAGATTCTTCTAACAACATTTTTCCCAAAATGCTGTCAATGCATTCAGCAGCATTTAGATTTTTTTTTTCAATAGCCTCTCACATTAAACTGAAGTCTAATAATTGTTTCTGCGTAAATTGCCAAGAAGCATGGCAGTAGCAAGTTGAGTGACACCTGAAATGTTAATTTTTTGGAATACTGGAAGCTCTGCATATTTTTCAAATCAAATTAAATCACAAATCTGTTGCAAATTGGAAAGGAATTCCAAGACCAGCATTAAAATAATTAAGGGTCTGGGGAGATTGACTTGACATATGGGAAAGATTTAAGGAGAAAACTACACACTTAGCTGCATAATGATGATGAATGTGCAAAAAGTAGGAATTGTGATATCAATAATACTAATTAATAATTACTTGAGGGGTGTTAATAGCAAAGGGGAAAATGTAGGGGAAAGGCCTGCACCACTGCAAATCAGTGGCCAGTAGTTTTTGACATTTACGTTTGACCCATATACTCCGCTCTTTAATGATATCATGGGATGACTTTGAAACAAATGCACCTCATCATAATGTATAGAAAACAGATTGTCACATTTAGCCCATCCATTGCTCATGCATCTGATACTATTTCACCTATCTTTGTGCTTTTTTTCGCATGCAGCCGTTAATGTTTTCTCACTTTGGTTTTCCAACAGGCCACACCATTGTGACTTATTTTATATTTGCTCTGCTCATAGTAATCGAAGTTATATTCTTCCTAAGCCCTCCTGTTTGGTTCCATTCTTGTAGATAGCTGTGGCTTATAAACAACCTACACATCTGCTTGGATTTCAGCTAATGTCACTGGCGATGTCTCCACTTAAGAAAGATACTTGTTGGTTTGGTATTTTGCTAACCATTGATACATGGTGGGGTTTTTGAGTGCGTGTTTCTGTGTGTATGAAAAAGGATTTTAAAGAAGCATCTCTGGAATACTTCTGTCACCATGCTGGCGCTCAGTCAGGAGACGATGGGCTAATGTTATTCTCTAGAGAGTGGGAGACTTTTCTTTTAGAACTGGCAAATTTCCTCCACTGTGTTTGAACATGAAGTGTTAAAGGTATAGTTATAGTCCTCAGTAGAAATTGAAGTTACCTTTAGAGGCTTCTCTTCTCTCCCCATCTTTGGAAGTCTCAGTATTAGTTTTGTACACCTGATAAAAAAAATCTGCTTTATATGTGCCAGTGCCCAGTTTTCACTATCCTATCAGTCAGGAAATAAACACATCTGTGGTTTGTTTTTTTTTTTTTGTATAGTGTATAGCCAAAGGTTGGGTCTTGCCTCCTTTTCCTTCATTAATGCTTTGTTTACAATGTAAGTCTCCTGAGGAGGCTTATGAGGACACAGAAGCAGTGTCTTTGCAATGCTAATGGAGCCCATCCTTATCCCCCAAGCGCAGATGCCCCCACTATGGGAACCATCAGTCTGGCATCTGGATGAACTTGAAATATCAGTAACAGGGACCTCTGATTTTGTTGAAATAACACAGCTAAATACTGTTTACGATTCAGATCTCCAGATTATCAGGGGATTTGTGGGCTGCCCAGTTGTCACCCTCTGCTTCTTGCAAGATACAGCTATTTTTGAGGGGGGAATAGACTCCCTGTCACATGTTTTTTTTATTACCGTAGTACTCTGACACACTTTGGATGAATGATTCCTCTTGGCATCTAGAAACTCAAGTTCATAAAAGTGCATCTGCCTGTGGGCTTCTGTGCAGATTTCACTGGTTTATTTTTGACTTGTAAATCCATCAATTGTTTGGGACATGATCAGTCTGAGAAATCACCTCTTCTTCCTATACTGTGCAGCAGAAAAGACATTTAATGGCAGGGATACTTGAGAAAAAGTTTCGTTGAATTGCTTGTGAGACTGCTGAAGGTAAAATCCATCTTTAATCCCTAGGGCACAGGCCAGGTTAAATTCCAGCTTTGCAATACATTCCTTCCAGATATTCAGGAAAAGTTCATTGATGGGTTCTGACGTGGGGCTGGAAACGAGTTTACACCAGTATACATTGGTAGGAGATAGACTCCAGCTAGCTGTGAAGTGTGGGTATTGTGCAATGTCATGTATTACTAGTTATTTTTGTTCCAACTGTACATTTCAGTTCCCACAAATGAGTTCTGAGAACTGAAAGGGAATGCCTCTCCTTATTTGAAATGAAGAATAAAATCTAGCTTACATGCGAGGAATGTGGGCTATGTTTTAGCACCTGCACCAACCTCTTCTAAGAGTGGTATAGTTGCCTGGGTTTCCATAGAGGAAAGCTGCTGTAAGACTGATGTAATCCAGAGTTGAATGAAGTCATCCAGCTTCTGTGTTTAAAGCTGCATGCTTGTCCTCAGTTAATTAATGGTATAAAATTGGCCTGCTTTTTCACACACACAAGAGCATCCACAAGTCATCCTGAAGATAGTAAGAGCTGATAGTGCTTAGTACATTGGTAAATGAGTCCACATTTTAATAAGTGACTAAATATGGCCACAAGATGCAACTTTATTCAGCACTGCTGTATACCCTTTGCTCTTCACTGCTGCAAAAAAGTTAAAAAAAAAGTCTGTGACCTCAGATGAGTCATATGCTTATAGTATACCAGCTTTGTTACTTGAAAATGCAGTAATGTGAGACAGGATGACAATAAAAGCTAATTTCTTCCTGTTTATTTCCCTTGACTTATTTTGATGAATTCAGCAACATTTCAAGTTTTCCTCAAGTTCTGCAGCTTGTACAACAGCTGAGCTCGTTGACTGTGCTTAAATAAAGACAGAATAATTGCGCAGTATGGTGCAAGGGACAGAGCAATAAACAAGCATCCTGACAGGGGCTTGTTGTAACATCACTGGAGTGACATACTGTGGCTTGAGTAACGAAATGTTGTAGTCAGCAAAGCACCAGAGAAGACATGCAGTTCTGGATTTATAATGATGTGGGCAAGATGAACCATCTGTCTTTTCCATCTCTGATTTTGGTGACATCCCCTGCTCCCCAGTTATATTAGAAGTAACGTGCATGCAGATGCATTATCACACAATGTAGTCCAAACTCCACTGAGGCGATGGTGTCCAGCTATACTGTCAGGGTTGCTGTTTGTATTAAACACTCTAGAAGTCAGCTTGTATGCACAGACCATTTTTAACTCAAAACCTGTTTGATTCTGATTTCCATTACTTGGCCCAGTTTCCATTCTGCTTTATAGTATGTCAGCCTACATGAAGCTCTCAATCCTGTTTCAGGATAAATTTTCTCCAATATCCACTTTCGAGCTGTAAGATAATTCACAAAGCTAATAAAGGAATGATCATTCAGACTGAGCTTGTTGCTATGCGACTGCATTACTAAGATAACAACACGAGTAATTTTTATATATCTGCTATATCTTATACAATGGAACTCATTTATGCTTTATTTGGATTGAATCGGGTTATCGTTGACAACTTAGTTTGGAGGCTGTTTTAACTTGAAATGAGACCTTTTTTTTTTCTTCCTAGAGGATACTTTTTAGGTCCCATTCCCTCCTTGGTTACTGACCCAGTTCATAACAACTGTTCATCTGGCTATGCAATTATAGCAGGATTGACTTCTCAGCTGATCAAAACCCAACACATTTTTAAAGGGTCTTTGGTAGAATATGATTTAGAGTTGATAAATAGCAAATGTATTCCCTTGACAAAGATAGGAATGTATGATCTTCATTATTGAATACTTAATTCTGTTACAGAAATAATTCTTTTACCAAATATATACATATTTGGTATATTTGGGGGGGTGTGTGTGTATATAGATATATACATATCAATGTGTTAGAGAGCTGGGTTTCCTATTGGCCTTAGGAATAGAGGATGGTAAAGGTATTATATCAAAAGCAATTCTGTAACTATTTTGCATTTCTACATTTTCTGTATGTACATATGCTGTTTAAAAGCTGTCTGCAGAAACAGACATCAGAATTTATTATTTTGTTTTACAAAGAATATATTTTGCATTCTTAGGGTGATGAGGAAGTTTTCAATATATAAAAGGAGGTACAGGTGTCGGCTTGAGAATATACTCAGTCTGAAGCAGTAACTCAGAAAAGAGTGAGATCTTTCATGAAATTACAATATTTTCAAACATTAACATTGCTTAATATTTCTCTCACAGTATTACAATGGACATCCAGTGTACATCCCATTTCTCAGTGTTCTGAACCCCTCTGCAGCTTCCAAGCGCCCAGCGTCCCTTGACAGCTTCTCCAATGTAGTGATGTGCTGTGTCAGTAAAATATGATTGGAAATTAGAAATGAAGGGGTATAGCGAAATTAACAGAGTGTATTGTAAAAACAGACAATCTAACAAACCATACAGCAGTGAATGAATTATTCATTTCCATAGCTAATTACATTGACTCTTCATGTTAGAATTTTACTGAAGTTGACAGAGGAGGTGGAATTCAGTTCGCAATTTAGACACCCCAATGTAGATGTCTTCATCTAAGTTCACACTGTTGTCATCAGAGGTCAAGGATTCAGCTGGCCCCAACTCAGTTGTCTACTTCCATGTTCCTGCAGCAGCAGGAAATTTGAAATGATCTAGGCAGTTGTCATCATGGGATTAGGCCATGTAGGTCCTATGCTCCCTTGAGTAACAGCTGGATGCAAGCAGAGGAAGTTGCCCCTCTCCATGCATTCGAGCCCCTTATATGTGGGCAAGTCAGTCCCATGTTAGGTATCTATTTTACATTTGTTGAGTTCTCTAGGTTGCACTGACTGAAATGGGAACTTAGATGTTTATAGCAAGATCTGGTTGCCCAGTCATAGGTCTAGTGCCTTTTTAGGTGCTGTAGTGTGTCCTACTTGGTCTCCAGCTGCTGTTACAGTCTTCCTGCAGAGCCTTCCATTACGCCTAACAACCTTTGCTGATGTCTTGGATACCCAGGAGGAGCCAGGCTAGATGTCACTTTTTAGCTAAGTGTGTGTTTATGCAGTGGAATCCTGCCCAGTAACACGCATTTAGGCACCTGAATTTAGGTACCTTAATCTAGAGCTGAATTGCACCCAGAATTGCCAGCAGCCAAGCAGCTGCAGTGGAGTTTTCTTTAGAAGAGTTTAAATGCAAGAGACTGAAGAGTACATGGGGTATTGTCTGGTCAAAACTTCTTCATCTGTTCATCCCAGTACTGGTAGTTGTGGACTGTAGGAATTAGGATGATGGTAGCGAGAGGATGGCCGGTATTAATTAACTGCAACATGGCATCCTCTCACAGCTGGACCTCCCCTGGCCCATCCTTCTGTGGATGATCACAGACTGTGAAAGATAGACTGCAAAGATCAGGAAACATGGTAGGTAGCCTTGAGGACAGTTTCTTTGAAGTTGTAAGGATCTTTCTGGCTCAGGAGATGGGAATCTGCTGCTGTCTTATTGAGTGAGCCAGAAAGTGAAGGAAGTTGGATAGCTCACATCTATCATGTCTGAGCCAGCTGGTGATTGCCTCGTGCCAGGAGAGTGTAGCCTGTGCTCAGAGGGACTCCAGCCAAGGTCAGTGAGAGACTGGAGCTACTGTATGAAGCAAGACAGTTTTTAAAAAAGGAACAGTGGAGTTATTTAAGGTTATGTGGTCATGCTATATTGAAGTCAGCAGTTTTCTACACATTCACAGTAAAATCAAGGTGACTATAATCATGATATAAATTATCCAGGTTCTGAGGGTAGTGGATAGAGCTGGCAGTATACGGTTATAAAGTCTGTCAGTCTGTTGGCATTCTACTGTTGAAAAGCATTTCCAATCCTAAGATAACACAGTTGTAAGAAAAGGCAGAGGGTAAGAAAGATAACGGTCTGTCAAGACTCATAAGAGGAGACATAAGATTTTTTCATTTTGTCCAGGGCTTCAGAAGCCTTTTCTTTTAATTTTATAGCTGCAAGTGTTTTCTTTGAATTAATATGGAAGTTTCCTGTTTGGACAGATATATATCCCTGAATTATTTCTGTTCAGACAATCTGTGAGCGTGGGAACTTTTAATTCTTTATAATTTGATTCCCACTGCGTGCTACATGGCTTGTCCAGTAATGAGTGATTCCTGAAACAACTTAGAAGTGTCCTTTGTTTTTCATGTAATGTTTATAAGAGATTAACCTGCTTTATGCTAAATGGCAGACTGTTTCCTTAACTCATGTTTTATACTGTCAGTCATTATAATTTAGTATTCGTCATCTTCTTTGACAAATCCTTCCTAAGTTGTCTCTGCGATAAATCTTTATCAGTATTACTCCCTTTTGTCAGTCTTTTGGACTGATGATTCTTGACTTACAAAAACAGATGTACCTCGCTGCATCAAAATGCTTCTTCAAACTAGAAATGCGTTTCTACAGCCAGAAATATTTCAGAAATAGCCTTTTGGGTTGCAACCCTCTGTTCCAGCTGTGTGCTTGAGTAGTGGCCTTACTTGTGGCACAAACCCCTCGACCACAGCAGGAGTTGTGTACTTGCTAGTCCTTCATTGCACGTAGAATTATGCTGAAATGTACCCTGAAATGTGTTGGTGTACAAAGTAAACATATTGGGCTTATCCACTTCACTGACTCATCTGGTGTCTGTGTTCCTATGCGTAATCCCAAAGAAAGGTTTATATTTTTAGTTCTGCATGTAACTTCTGATTCACACTGAAATGTGCTGCTGATTCTGCAGGCAGGCTGTGGCTGATCCTGCATGAGCACAGTGTGGAAGCTAAACTGGCACTTTTTCTGCCCTTCTAATTCTGTCTAAAACTAGTTTCAGTTCCAGAATTTGCTCAGTCTGTGTTTTCCAGTTCACCTAAATGAACAAAGAAGTGATTGGCAGGACCTCTCTGTGGCAGTCAGAAATAGTGGGCCAACAAGAAGGAACAAATACCACCTACTGACAAAATATATTGGAACTCATCCTGAGGGTTTTGTTCTGCCAATGCCCCAAGGAAGACTGGCCAAACCATCATCATTAATTTGAAAAGTCACACTGATGCAAAGGGAAGCATCACTGTCTATGCTGTGCTCTGGTACAACATAATCCTAGGGTTCTTGGGTGAAATTTCACTTTTGCTAGTGAAGATACATATTGTGAGGCAGTATTTCTGAAAGTACTGTGTCTATAAAAGATACTTGACATTCCTCCTGAGGACATTCTCAAAATACAGAACTGTTCTGTCTTGTCTTTTTTTTTTTTTTTTTTTTTTTTTTTTAATGAAAATACTAGTGGTTTTGAGGCATCTTCAAGACTGAACTAGAAAACTGAAAACAGAAATTATTTTGGAAATGGTAATCAATTTACTTTCTTGAAATCAGTACCCTTTACAATGTATGTGGTCAGATGTGCAAAAATTGAGGCCCTCCCCATCAAATAACAAAAAGCTTTGAAAATCTTGATGTTTCTCTTGTGAACCAAGAACTCTGTCAACAAGCTTAGCAATAAAATAGGAGACTGCTCTACCTAAATGGCTTGTAGGAGTTTTTGTAGGAATATTTTTTCTTTCTGTCAAGCTTCCAAATCATCTTAAAAAGGCTATATCTGTTTCCTACTGTCATTATACTCTGCAATCTTTTCACATTATCTTAAGTATATTCTTAGGAGAAATGGTGCAAGGAATTGTATCTATTTTATATTTTAAAAGTGAAAGATATTCCAGGGAAATGCTTATGGTCAGGTAGCTTGGTTAGCCTGTAACTCACATTGCTTTAAATCAAAAGTCACTGTTGTCTCCTGTAGGTGTTCTTAAAATTGTTCCAAGAAGGTAATGAGAATTAAGTATCTTAATGTTTTATAACTTTTTTTTTTTTTACCTCATGTTTTGCTCTGGGAATGAGCATTTTCTGAAAATGTTGATGTACTTATTTGCATTTTATTCCTTCATTTTATTTACCTGTTTGAGTGTGTTTCCCTTCCAATATATTAATAAAAGAAATGAGCATTTTATTTAAATGGGGAACAGAATTTCATTGTGAATACTTATTTTCTAATGCAAAATAATATTTGAGTGGTAGACTGTTTAATCATGCAATAAAAGATGAATTTATACTATCCCAAATATCTGTCTTGGCAGATATTGGAACTAATTTGTAAATACTTCCTAAGTTAATGTCCAAGTCACATGGAAATGGAGATTTGGACTGGACTGACAAAGATAAGCAGCTATGAGTCACACAGACCAATCACCAGGGAAAATATATTGTCAGCAACAGTAATTACAGCAGGTAATTGTATCATTTACCCTGTTACAGACCACTAAATGTGATGAGTTTGGAACATACCAGTTGTCACACAGTGTTAACTTTGACGTTCAGGGTTTGGAAGCCTGTAGTAGAATCTTTTAATGATGGTAAATTTTAAAAAAAAAGAAGATAAAGCTTTTACACTGTTCAAAGTGAGCATAAATGACCAGTTCTTTTCAAGATAAGAGGACTGATTTCTGGAAAGGTGGGGGTACATCAAGAATAATCTGTTTTAATTATTTTTCTGTATTTTTAATAAGTTTGGAGTGTGCACATGCTTGGTAAGAAGAATTTATTGCCTTATTTCTAGCTCTTCAGAAGGTGGAAGTGGATGTAGAATTCAACTTAACTTCTGTCTACATCATTTCAATGTTTGGGAGGCAAATAGAGATTGTGGTTGGTGGTAGCCTGAACAGATATTCCAATCTGCTTTGAATACGCTGTGTTTATTCACTTAGTACACCTTCCATGGAGTGGGCTTCATCTTAGTTTGAAGTCCTCCAAAGTTGTTCACAGCATCTCAGCTTAAATCCTAACTTTTCCGAAGAGGAGACATGTGAAGGAAGTAGGATTACAAAGGTGAAGTCATCCTGGGATGACAGTAGTATTAGGAAAATGGATTATCTGGTCAAAAGTTTTGCTTTTTTCTTAACTCTGTGGTTTGATTCTAAATTCCTATTTTGAGTATTTGAGACCTGGACAATACTGAAGACTTAATGTCATCCATGGTTCTGCTTATTAGAGCAATTCATGGTGTTCTTAAATAGGACAGCGGATTTGATGGCAGAATTTTTCAAATATGTAAAGTTTGCTAAGATGTGCTTATGCAAATATTTATTTAGCAATATAAAATGCATATAAGTATCCACATATGTAAGTACAGAAATAATTATTTGTAAGCTTGATTGGCACTAGGAGTTGAACTGTGGCAACAAAAGCATGGTCTGGGCTAGAAAATCTACCCATGAAACAAGCAAGTTAGCCAGCGTCAAGTTTCATACCATTGCAGGGGGGGAAAGGAAGATGAAAGCTAGTTTCATTGCATCTCCATTACTGTGCTGTTTTTGTTAGAAGCAGTGCAGACGGCTCTGCAGGGTATCTCCTGGCATCAAGGGCTATTATGTCTGAACTGCGGAAGCCAGGAGCACTTCCTGGCTTCCAAGGCTGGGTATGTGTGTTAGCTCTTCCCTGACGCTATGCTATGGTGAGAACTGGCTGTACCATTCTCCCCAAGTGTTTTTGTTTCCAGGGAAGGCAGCTCACGTGCAGTGTTTGTGAAGGATACATTTGCTGTGCTGTTTTGGTGCGCCTCCATAAACTGTCAGGGAGGATGTGCCCGAGGGAAAATCGGGAGCATCGCTAGAGATGGTATCAAGGCTGACCTAAGGGCAAAGCATCAATATTGTTGTGCTTTACCATGAATGAAGCATATCTTTGTCCCCGTTTTCAAGTAGAGAACTCTCTTCAAAATCAGGTGAGCAACACTGGAGGAAGGCCTCCTCTCTCCATAGAGCTCAAGCACTACAGTTGTTTTATCAAAAATAGTACTGTCCTACTTGATATCCAGTGAGACATCTGAGTGCCTGTGTCACAGTACCACCAGGGAAATAAGAGGAACCATCTCATGCATTAAGAAATCTCCCTGCTGCATAAAAGGACAGAAGAACCATTTGTTCCCTAATATTTATGATTAGATAAGTTGCTCCAGATTTCTGCAGACAAGAGCAGGATCAAAGCAACGGCAGCATTTCATCCACCACTGTGATGCCTCTCATTTTCTTCACCTGGCAAGCACTGTCCTTGGTAATGGTGCTATGTGTTGTAGCTGTAATTTCCCCAGGAGCCCCCAGAACAATGAGTTCGCAAACTCTGGTCACAGTGCTATCCCAAAAAGAATAGGAGAGGGGCACCAGCTGTCTCCAGAGAGCCTTGAGTACGTCTATAATTTATTAACCCAACTTCGGCCGGTACTTGATTGCTGAGACATCTTTCTCCTGTCCAGTTGTATTTCCATCCTTCTCTTATCTCCGTGGTGAAAAACAGCATTGCTCGGGGGTGTTTCTGTGGAGCCCTCTGGTTATGTAGATGGCCTGTAAGTTGTTACTAGTGAAATATGAGAACAGGCAGCAAGTTAGGAGCCTCAGCAGCAGTCAGAGTGCCTCTTTTCTGCTTTCTTTGTATAACAGAAATGTGTAGGATGGAGGCCAAGTATCCAATACATGTATCTGTTGCTGGTGGCAGACTTGTATAACATGGAGCCTTTTAGTAAGGAAACAGTAAATTAAAAGGGTTGGCACTAGGAGAAGAAGTAAAATAAACATTTTTTCAGTTGGCTGAGGAAGTTGGAGTGGAATATTTACAACTCTAGTCTGGCTATTCTACTAGCAATAAAGTAGGGAGCACTACTATAGATGCAGAATTTGCTATCATTGTTGCTTTTGACAACATAATAGAAGATTTTGAAAGCATCAGTTTATCATAAGTGCCTGGGAGGTTTTGTATACAATACAAGTTGAATTTAAAAAGATTTACCTAGGAACAAATAATGCATCTGGCTAGATTAAAAAAATAAAATAATAAAATGAATTTATGGAGAAAGTCTAAATGATGAAATACCTTTTAAAAGATAGAAACCTTATTTTAAAATGTCAGTGATAAAAGAGACAAGATACCAAGAGATCAGTTTGAATTAAGGCAAGAAAGAAGTGGGTGACAAGGTCACAGACCTTATGTCTAGACTGAAATCTCTTAAGGTGAGATTTTCCAAATCATTTCACATTTGCATTACAGTCCTGCCATTGAAATCAGTGGGAGTTACAGATTTTCCTTTAGGGGAAATTTTCCTTTAGAAAATCCCTCCCTTAAACTTTTCTGTTCAAGAAGGAATATAGAAAATGACAGACATGAAAGAAAGTGAAGATAAATTAAAGCTTATCCAACTTTAGCTGTCATTCTAAATATTCTTCAATATATTTCCTATGCCTAACTGGTTAAAAAGTGTAAAAATTCAGAGGACATTACATGAAGTAACACTGATTAATATTACAGTAGAAGCCTCCACAAGAGGAGTGTGAGTATTTTGCAAAAATATGTCTTGTTCCATGAAATCAGAAATCACAATTATAACACACATTTTGAAGATGATGAAACTTAGGTGGGTTTAGGAAGGTTTAAATGATTTGCTCAAGAGCTGTGGAGGAAGAGGGAGGGCGTAATGGTAGGCCTGCCTTGAAATATGTATTTTACCCATCAATTTGTCTATTGTGGCTGAGACCAACAGTATCTTTGTCTTCCCTGAGTTCAAGGAGATCCTGGCATGGACTTCTTAGTGTGCAGATACCACAGGAAGGGTGGACTGGTTGACATTCAATTCATGTTAGGCTTTTCAAGCTGAGTCCTGGGGGAGAATATACCCTGCATAGAGCCGTAAAATCCATTATTAGAGCTACAGAATTTGGGATTACTAGTGGACAATTCAAAGGGACTTACAGCTAAGAGTTATGTATTCCTTCAATCTCGGAGGAAAACTGAGAACAGGAATAACCAAAAAATAAAGAAAAGAGATTTTGTGCAAAGAAAAAAGTCTTAAAGTTGAAGTAAGGGAGTGAGGAAAAAAGTATATGCCTCTTACAGGCTTTGGTGTATGAAAGTTTTCTCTAGATGAAAGTCTGTTGTGAAATAAAACATAAAATTGAAAATCTGCTTAGAATATGTTTTCAAAAAACTAATGTTTACTAGAATTTAAATGTCCCATATTTTTGGAAGTTATATTTGCCTATAAATATGCAGTATTTCTCTAGGGTTATTTGGTCCAAGGATCTTTCTTGTGTTCTCCACATTGGTAAATAACAGGGCACATGTTAAAAGTTTTGGTTCTCCTAGAAAGAAGAGAACTTCATGATTGGAAGTGGGAGGTATTTTAGGGATGGATCTCATCATCACATTCAGTGTCAGGATTTCTCTTTTTGTGAAACAAATTATACCAGTTCTGAAAGTCCAGCTCAGTCTCATCAGAACCACAGCCACCTTGGAGCCTTCTCCAAAGCGCTCGTAGCTTCACAAGCAGACGCAAGGAGAATGGGTGTGTGTTCTTAGTAATGCCATCTCTTGGTCAAGTGTTTTTTGGCTGCTTTTAATCCTTCATCAATAATTGCCATTAATATAGGTTCCCTGTTATATCTTCCTAGTAGTATAACTATGATACAGTCCGGAGATTTCTCATAATAGATATGAAAAGGAATACTGGATTTTGGCCGTATCCCCAAGTGGATTTTCTTCCTAAGGTTTCATTATAGTTTTCTTGTTTTTCCTTTTTTATTGTATTAAAACCAAATATAGAATAAGTAAATAAGCTAGTAGATAAAAGAGAGAAATAGACATCTGGATGAGGCAATGGCAGCTGTTCTCCCTGAAGAACAGCAATGGACTAAGTAATTACAGACAGAAACATCATTTCAGAAAGCAGGATGGTCTCTGGACAGACCTTGAAAATAGAACATGCACATGCCAGAGCTATTTTTACTATCAACACAATTAAGAGAAGAAAGTAGGAAAATTCTGGACATAGATATACAGAAATTGTTGTTAATGGCTGCACTGAAGAAAGAATTAGAAAATGAGGACCAAGAGCAGCATGGATATATGGGAGTACATGAAGGTGAAAATCAATCAAGTAACAGGATTAGCAGTGAATAGACTATTGTAGGAAGACCTGGCTTTTCATATCCCCAGCTTTGAACTGAGGACAGCTGCTGGTGGTCATTAATTAATGATTAATGACTTCAGTGTTAACTAAGGATGAACTGTGTGATGGTAACTCTATGCGTAATTAAAGCATGGGTTCCATTTTGCATTTGAATTAGGGAGTACCTATAGAAAAATGAATTGGACATACTTGAATTGGAGAATATCAATACAAAAATTTAACATAAATATATGGAAAACATAGCATAATCATCAATAAATTTACAGCATTTGGTCTTTGAAAACAGTGTGTATATACGGAGACTAAGTAACCCTGCCAATTAAACTAGTTAATATGAAGTGTTGAAGAAATTAAGCATCTGTCATTTCCCAAATGATCTTAATGGAATAAGTCTTCCAAACTACCCATATAATTACTACAAATTTTTGTCTTGTACATGAACTATATGAGGGAAAAAAGCTTGTAATTAAGATAAACTGTAAGTGGGCATTTAAGTGTGTCGGCTATTGATAATTCAAGTAACTCTTATCTGTTGTCACTGCTGTGACTGTTACTGTCATGTCAGATTGCCAGCTGGTCACGAAGGCTCTATAGATCTATACTGAACCAATGGGAAGGAGACAGGAGGCTGAAAGTAATTTGAGTTCAAGAATTCAGAGGCATCGAAAGGAGAAAATACCTAATATATTCTTTTTATTTAAATTCTTTTAATTTAATCCTGGTCCACAAGTTCCTCACTCAGAAATGAACATGTTGCATGGTATTACAAGACTATGATTGGAGGGGTGTATTTTATTTATATATTTGGGAACTTCTATGCATTTCTGTGCCTTAAGTGTGATCTCAGCTCTTATTTTCCAATGTTGGTAATGGATGGTTCAGGAAAACTGCTAGCATAATATTCTTTACCCATAAGTAAGTCATTCAACTTGGTCATCATCCCTTTTTGCTGCTGGATTGGATTCTGTTTGTTGTTTTTTTTTTTTTTTTTTCTTAGACGTTTGCAGAATTTGGATGTGCCAGGCAAATATTGGGAAGGCTTGCAGTATGCAAGTAGGAAATGCTCTACAGATTTTTTGTTTATTTTTAATAATGAAATACACAGTAGGAAGGATAGGGACTGATGTTGCATAGTGCTAGGAAAATAAAAGGAGGAGGAGGTGGGTGACACACCTTGTAGACCACATGTTAAATTTTACTAGGCTCCGCAAGAATCTCTGCACAGATAATAAACTTGGTAAGACAGATCCCCCAGCTGTTATTGCATTGTCATACATCACAGGATCTAGTGGGTCCCAGTCACTTTATGCCAGCAGTCTCTAGGATGTACTGGGTGAAGTACTAGGATGTAGTACTTCACCCTAGATATCCTGAAGTAGCAACATTTTTGTCAAGAAAACCATATGGAATATTCTAGAGTACTATTTCAAAATGAACCAAAGTAAAATAAAGTACATCACCTTTACGGTATGTGTATATATGTATGTACGTATGTGTATACCTATTTGTGTGATGTGTGTGTATATGTATTTGTGTGTGTGTATATAATCTATTTGCTGCACACTCAAATGTGCATAAGTGAATTAATTGCATTGTCACATAATTTTTTGCATCTCTAAGTCATCTCAGTCATAAAGACTATTTAATGGAACATTCATACGCACTTACTGTTGCTGTTGTTATTACTGTGGAGCAATAGCAAAGTTTAGAGTTGAAATTTTTTTTCTGTCTAGAAGGACCTCATTCCAGAGATATTTTAGTCAATATAAATACTGTATTTAAAACTTTAGTTGATTCTAACTCAGAACAGAGATTTTATGAACTTTTAACACTGTTGAGCATAGAGTCCTGAACAGCACAAAATGGAATTTAGATATATTAGATAATAAAGCTTTAGAAGTAGTCATTGAAACCAGTGCATTTGGTCTTTATAGAATATGTTTATGCAAATTCAGGTGTGTTAATCATTAAAATCTCTTTGCAAAAGTAATTTTTATTTCCTTTCCTCTGTAATACTGTTGTATCTGGCCTGTCCCCATCATCGTTATGGTGTGCAGTGAAATAAGTACAGGACTTTGGTTAAATGTGCCACATGATTTCTAAAGATGCTTGAAATAAGTAGCCTCAGTGTTGCTTCTTGCAGCATCAGAAATATATTTGGGCAGTACTGAAATTTCTAAATAATGCAAATAATGTTTCTATACTAGTTTTTGAACTTAACAACCGTATTAATGGTTCTCTTTAAATGATCCTTTTAAAAATTGCGTTTTTGGTTGTTTGTAATGCAGAGTCCTGTCTGCTTCTACAGTTCCTTGTTTGATATTTAAGATTGCTGAACGCAGTCTCTGCAATGTCCTCCTTATTTAAGGTGACTTTCCAAGTGTGATTAAAAAAAGAAACCAAAGCAATAAACATGAATTAATGAAGAATTATCAACAGACCACCACACTTTTTATTACAAATAAGTATTTCTAGCTTTAGTAAAGCTGGACAGTCTGCCTTGTTATGAATAGAGAATTCTGGAAGAAACTGTTTATGATGGTCCCTTTAATTGGTGTGGATAGTGTGCCATGTGCTGAAAGAGTGAATGTAGTAAGATACTCTATGTACAGGATTTTTTCAGGTGTAGTTTAACCATTTGTAATCAGTCCATAAAAGAGCCAGTCCTGAAGTGTAAGCTGACTGCTCTGTTAGGTGCCACTGTAAGAAGGAATATGAAGAAGTACTATGTTTAAATGGTTTTAAGTGTGTTACTGAAGCTAAGCTCAGGTGATACAGAACAACAAATCTAGATGGACTGTAAAACATCCTGATTCTTTTTTTCTGATTTTTTTCCATTCCTATTGTTTTAAAATCTCTGCTCCTTTAATTGAATCACAAAATTTCCTCTTACGCTGAGGCATTTTCTTCCTAAAAAAATGACATGTAAACTTCAATCCAAGAGTCATTTATCAGACCCATGAATTTTTCATGAGTCGCTAATATTTGATTTAAATAAAAATAGACCTGAAGTTTGAGCAGATAACCATAGAAGTAGAAGTGATGGCTGTTTTGGTACAGTTTTGGTTATGTGCTGGACCCTCCTCCTGAAATGTTAGCAAGCATCCTCCATGAACTTTCTTACAGGAGGATATGAAACACTGAAGTTTCTTATGGAAAGAGTAGGAAAGCAGGCATATTATCTTTGAATCCAAGCTCCCTTACTTAGCTGACAGAAAGTTAATTTTATTGATACTGTACGCTTTAAGAAAAATCCATCTTAAAAGACTTGGTAGTTTTTCTTAGCCCAGAGAGTAAACGTTAGGAAGACACACTCAAGTGTGACAGTCATCTTTTCATATGAAGGACGTACATCTGTACAAATGGTCTTCAAGGCCCCAGTATGGCAAGATGGTGTTATAAATACGGTTAATACCTTGTTGTACTGGAATACCAATAGCAAGTTTGCTTGGCATAGGGACCACAGCACTTGCCCTGCCTGTGGGTGCCTTGATGGGCTTTCAGAGCTGCTCAAGTCATGCATGTAGAGACATTCCTCTTAGTGTGACCGTCTGTGATCGCCTGCTTTCCGCTAATATACTCTTATCCATAGTAAAGAGCTGCTGTACGTGCCAGGGATTCTTCTGCATTCCTAAGGCATGGGGTGGATGGCTACACTTCCTTATTGAGGATGACACTTAATTTGTCAAATTCAGTGATTTGAGCTGAGTTTACCAGTGTGATGTATTGTTGTATGGTTCCTACCTCCTGAGATACCGAGATAATGGCTTTGCAAGATATTTTGGCCTGCTGAGTGCATAATGTTTCACACATTTCCATAGTTATTTTCCTATTGTAAGTTATACAGAACCTTTTAAAATGATAAAATAATATATATTTAATATTTAAATAGCATACCATATTTAAATAATATCATAATATTAACACAAACTAAGAAAGCCAGGATATTACAGTGCAGATAACACTTTTTGCCTAATTTGCATGGTCATTTATTTTTCTTTTATTTTATGGACTGATTTAGCATAAATACTGTTTCAGCCAACATGAGAAATTTCACTATGTTAGGAGGTTGGAGTCAAATATTGTAACTGCATTTTAGAGGGGCTGGATCATTTGGTGAACAATAACAATTTTAGTTATTCATGCTGAGAGCAAAGTAATTAAATCTCATGCTTGGGGCAGAGGCCTGCAGCCCGTGCTCTGCTGCATCCAGCGAGGGACTCGGCTCAGTAAGTGCTGGTGCCTCGGTGCTCAGGGTTGAGCAGACCGTTGTTGGTGATACAAGAGACACGTAAGTCCTTGTTTAGAAGAGGGATATTAGGGTTAGTGTTATTAAAAATCAAACACATAAACACTCAACAACAACAACAAACCCACCCCCCCAAAAAAAAATCTAAACCTGTGTAGTGTTTAAAATTGATTAGTTACATTGTGGTGAATTTTTCCCCCCTTTTAAACAACAGGTACTTGCCATGACTAGAGGGCAATTTACATCTACTGATGGATTAGAGATGTGCCATTCTGCCAGTTTTATACTCCTACAGTTTATGACCAGTATTGAAATAGCAAGTTGAACATTTCCATAGTGATTTGCAAATGTTAACAAATTAATTTTCCTGACAACTCTGTGGGGTATGAGCAGACTTCAGCTCTTTATTTATGAAGGGGAAGATTCAGAGCAGTGTGACATACTCAAAATTGGGGAAGAAAGAGCATCCAATTCAAGATTTAAGACTTGTGTCAGATAGCCAGAACTGGCATAAGATGCACTAATAAAATTTGCTAAAACCTGGGCAGAATGATGGCTATGAAAACCTCACATGCAGACTAGTCCATGTGTGCTGATTGAAATTAAGTGCCTTTATGTTCCCCAAACAGTTGGTTTTCCTGAAATTAAAATTTCAGGGGTCTGAAATTATTTATGGATAGATGAATACTGTTTATTTAAAGAAAATGCAAGGAATATTTCCAGAAGACAGAAACATTTCATTTTGATGCCTACAGACTAAGATATTGCCTTTTGAGAATAGTAGAGCATTTCATGTAGCATTTTGAAATGATGCTTTAGAGCATCTTATTTTGAAATTGCATTTTGCATTTCTTAAAAATCACAAAGTAAAACATTAAAACGTTCAGGAACCTGAACATTTATACAATACTTTTTTTGTTTCAGATTAAACAGTGTGTTGCAAGTTAACACAAAATCATATTGTCCAGACTTTTCATTTATTCCCAAAAGGTGTATTTCCCAGTACGTCTAAGTCTAGTCACCAGACTGACGAGTCTTATCCATTGCATTCCGGTGCTAGGACGCACCGTGCTGAAAGTCCCTTGAATAGCAGGCAGACCTTTGTTTTCAGGTTACTTACTCTATCTACATAAAGTGCTGCGTACGCACCGAAGGGAAGGAAAACACGGGCTACGTTTTGAAGTCCTGCCTTCTGCTAACCGTATCTTTTGCAGTTTGGAGCGTGTGTCTCGCACCATGAGTCAGCTTTCTGAAGGAAACCCTATGAATCCCGCATAAGATAAACCTGCATGAATAAATTATACAGTAGAACTAGCATATGGATTTTCAGTATGTTAGCCGGCTCTTTGGCAAATGTTTACGAGAACACTGTAGCCCACGTGGAAAGTATAATGATGGTGGCTCCCTGTTAATGAAACTGGAGTTACGCTGCAGTACAGTTACCACGTACTAGTATGTGCTAAAAATATATACCCTGGCTATCCCACAGTTATGTGTTCAGGTAGCCCTATTGTCAGTAACTACTACCATGTTTATCTCTTTTTAACGTGGAATCCTATACAAAGCTTTTATTTTGTTGTGTTTTAAAAATTCAGGACCATCCCACTCTTGTTTCCCTTTTCAGAGCATGACGAATGTACAACAAACCAGCACAACTGTGATGAAAACGCGCTCTGTTTCAACACGGTGGGTGGGCACAACTGTGTCTGCAAGCCAGGTTACACGGGAAATGGTACTATCTGCAAAGGTAAGCCGCTGAAAACTCGGGAGTACGGCAGTCTTTGAACTGGATGAGATGCTTTGTCGTAGTTGATGCAAATCTGTTCACGTACCTCGAAGAAGACAGATAAAATGCTAGGCTAGGCATTTAGGTCCTGCACCTATAAGAAGATCTTCATAGGCAGATATACACTGACTTTGCATTTGGCAGAGTTCACAGTAATTTGAGGAAGATGCATACATAAGTTAGTATGCTCTAAAATGTGAAGTAATTATGTTTCATTTCTGCCTCCGGTTAACAGTGTCTATACATGCTACACCATTCAAGAAAGCCCACAGTTACCAACAAAGTTACAGCTGTGAAAACATTGTCAGGTCTACATTGTCCACGGTCAATCACTTGCTATTTTGCTTGGATGAACTGAAAGTTGTTTGGTATGCTGTGTCTTTTTATTGCAAATGAGAAAAGCAATAGACATGCATGCACAAAACCTTTGCTAGGTGGTGCCTTGTCTTCTAACGTTCTCGTTCACAGGTAAACATTAGAAGTTATATTACTAGTCTTAGAAGGATGCTTTCCCAGACATAACAATGTTGCTTTTATTTCTGTTGCATTTCACATCAGAGGAGATGATACTTGGTACTAAATCCTTGGAAGTCCTCAGGCTCTGAGCATAGGATTTAGAGGATGCTTGAAAATAAAAGTAGTGTAGCTGTAGAGGAACTGACGCAGACGCGAGAAGTGGTCTAGCTGTGCCTACCCAGCATTCCTTGAAATTGTGCCTCAGTCCTCTTGATCTATTAGGTGTCAGAACCTAAGGGGCTGGAGTTAACATTGGTAATATCCCATAGATACATTCTACTACTGTGTATTATCAAGGCTAAGCAACTCAGAATTTCTTTAATTGCTAAGCCTGATTAAGATCTTAGTGCTAGTTATTCCTTCACCTGAGTCACGGTATGATTTTTCTGAATATTCCTAACATAAACGAGCTCTTTGTAAAACATGGCAACCTAGTCCACTTCCAGTCAAACACAGGCGCAGAGGGAGAGATGTCAGCAAATACGGCCTTTTATGCTGGGTCCCCTCCTCACGTGAATGGGAAAAAAGGCTTAGCCTGAGGAAGTTCAAACCCAGAGCTGCTCCTCTCAGAAGAGAGCTCTGTCTGCGCAGCTCACTTCTGTGCTATGCTTGGGAGTATTCCCCAATCCTTCTGCTGGAGGTGTGTCAGCTTCCAAAAAGATAATTGAGATTTCTTCGAGTCAAAGAGAAGGTACATAACCCTAGAGCTCTGTGTTTGGCTCTTCTGTTCCCTGAATAAGAGCTCTGACTGCAGGTCTGGCATTTCAGAGGGCACCTGGCCCCACTGTGAAAGAAAAGTGCATCCCTCCCTCCCTTCTCAATATTGAAAAGACAGTATGCAGAAGACACTGAGCCTGTGTATCACAATCTGAGCAATGTACTTCTCTGCAGCCCTGGCTTGGATGCCAGCATCCTTCAGAGAGACCCGGATGCACCTCTTGTCCCCATGGCTTTGGCAGCTTGTCACGCGCTGTGCTGCTAGCCGTGCTGCCGTGCACCGTGTCATCCTGCACCGGGAAGCTTGGATGTCTCACTCGGTGCCGGGGGTCTCACACCACAAGGCTGGTGCCTGGAAACTGAGAGCTGGAAAGTTCAAATCAATAACACTCATGTTCTCTCTCAGATGAGCCTTAAGACCTCATCAGTGGTGCTTACACAGAGCAGCTGGCATCTCTGGTGGCTAGTTACAAGTGCAGGGCTAGACCAGCGCCCTGGAGCAACTCTTTATGTTGGTGATAACCTCCATCTGCCTAGTTTCACCTACAGTTTCTTGTGACCAGAGCATTTCTGATTCCATATTGCAGATACAATCAGAGCAATTAACAGCTGCCATGTTTTCTATCAGAGCTGGTTGCATTTCTGTGTCTGCAGAAGGGACTCTTTAATGCATACACATATTCACAACTGTATTGGAAAATGCTGCACCTAAATGCATGAGCACAGCTTCTCAGATTGCAGTGTGCCAAAGAACAAATCCAGGGATCAACTTCAAACTATAAATGGTAAAAGTTTTTAAGTTCTTCAGAATCTCTTGAGGAAAAATTATTATTTTTATTGTTTCAGTCTAATTGCTTAATCAAGGAATAAGGTAGCCAGAGAATTTAGTGTTCAATTGTGCCTGTTATGCCCAGGCCTTTATTTGGGCAGCAGGGAAGACCAGCACTGCCCTAGGAAGAGTCTGTTCCTGGGGAAGATATTGCTTTTTACCGCTTCCCAGTGCATACGAAGGAGCACATATGTGAGCTGTTGTCTTCAGATGATTTACTTTAATCTCCTTCTGTAGCTTGTCAGCCCATCTGGCCAGTGAGGCAGGGGGGCCATAAACCATCTCTTCGTGACCTCTATCTTTCGGAGAAGGCAGCCTCTGCACTCCGTGCCGCAGAGACCGCGTTTTGTGCCAGCCTGCCAGTGGCCTGTGGCCACCTGCGTGGTTGCTGAGTGTAGTTATGTTAATTCTTTCTTAACCTTATATTGTGATTTTGCATTTTGTAGCCTTTTGCAAAGACGGGTGTAGGAACGGAGGAGCCTGTATTGCTTCCAATGTGTGTGCCTGCCCACAAGGCTTCACTGGGCCCAGCTGTGAAACTGGTAAGATTATAATTGAATTTACAATGAAGGTAATCCAAGGAGGATGTTTGAGGTAATCCAAGAATAAAGGATTATTTAAGCTTGTGCCCTGAAAGAGGAAGCTGCTACTAAAAAGTTACTCACTTTTCTTATATGCCTCCCAAGCGAATATATTACAGCAGTTCTAATTAGAAGCACATGGACTGCAAAAATGAGAACATGAATTAAGACATCTTGGGTTTTGATGTTTCATAATTAATAAGATTATTATAGACTTGCTTTTCACCTCAAATGGCCTTTGGTATCTCTTATAAATGGCAGATAATCTGACATCTAGAAATAAATTCCAATAATTGATTACTTCTGTGCTGTAAATGCGTGACTGATTCAGTAGCCTGCCTTCCCTTGCAACCTTATTTGAAGACTTCTGATTAACTCAGTTTTCTGACTCAGTGTTAAGGCAGGTTTCGGTGTTCCTACTGCTTTTACCTCTTTTCACAGGCATTCCTTTCTCTTCCTACTGCCCCTGAGGATGGCAGTACCACAAAGCCTTGTTTTAGAACTTTATTTTTTAAGTCTTGGATCTAGTCAAATTACATTGCCCAGCAAAATATTTAGAATGTTTATACTTAGCATCTCAAGTGCCTGTAAATAATTTCTCAAAGTTCAAATGAATGGTTTCAGCACCTTTATTTATTGCTGCAGAATTTTTAAATGCAGTCTAACCGTACATGCCTCCAGGAGGTAAAGGGAGAAAGCTCACTTAGATTAATTGGCTTCAGTATGCCTAATAAAAGGGCAGTCTGCCACCTATGATTGACTATTGTTGCTGTTCTATATTGCCTTCAATAAATCTTCCAAACAGAGGAAAGGAGGTAATTTGAGCAAGTATTGCTTTCATCTGAGTTGTAAACATGTCCAGTTTAATGAAAAACACAGACTGATCTGAATTCTGTATTATCTGGTCCATTTGAGAGGTGAGAAATGTGATTGTTTTCATTCTTCTGTATTTGAGCGGATATTACCACAGTGCACAAGAGGGATGCTGTGTGAAAAGCAGTATCCTCATTGTTCATCTGTTTCTAGAAAAATGTTGAAAGAGCAAGTTTTCAAGTATTCCTCATTGTTTCACAGACTGCAGATAATGTGATACAGGATATCAAGGTCTCTTCAGTGTAACAGTGTTGTGGTTTTGCTTGGAACAGTTTGTGTACTAAGATAATGCTCAAGTATTAAAACAGTTTGTTTTAGTAGTATTTGTCTTACATGCTCCTTGCAGCATTCTGCTGTTATCAACTAAAGATAATATGTATAGTTTCAAGGCCCACATTCATCTTTTCCAGCTTTATACTCCTATCTGAAGTGTGTAGACTTGAAGCATATTTGCTTTAGTCTCCTTGTATAGTCAATATTAATAGCCATTATGAAAGAGAGATCTTACTGGCTTTTCAGAATTGCCCCTGGAAGTGCTGTCTCTGCTCCCTTCTTTAGAGGAGAACCCAGGTACACTCTGTTCCCAATTGAGAAAGTTCAGGCACCTTAAGCTGACTTGACTTAAGTTAGCTTAACTGCATTCAGCCCCAAATGTCCTTCGAAAGCAGCCGGACTGCTGGCCTTACCGCCTGTCCTTCCTGCCCTTCAGGAAACATATAGGAGGGCAGGCAGAGACTTGGACCAGATCTGAATGCCTTTCTGAATATCTGATCTCAATATTTAACATAAGGTCAGTATGGTAGTTTTCACCTGATACCTCAGAGCTAGTGATACTGTTGTTATGATTCGGAGCCAGTTTGCCAGCCACAAACCAGTTTCATAGGTCAGCTTTGCAAGGGGAAGCCCCTTTGTCCTGGTGGACCTCCACTGGACATCATATTTTTTCTTACTGTTGAAATGAGTAATGCTAGAGATCAGCCACAGCAGTATGGGTCTGGTCACCTCATTTGGATATTCTTGTGCAAGAGTAGGATTGTAATCTACCTGCACGTGGCTTTGAAACGTACAGTCTGAAATACCGTTAGAGTGGCAAATGGAAAAGCTGTCCTGTCAATAAGGAGAAAAAGCTGGTTCATTCTGAGACTGCATTGTCAGAAAAACAGTGCCATAAAAGAAAACCTGAGCTTCAGACAATACATATTCATTCCCAGGGAATGCAACAGTTTCCTAAAGGTACTTCTTGTTAGGCTTGAAGTGATTCAAGACATTCATGCTACAAGTAATTTATGCTGGAAGCTTCCCTTTTTGAACAGTCACTTTATCTACAAAGGTGATGTAATCTTTTCTAGGCAGACATCTTTAGTTGCAATCACATACAAGGAAAGAGGAGGATTGATGTAAAGATGCCAAATCTATTTTTGAGTCACGTTACTTATTTCTGTTTGTGCTACATATATTTAAAAACTGCTTATTGAAGAATCTTGGCATTTTTAACTTAAAATAAAACATATAGTTATATAGAAATTGTCGGCAGCTGCTGAACCTATGAATTAATTAACAGGAGATTGAATCCACACCCCAGCAATAACCTAGAAAAACACAATCACCAGTTCTTACTGTTTCCTTCTGTAAAAGGTGGTTTAACAGCTCTGTTTAAATAATTTCTCAGAATCATAGAAAGGATGAGGTTGGAAGGAACCCCCGGAGATCATCTTGTCTAATCCCCCTGCTCAGAGCAGGGTCAAGTAGAGCTGGTTTCTCAGGACTGCGCCCAGTTGGATTCGGAGTGTTTTCAGGGTTGGAGACTGCACAAGCTCTCTGGGCAACCAATTCCAGTGTTCAATCACCCTCACAGAAAAATAATTTCTTTTCGTTATGAAATGCAATTTCCCATCCCTCTAGTCCCTTTCCTGGGCATGACTGAGACGTGCCTGGCTTCCCCCAACACCATCAGGTATTTATACACATTGATAAGATCCCCCTCAGCCTTTTAATTTCCAGGATGAACATCTCAGCTCTATCAGCCTCTCCTTGTATGACAGATCCTCTGGAGCCTTAATTATCTTCACAGCACTATGCTGGATTTGCTCCACGTCTCTCTTGTACTGGGGAGCCCAGCACTGGACCCAGCACCCCAGATGTGCTCTCAACAGCATGAAATAGAGAGGAAGGATCACCTCCCTTGACCTGCTGGCAACGCTCTTCCTAACACAGCCCAGGAGGCTGTTGGCCTTCTTTGCTGCAAGGGCACATTGCTGGCTCATGTTCAACTTGGTGTCCACCAAGACCTCCAGATCCTTTTCTGCAAAGCTGCTTTCCCATTGGCCGGTCCCCAACCTGTATTGGTGCCTGGGGTTTTTCCTTAATATCTGTAGTACTTGGCATTTCCTTCTGAACTTGATGACATTCCTGTTGGCCCATTTCTCCAGCCTGTTGAGGTCCCTGTGAATGGCAGCACAACTACCTAGTGTAGCAACCCCTCCTCCAAATTTTGTGTCATCTGCAAACATGCTGAGGGTGTACTCTGCCTTATTGTCCAGATGTTAAACAGTAGTGGCCCAGTACCCAGTATTTACCCAGGTGTACACTGCTAAGTCACTAGCCTCCAACTCGGCATTGTACAGCTGATCACAGCCCTCTGAACCCAGCTGTCAGCAAGTTCTCAATACACCTCACTGTCCATTTATTTAGCCTGCACTTTTTAGCTTGTCTAAGGATGTTTTGAGAGCATCAAAAGCCTTACTAAAGTCAAGATAAACAACACCCACTGCTCTCCTCCCATTCGTCAACCTAGTTATCTTATTTTAGAAGGCCATCAGGTTGGTCAGGCTTGATTTCCTCTTCTTAAATCAATGCTGACTATTCCCAATCACCTTCTTGTCTTCAATATGTTTGGAAATGGTATCCAGGAGGATACCATAAGCTTCCCAGGGATGGAGGTGAGGCTGACTGATCTGTATTTCCCTGGATCCTTGCCCTTCTCAAAGATAGGAGGGGCATTTGCTTTCTTCCAGTTCTCAGGAGCTTCTCTCAGTCGCCATGACCTTTCAAAGATAATTGAGATTGGCTTTGCAATGACATCAGCCAGCTCCCTCAGCACTCCTGGGTGCATCCCATCAGGTTTGATCGGACTGTGTTTTTTCCAATTTATTTAGAATTGATCCTCCTCCACCAAGGGTAAATTTTTCTTGCTCCAGACTTTCACACTGGTCTTGGCAACCTGGGACTCCTGAAGGGAAGTCTTACCAGTAAAGACCAAGGTGAAGAAGGCATTGAGTACCTCACCGTTTTCCACGTCCTTTCCAAACCCCATTCCTGCACACTCCATCAGCGTATCTATATTCCTCCCAAAGCCTGAGAGGGATGATGCTCTCCATGCTTAGGTCCTGCCTATGGACCCAGGCTCATGTTGTGGAACAGGCCATTGACCAAGAACAAGAATAAACTAGAGCAGAAATAGCTGTGATTGTTGGTGTCTGGAGCATCCCCCTAAATTTTTGATGAGGCTGTCTGCTGTGTGGCAAAGACCTGGCCTGTTTCCTTGGTGCCCATGTTGGTTCGGGAGATATCCTGTTCCACGTGATGGGACTAACAGCTTCTCCAAGCCTTCCAACAGAGCGGAGAGGAGCAGAGGCAGTGACTGGCAGGGCACTGCTGAGTAGGAAGCAGACAGCCTGCTTCTCATGGGAGAGGTCAGAAGTCTTCTGATAAAATTATCCTGAGATTGAAACATGGTTTCAGGGTAAACCCATTCACCCATAACTCAAAGTGGCTTTCCCAGTTCTGGTGGATTAGCACCAGAAGCTTGCTTGTGTTTATGGGCACAGCTGGAACTCTTTTCACCTGTCAGCTGCCATGGAAAGGCTATGTCAGATTCCTAAACTCAATGCAGCTTTTGCAAAGAGAAGTGAAGCCCTGTGTAATTAAGCACTGTAATGAGTTTCATAAAATTTTTTGCTTCCAAGTGCGTGCTTCTGGGGTGTCAGTAGGAGCCACGTCTCTTTCAGAAACATAAGAAGGAGAATCAACTAATACTGCTAGTCAGGTATTCCCATGAGAAGAGGTATTGACTGTGGAGTGCCTTGCAGTTAACAGAGCTATTGCAAGGCCTTAGAATGATCTGTTGGAAGCCTTTTAGATTAATCGTGGCCTGTGCCCTGTGGAAATGGATCAGTGGAATGAGGAAACAGATGTAAGAATCATGTGCAGATATATCAGCCTCCAGCCCTTCTTTTTAATTGGTAACAGAACATAAAAATGAAACGTGGGAGAATTCCCGTTTCTCTTCCCAAAGGACGTGGATTGAGGCATTGTTAATGTTGGGGTTGCGTTCATTGGCTTAGGGAGGTGGGGTATAGTGTTGAAAGATTTTCAAGTCTTACAAGGCACAGTAGTAGTTAACCCAGTAGAGCAGCCTTCTGCAGTGTAGAGAGCTGAGACTACCAAGGGAATCTAAAAATATTTGTGCCTGTTAAACTCTTTCAAAATATCTGACTTAATACTGTCTTGTTTGATTGCAAAATTATGAATTCTTCAATGGGAACCTTTAAATGCAATCCTAAATTGTGTTTGAAAAGTGTTTTATTTTAGAATCCAGCACAGGATGACTTTGTTAGATATGCTTGATGTTACTGTAACTCCCCTTAAATTTGATGACAGTGCTTTAAGACTGGATTTGTTCTCGTACTATGTATGCATATCTGCTAGTGCCTGTATACAAAATTACTGCATTTTTGCTGCTTGTCAGCTTATTTTTTAAGTTCCCACACTCCTTCTGTGCTTTGAGTATTCCCCTGGACTGCTTTTGATTATGCATGAGATCAAATAGCAGAGTTTCACTACTAGTAGTGTTTTGATGTAGTTTTTGTTAACAGGTTGGCTGGAAGTATATGGCTTTTTAATGGATGATTGGCTGTAACTTGCATTTCCTGATAATGAACTAACTTTGGATATCATGGGAATCATGTCCCCCTGTTATTAAACAGTCCATGGCAAACTGCTGAAAGTAAACTGGCACACAAAGCTGTTACCTTTGAAAGAACTGTTGAGAAAAAGTTTAACTTACAGATTCTACATTAATTCAGCCATACATTATTACTAACGGTTGGCTTAATTAAATGTGTAACTGAATTTATGAAAAAAATGGTGAGCATCAGGTATGTGTGATCACCCTCTCTTATCTGATCTCTTATCAGAAAGAGCCAAATAGGAAAATATATTATTTGGCTCTTCTCTGTATTTTTTCCCTTTTTTCCCACATATGGAAAGCTCAGACAAAAATAGTGTAAGCGTTGTGAGTGCTTCATGGAGAAGGAAAAAAGTTTTGGTGTCACTAAACCAAATTTTTGCAAATTTGTGCTTAACGTTTGTAGTTCAAAATACTGAAATACAACTCAAACGAGTGATTTGGGTAAATAATTGTTATAGACCAGATCTCTTTAGAGTTTTGTGCCACTTTCTGTATAAGCTAAATTATTAACATGCGTGACTGTTGCTCTTTTCAGCAAATCCAAGTTAATTTGTTCATGTGCACTGACCATAATAATTGCAGGCTTCAGATTATTGAAGACTATTATTATTCCTGTTCCAAAGGAAGCTTGTGAAAATCTTTTAATTCTGATACCCCAGTTATTACGAAAATAATTTTACTGGTACTGGAATAAAAGGCTTTGTCAAAGTAACCAGAAAGCTTGTTAACTTTGCCGATTTTGCAAAAATGAAGTATTTTAGTACTTTTGGCATCACAAGAGAACTGCTTCCATTTCAGCCCTTGATCCCTGGTGTCCAGCTAAAACAACCACAATCAGCTTGTGGCCTTGTAGGCTCTGAAACTAAAACTGTGACACAAATGGCATTTGAAGCCCATAGACCATTGAACCAAATCTGTAAGAACTGGAATTACTCTTGGCAGAAGTCTTAAAAATTCTTGGCTTGAGTCTAATGAAAACTCTTTGTAAGCTATGAAAGTATCACAGTCGGAACTTTCCAAAGAACTCAGGAATCTGCCATTTCCTCAGTTTTACTTTTACAATGAAGATTTAAATTACTGATAGTCGGATTGAGATTTACAACAATAATACTAAAAGGCTCAAATTTGTGGTACAAGTATGCAAGGTCTGGCACAAACCTAGAGTAATAGGAGTGCCCTTCAACAGTTCATAGTCTAACCAAGGGAAGTGGTTGCATGCTGGGATAAATGAGTATAACGTACAAACTCCTTGAGCAAAAAACATATGGGGGTTAATCATTTTATTCTCTGAAATCCTTAAGGAGTTACTGGGCTTTTTAATGAAGGAGGAAACACAAGCAGGGAGCAAGAGGAAAGTGGTGGAGCGAACATGAAGGCAGCACAGGCGTGGACTGTCCAGAGCAATAGCTGTAGGAAGAAGCGATGCCTCCCATAGTTTATTAGTTTTCATAGCCCACCTGGCTTGCTTGGATCCTAGTGTCGTGAGAATTCAGGCTCCTGTTTTTGGGGAGGCTCCCAAGTTTGAGACTTAGAGTATGCTTCGACAGGAGATGTTTTAATTACATTAAAGGGCTGACTTCGATTCACAGAAATAAGAAAATGTTGAGTTAATCTATAGAGCCTGGATACAATTTTTAAAAACAAATAGCACTTGAGCATGATTTGCAGGGTAAAACATTTTAATAGATCCCAGTGTGCAGTAGGAATTCATATTCTGAAATTCAGGCCTTTAGGAGTCACTCGAGTCTGGCATTTCAACATCAGTAATTTTCAAACTTCATAGGCTATTAAAAATTTTTCCCTTGGTGCAAGCAAAAAAAAAAAAAAAATCACCCAGGACAAAACCCAAAGAAGCTAAATTGTGGTTTGCAAGCAGCTGAGATCTGGCTTGCCTGCTGGGCTGCATGCTGCTCTAGCCCTGCAGCTGTGCTGAGGCTGTGGTGTCAGGTCCTGTGTAACCCAGAGCCCCGGCCGTGAGAGGAGGTGAGCGAGGAGAGATGCTGGAGCTGGTGTGCCCAGCTCCTCACTGGCCATAGCTGCCTGCACACCCTAGCCCTGGCGTGTCACTGCCATTTCTTCTCTTTGAGTCATTCCAAGTGCTCCCCATTTCCTTGGCAAGTCTCCTGGCTTCGTGCCCTGTGGAAATGTTGGTATGTAGTATGTTGGGTTGGGAAATTTGGCCTTTCCAGCCATAGCTCAAATGTAGATGGAGACACAGAGTTCTCAGTATCCTGTTTAAACTGGTTTAGCTTAAACTTGTAACAGTAAATATCTAACTGTACTTCCTATTCACAGGAGCTGAATCTCTGAAATGAAAACACTTCTGAATTACTGGATGCACCTGCATTTAATTTATATTTTCTGTGGTTTCCATTTCAGCAGAAAGAGGCATGACCCAGATGCTAAAGATAATGTAATGATTTTGCTGAGGATGCTGAAACATGTTGCTTTATAACTTGCATCTTTGCTGTTGTCCTGGTTTTGGCTGGGATAGAGTTAATTCTCCTCCTAGTAGCTGGTATAGTGCTGTGTTTTGGATTTAGCATAAGAATAATGTTGATAACGCACTGAGATTTTAGTTGTTGCTAAGTAGTGCTTACACTGGTTAAGGACTTTACAGCTTCTGCCAGTGAGGAGGTGCACGAGAAGCTGGGAGGGGGCACAGCCAGGACTGGCCACAGGGCTATTCCATACCATATGGCGTCATGCTCAGTATATAAACTGGGGGAGCTGGCTGGGGGGCAGCGATCGCTGCTCGGGGACTGGTTGGGTGTCCATCAGCAGGTGGTGAGCAGTTGCATCACTTGTTTTTCCTGGGTTTTGTTTCTCTCTTTTTGTTGTTTTTCTTTTCATTACAATTTTTTATTATTGTTATTAATTATTATTAATTATTAATAGTAATAATATAGTAAAATGATACTATATAAAATGTGGATAGTAGCAGATAGTAAAATGATGGACAAATTATGGGAAGCATCCTATAACATCAACTTCTATGTCTTCTTTAAACATAACAGCTAATTCTACCTAAAAAGACTAATATGTCACTATGATAATTTTTCAATATCTTCATACAGAACCCTAATAATGAATTTTGAAATACATAATTTGTGTTTTGCAGTCCTACTGAACTACAGTTATGCACTGTGAAACAAGCATCTTCACACAGAATTTTTTGATGACTTGAGAAGTTAGCAGGAAATAACTATATGAGTTATTTCCTTACAAAGCCCTATCAGTATATCAGTCATCCGATTAACAACATTTCTGCTCTTGGTTATAAAATTTTTAACGTCAAAATATAAGGTGACTTTTGAGATTTGAACAAGCACTAGTAAGGAGTAGGCTAAAATCAACACAGTAATTTGCATGGTCAACTTAATGTAATTTTCCTGTTGCCCAGGGTGAAAGCTATTAAATTTTACCTCCTGAGCTACTCTAGGCAAATAGTGCCTAAGAGCAACGATTCAAATACTGAACTGTGCCCCAGTGAACTATCTAATCCAGTACCTTGGTGGTGTCCCCAGGTCCTTTCAGTACTTGGAAAGTGTATCCATTCTTTTTTTTTTTTTTTTTTTTTTCCTTTTACCTTGCCCCAGTTTCAAATAAATAGTATTGAGAACAGTAATTCTAGGAATTTGGACCTCCACGCTGCTTACATTTTTCTGCATTGTTTTGTTTGGTTAATATAGTTTTCTGATGTACTGCTTGGGGCACAATATATTGTATCTACTTCTGACTGGTGATTAATAGGGAGAAATATCCTCATTAATAGAGGGAGACTGTTCCAGGCAGTCAGGCCTAATTTATACTGTGAAATCTGAAATTCATGGAAAGTCTCTAAAACTCTTGTTTGGCTGCTCTAGAGCAGAGAGTGCAAAGCAACTTTTGAATCCTATGTTTTTATTCTTGCACACCTGTGATATGCTTTACAGAAAATCATGAGGTTAGGAGCCATCATCTTCACAGCTTCTGTTCTGGTCAGGAGCT
Source organism: Platalea leucorodia (assembly GCF_965183815.1). Lineage (NCBI taxonomy): Eukaryota > Metazoa > Chordata > Aves > Pelecaniformes > Threskiornithidae > Platalea > Platalea leucorodia. The sequence continues at coordinate 94,118,174 of NC_138826.1, forward strand.
TTGTTCATACGATATGTCTGGTGAAACAGGAGGAAAAGAAAGCAAGCAAATTATGGCCTTGATATTTGTGCATTTTCAGCTCCCAAAGACTGACTGGGGCGGGGGGGGATTTTTTCTGTACCTCAGAGCTTGAAGCTATATGGGTATTACTGAAAAGCTGATACTGAAAGTCCTATAGAGTTCTGCTGATTAAATGTTTTATTTTCCTTAGTTGTGGTCTTCTGTAGTCAGCCAAAGGTATTGTATTAAAAGTATAGAGTATTATATTTTCAAACCATCTTCCAGTAATTCAAAATTAGTGACTATTTTGTGTTTATTTTTTGCCATACTCCTCCTCTGATTAATTTCTAGGCAAACCTGATAAAAATAACTGTTTTCCTTACTGATCTCCTTCTCATGCTTTCATCTCACCAAAACTGGGCCTTGTATTCAACTGACATAAATTGATACAGGTCTCTTGGCATACAGGGCAATGTGCTTTTAATGAGCTGCCTTTGCATGTGATCCAAGTTCTCTTGTTTATTGCTATTAAGGAACAATAATAACAAGTTGTAATGAGTCATTCTAAAATGTCCATTTGTGTGGATGCAAAAATGACTCTTTGCCATTGATGGTCAAGACCATTTTGGTATCTCTGACCAACCCTAAGGAAAAGAAGGACTGTGCAGCGTACTGTTGTAATGCTAACTCTTTAGTATATTTCTGAAGTCAGGCCTTGGGTGAGCAGGAATCCCATTAAGTTAGAGTCTAGCTGAAGGAATGCAATGCATTCATAGCTTTATTCGTAAGTCGACTGCTTCCCCCACAACTAATTAATATTCTAGGTGAATAGCTGCCCAGTCCAACATTTGTAAAAATAAAACAAGTTGCTAGTAATGCTTGTACGTTTAGAAGTAAATAGGTGTACTGTGGTTTAAACATGTAAAGATAGGGTTGATTTCAAAAGAGGCTTTACCCCCATAAGGATCTCAAGCGTGATGCATTTTTCTAAGCTATTTAAATGAGTTCATGAAAAATATGTTGACTCTGCCTAAGTCTAAAGTCACTGCAAAGCATTTGATATATTACATCTTAAGGAATGCTGAGCGCTAAAGAGGCAAATACTGCAATCTCCGCTTTCTTAACTGGGCTTCAGTTGCTCTTATGAACATAGGCAGACAGACAAGAGCAAACACTGGCAGAAACAAAGTAGAGGCAAAAGTTTTAACTCTCTCCTGACTGTACCTCTCTTTTAACTGGCATCTTCTTTAATGACGATGTCCCACAGAGTCAGGGAGAGAGCAGCGTGTGGAATGCATGATGCAGTAGCAGCTTTGCTCCCAGGGACTGTAGGTGGCAAAGGGCATGTCCCTCACTCCCTCTGAAACAAATATTCTCAAACGAAGAGGTGAAGGTTGAAGGAAGGGGGAGAACTCATCCAGACGCAAGACAAAAGCTCATGAATGATTACATTCTGCGGGAGGAACAACCCAGATTTGATGGGGATCTTAATCAGTTGGGAAAGCAGTAAACTACAAACCCTACGTGGAGTCTGAGCAATAATCTGGTAGGAATTAGCTTACAAATGCAGGTTGTCCAGGCTGCCATCACATCTCTGTCCCCTTTGACTTGTCTGAGATTTCTCCATTCATTTGTATAAAGGGTATAAAGTGGCTAAAGTTTCTTTTTCATCCCTCAGCCCAAAAGAATTTGGAAGATCCTTTCAGTGGGAAGAACAAGAAACTCTAGCACAGAGTTTCTGCAGAAACTTTTCTCCAAGAGCCTCTGCATGAGATTTTTTTTTCCCTCAGGAAAAAAGTTAACTTATTTGCAGGATTTTAGTTATAAATAAACTTATGAATCCTGGGCATGTGATGTTTACAGTCTAAATGTAACTTCAGACTCAGAAAGGACTGTTGCTGAAAAGAGAAATAGTACTGCATATTCCACAATTCTGATAAAAATCTAGCAAAGAATTAGTGTCGTTTGAATTGTTATTGTAATCAATAATTCCATCAAATTTCAGCTAACTATGTGCCAGTAAAAGCCAAGTCTTCATATTTACTATTACAAGGAAGTTCAAATCAGAAAAAGAAAACATGATTGGCAGTCTCAGAAACTGTAGTTAGAGAGTTATTCAGCTAACCTGTGGAGAACGAGCCATTCATGCAAAGAATGCTCCATTTTAAGAATGCTCCAAGTGCTAATTCAGGCTACAGAAAATACACATATGCAGCCAGCAGATGGGTTGCAAAGATGGCATATATGATATAGATAAGCTGTTTGTAAGTGAGATTCTGCAATTCACCATGCTGGTGTACAAAATAGCTTACTGCTCCTCCCTTTCTCCAAATATTTCCCCTGAACACATATAATAATACGAAGTTAATTACATGTGCTGGTGCTATAATCAACCACTCTTGCAAATATCCATAACAATTAAAGATCCTTAGAGTGCAGCAGAACTGTACAGGAGACTTGTATTTTTACAAAAAAACAACACTTGTGGTCTATATTGTGAGATCTGTTTGAAACAAATGATGCAAGACTTAAATTACTATCAGTGAGTGTCCTTGTGACTTCTATGATCTGACTGTGCTACCAAATAAAGCAGGCAGGGGAGTAAAGGCAGGGGTGCAGCTTTCATCTCTGCAGCTCAGTGCTCTTCCTCTCACCTCTTCCCGAAACACATTGGCCTCTTCTGTACTTCCTGTTCCTCGGTGTGTTACTGTTCCCCAAACCGTGCGTTGCATCGTCACATGTGGTACTTACCAAATCTGCGCTGTAAAACTTAAAATTCTTCACCCAGAGTTCTTCATGTACAAAAAAAGAGAGCTGGTAGAAGCAGTTTCTCTCCATTTTACAAATGTGGAAATCAAGACACGTGGGGAAAGTTGAGTAGGTGACAAGGTTTGCATAAGAAGGCAGTGGCAAAAGGCCAGATAAGATAAAGGTCATCTCATTTCTGCTCCCCTTGGTTCTTTGTTCAAATACATCAATATCTGAGAGAAGACATGGTGGGGTTTATATCATATTTTTACAAGGGGGAAGTGCAGCCAGTTCATAAAATCTAAGAAAATACTTTTCCTTTGACTTTCAGAAAGGACATATTCTAAAATCACTAGCTCAATAAATTGCAGAAAAAGGTTTAGAAGTTGTTTATGAGAGTAAACAAATGAGATCTGCAGCAAGCCAAGAGAAAGCTGGGGTTCTGCAGATGAGATGCTTTTTGCTTGGCTGCAGTGTCTGGAAGGGAGGTCACCCTAATCCCTGTTATCACCTGAATTTTTCTTAGATATGAAAAATTAGCTCAAAAATGAGCAGTGAGACAAAGGCTGGTGACTTCAGAAACTTGGGAAGTTTTACTTTGCTTTACATTTTTACTTATTCACAAAGTAAATCTTTGACAGAAATTAAGGAAAAAATGCCTATATTGAGTTTGGTGAGCATTCTGGATTTAGGCATGGACCCTACTTGCCTAATCCTTTCTGTTTTGTAGCTTAAGATGCTTTGCTGCTTCATCCTTCTGTGCCTTTTTCTCCCTTCATTTTCCTTGCCTGACACAGTTTCTTGGGTGCATATTATTTCTTTCCTCCCTCAGAGTCCTTGTCAGTTTTAAATAACAAAAGATTTTTTATCTGCTGAAGAGCCAAATACTAGTACTTATCTTTTTCTCTTTATATTTTCTTTAGCTTGTTGCAACACTACAATCCTATATGTAGCAGCTTAAAAAAAAAAAAAAAAGAGAAACCAGGGAAGGGGAGTGCTACCAAAGAGCTTTGAGGAGATGGGATTTTTTGTTATTTGTTAAAAACATCAAAATGCATCCACTACTTAGCTATTATTTGCTATGGGAAAGAACCTTCTTTACTAAACATGAAAACTAAAATTTCAATTAGGTTCTTAAAATACAGGGGGCTATAAATAGAATGTGAATAGTGCAGCTGGGCAGCATTATAACAGAATTTCCTTCTGTTCTGTAAGGGAGATAGGGATGACCTTCATCACTCACTGTAAGCTCTGTCTTTTATGAATTACGAGCCATTCAGCTGTTAGTGGAATTAAAATCTATAACACTGCCAATCATTGCCCTGTATCCCTGTGGAGCCCTTCCTCTTGCTGTCAACGTGAGGGAGTCTGCAGTTTCTGCAGATATATGCCAATGATATGTTTATAGCCCAAACGAAGGAATAGTGCGGTTTGTTTCTTTTCTGTGCTTCAGCAATTTTGTACAGTCTCTACATGATTTTATGCTTAAGGAGCAGCAACGTGAATTGATGGTCACCGGTATATGGACTGAGAGTCATGGTAACAAGTCACTGGTAAGAAAATGTAGGCAAGAATGTTTTAAACTTAAGCACAGGTATAACGTGTGGTACCCTGACCAAAGGGTAGAAGACCATAGCAGAAGACTAAGTTCAAATCAGGGTGTAAAATCAATTCCTAGCCAAAACTTTGTCTGAGTTGCTTTGTGGGTTCTTTTGTTTTCCTTAAATATCCTCTGAACTGAATCATTGGAAATTTACTGTAATTCATACCAGAGCTGATCTGAAACAACGTTCTACAAAGCTGAACCCAAACTAAGCTGAGAATGTCCTTTTTGCATCCTTGATTCAAATATGTAAAAGTCATAACTCATGGTTATGACTGACTTGACTCCTCACTGGAGGAAACTCAAGATCTTCAGTGAGTACATCGTGCAAGTAAAGCCTTCCTTCCCACCTGTTACAAAAGAGCTGGCCAAACTACTCTTCTCTTTTCAGACAAATTAATTCTTTTTTTTTTAGGACCTGGCTACTGTTACCCAACAACTGACACATTTAGTGATAGCACCAGCGTGTCAGTCCTATTTCTAACACGTGCAAATGGAGCTACGGAAATTTCAGACACTAGTAGGTGTCTCAAATGGGTTTGTCAGTGTATTTCAAGGTATAAAAGTGCTTTTTCTGTCTTGAAGGAAATAATTACTTCTCTTTTTCAAGATAGGGCTAACGAGAAAACAGAAGCATGTGTTACAGTTAAGATGAGGTGCTGTACTGAGAGTGATGGACAAAGTGAAAGCAAAACCACATCTTTGTCAACGATTAGAAAGAGAAGCCCAATACCTGTCAATTAGTCTTTCTAATGGGGATTGGCACAATCGTTTTCACAGAAACTTGTTGAAAAATATATTGTCTTTTTTTTTTTACACTATTCATGGATGCACCTACTTCACCATGGCTAATTAGGTGTTCTGAATTATTGCTTTCAGTTGTTACAAATATCATGTCCTTTGATGATATTGGGTGTGTAATGAGAGACTGTGATAGTTTCAGTTATCGGTGGGGCCTGTGATTGATCAATTTTTGACAACAAAGAGTTGTTAACAGGGCTGCATGGTGAGGCAGTCAGTGGAAAATTCCCTTTCATAACATTTCTATCTAATTTTGGAGCACCGCCACTGCCACACATGAAATAACAACACGATTGAATTTCTTTTTGCTGGCATTTAGCAGGACCTATGGGGGTGTGCAGAAATCAATGGGGGATCAGGAGTCTGGAAAATTACATACTTGAAGAATTAATGAACTATAATTCCGTATTACATCCTCAATCACATTTTGCTTCCTTTTCATTAATGGAACTAAATTAGTTTTCCATGGACAGGGTACTTTAAAAAATGCAATCATGCTCATGCTAGGATTTAAAAAAAAAAAAAAAAAAAAAAAAAAAAAGACCTGTTTTAACAATAGTTATTTTTTCATGCAACATGACAGTTGGAAGTTTTTAGTGAAGAACATATCTGCAGCACTGACTCAACCTGTTGAAGCAATTTTTAACATGACATTTATAGCACCAGTTCTAGTTTCCTGCCTTTTGAGCCAGATTATGGTTTCAAGGTGACTCAGCCAGAATTTCTACTAGATCTGGGAGGTGTAGAGATAGAAGCAGCAACTCCAAAGGCATTCAAAACACTTTTTTTTCCAACACGGATCTAATTCATTATCTAGGGGAGCAGGGAGAGGAAAGGCCATGGTCTTCACTCTTCTCTGAAGCCTGTATCTGAGATACCTGATGTTTCTAATGCTGTGTAGTCTTTTTGCTCACAGACCTATGTTATGCTAGGGTAAAATTGTGTGTGACTCTTCTCTTTGCTGTGCCCCACAGGCCAGCTGTAATCTGGCCCTTCATGATTTAAACTTGTAACTGAATGAAATGTTGGGATGCAAATGCAGTTAAAATCAAGAATATTCTATGGTTTAATGGAGACTTTGATGTGAGAATCCATACAGTGAAAAGCATGTCCTAGTACTCACGATATGATGTCGTATCTTTAAAGAGTTACTGGAGGCTGAACAAATCAGAGTGAGACTGTAAACCGAATCACGCTCTAGGATTTTTATTGACCAAGGAAGAAAGTTCCTTTGAGAATCAGCAGCAGTGTTAGAAAAAAGGAGCTGATGAGACTTTACAAAACAGATTTAAAAGGAATTCCAAACAACTTTGGTATTGTAGCATAACTGATATCTTCCTGGTTTATTTCAGCAGTCTCAGCTTCTATATTTGCCCTAGTTTCAGCTGAGGTAGAGTTAATTTTCTTCTTAGTAGCTGGTATAGTGCTGTGTTTTGGATTTAGGATGAGAATAATGTTGATAACACACTGATGTTTTAGTTGTTGCTCAGTAGTGTTTATACCAGTCAAGGACTTTCCAGCTTCCCATGCGCTGCCCAGTGCACAAGAAGCTGGGAGGGGGCACAGCCAGGGGGAGTGCTGACCCAGACTGGCCACAGGGCTATGCCATACCGTACGGCGTCATGCTCAGTATATAAACTAGGGGAAGAAGGAAGCAGGGGGGGATGTTTGGAGTGATGGTGTTTGTCTTCCCAAGTAATGGTTACACGTGACGGAGCCCTGCTTTCCTGGAGATGGCTGAACGCCTGCCTGCCGATGGGAAGTAATGAATGAATTCCTTGTTACGCTTTGCTTGCGTGCGTGGCTTTTGCTTTACCTATTAAACTGCCTTTATCTCAACCCACGAGTTTTCTCACTTTTAGTCTTCCGATTCTCTCCCCGATCCCACTGGAGGGAGTGAGCGAGTGGTGCTGTGTGGTGCTTGATTGCTGGCTGGGGTTAAACCACAGCAGTATTCTTGGGGTTTTTTATTCCTTTGTATGATATTACATGCATGTGGTATATGGGAATGTAGTGGGATGGAAATCCCAAAAGCTGATATTTTGTTTTAAGAACAAGATAGCTCCAGTATATTGAACTAGTTTCAGGCTCTTATATTTCTCCACTGGGACCTGTTTTTTGCATAAGATCTCAAATCAAAGGTCTGATTGAACAGCAGGGTCTTCTCAAGTATCATCATATTAGAAATCTGCTGTCACAAGAAAACCAACACAAACGCTTTTCTCTTCTTAAATGCGAGAGATGGGACTCTAGAACTTGCAGTAGAGATAATGAACCCTTTTCAAAACTACTCTAGAAAATTGAGTTTTGACAGCAGATACATTATGCAGTATAGTGAATTTCATTTTCTCCTACTGAATAAGGCCTTTTCGCCCTTGCATACATATTTACTAAAATCAGATAACCCACACGTCATCTTAATCCTACTGGGCATTCTGTTATCTGAGCATAAGTCTGAATAGCTGGGACATGGTCTTTTATATCCAAGTGAGACATAATATGCTTGAAAATGTATTGACATATGCAAAGACATATCAGAGTCTTACTGTTCCAAATGTACCCATGAAAAAAAAAATTGAAGATTTATCTTTTTAAACAGCTTCATAGTCCCCTAAAACACTTGTTCAGTGATCTGCTTCTGAAATTATTTTTCTTTCAGTGTTTGCACTTCATTTATACTGTATACGGGTCTGGGACCTGGGTGGCTCTGGAGGTTAGCATTAGGCTGGAAAGGCTGTTGCCTTTGAAATGAGATCTCAAATTTAGCCTAAGTCAGTAGTGACTGAACATTATGGAAGTTGCTGGCTGCTCATTAATCTTTATAAATATATCCAATGATAATAACCCAGTTAGCATTGGGACAGATTGTTGCAATTGGGAGTCTCTATTAATTGGCAGTCTTAGCTAAGTGCCATGTATTATACTGTCCTAGAAAAACTTCCAGGATGGAAATAACTAAATTCTAAGTATTAACAGCTGCCAGTCTGTGGTGTTGCCTTCTCGACAGGAGAGAGCTACTGGGGCTTTGGTTTGTATTGACCTGGATTAAGCAGTTTATGAAAGAAAGGCTTTTTGGACTAAGTTGTGCTCTGTGTCTCTGTAACTTTGTGCTTGATGGTGGCATACAGGCTTTTCTGAGAGGAGGATTTGATGATTAATATTTCAGTCTTGAAGTGAGTGATATAAAATAGTATAACCCCCCTCCTCTTCCCCCACGCCATCGTTCTTTGTTGAGTGCAGCTTGACCACATTAGAGAGCTTGGTCCTATTGCTGGATGAAAGAACACTGCTATCTTTCAAATTGGCAATTTTATACCACTTTCAATCTTCAAAAGCTCTTATTATACAGAAATTCTCTAATAATATTCATCAGACAGCTAGCTTTCCTTTTTTCTTAGTGTACCAGTGAATAATTTGCTAATGATCTTATTTTACTCTTCAGGGAGCAGAATTTTCTCAGTGTCCCCAAGAGCAAGGGGTATAATAACTGAAACTGTTGCCACAGTTGAGGAAATGAGTGATTCTGAGGTATAAAGAAGGTGATTTGGGAGAGCAAGTTTTTTTCATGTCAAGGGGAGCTAGGGGTATAAAGTACTAACTTTCAAAACGCTTGTGACTGTGTGTCTATTTTATTAGAGTGGAGCTTCAGTTAGCTAAAAAAAAAGAAAACAACTGAAGTTTTTTTGCAGTTGAAAAATGGGTAACAAAATATGGAAATAACCAGGCTGACTGATTTCAGTTTAAGAAAAACGCACAGGAGAAATGCCGAATATTTGAAAACCAAATCGTGTGCCACACAAGTGTGTAATCATCAGTTACTCTGTTTTGTGGCAATAGGGTATGTACAGTATTGCCATGAGTGCGTCCATGAATTGCATGGGGTAGAGAGAGTCCCCATATTCCTGGTGTTTTGTGGGCTTATCAGTCTCACAGGTGTGTGTTCTCCAGCCACAGTGTTTCAAGAGCCAAAATCGCAAATCTTCTGCCATGCAGCTATAGGGTGGAAGCACAGCTAGAGCAGGCGGTGCCTAAGTGCTGCGGTACAGCTGTGTAGCTGCTCTCCAGCTTGGGGTGAGGGTTACTTCCAGCGACTGCCTTCGTATTACTTTCTGTTCCAAACATGGCCACTTTTATCAATGGGGTGGCAGATTTGGTATATGCAGTTGTGCTGTTTATTTGAAAAGGAGAGAGGAAAATAGAGGAAATGCCACCTCCATGATAGTCAGTGGGGGTTCTGCCATAAATTGGAGCAGGGCCAGGATTAAGCCAGTTGCTCTGGTCCATCCCACATACAAAACTCTATTTTACTTTCTGGATGGGGATGCTTTCCTTTCCTTTTCTTTTTTTTTTTTTTTTTTTTTTTTTCCTTTTCTTCTCCCCCCACTTTGCTGCAGCTTTTTATAGCCAGTTAAAGAGCGGAACTTGCATACTCAGAATAAGATGTCTGTTTTGTCTATTCATTTAAAAATGTCATCACCTGCCATTGAAAAAAAGACATCCCTCCTTTCCTTGTACTTAAACGTTTTGTTTAATTTTTTATAAGTGAAAATATAAAGCCTTTCAGTAACTTCCTTCTACAGAGTAATATTTCATTCTTTGTGCCTTTCTAGTACAGCATCAAACAGGACTTCATTAGTGCTGTTAATGTTCCATATAGCCCACTGATATACCATAGCCACTGGCCAAGCAAAACTTCAATCAGTTTTTCTTCTCTTGTCAGCTCACACCTCTGACTGAGCAGCTGCAAGATGATTCATCGGAGAATGTTTCACCATAGGACAGAGAAAAATTATTTCTGGCTGCTTTTCCCATACTAATAAGATAATTTCAGTTGTAGATACTTTTGCAGCACTTCCTGAGCCATGCTATGCCCATTTGAAAATAGAAATCCTTTTATCCAAACGTCAAGAAAATTTTCCATGAAATCAGGGCTTTGGCTCGGCAAAACACATTTCTGCTGCGTTTTCTTCTTTAACAAAGTTGCAACAGTTACATTTTGTCCCATTACGGAGCAAGTCTCTGCTAGAATTAACGATCAGCATTAGCTGAGAGATTTAGAACAAAATTCTGTGCATAAGGAACATCTATAGTCTGAAACCCACTGGCACGTGCTGTTGTTTGCCTAAAAAGTTAGTGGTGAGAATTGTTTTGGATTTCTTTTCTTTGCTGCAAAATCATGTAAGGAGTAATGGATTACTCAGCATTGGTGCAGCAATGGTGTTCCAATGCAATGGTTTCAGGCAAACAATCTATCAAGAACAGGACATTTCTTAAAGACCACCAGTGTCTTCTGTCCACGCTTTTTATGATAGGCTTTCTTACATAACTCCACTCAACTTTGCATGCAGCCATAACAAAACCAGAAGAATGTATTTCTTTGTTTATTGGCATCTGTAAAAGCATTTCATCCCAAGTAATATTTCTTGTGATATAGGTTTGTCAGCTAGTTTGCAAATAAATACAGAAAAGCTCCTTTTGTTGTCAGTTTACCAATACTGACGTGACATTCAAGGCTTGTTTTTCTTGAATAATCAGTGAGTTCATCAGAATGCACTCAGCCTGTGCCTGCAATACTGTGCTTATAATTATAAGGCTTACAGATTCACAAATAAATTGTTCAGAAGAGAGGAACACAGGCTATCTTTAATTCATATCTGCTACTTTGACCTAAATAACACTCTTTTCTCCAGCTCATCACCAATAAATACATTCCACTTTCCCAGAGAAGAAATATATGCCATCCAGTGTCTTAACGCATGTTATTAAGTAACAAGTATGAAGATTCGGATCGAGTCTGAACAACAGCTCTTCTCTTTCAGCCTCTCAGTTTACATGCTTCGTTGATTCTCTAGGGCTTGTAGCTTTGGCCAAGCCCAACAAGTTATCTTGTACTGACCAGGTGATCCCAAGCGTTTAGCACGGTCACTTAGATTCTGTTCTGCCAGGCAAGCTGTCTCCCAGGCAACATATTCCCCAGTGGTAAGGGAACTCCTAGACTGTCGTCCTTTCTTTTCCTTTCCTTTTTCTTAAGTAATCTGTGGGTATGTGAGTGAATAGCAGTAGATAAGGCACAGACTGCAAACCAACCTTTTCTCACTACGGTAACATAATTTTCATTGATCTTCCTCTGATCTCTCAAACACCTCTGAGGTCTCACTGGCTTCTGGCTGCTCACAAGAAAAAGGCCAGAGTTTACACTGATTTAGAGAGAGACACACTGAACAGCGGACGGTTGTAAAGGTTTGGCATTTCTCAGTCCTGCAGCAGGACTACTTAGATGATTATTCTGAAATCCGTAGTGAAGTTGAAAATTCTGTGTTTTAAACCAATAGAGACTTATGACTTAATTTGTGGTACACAAAGCAGCAAAATATATGCTTCGTGCAATATTCCAGCAGGAGTACTGGTAATTTTCATCATCATAAATACTGGTAATGTACACCAGGCACGCCCAGTCAGAGAGACTGTTGATAGAAAATCAGACTGAGATGTAATAATGAAAATTTCTAATGAAATTTCCTCAAGACTCTGTAAAGCTTTTAAAAACCAATGCACTCATGATATGGTAGTACGGTTATTCCAAAGAGATTCCAAAGAGATGTACTTGGCATGTCAATATAGTACCCAGAGCACATCCCACCTACCCCCTGGCATGTGTAAGAAAAATGCAACTCAAAACCAAATGTGGGTGACTGAGTGATACCTTATAGTTCATAGTTTTCGATGGGTAAGGAAGCCTTGGGTTTTTTTAAAGTTTGTGTTTGAATAGATTTCATAAGAGACTAGAGTAAATGTATCTTTATCTATGTGCACATTAGTATTCTCAGAAAAGAGATTTATTACCTTATTGAAACTCACAGTTGATTTTCTTAGGCAGTTTACACTTTCTCCTATGAAAATAACAGGTGACATAAATGGGAGTTAACAGGGACTGTGGGCAGAATTTTGACATATTTTACATGTATCCCAGTGGTCACATCACACCTCTTCTTCATGTCTGCATTGCGGAGGATACTAGATCAAGTGCTGAGGTACTTTTAAGCATTTGAGTCTTAATTTGTTATTTTACTTTGGCCAGAATGGCTAGTACGTTGAGGATTTATTCACTATTCAAACTCATGGCAGGGGGCGGGGAGGTTAGAGCTTTTTGTTTCTGAAGGCAGTTTGTGCGTGTTGTGTCTCCCTCTGCGCCAGTTCCATAGGCACCTCCTGATCAACGTGCTGCTCAAATAGATATGCTACCCCTGGTATAAAACACAGTCATAATGTGATGAATTTGATAAGGAAGGACACATTTTTATCCTTGTTTGACTCCATGCTCCTGATATTCCCTAACTGTTAATAACACTCACATGCTGGGACCTATTCCTTAATACGGCCTACTGCGTAACTGATGGCACGGGAAATGAACATGTCGCAAAGTTCTCTGCATCTCTGCTGAGTCCATGAGTTCAGGTGTCTGCAGAATGTGCTTTGGTGGATTTTGGATCGAGCGAGCGTGTCCAGAAATCCATTCCATGGTGAGTTGTTACTGTAAAGTTTAGTCAGTGGAAATTTTTCTTTTAAGAAACACACTTCCCAAAGGAATTATCAGGAGGAGGAGAATGTGTTGCATTTCATCTTCAGGGTCTAAGTATTTGTTTGGAATCCTAGGTGCTCTTTTTGATGGTGAGGGAGGAGACTGCAGTTAGATTCACTGAGAGTCAGAGATACTGGTATAAGTCAACAGGAACTCCACGAGACGGAGAAGCCCTACTAACCTAAAATAGGTGTCACCAAGAGCATAAGCAAGGACCAGAGTGAATATTTAATATTTTTATATGCCCCTAGAAACAATCTTTGTTTATCAGGCAGCCTACAATACTCGAAGGGTTAACATCTTATTATTTGAAGTGGGATCCAATTCCTTTCTTTTTACTGTGGGCAACTTACACAGATGTCAGATTACCCATCACGTATTGTGACAAAATGAGTTGCTAATATGTAAACAGTAAATTGGGATTAGCAGAACCTCCACTGTTAGCACAGCCAACACCGTTAGCAAAAGTCCTTTTATGGAAATGATTCAAAACTTTTTCTCTGGATAAATCTGGAAATTAAAGTGTCAGTAATCAAAATACTTCTGTGAAACCCAGGAATACCAGGGACCTTGTTCTTCCATCAGATGAATATAGGAATTTCCTCTGACTGAATTTTCTCCTTTTTTGTTGTTTTTACTACACAGACATTGATGAATGCTCAGATGGCTTTGTTCAGTGTGACAGCCGTGCTAACTGCATCAACCTGCCTGGTTGGTACCACTGCGAATGCAGAGAGGGCTACCATGACAATGGAATGTTTTCACCAAGTGGAGAATCCTGTGAAGGTCAGTATCTAAAAAAGGTGGGGTAGTGTTATGACTTGCATTACAGTAATGTCTAGTACCTCTGACTGTACTGGTCAAGTATTGTCTTGGATGCTGTATCAGTGAAAGTTAAACCTTGACCCAAAGCAATCGTAATAAGCATCACAAACAAAGGCAAAAGAAAATAAAGTATGAATATTCCTAACATAGAGGTGGAGCATTAGTGGCCATTTCTATGATTTGCTAAGATAATATGTGAAGTCAGGCATGGTGCTTGAAACACAGTTTCTCTGGCCCTACATCTGCTTCTGTGCATGGTCCTTGCATAAGTGATTTCCCGTGGGCTGATAGCATGCACTGTAATCTGTCACTCCATGGTAATCTGTGTATATGTCACATTCTTTATATGTAGAAATGGGCCTCAATCCAGACCTCAGTTCCTCCACTTCATTCCTCATACACTGAAATAGTCTGTGATGAAAATACTTCCCGTTGCAAACAATGATTTTGCAGCCCTGACACCCTTACCTGCACCTGGGTTAATACTGCAGTGCTTCTGCATAGGCATACTGCTTGTAAAAAGTTGCGATTTGAAGAACAGCCTTACAAACTGGGAAGCTCTGTGGACTTATGGCTGGGGCAAGGTGCAGGGGACAAGGGAGTGACGGGGGGACAAGGAGATTTATTTGTTTATGAATGATGTTAGAACAGCAGGTTAATAAGAACAGTTATTTTCAGATGCACATCTCTTAGTGTGGAATGTTATTCAGCCCTTAAGGTACTGCATACTGCTGCTCTTAAATAAGAGAAGAAACCAGTCTGTTTTGCCGTGGAGTACTTAGGGCAAAATTAGGAGAAGGGAGAACCCATCTGTCTCTGAGTGCTGAAATATTCAGTGCTCACACAGTGTAAGCTTTCCTACCTTGCTGTTTAAACTCACATTGGTGGGCTGCATCGGTCCCAAAGGGAAGCAATTGAATTAATTTCACTAAGGCAGACACACAGACAGTTCTCCAGGAGTGAGAATGACCTTTTCAGTATCCCCATCATCAATACTTTATTTCAACACATTTTCACCACAGCTGAAAGCCTGTATTCCCAGGAGGAATCAGTGGTTTGAGTAAGCCACTGCTTTCATAAGTCGAGCTTTCTTTGTCAAGAGCTAACGAAATGTCAGTGTTAGCTGGCCAGGTGTTAGGACAAGAAGGTGCAAAGAAGTTGTGATCCCTCTGATTATAACATTGCCCTTCTGTCACTTGCGGCACAGGTAATACTCTAGCCAGGCATTTATGGAAATATTCTCAATACCCCAAGTTTTATCTTCAATGTCAATATAACATTTGTCTCATGGGTTAAAGATAGCGGTTTGGTGTGTGATATCTCAAGAGATATAAGTGATACAAAGTGACTCTGTTAAGATGTGTGCAAACAAGCAACAATTAAGCAGCAATTTCCAAGCAAATGAAAAGCCAAGGAAAAAGAAACATGGGGATTGCTACATGTACGCAGAAGTGGCAATTATTAGAATGTTTTGACCTTTTTCTACAAAGCACCATCAGCTCTTTATTAAACATACACAGAGGATAACAAGTAATTAGAATTAAATCACAGATGCCAGGAAACTATCTTCATTGCTGATAACCCTAGTCACTAACAGTGGAACACTTTCAGTTTGATTGATTCTAGCTGCAAATTTTGGAATACACAGCAACTTGAGATGGGGAGGAAGGTTATATATTTTATTAGTCTTACTACATCACTTTTTATTGGATTGAAGCCTGTGACATTGTGTCTCAGACAGAAGATAAAACCTGAAAAAGGTATGAAGAGACAGCTTAAAATCCATTGCAGTATGGAAAGTTGAACTGCCAGTAGCAGACCGCAGTAGCGCAAAAGCAATTGGTTTCTCTGCTGTCAGATCTTTCCACTGTGAGAGATTCCCCTACTGGGTTTAAAGACATAAGCAAATGGATTTCTTCTGTCACTTCTTCAGTATCGCCTAGTTAGAGGTGATTAAATTGAACTGTTGGTGGATGTTTTTTAGACACTCACTGTAATGGGGGAGCAGCTTCCAGGCTATACTAATCTCAGATTTCAAATCTCAGTTCTCCACTTCCCACTTGCAGCTGTATGAGCTTCTTGCTGCATCCAGGACAAATGTCCAACCTTTCTGGCTTCTGCAAGTGCTACAGCTTGCAGAACTGTAGAAGGAACAGTGCTGAATTACACGGAAGAGAAACTGGGCCTGCCTTGATTTCTTTCTTGGGGGAACAAAGAATTTAAACCTCATGGGGATTAGGAAATGTTCTTCGAGGGCTTGTCCATTTTGCTTTCTAAGAGGACTACTTCAAAGTAGTGTTGATATGGAGTGCGTAATAGCCTTGTCTTTGGCTCATCTTTTGTAAGTTTTATTTGCTTTGAAGAAAGTTCCCTCTTTCAGTGGAGAAAACCTTTAAAAGCCAAGGAAGTGTGGGTTCAAATCTTTTCTTTTTTGTTTGTTCTATATGGTCTGCCTCAAGTCTCAGTCTGTCTGTGTCCCCTGGACATGTGTTGATAGTACTACAGAAAGCATTTCTGTGGTCAGTGTTAGTCAGAAACTTGTTTCCTTCAGCAAAGGCTCCAGTTTTAAAGATTCAGGTGGAAACACCTCTGTTAGGATCGCAGAACCACAGGAGCATTTCCTTAAAAACCTTATTTTAACAGAATACCAAAACTGCACCTACCCCTTTTGCAGGAAATGGTCCCATTAGGACATTGTACTAAAAATTCCTAGCTAGAGGTGGACTCCTTGGTAGCATTAGACTTTGTCAGTGCTTGATAATGAAATAACAGTTGCTGAATTGCCTGTTTTACACATATATTGACCTTGGCTACTGCTGCTGCTTTGGCACGACTGAGAATATTGAGTATTTTGACTAATGTACTTGAACACAGAAATTCATAATCCCATTTTATTGTACCTACAGGCAATGGAAGACCTAGAGATTACTTTGCTATTAGTTTTGCTTCACATTATACTCCTGGGTAGACCTGTGGTCTCTATAACAATTACCGAGAGAAATGATGGGAAATGCAGCTGTAGGGCTTCAACCTCTTAGCAGCACTTGCTGTTTTTCCCTTGGAAATAGAATTATGTTATGCATCATCTTATTTCCAGAAAAGTGGTGAAAGATCAGCCGCTTAGTCTTTGAGAACTGCATGGCTTTGGGAAGTCTTAAATTTTATATATATTTAAATATAGCGTTCAGCATGGGGTATAGTACCTGATACCTTCCTCTTTGCCCCCCTACAGCTTTTCTTTATAGTTTCTTTACACAGTCTTATTGGTGCTCTGAAGGTTGTCTCTCATGTGCCATTTCATAAAAGAGAGCTAGGCTAAGATAGTAGATATTGCAGCCTCAAGCTTCATTGCCTTAAAAAACTGGAACCACCGAGGGCAAAATCCTAAAATAAGAACGTTCAGGCCCAGTTAATATTTGCTCTGCAGTTCTGTGTAAGATCCTGATTCCTTTGAATTTGTCCCCTGCAATATTTAAAAGCTTCCAAAATCAGTTGAAGAGAAAAGCTGTGTTGGTTTGTACCGGAATAGTGCGCGTTAGACGTCATCAGCTGTTGGACACTTTGCATGCTTCCACGTCTGAAGAATAGCTCACCTAATTAATGCAGCCCCTTAGGACTTACCAAAAGTATCTGGCAGGTACCAGCTGTTGTTGATACAGAATATGAGATCAACATACTTTCACTCTCAGCAGGTACCACATTCTTTAAATGAGACAGGTGCAAATGAAAGGATTGGAAAGCATCAATCCAGAATGCCCAATTCAAAAAGGATCTTTTTGGTTGCAAGGGTTTATTTGTACCTGTATGGTCTGAGATGTCATTATGTTCTTCTTCTGCTGTCCTGCTTGCAGAAGTAGAATCACTTCCTTCTCTGTGTGATACAGCAGGCTGCCTGACAACACAGGGGGCTGGGGCTCTACTTGAACAATATTTTCCACAATCCAGAATAATGAGGGATGGAGGCATATTACAAGCCTTGGGATGCTCCCCAGCCTTAATGAATGAACAAAGTCCAAAATGGTTACTTCAGCATCGATGTGTCTGGATCTGGAAGGCAGAGGAATTGCTGTCTGTCAGGATGTCTGAATTTATCTCACAGTATATCCAGTATTTTAACTAGTACATGAAATTTCTTGTAGTTGAAAAACTGCTGTCAGTTTGGAGTCCTACACTTAGATCTTTCTACAGTCCTGGTAATGTTTAACAGAAGCTTTGTTACTGATAGCACTTAAGAAGACAGGAAATAAAGAATCACTACTCTTCTACAGGAAATCTTACTAGCACTCACAAAGCTCTATCGAAATCCTTTCGCCTTTATTCATGATCATAAAAGGTCAACAAATAAAACCATAAAGTGACTTTTTTTTCCATCCATCCCAAACAGAGCTATAGGCATTAAGGCTTCATTATTGAGTTTGGGAATGCAACTTAAACATCACTGGACAGAAGGCAGATATGGAGACACATTGGTATTTAAATATTCTGGAGTGTGGGCAGAGTACAAAATTGGCAGAGTTTCTCTTCTTTTATAAAAGGACTAATAAAACAGAAACTCGACTACTACATTTTATAAGACAGTAATTTGAACACATTTACTGTATCAGGAAACAACATTTCTGTGAAGCTGGTGTTACCGGCATCTGAAGTCTCAGCTCTTCATCTTCCACATCTGCTAAGCACTCTGACAGCTGGCTTGCATGAAATCACAAATAAATTATTCACATTTCACTTGCTCTTTGAAGAATGATTACATCAGTCAATAGATTTACTTAGGACAGAGAAGAACAGAAACCAAACTTTCTGCTCAGAAGAGCTTGGGCTTCCTATCAAATGCACTCCTTCCTGTTTTGCCTTAAGCAAAAAGTATTCAGGTATCCTCATGTTGTCACCTTGCTGAGCTACTGCTACTCCTCAAGGCTAAGGTAACTGAGAAACTTCTCTTGCTTCAGAGCAAAGGAACTGTCCACCCTCCCAACTCATCTCTTCCAACAGCATATTTCTCAGTGATACAAATGATCATCTTTTCTTTACACAGATGACAGTCTAACTGATGTCAGAATGATTCTGGTAGGAAATCAGGTCTGAGGGAGACCTTTTGGGGCTTTATGTGAACGTTCTGCACGTAAGTCTGAGTAGCTCATCAGAGGAGGGAAAGTTGCAGCTTTCCATCAGCTGCATCAGAATGCATTTCTGAGCCCTTTGTCACGACCTAGCAAGTTGTACACAGGTTATTTTCTAATCGTGCCTTGTTCCTTGTGAGTTTTCTCATCTGTCGTTATCAATATTTTATTTGTGTTTTTTCACCCAAAATATTATTGAGCTGTCATTATTTAGAGCTATCCACAGTAGCTCCAAGATCTCTTTCCAGAATAGATCTAAAAGACTGATTTGATTTTTGAATGGATATTTCCCCATGCACCTTACAATTGAATCTCATCTGACATATTATTGTTTACTCAGTCAATATCATGAAATACTTCTATATTTCACTGTCAATTTTTTGTTTTTAATACTTTCTTATCAAGAGCCTTTTTCATCTTACTGTTGATCCACTCCTCCAGATGACTAAGTATATTGAGCAGCACACGTTCTGGCACAGATTCTTGGGGGACTTCCCTGGGACACCTCTCCACTGTGACAGCCTGACCATTTATTCCTGCCTTTTATTACTTACTAATTATCCCGCTATTAATCTGTGAGTCAATGACCTCTTTTATTCCATGGCACATAGTTCCTTTAAGAGTGTGTATTATGCAAAGGAGTTCATGAAGTTTTCAAATAAAAATAGTACATTAAATGCAATGTATCCCGCCTTTAAAGTCTTCTTCATTCATACAGTATACGTTTACTCTGAATCTATAATATAGTATCTTTGAACAATCTTCTTTCTATCTGAAAACATTTTATCCTTTTGGCTGCCTAGTTTTAATTAATCTTTAAAACTTCATAATTTTAGCATAATTCCCCCTTTGAAAATAAAAGCACCACCACAAAGATTTTTTTGCAGCCTTTTAAATTCCTTTTAGGATGTTGAACTTTCGTACATTGTGGTCACTGTTGGTAACAAATACCAAATAGTTGTTCAGTAGAGGCATTTTGAATCAGAGCCTGCACACTGCTCAGGGCCAATTCAAATGGTGCTTTGTCCCTTTGGGATTCTTTGACTATCTGTTCCAAGAAACAGTCAGTAAATCTGTTAAATACATCCTTGGGTCACAGCCTAGTTGGACAATTGAAATTCCTGTATTTCTGGAGTTTTCTGCCCTTGCAGTCTGTCAAATATTACAAATGGAGTTTAGTCATTCCAGGTAGCGTCACCATTTTGTATAGCTTTAGTCCAGTATTTTTACTGTGTAGGCATGAAATTACTTGTAATACAATTAAGTCTTATCGTTCTTTAACATGTATCACTACTTCTTCATCCATGGTACTCCTTTGTCATTGCAACATTAAGTGGTACCCAGGGATGATGGTAAGAAAAGGAAAATCCTTAAAAGTGTGCCAGATCAAAGCTGCTGCATTTTTTTGTGTAAATTAGTTAGTAAGAACTGGTCCTCAACTTAGCACTACATAACTAGTTACACTTTGTTTCTGTTTTTTTTCTGAGGCAAACCTCCAAGTCTTTTGAGACTTAATGTTCTAATGTCATAACATTCGAGCTGCTTGATTCCTAAGCAGTGTGTTGTAAATAGCCTGAAGTGAATTATTTGTTGTTTGTTGGGTTTTTGTTTTAAAAAACAATATGGGAGAAAGAATAACATGCCTCTGTGGCTGGATTTACTGGAAATACGCAACATGTAATCCTCCCCTCTCCTCTTTTCAGACACAAAAGATGCAGGGGCCAGTGTACCCTGTCCATGTGGTTATGGAAATTGGAGAGCTGGTTATGGCTGTAAACAAAATGTCAGTAACATAATTCACCATCCATTATAAATTCAAAGTAAAAAAGCTGAACAAAGTTTTGTTTGGTATGGATGATTTGTGTGCAAGTTCTTTGTAGATAATGCCTGAAGTTTGATGTGGATGAATAATGCAGGTGAGAATTTCATGCATGCAAAGTTTGTGTTCCTCTTGCTGCGTTATAAACACACTGCTGTTTCTGATTAGGTTAGAATCAAAACCTAAATACCTCCTGCTTTGACCAGCGATATTTAAATTACCCTATCCAGAATATTTATTTTCATGAATCAAACAGCTGAAAAAAACAAGGTTGGGATTTTTCATAAGTTCTCAACATTGGATAAGCTCAGCTCAATACCAGAGTCAATGATGAAACCTCAATTATTTTCAGTAACAGTGCACTAACTGTTACCATGTTGAAAAACAAACCCCAGAAGCCTTTTCCTCATGGGAAAATTGTGAAATACACTTGTACATAAGTGCCAAATGCAGACTTGGTGTTTATAGGGTTGCCATTTGTTGTTTAAAGGAAGCTGTTCTTATTTACATGACAGCTGAACTTCGTCCAAGTGTCTCATTAAATATGGCTACTTTCAGTTAAGTGGCCAGGTTGTTGAGAAGTGATATTACTCCTTTATGACACTAGCTACGTGAAAGCTTTGTACAAAAGAATGTTTTAAACAAATGAACACAAGTCTTGTAAAGTAATTTATTAAAAATTACTTCAGTGATAAAGAGAATACTGCTGTTAATCTTAATCATTATATTTAAAGAGGATTTGTATTTGTTCTCTTTACTGCATAACTTGAAACCAGTTAGACTGAGTATATGGAGATCTTAAATTGCCAGATTGTATTACTTTCAGTATGGATTTAAGAGAAAACAGAGGAAGGAGAGAGCAGCTCTTCCATCCCTCTGCTCTGCCCGTACCAGCGTCACTCAAATGATTCCTGTTAGCTAGTTGTCTAAAAAACTTCAAGGCTGGAGATTGCACAGCCTCCGCAGGGCCGTCTGTTCCGCGAGTTATGTATCCTTGCTGTTCAGATGGGTTTCTCTGTCTGATGTGCCTGTGACATTTCAGCTGCTCAGGGCCATGCAAACAGCCAAGCTGAATTAGGTTCATGATCCCAACTGCCTTCTGCCCTATTGCAACAGTGGCTGACGCCAGATGCTTCAGAAGATAGCGAGGTAGAAGATGTGGAGATCTGAGATGATTTGCCTGTTCTGGATTATCTGATACATAAATAAGGGCACCATAGACGGTAATGCATGAAATGTAATCTCCCTTCCAAAATCTGTTAGCATTGCAAATTGAATTTGAGCAGCCTGATCTAGTGGAAGATACCCCTGCCCGTGGCAGCAGGGTTGGAACTAGATGATCTTTAAGGTTCCTTCCAACCCAAAGCATTCTATGACTCTGTGAATATTCTTGCTAGCTTTATAGATTTTTGGCTACACTATTTTTTTCCCCTCTTGCCAGTCTGTGGCAGTGAGTGTCATGGTTTGTTTATGCATTATATGAAAAATTATTTCCTTTTATCAGACTTAAATTTCTTGTCTTTCAGTTTCATTCACTGTCCCCTGTCTTGTATGTTAGGCAATATGGAGAACAAAAGCTCTCAACATGTCTTCTCTGGAGGATTCATTATTTTTTTTATTATATCCCTTCTTGCTGATGTTCTTTTAGAGGTGAAGAATCCATTTCTTTTCAGTTCTTCTCAAGTGACATTTTCCTCATCCTCCCCAGAAGGCCTAGTAATTTTGCAATACTTTTTTTTGAGATGGTGCCACTGTTACTGCACACAGTATTTGAAGGAAACGCACAATGCTGCTTATTTATACAATGGAATTCTAATAATTTCCCTGCTGTTTTTCATCCCAATTCATATTCATGTTAGCAACTTGTTTACTTTTTTTTTTGACTGCAGCCACACTTGGAGTTGAAATGATAATTGAGTTATTTTGCATTAAACTGAATGTGCTTGAGGTGAATTGGAGGTTTCATTTCCACTGTTGAACCCAAAGCTGAGTGTTTTATTAACTTTTTATGCTGATGGTGAAAGATACATACATGACCATATTGCTTATTTTGTCTTGTACTGATCTGTTGGACAGTTAAATATCACAATGCTACTTTTTAATGAACTCTAATTGAGAGCTTGGGCCAGACTGTTGTGAAATTGTATGTAGAACTGAACTCTTCTAGTGTTTTCCACGTTTTGTCGCATATAGCTCTTTACTTCATGTCCTTTCAAAGCTTTTTTTCCAGATAACTTTTCTCCATATGGACAGCTGAAAAAGCTAAATAAAGACTATTCAAGTAGAAGGCAGTGTGTGCTGCTAGTTTGCCCTTGCAAAATAATTGTGTGTGCCTTGATGAAAGTACTCTTGAATTCTTTGAGATACGATTGTTTTGAAGTCATTTACCTGTATTCACTGGAGACATTAATTTTTTTTCTTTATTTTCTATGCTAGACACGAGGGCTATAGATGTCACTGCAGCTTGAATAATTAAAATATTCTAGTTTGCACACCCTAATAAATGATGCAACTTAAAGCATGGTGTGCTTGCTTAAATGAGCTTACAAGTCAGACATCACCTTTCACATTAACTTCTCAGCAAGGGAACTCAAATGTGCTAGACAGAGCCACCAAAAGGATTTGAAGAGACGATTCTGCAGCTTTTCTTGTTTAACTGCACGTCTCATGAACGGTTGCCACAAGCAAATGCTCTTTAGGGAGTTAAGAATTATTTTTGCTTGTATGTTTCCCGTGATTTCTTCATTCTAACCACCTTACTTAATATCATTCACTTAGAAAGATGTATAGGAAAACTCAAATATCATGTTTTAAAAGTTGATGTGACTTGAAAAATATTTTTGTGAACTCATGAGTTATTTCTCCCCATTCTGGTGAAGTGCAAATTAATTTTCAGCTGAAGGCTTTAATGGCCAAGAATCATTTATATTGACTGCCGCAAGAACATTTTTGTTAATTGAATGTGGTCTAAGAGCATTACATGGCATGTTTTTGCAGACATTGATGAATGTGGAACTGGAAGGCATAGCTGTGCCAATGACACTGTTTGCTTTAACTTGGATGGTGGGTACGACTGTCGATGTCCCCATGGCAAGAACTGCACAGGAGACTGTATCCATGAAGACAAAATCAAGCACAATGGTCAGATTTGGGTGCTGGAGAATGACAGATGCTCTGTCTGCTCGTGCCAGGTCAGTAGAAATAGAACTAGCTGCTTCTGCAAGATGGTGGTAGGGCTGAAGGGAAGAGTGTCATGATTCAAGTGAAATTCCTGTTTTAGCTGCCTTCTCAGGTGTGCATGTGGTGCTGCAGAGAAATGGAATTATGTATTACATATGGCTTTGGGGAGAGCTTCTCTCTCCGATCTGCAAGAGCAGAACTTCGAGGGAAGGTTTGTTATATAATACTGGGAGAAGGACGATAGTACTATTTTCTTAGCAGAGATGCCACCTGTGTTTTCTGGGTGGGAGTAACGGCATTTTCATGCAAAGAAACTGTGTGTCTAGACACATATTGGTGTTGGTGACTGACGCCAGTATCTCTAGCAGATGGCTATAAATAGTGGTAGCTTCTGTAGCTGCAGAGTAATTCAGCTTAGCTTTCTCAAATGTTTGCTGTGGGAACCTTAATCCCAAGCTAAATGCTGATGGAGAATGAAGGCCCAATACACTGCTGACAAAGTCCTGAGCATTTCAGCAGCTCAAGTTTCATGGGGATGAATTTAATTTCAGACTACCTATCATCTTCTTTATGTGAATAATTACAGAAGAGAGGGACTGATCTGGAAATTTAAGGCAAGACTCGACTAGCATCCGCATGAGAATGACATAAACTTAGTGCAATTCATTAAAATTTGACCCTTGGGAAAGACACCCTTCGGTTTCATCAACTTAGGTGAGAGCTGTCTGAAGGTTGGTTGTATGAAGGATGTATATAAGACAACAGGGGAACTTTCTTGTAGTTACTGAGCGTGTATTGTGGTCTCTGCCTCTGTTTGAATTGTATTTTGGCAAAGATATCATATAGTGGAAAAACTCGTGAGCTGCTAGTTAGTTAGAATCATGCCAAAAAATCAAATTTTGCTACAAGTACTGCTGGAGTTGGTCACGTTTCTGCCATCGCTCTATGCCTGTCTTCCAACAACAGAGTGGATATGTGATGTGTCGGCGAATGGTCTGTGACTGTGAAAATCCCACTGTTGACCTGTTTTGCTGTCCTGAATGTGACCCAAGGCTCAGCAGTCAGTGTTTACATCAGAGCGGGGAGCTGTCCTACAACAGTGGTGACTCCTGGATACAGAACTGTCAACAGTGTCGCTGTTTGGTAAGGCTCCTGATTACAGCAGCAGAGACAGGAGGGAAAAGGAGATGAGATATTCTGATCTGTGAATAGTTATTTTTCATGCATTAGCATCCATTTAATTTCCTCTGGAGTATGTGTATAATTGAAATCTGGTTTTCATGGATATTTGTCAGTATTGTCAAGTTCCAGTCAAAAATGCATTTTGCCACAATAGACGTAATAGAAATTATTTAATCATGAAGATCGTTTTAGCAAAGAGTGGAGGTCATTTGGATATGGCACCTACACAGCAACACTCGTGTTCACTCAAAGACCAATGTAGCTGTATAAGGGAATTCTAAATATGTATTTATTATCACGGTTGATAATTTCAAATATGCCAATAGGCTAAAATTTGTTTATTCATTCAGACTTTCTGAGTAACAGAAAAATAATAAGACTGGATGCATTTTTTGAAACAGTGAAATGAGTTTTGGAAAAAAAAAAAAAAAATCTTTTAAAGCTTGTGATCTTTCTCCTAGGCATGTATTTCAGAGTCTGAGCAAAAACTATTCTGCATAATGCCACTCAGGAAGTTTCTGTGACAGAAAAAATCCCAAGATAAAAACAACTAGCTTTTATCACAGGTTATCTCCAAATGTAAAGCCTAGTCCATGTAGCAGCTTTCCCTTGTCAGGGTATCATGAATAACAGCCAGAAACCAATTTCTATAGGCATTGTGCTTTCAGTGTTACTACTGCAAAAATCCGATGAAATAGGTTCCCAGGTGCTTCATTAAATGTCTTAAAAACAAAACAAAACAACCTGCAGTTTGGGATCTCAATAGATGTTTCTTTTTTTTCAAGATTCTACTTCTGTAACTAAAGCCTGCTTTCTTTCAGTTGTCAGGGATTTTTTGGGGGTGACAACATATTGTCTGCTCCTTGTACAGTCCATCACTACAAAATTAAATTAAAATATCAAAATTAGTGACAGGTTTTGAGATTGCTTTCATTCTTACCATCATGTGATTCAAAATGAGGAAAATTGAACCAGATGAAAATTTTGTAAAAGAGTAACTTCTTAATACTTTCTGCAACAAGAGGAGTAAATTTGGAGCTATGGCAAATCCCTGGGAATTTTTTTTTCAGTTTTTGCTCTGGAGATATTGAATTCATCATTCTCAAAGCCTTAGATACAGTTTTAGTGAATAAACTCCTTCCCTAGGGCCAAATGCTATTATCTTTGCCCTCCTTAAATCCAGACTACTCAATCTGTGTTTCAAATGAGCTGAGTAAGCTGGAGATCAGAGATGGACCTGCTCCAGAAGAAATATGCATTAATGACTTCTGTGAAGTATTTTCTTTGACCTGAAACTTTGGCCCTTGTCCAGAGTTGAAGGGAAGCTGACCCCCACTTCTAGTAACTGAAGTGAATAATTAGACATCTTTAGGTTTGTGTATAGGCATACAGTAACTTCCCCTGAGAATATTCTGGCCCAACACCAGTCTCTCTTTTGAGCTTTTCATACCCTGACTGTACTGAACTCATCATGCAGAAAGCATGATGAAGTCTGGAAGTTCAGATATTCTGATCGTAACATCCCAAATGGATGGTAAGTGGGTGGAGGTCCGCTCACTGCAAATGCACTGGCGTTCCCTGCTACATTGGGCTGCTGCTAGCTTGACACCTGTAGTTCAGCCAGTGCATTTGTAACTGTGGCAAAGATAAAGTCTAGCCCATCCAGAGCTGAATTTGAGGACTTTGTATGGCAAATCAACAGTCCAAACAGAAGTAAGAACTAGGTGAAACAGGAGATTTCAAAGCACTTTTGCAGTACAGCCCTGTTATGGCTTCTGTCACTTGCAGAAGTAGGACTTCACAAGGACAGATCCATATTCTGATTGCATGATGTTTATGGAGAATTTTCAGCTGCAACTTGATGCAGAGTGTGTTGAAATGAGTTAAAACTAATACATTTCCTGAATAGCATGCAGAAAAAAAGCACCCAACTTGCTGCATCTCCCACAGGCAGTGAATATCAGTGTTCTCTGCACTGATTTCTGAATAGGACCAGAGCGATAAAATTAGCCAGTGAAGAAACATAATGCTGAGTCAGAGGACTGGGTAATGAAACAACGTAAGAGCTAATAATCTTTTCTTGTTCTCGTAATATTTGTGAACAGCAAGGTGAAGTTGACTGCTGGCCCTTGCCATGCCCAGAGGTGGATTGTGAATTCAGCGTCCTCCCCGAGAATGAGTGCTGCCCGCGCTGTGTCGCTGACCCCTGCCAAGCGGACACCATTCGCAATGACATCACTAAAACCTGCCTGGATGAAACCAATGTCGTTCGCTTCACTGGATCCTCTTGGATTAAGCACGGCACAGAGTGCACCCTCTGCCAGTGCAAGGTAAAGAGCATAAAAGTTAATCTGAGGTGCCTCTTTCCCAGCTTGTTCTGTGGCATATAAATATTAATGCACTGAGTCTGGTCAGTGACTAGTTGGTGCCTACGCTTGTTTTAAAGCAGCAGAGATTACAGTAAAAGTGTTCAGCTTTGTTAACTTCACTCTTGCATGTGCTAGAAGGATGGTTTAATGTCCTAGCAGGCCAGAAGCAGGACAACAGCCTGTGCTGAAGTGTACTGTGGACAAGTTAGTGGGCTTGGCTTTTCCACCAGGATAGCTCAGTTCAAGTTTGATTGCAGTTTTTACCATATAGCTCCATGCTATCTTGGAAACATATACAGTAATGAATAGGTATGTAAGACTAGACTTCACACATGAAATTTGTTCTGTGTGATACCATAGCGTTATCAGAACCAACTGAATTGCTTTTTGAGAATACTAATTGTTTTGAGAATAAAAGAACTAGTTATACAGTTACATAGCTTTCTTGCTTTAAAATTAGTAGTAGAATCAACATAATGTTTAGAGCATTTAATAGTTTTTGTAGTCAAAGGAATTAATTGCCTGAGGATAAAAATTAATGGTTAAGGGCTTATGTGAATTCTGGCATCTGTTTTTAAAGATGCAAAGGAAAGGAGGTTAAAGTAAGTTTTTCCATTCAAAATAAGCCTATAAAGTGAATTGTATTTTCTACCATCCAGTACTGAAGAATGGCAAAAAATGTTTCCACAGTAGTCAAGGAGAGACAGCAGGATTCATCCATAGATCTTTAATTATTACTGAAATTCACAGTTGATTTTGGTCTTTATTCCGTGTCATTTCCAAGCAAGATACTTCCCAAGCTCCAGTACATGGTACAACTAACTACTTTGAAAAGGTGCTCAAAAAAAATAATCTAACTTCAACACCTCCTTCTGGAAGAGATGGGGAGTAACTGATCATGTAGCAGAAGCTGTTGAGTACCACCCTCTTCCTCCACTTTGCCTGATGCAATACTGTGTGCAACGGTAGTTGTTGCTGTCGAGGCATAGTCCTTTTACGAGGGAAGTGGTATGTGCCAAGTAAGCGTAGGCATTTGTCTTGATGTCAGAACAGGTTGGTGGTGAGAAGAAAATGATGTGATCTGAAAGAGTGGCTAATGGTTAGAAAGCCAGCTGCTGTCCAAAGGATGTTGAAACAGGCTTACACGCAGAAACCTGTGCTTCTGGGGTCTGTAGCTGGTGGCATACACCAACTCCAATGCTAGAAGTTGCTTTTTGCTTGGGCGAGTTGCTGAGGTTTATGTGCCTCGGTTTCCTCATCTGTAAAACAAAGAATTATGTGTCATTCTTCTCTAAAGCACTTTTGAGATTCAGTGATGGGAAATGTGTTCTCATTGTTGTACTGCTAATCAATGGCAATGCAGAAGTTCTGCTGATGGCCACCTGTGTGCTGCTCCTATCTGCCCTTTTCTCTTAAGCAAAGACTGAACCTTAAGCATCAACTAATTTGTATTCAGTGTAAACACATACATAGACTAATAAAATCCATTGCTGCATTGTGAACATATATAAGATTAAAGCAGATACTCTGCCAAACCTTGTAGTTTTAATACGGCTGAAGTGTGAATTTGCATAACAGTGAAGATGTCCCACTTTGTCCCTCAGCAAGCCAAATCTTACTCAATTTTCTTTACAGAGCAGTTTTCTTTTTGAAATACACTATCTGCTCATATTGGCAGCATTTTAATGTTGTAGTTCTGCATGCAAGCAGCCTACTCCCTCCAGATCAGGTTAATGCTGTGTCCACTTTGTATAGTTCTCCGTCTCGTTCGTCCTGTGTCACCCCACTCTTTTCTTGCAGAGCATCACATGGAAGGTCAACGCTCCAGTCTAAGCCCCTCTAAGCAAGCTATAGCAAAATAGGTTTACACAAATCCTTTAAGAATTCAGAAACCTGGGCATCAGCTAAAGCTGACTTAGCCACAAAGCCATTTCAAATCACAAGTAAAGAAGGCGGACAGTAGGATTGTCTAACCTCCTGTAACAGAAGCAGTGAAACAAAATATTTGAATGATTCAGACCTTGGTCTTTAATCAGTCCTGGGAGTTTAGTTAACTGAATGTACTTGGAGTAATTTAAAAATAATACACATTTTTTATTTGCATTGTAAAAATCAGACTTAAGAAAAGAAGTAGTAGAGATGCAGAAAACAATTTCTCCAGTACTTTAATGATGTCCATAGGCAATCTGTTCCCTTAATTGCTAATATTCTCAGAAGAATGTGTGGACTATCAGGAAACACTTTATGGATTAATGTTTGCTGGTGTTACAACCAGGATGTATTAACTTGAAGCACTCGGGACTAAATAAAACCCAGAGTCCCTTCTGCCTGATCTAAATAAAACTCCCAAGTGCCCTGTCTTGTTCAGCAGCTTTGTGCACTTGAGGAGATGCCTGATACCTTTGTCGGGAGCGTTTCTTCCACTGAGCACAGTTTCTTTCAGTTTGACTGTTGTAGCTCTGGGATACAGACCACAGCAAACCAAACAATTAGAGGAATCATAATAGCCCATTCCCTTGGGCAAGGGAAAGATGATGACAATGTCATTAATCCAGTCAAAACCTGTAGATGTCTTGTATTTTACAAATCTGTACATTCAGATCTGATGGGTGCTTGCAAATGGCTGAGCTTGTTAAATTGACTTGGTTTGTACAAAATGCTAATTGTTTCAACTCTTCTTTCTGTGTTTCCTTCCTTTAGAATGGCCACGTCTGTTGCTCAGTGGACCCACAGTGCCTTCAGGAACTGTGACACCAACAACCATCTCCCACAAGCAGTTTCTGGTTAAAGAATTTTTCTTCACAAAAAAGACCTTTAGACCAAAAATTGTACAAAATTAAAACTAAAATTAGATTGATTTTGTCCATCTAAAGTGCAGATATGTGATGAACTCAGTTACCTGAATCAGAGTGAAATTTATGGGACTCAAGACAAGCTCGGATGTGTAAACCTTTGTATGAGGTTAGGCTCAAATCTTCTGGCTATTTGTCTGACATCATTATGCAGAATATTTAGGTTAGTGTAAAGTGACACATTGTAATGCTGTACATAACGATGTCAAGATCCAAAATCAACTAGGAGCTCTTACAGGGTCTTCCGAAGCTTTGGGAGTCCAACACTTACTTACTAGATGCAGAGATTTTTACCTAATCATATTTGGATCTGCACAAATGTGTTTGATTGCTCACTGCAGAATTTAGCAGATGTTTAAGTAAAAGGATGAAGCCTTCAGGAATAAAGAACCTAGCAGCTACGATGTGATATGTACAGTATGTGCGCTGAAAAAAAAAAAGATAGAAGTTATTGTAAAAACAAATAAAAAAAACCCAAAAAAAAACCAAAAAAGAAAAACCGTGATGCACAGGCATGGCTTCTTAATGTTTTCTGATGGGAAAAGTCATCAATATTTCCTTGTTTTACTGCACTTACTATGATTTCTTGATTGGATTTGTTCAGTATAAGCTCGTTATTGTGCAAATTTAAATAAATATTTCTCTTACCTTAAGTTTCTGTTTCTGCCATCTTTCCTTTTCAGGGATGTCATTTTCATGCGTGTTGCTACTGTTCCTTCTTTGCCGGCATGCCTAGGCAGCTGGGCAATACAGGTGGAGTATCGCCAGCCTGGCTCCTCCACGTATGGGAGTTTCTGCCCAGTGCAATCTTATGCCTATAATTTCTTATCTTTGTTACTCTTCTGGGAATGTATAAATAACTTCATACATCTGAGCCACTGCAGTGGATTGAACAGAAAAATTCATGTGCCTAAAGATCAGACCCTACGTGCCAGCAGGATCCTGTCACTCAGAGTGGGTACAGACCATTTGCGTGTGACTTGCATCTGTTCACATTTACAGGGGGTCTTCTCCAGATTCCTCCTCTCTCCAGCCGCCCTGGGTTGGTTTGTCTTTCTGTAAGCTCCACAGCTGTTTTAGTTGTTTGTGTAAAGTACCTTAATGCATGAGGATCACTTCAATGTGCAAAACCTATTTTCACTACTGTACTGTTGGGACAATAAATAAAAGAGGCTACATGACGAAAGCAATGTTATTCTGGGAGAGAAGTAAAGAATAAATCGGTGCTTAGAAATTACAGGCTGACAAGGCTGAATTTGTAAGGAATGTATCACAAACAGTGGAGGCACAACAGGAGAGGAAGAACTGCCCAAGATGGCAGCATCCTTTAAATACTGCTCCAGTAGTCACGTTCTTTTCAAAGTGCCTTGCTTCTCTTCAGCATCTCTCTTACCAGTTCAGTAGATTGTCATGCAACCTGGACAGGCAAAACTTCCATTAACTTTACCCCTGTGTATTATTAAGTTACAAGATAAGTCCGTGTATATGTTTCTTACAAAACAATTATTTTCCCGCAAACAGATGCTACTTCACAGTACTGTTTCATGTACAGCAGGAGATCAAAGGAATGCCATGCAACTGCATGTATCTGGTAGGTATTCCCCCGAGCCCTAGTGTCCACTGAGTACTGCATGTTTTTGGAGCAGGGAATACAAGAGATGTTAGGCCACTGAATGCAAATAATACAAACAAAACCAAGAAACTAAAAAAAAAACAAACACCAAAACCTGGAAAAAACCTGGAATTGATAGCCTACATTGGACCATTAAAGCTGTGAAGATTTTCAGACCAAATAAACCTTTTTCTTCACCTAGTTCATAAATAACAGGTACTCAAGGGTTTTACTGTATTGTCCAGTTCCTGGCAAGCTGCAATCGAAGTTTTTAAAGAAGAGTGTTGGCTCCTTGGAAAAGAAGCTGCTTTCTGTACACTGTTTTCTTGCCTGCTAGTAACTGTCAGGAGGTCACGTTTTCCCCTTAGATGCGGAGGCACATCTGCAGTGGATTTCAGTGGCAGCTGCATGCCTATTTCTGAGAGAAGGTTTAGCAGGAGGTGTCACTCTCTAAGAATTGTACAGTGCAATACACTACAAACAGGCTAAAAAGCCAAGAATTAAGACATAACGTAATAGCTAAACCTTGAATCAAATCCTTGGAGAGACAGTCAGTGTTACATGTATGTAAAGAGCAGAAGTCATACTGCTGAACAAAGCTGGAATTCTCTGCTAAATAAAAAATGAGAACGGGTTGAGTGAATATTATCTAATTTATCAATGTTCAAGGTTACTAATCAGTTGGGAGTTCTTCTAAAGGTCAGCAAACTCCAATGAGACATCTCAGTGACCCTCATTTTCTTCCCTTTCACCCCCTCTTCCCCATCTCCCTCCTGTTCAGTCAAGCCAGTAATTAGTAGCTCATGTTTTTAATTTTCCTTGAAAAGTAAATTTAAATATTATTAAAAATTGATGTCTAATTTCCAGGCCTAAATTATCTGTCAGACGATATAGTCCATAAAAAAAAATTATATTTCTGAACGATGCAGGTACATTGTGCTCCCTTACTGGCCTTTCATTATTGATGCACTGTTTGCAGTGTTTGCAGTACCAGGATTCAATAACTTCCATAAAGGAATTGTCACCTCTCTGCAGAGTAATTGCCCTAAGTTAATAGACCTACAGATATAAAGGCAGAGATGTCTTCAGTTACAATGCTGAATTCAATGCTACGGTGAAACAAGCTGACAAAAAGCAGCAGTGTTGTAAACTGTGGAAAAGGGAGCTAACTGTGCCGATGCAAATTTCCGGTACTCACAGATTTACCATGGGCAAGAACAGCGGGCTGGCTGCCTCGGTCCTCCTTATGGTTAAGCACATCTTTGCCTAGTGTGAGAGCTCCACTTTTAACAACACAACTGGTGAAATGTGGTCATTAAGCATAGGGAAATACAAGCCAGTGCTTTTTTCTAGGATGCCTAGAAGTGGGTATTTATGCAGGGAGTGCTGTAAAACTGCCCTCCTTCAGTGCCAGCATAGGGTCTTGCCATTAACTGCGTTGGGCTACAGCAGATTCACCCTGGGGCGCCTCAGGGAAGCACAACCTCATCAGCCACAGAGCCCAGAGCTCGGATCCTGCTGACTTCAAATGCAGCATGTGTATGGGGTGGCATCTCCTCCTCCACAGACACGGTGAGTGTCACCTTGGAGGGATAGCCTGTGTCCCTGCTGTGGGGCGGTGCTCCGCTGAGGGGCAGGGTGCACGGGCCAGACAGCACTTGTGGGTCTGCTCCAGAGCGCGCGGCTCCCACTGCAGCACAGTGATGGTGCTCAGCTCACGTGGCCTCTCAACAGGCGGGGAGTCCCTTGATTTCTCAGATAAAAATAGCAACAGCTTTAAAGTAGGGCTCAGCTAGTTATTTTTTAATGGTGATCCTTACTTACAGGCAAATGCAGTTTAACTTGTCCCCAAACCAGTTAACAATTTAAGTTAAAAATCACCAGATAGATAGCTTTTGCCAACTATATAAAGAAAATCCAAGTAAGAAGACTAGAGCAGCTCTGGCATGTCCTGTGTGGGTGACCTGTGGAGAAGCGTCTCTTCTGAAGTAAAGCCCGCTGCAGCCACGTCTTCTGCCCAAGTCACAGCTGTATTTGCCAAGTCACAGTCCTGGCCATCTCTTCTGTTGCTATTTTAATTTCTAATTAAAAATTTAAAACTTCTTGTTGCTTTAGCATGGTGGCCAAATCTTTGTCCTGGGAGAAAAGACAAAGCTGGATTTTTAAGTAAGAAGCAGCATTTTAGAGAGGGCTTGGAAAGAAAAAGACGGTGTTGCAAACCCCGTTTCTCAGATCTCTGTGCCCTGGCTGTTCATCAGCCATGTGAATGGCCACTAGCATGTCAGTGTATTTCACTTTTTTTGTTTTTGTCAGTATGGTGCTAATGCAAAATGATAAAAATAAAAAAAAAATCAATTGTTACAATCAATTACTCATCTAGGTCTGCACTAATCACTGTTTTCTTATTGCCAGAGTTTGCACAGTCTATAAAATGCCAAATAGGCATTGTTTACTATAACAGGAGATTTGCAACCCTATATTCTACTAATCTGTTCATAGATTATTTCTATAACATGAACCTTTAACTACTACAAACTGTAATAATCTATTGATCACATAATATTTCATCCATAGGAGAGCCAGACCCAATTACTATGCTTCATCTTAAAATCTGTTTTTATCAGTAACCTCATTTGACTCCCAGGATGTCATTTATATATCAGCAGTATCGCTCGGAACTGTAAAATAAAATTGTTTAAGGGCTTATTTTAGGACTGAGTCATATTTGAAAACTAAAATAACTAGAACTGCATCACCACAGCTAGAGCATCCGTCTAAGTAGAACAGTAGAAATAAAAAGTACTGACTCAAGTACAATTTCGTGGTGGGGAGGAAGGGCAATTTCATTGAAGGGAGAGGGGAACAAAACAGAAAAACAGCCAGCAATCGCACCAATGCTAACTTGGTCCTGCCCCTCTTTTAATGACTGCTGATCTGAACAAGAAGAGGGATGCAGTGTTTGCATGACTACTTTAGTTCTTGCGAGAAGCTCTTCAGCTGATGCTGCTTTTGAATATTTCATCTGACTGAGTGGGCCGCAGCCCTTTCCTGTTTATTTTCTTAGTACCTTGGTAAAAATGTAAAAAATGCTTAGGACCATCACAATGAAAACGTTTTTTTTCCCAAGGTTGGGACTGGCCCACTTTGAAGCCAGGCACTGCACCACAGCTGGAGCACCCTGCTCCCAGGCAAGCTGTGGGCACCAGTCTGGTGGCAGGGGGAGCAGCACCCTAACTAAAGGTGTCTTTGTGCAGTTCTGCTATTTTATTAGCTATGTGTAGTTGGGTTCTCCATAAGCTGTGGCCAGAATGACCGAGCTCAAACTGGTTCCTCTTGCCACCTTGCAAGGCAAAACCTCCCCTTTTGGCTGCTATACATGGATTTTGCAAGTCGTCAGTGCAGAGGGGTGCAGGGTAAGACTGGGACCGTCCTCGGAGCTCCCATATCACCCCAACATGTGCAGCCCACAGCCCAGGAAAGCTAACGTCTGCCTTCAAGTCAGGAACAAAAAGTTCTTATTGTCTGAAAAATATTTTTCCATGGGAAGAGGTAAAAAACCAGGCCCCTTATTTGCCTTCCAAGGCAAAAAAATCCTTTGTTTTTCTCATCCACACTGGCCATGGACAAAATGTGGGTGCTCACAAACACCCCTCAAAGTGCAGTCCTCTCCCCGTTTTGATGCTTTGTGGTCATATTGCTCTGTAGAAGTTACCCCAGGCAACTGAGCGAGAGCTCCCTCCTGCAGCCAGTTTTCCTTCCACAGGGCCTTTTGGCCTGTGGATGCCACTTTGCAGCCGGTGCCTTTGTCCAGCTGCGTGGACAGGGCAGCCCCCTTCCCCTGCCCAGCCAGGTTGGGCTGGTGACAAAGGGATGTCAATGTCCAGCTAATGCAGATGGTGTGAAAATTTGGCCTTGCAGACATTGCCAGTGGCAAGGTGAGGGGGTAATATTGATACTGTTTAAATGATCTTTTTTAAATTAGTCTGTTTTGCCTTTTTAAGTTTCCATTGGGTAATAACTACGTTTGATGGGCCCTTATGCTCCTGTGAAGAACACAGCAGGTGAGGAAGAAATAATTCACTTTCCTCACTTGGTAAATTTGAGAGGCTGCTCAGCTGCTGCTGCCTTCAAAGGAAGGAGCGATACAACCCACAGAGCCTGTGATCCCACTGAAACCAGCACAACTCAGCAGAAACACACACTGCACCTAGACCCCATCCCTGCCTGCTCCAGGCACTTGCTTTTAACATCCCTGTCACAACACATTAACTCCTTCACCACAAAGCTATGGGCTCAGCTTCCTCTGACTGGAAATAGAGTGGGGAAAGGGCAATATATTGAGTTTTGCAACTGCATTACCCCCTGCTTGGTATTTTATTCAGAAAATGATGTGCTACTCCCGCCTACGTCTCCTCTACGGGCACCAATATCAGTACCTGGCAGATCACTTTCAGTGCTGGCCTATCTCAGCAGGACACTCATGGTTCCCATAACAGATCATTTTATTCTGCCATGTCTTCAAACTTTCTTACATGGAATTTGTCACTCCTTGGGCTAGAGATCACTTGTGTTGCTTTAGAGGTTTCAGCCAGTGTTAACCATCCCTTTACAAAAACTAAAATATATACATTCTCACTGTGCATTTTATATGTTCCTAAGAAGCTGTACAATTAACGTCACTGAATTTGGATAAATTTGGAGTCAGATTCTTACTTTAGTCCCAGTTTTCACAGTTCAGACTCATCTGTATTTCCTACTGCTTTGGGACTTGAACCACACTGAGAAAGCAGTTGCTGAAATCCTAATTATCTTTGTTTTTCTTCTGAATGAGGATTAAAGCAAACTAAGAATCCAGTTGTGGTTGTGTTTGTTTGTTTTTTTTTTAACAGAAGCAACTTCCAAAACCTGCAGCCCAAAAAGGAACTTTGCACCCCCATGCTCACAGGTCTAAATTCTTGAATCACCTTACACCAAAACTTAAAATGCTTCATCAATTCCCAGCAAAGCTATAGATATTCAGACATTTATACAGCCCATTTAAGTGATCTTTTTATTTCTTATGTAGCAGTTTTTCGTCATTTGTGTAGGTTTCAAATGATTTTTGCATGCTTCATGTATTTGAATTGCTTCTTGTGGGTAATATCCATTTGCACATAAAGCTTCTCAGCTGTTGCATTTGGCTTTCTTGAGCTATTAGAATCTAAGGTTCATATATGAAATATATCCTTGTGTACACCTGGTCAGCAGAGGCAAATCCTACAGAGTGCTGAATTTGGTGCATAGTAGTGAAGCCGAACTTGTGTTTGATTTAGTATTAGTTTCTATGTTTTATTGTGTTCTTCAGCTGTGTTCCAGCAGTTTTGCATTAATCAAGTTTATAAGTATAAACCCGGATTTCTGAACAATCAGTCAGTACAAGGTCAACGGCAGCCATTGCCTGCATGGTGTGAATCAAAATTTAAGACACATGGACATTTGTAATACTATAGAGACACATAGATTTGTCTGTAACCAAAATGCTTTTCTTTTACAAAAATAAATATACAGAATGGTTTCAAGTGAATAAGGTAATACATTTTCCCCAGGTTTAGTGAGAGCAAGATCAGAGGAAAGCTTAGGTGTAAATTTATAGTGTATTTACTGAGTGCTGTACTGCTCTACACCAGAAAATCGTGAGACGGCACCAACTGAATAGTGTAGATATTGGTCAGCTGTTAGAAAACTTCCTCAGGATGAAGAAGTGTCCTGGACTGAAAAACTTCTGGTGCTGAGCTTTAGACACATTGCACAACTGGTTAACAGCACCTGAACACGTGGTCAGATGATAATGGAGGAGCAGTTTAGGGACACTGTCACCTCCTCTCTGCTGTGGTACAACTAAATCCTCTGTAGCTCCCCTTACAGTGGGTTAGGAGCACGCACGCAACAGCTACTGCGCTGTGGCCGAAGGTCTTCAGGAGGTGGTCAACCTGTATTACTGTCACTGCTTGTGGCTGTCAATCCATACCCTTAGTACTGGTTTAGGTTAAATGCACCTAGTTTTGAAAGAAACCTCCTGTCATGGAGACCTCGCAGCAGTAGGAGAGCTGACAAAAAGGCTGCCAACCGTTAGCTCGCTGTCTTGAGGGGAGATGACCTCTGGCCAAGGAGACACCAAACAGACATCAGGGACTGGATCCAAGACCCACGGAAGTCAGCAGAGATTTTTCCCTCATCTTAGGACCTGAGCCCTGAAATATTTATGCACATGCTAAATGAAAGAGTGCTATTAACCGATGTTTTTTGGTAGGATTGGAGCACTTACGCATCGTATCTGGCACAGTGCAGACGTGCTCTTCCATCACTTTCTCTGCAGGGATGAAGTTCAAAGAGGCTATAAATATATATAAAGCTGAAAATTATGTTGACTAGAAATAAAGTTAGTCTATTTTGTTTGTCTGAGGCAAAAAGAAAAAAGTCGAATCTGTTTTAAAGCTACTCTGGTTTCTGAGAGGGAGCTGGGGCTGGTAACATCAGGAAGGCCAGGAAAGGATCCATTCGATAGAGGGCAGCTTTTCAAAGGGTGCACAATTAGGGGCAG
Source organism: Platalea leucorodia (assembly GCF_965183815.1). NCBI lineage: Eukaryota > Metazoa > Chordata > Aves > Pelecaniformes > Threskiornithidae > Platalea > Platalea leucorodia. The sequence goes on from NC_138826.1 coordinate 94,156,444, forward strand.
CGATGCAAAACATTACAGACACAATGGCTGTGAAAAGAGGGGTCCGGTCTGTGCAATTGTGCGTCTTGGTGCCCCCAATTACAGATGCAACCTGTTGGCGTATCTTCAATGGCTTAGCAAGAAGATTACTTTCACAGTGTTTCCCTGATAAATGTCTGCTTGCTCATTAACATAGCTGACATTTCCTAACTCTGCTCAGATTTGCAGCCTGAGCTAATCCGCATCCTTTTTAGTTCATAGGCTAAAGTTCAAATGGAACAAATTTTTTATCCTATTTGTATGACTGCATATAATTTCCCTTCCTCCTTTATGGTCAGAATAATAGATTCAAACCCAGAAAAAAAACCCAAAACCCTGAAGCAGTGGAAAGTTCATTTATATTTATTCCTGGACAAAACTGCTTTTTAACTCTGAATACAATTTCTTCTTAATCACTTTCACCTTTAGTTCTGCACAGTAGCAGTTCCTCAAATCTGTATTTCTTTCATACTTGACCTATGCTATAGTTTTACATATGTACCCCATTAAAGCAACAAACATTTTTTCAATGTGTTTAATGAAAATAGATATAGATGCTCACCGGATAATGTGTATTGTTAGAACTGGCAATGTTTTTGACATGGGATGATGACATAATACGTCAAACCAAAGCCTGTCTTTAAAGAACGCCATTTATCATGGCCTGAATTTGTAAGGTGTATAGCAGAAAATGTTTAGCCTGAAGAAATGAACAGAACTTGAGATTTTTTCTGCTGAAATATTTGCTTCAACACTGTAAATTTTCAGAGAGCAGTAATGAATCAGGTGAATGCTTGATTTCAAGGGCTCCTTGGGACAAGCTAGAATTACTTGCCTAAATAAAAGCTGTACTCAGCCAAGCTGTCACAGCAGCACGTCTCAGTGCTCTTCTGGGATGGAGGAGCCTGGAGTGTAAGTCAGTCCCTTCTCTGCTCCACTTGCCCAGGAAGGAAGCGCCAAGCCATTACCCCCTGCTCCCTCCTGGTCCCATCCCTACCTTTTCCCTATGCTTCTTTTTTAATCCAATTAAAAAAGCCATCTATCCTCCTAGCTGAGTGCCGTAGCCTTGAGCCTAGCCATGCTGTCTTTAGCTCGGTCTCTTTTTCGCCTGGGACACTTGCATTCCTGGATGTGCAGTTACCACAAGGCATGGGGTGGGCGAGAGGAAGGACCCACCATCAACATGCCCTCCAGGCCCCGTGGTTTGGGTCTTTAAATGTCCTTTAGCAAGTGCCTCTTAGGAGACAGAATGCTGAATGCTACAGACCAAGGGCCCAGAGACAATAGGTTGTCAGCACTCACGACCCACACAGATTTAGAACTAATCAAATAACAGAATGACAGCTGATCATGAACTTGCCCATTTCATTTATGGACTGCTAAATCTTTTTGGAAATATTGTCTTACAGGAAAATAATAAGCATTTAATGAATGATTTTTAATAAAAAAAAAATTGTCCACATGGGATATAATCTCAGTGTCATTTTTTAACTTAGTAAGTAGCTTTCATTCACTGGACCGCACAGTCTTTTGTTAACATCCATGAAAATTTAGAAATGTCATATTAGTCACTGGAGCGCTCCCATTTTATTCCCCATCTACACTAGAAGCAAATACAGAATTACAAGGGAAACATTAATAAAAAATTGACACTAAGGGCTGCAAGGACTGATACAAAGTGCATTTCCTCGTGTACATCAAGAGCTAACAATATAACAAATTCCATACGACTCATGCTTAATATGTTGTAGTTTGATTTTTCAAAAAGAACAACATATTTTACACTAGACCTAAAATTGTTTCCATAAATAATAAACCATTCAAAAGCATAAGATCAGTGCAGATGAGCAGAAACAGTGGCATCCTGATGGCTTGTATTATGGTACAGTAGAGTCCCTCCCATGTTTAGGTGATAACAGATAGGTAAGGAACGTGGTCCTCCCTTTCTGATCACAAGTGATTTACATTGATATGGAAGAACTAAAGCCAGTGAACCCCACAGAGGGCATGAACTCACACAGGCAGCACAAGTGACCAAGAAGGGAGCTGATTCTGCACCACATTTAAACCAAAGGAACTTACTCCCTTCACTTCTGTGTGAAGGACTTCCCTGCTTTCTTTGAGGGCCATTAGTGGGACAGAAAAACAAACCAAAGGCTCAGCTTGGGCATTTTTCCTGCTCCGTTTTCCTTTCCCTGCTCTTGCTTTTCTGTGCTCCTGGGGTTGATCTGCTGAGGTTCCTGGCAATGTACGCACAATGATGTCACTCATTAGGCTTGTATTGCTTTTGTATTCTCTGACCACTAAACCCAAACCTAACCAAACAAGACACTGAGGAATATCCAGAATGTCTGGAAAAAACAATAGGGCTGTTAAAAGCCAAATATATAGACTATGCATTGCATGAATGAGCGGCAATCTAGAAGAACAACCTCATGTCTTCATAAGCAAAAAAGTGGCTCGTTTTCCATGTAGTGGCGTGCTTTTGAGCCTCTTTCTTGTCTCCCAATTATATGCTTGTCAAAGATAGAGCCAGAAGGTCACAACCACTTTACTCTCCTCACTATATAAATCAGCCAACCAAAACTACCACTTCTTAGTGCATTTCAATTATTTATGACCCCAAACCTAGTTGAACAAATACGCTTCTAGGCCTGGATCTGAAAGCTAGAAGAGAAAAAGCCAGCATCACAAATCAATAGAAGTGGGTAACACCAGGCTGGGGAATACAGGCTCTCTAAATAGCAAGAAATCTTCCTGGCATGCCTTCATTGGACCACAAGGCATGGGAGGTGTAAGGCATTTGGCTTTCTTTACATTGTTTGAAATGTTCATTTGAAACTGCACTGTCCTGATATATTTTTTAACATGCTGTTTGTATGTACGGCTGAGACACGTGTGCATTCATTCCAAACAAATAGACTGGGTTTAACTTGTGTCAGACTAGATGTGCCAGGCAGCTCAGCACCTAGCTCCTGCTGAAGCCTTGATGGGAGCCAAAACAAACATCTCATCAGTTGTCTGACCTCTTCTGTGTGCTCGGAAAATGTCTTTGCTCACCTCTCAAAAGCAAGGGCTGGAGTCAGTCCTCCCTGTTAGGGGTTTGCGGAATCCAGCAGCCTGAGAGGGGGGAGCCTGCCACAGCTCCCTGCCCCTGGACCATGCCTCCATGTGCCCTGCTCCCAGAGACATCGCCCCTGGGCCCCCAGGCCACGTGCCCACTCAGCAGCTGGTCCGGCTTAGGGCTAGCCAGGGCTGTGCACTGACAGTGCACCCTCATCACGCCCCATGCTGGCACCACGAGCACGTGGGACTCCCACCCCTGGTCCACCCCTGGCACTCAGCCCCTGCCCATACACACAGGCACACAGCCCAGAGAGCCCTGCACCCTGGAAAATCTCTAGATGTGGAGTTCAGGCAGAAGTCGGGACTGACTGCATCCTGGCCAGTGCCTCTTTGCACAGGACCAGCTCCTTTTCTCCCTTTCTCCCATTGTTTTCCCACACTTGTTGCTCCTCAAACCATTGTGATCCCTCCTGTTGCTTACCTCTGCTAAACATCCCATAATAAGTCCTGTGCAATCCCAAAATGCTCTTCCCTGCACCCCAGAGGAAGCCCTGTGCCCTTGGGCAGTGGCCTCAGTCTGCGGGGTGACCCAGGGAGTCTCTCTGCTGACTCTTGGTGCTGGGTGTCCCCAGACCCATGGGGCTGGGAAAGCCTTGGGATGAGCGGGGTCTCCTGTCCCTGAGTCCCCGCTGCCATCGTGCCTTCAGGGCTGTGGGGATGAGCCTTTCATGGGCTGGTGGCTCCTCTGAGGCCCCAGGAGGAGCTGGGCAGGGGGTATTGGGGTTCCCACAGCTGTGGTGTTCTTTGGGGAGGTGTGTGTGCAGCTTTTGTCATGTAACCCACCAGTCCCTACCGTCACCTGTCCGAGACCATGCTGGGTGACTGTTGGCTCAGAGGGACTTTCAGTTGGATCTCACATGGTTATCATGGCTATATCCCATAAGGCATTCTGGAGCAAAGAGCTCTCCTTGGAAGTCAGTTGTAATAAACTCTGTATTGACAAGGAATGGCACTGAAAATTAGCCAGAGAAGTCATTCTTGTGTACGTCTCATTGATGCAATGAGTATTTAAAGCGGACTGGAAAAGCTTCAGTAGAACAAATATGGTGTCAGGTCCTGTGAAGCTTCCAGGACAGAACAGGTTGTAGCTAAAGAGTTATACTCTCCTGGACAGCAAAACAGAGTAGAAGGGCTATTCATCGATGCAGTGAGTGTTTTGGACACAGTATTTCAGGTAAAAAACCGAGCAGCTCTATCCCCCTTTTCCCAGGAAAGCCCTCACTCCTCCTTGGCTTTGGCAGGAGGACCTATCTCCAAAAAAGACAACCCAACTGTGCAATCCAGCTAAGAAGAGGCCCTCAGCCCCCATGCCCACCTGCGACCTGCTGCAGAGATGGGTGGATACTCCCAGGGTGGGAGTCCCCATCTGCCTTCACGGGGCACAGACCAAATCGGGACCTGTAGGGTTCAGCACATAAAGGCACAGGGTTTGAATGGACTTTCTGATGACATTGCAGGGGACGGAAGTTCTTTTCATGATGTGCCCTGGAGGTACCCACAAACTCTGGTTAGGCAGCACAGGCCCCATCATGGGGTACACAGCCCTGACCAAAAACCTCTGGGACACAGAAAAGAGGGTTGCACACACTCCGCAGGCTCAGCTTAGTGCTGGTCACGGGCTGGACTCCGTCTTTTATGTTTTTCTCACATTAGATACCTGTATAGATGATCAGGCTCATTTCTTGAGCTTTCGTTATGAGGGCTGTTTGTGTTAATTGCTGGACTTGGGTTTTCCTTGTTTTATCTCCTCTCATTATGATTGCATAAGTAGCTTCACTCTGTGTTTCTGTTCACTTTTTGGGGGAATATTGAGGAACATATTCCCACTTCAGAACTGGCTGGCTTTGAAACAAACCCCAGAAAGCCGTTTGTCAGGAACGGCACCGTGTTCTCCTCTGTGCTCCTAACAAAGCCGCTCACAGCCTGCAGCACGTGAGATGGACAAGGTCTGTGGGCCTGGGGCATGCAGCTCCTCCTGGGCTTGTGCCTTTTGCTGTGGCTGTCCTACTGGTGTTTTGTCCATCTCACTGCTAACACTTTCTGAAATTGAAATAGGCCTATTTATCCACTTGCTTATTTAAATGCAGACAGGCAGAGTGGCTATTTAAAGTAATGGCAGTCAGCAGAACATATGCTTAGGACATGAGTGCTGGTCTATCATTAAAAGACCTCCTATGGGATACTGCAGCCCTCTGGAACTTTTTGGCTTATTAATAAAGAAGTTTTGAACTGCTGTGTCTCTCTAGCAGGGATAAAATAGTGCAAACTTGTTACTGATGCCAAGTATTGTAGCCAGAAGCATGTCTTTCTCATTCCCACTAATGCTTCTGGATCTTTAGACTTCTCTATTTTGGCTCTTGTAGGTAAGTGACTTTGAGCAAAAAGAATGAAATATCTTATGTTGTTGTATATTGAAATCTTAATTTCCTGCAAGTACCTACAGGTACTCTTGACTTTACCTTGTAATTTCTTAATTATAATAGATGAAATTTTCTACTCTGATTTTCTCATGTATACTATTTTCTAGATAAGAGATCATTCTGGGTGATTAGATCAATAATTTTAAGGATACAGAATGTATTTGGATGCACACATTTCCTTGAAATGAGCAGCAACTCTGTTTCTAATTTAATGGGGTGATTCTGAAAAATCAGACTTACAGCTTATTTTTAACAAAGAAATTAATTATTTCCTTTTAGTGAACAAATCATCTGTAACACGGAAAGCTGCAGCATGTAAGCCAGTTCCTTGCTACATTAATTTTCACCAAAAGCAAATCTAGCAGTGTGTGTTCTATATTTCTTTGGTTAATAATGTGAATTAAGTTGCATTTGGTAGATAGAAAGACATATGTTGCAAAAGTTTCCCAACATCTCACTTAGGGTGTAATAAACTGTGTGGCGTTTGCTAGCTTTGTGGCTCCTCTAAGTTTCTGAGCGTATGGTATAAGAAAAATCGATATCTCATTTCTCACATCAACCAGATGGATAGGCCAGGCAAGGGCTTCAGCCAAGGCTTTGTGCCATTCTGACAGGGAAAAAACATGTTTTCCCTATTTCAAGCTCTACTGTTTACAAGCAGCTATTGACAGCTTTGCAGTACTTTCTCCAGGTAAGATCTATCATGGTAGAGCTTTAAAGTATTGCTGGCTCTGCTGTATTTCTTACCCCCCTCAATTGCCAAGTGCAGTTATAAATTCTTAAAGTGGTTTTACTTTTGCATGTGCTCGCTAAATGTTGAGATTAGCCAAGGAATAAAGGAGATGATGTTCTGAATTTACGGTCAGCCTGACTTATGCTGATCCTCACAAAAAAAGGTGTCATGAGATTTTGGCTTACAAAAACATGGCAACTACACTTCCATGCCCTCTGATGAAATTAGTTTCCCTATATGGCGCAGCTCTTTCTCTCTGTTGCAGAAGAAGTTGGTGGAGAACCAACTGGCAGTAGAAACTGTGTTTTCCTGCTCTGTGGGTGTCATGGAACACATTAAAATAACAGGTAATTTTTAACACCAGGATTAGGGAGAATACCAGTATAGGTATAAAAAAACATCTTCAAAGTTAGAAGAGAGCTGAAAAAAGTTATATTTTGCAATGCACTCACTAATAAAATTAAAAGCATTATTAGTGAAAGCATTGATTTTCTACTTTTACACACAATATATCATAATTGCATCCAAAAAAGAGTATTAAAAGATAATTGGACCTTGTGATTGCCAAGTGAATCACTCATTGTATTGGAATGCCAAATAAGAATTATCCATTTAGCTGTGGTTGGCCATCCCACTCCCAGTGCTTATTACACATTATTTTTTTCCATAGAGAGACACTACTTGGCAAAAAAACCCCTGCATTCATTTGCCTGATTCATGCTCTCTTGTAAAACCTCTGTATTAACAGGGGCCGCGTGTATGAAGAATCCTCCACAACAGTTTCTTCATAGCTATGTCACTGCCTATGAGATGGTTGAGAAGTTGGCTTCAAGAAAGCTAGTGCTAGCATTTAGTGCATCTAAAGCACTATCAGTACAGCCTAATTCCTCTGTAATACAAGAAATTTAAAATTCAAATGCAGGTACTCCATTTTCCACATGTCACCATCAGAAGACCTACAGAGGCAGCTCAATTCTCAAAGGGAATTTGTGTGCTAATGCAGGCCCTTCATATACTGGTGGAAAGCAGCAGAATACAAATGAGATCTGTGCAACATTTTTATATGAAATCCTCTTAAAGTTCAGACCAGTCCAAGTTCTATGATGAACCCAAGAGCTCAGCCTAGGTCTTCCCTCTGCTTTGCCACATCCAGTTCCTTCAGACCGCGAGGTCTCTGGGGAAGCCAATCCTTGTGCAGACCCAGAGTGACAACAGCCGTACACTGATGTGTTTTATCACAGCGCAACACTGTAAGCTCACTGTAAGCCCTTCCTTTCCCCTTGAATTTTCAGGTTTAAAATTTTAAACTGAAACCAGGAGGCTCAAACCTAAGGCAAAGTTCATGTGAGTCTCAGAGAATGAAAACAGGAGCAAACAATGACACAGTCGTCCCTGATGCCTGGAGAAAACTATGAAACATAATGGGACTGCATAAAGCTTCTTAAATGGATGAGATAAAGCCATGGAAGCCAGCTTTTGGTTTGCAAAATGAAATATAGTGAGGTATGGCTCCACTTTCCTTTCATTTGTAACTTCTGATGTGTAGCTGATTCAGATGAAATGTTCTGTTTTGGCTGATATCAATTGAAAGCTCAAAATCAATGACATCACATATCAACATAGGCAAAGACAGAATATAATGCTCCCTATGGTACCTTTTGAAGCTTACTTTTTTAAAAAGTATACTGTACTGTTCTTCTGGAAATGGAATTTAAAGATCATTTTGTCAGAGACATCACAAAGTACAAAGAAACAACATTTGCACAACTCACTTTTAGGTGGTCTAACTTCAAGACAGAAATTGGAGTTAAGGAAGGAGCACAAACCATGACATAAAAGCAATGCTTCCTCCTTTCCTGGCTGATTGCATGTTCAGCTTGCACTTAAAATTCTCAGGGGTTGTACAGATTGAGATGAAATATTGGTTTGGTGTAATGACAGCATGGAGATCATAGCTATCAGCTATTTTTGTAAAGCATAAATCAGTGCCTGAGCACCAAACCGTGGGAATTTAGTATTAAATTCATATATTATCACTAATTATAATTTTTTACTTGATGATATATCATCACTCATGCAAGTAGCTATAAGCTATTTTTTTCCACCCATAACCACACAACTTGTGCACAAGGCAATGACTGCTGAAAACTGTCAAGTATAAATAAGAAAAAAGATATTTTTGTTATTGGTAATTCTGCGCCCAGTTGAGAAGCTGTTCCTTCTCACTACAACCCAGGGCATTGAACGGTTCCTTTCCCAAAGAGTTTGTTTTTTAACAAGGCAAGGCAAGCTGAGGCTCAGAGAATGAGATGCAGCAGCCAAGAATTGAGACTGAGTGACAGTTTGCAGTCAGCATGTTAATTCAATGCTTTTTTTTCCTTAAAAAAGAAACACCTGAAACACTGTAAGCAAGGATGGGGTACAGAGGTTGTGAGGGAGAATCTTGACAGCTTTGGAACAAGTGACTAATTAGTATGGAGGAGGAAAGGCTTAAAGTTCAACGTGCTGCTGTGACTTGTTTCCTAAAGTGTTGGCCATCTTGATTGGTGAATTTTCAGCATTTCTCAGCATGTGCCTTCATCCTCAACCTGCAGCTGAGAACATTGCCTCTGGAATTGGGTCCTGCAGAGCAGGTGCCAGCACTTTCACTCTGGGCTCACAGCTCATCAGTGGCTCACAGATGTCTGTTGGCATCAGCTGCAGACGTGATCCTCGCTGCAGCCTTTGCTGTAGCCGTCTTCATCCCTGCTCCCCTGGCTGAAGATGTCTTTCTGATCTCCCATGCTGCATCCTTTTTCTTCCTCTCCCACATCTATGTGGGTGAGAACATGGCACACTCATTCAGTCCAAGTGTCCAACAGCATCTGAGGTCTATCTCAGATCAGCCTTACAGTGTTTTGGGGTCGTTTTTGGAAGGAATATGTCTTTCCCCTTAATATTATAATTGAGTTGCAGCAGATGGAGCTAGCTGGAATTGCTCTGATATGACAAAGAGGATTTCAGGAGACAAAGTGGGCTGAGCTTCACCTCAGTCCCTTGCCTTTAGCCATGTTCACCAAAGCCTCCTAAATTACAATAAAATCTTGCCAATCATCCTGCATTGGTGACTGAGAGCCCACTGGCTTCAGCCAGACCTGCACGACCTCACTGCCCAGAGGGGCGGTGGGGGTCACTTGCCTGCCCCACTCTCCTCAGATCTCACTGACACTTGCTGTAGTCTTCTGGCCACCACTTATGCTGGCAGTATCAGCCACATCTACTACGCACCGCTAGTAGTTTGCTGTGGGGAAGTTTGCACAGCTGCCTCTTGGTAGCATGCCCAATAACAATGGCTGAAGTGGTGGTGAGGTGAGTGTGCACGATGGGTGTGAACACAATACACAGAACTGTGCATTCTGGAAAGGTGGTTGCCCAAAACTGGTAACACCACAAGGAAAGTAGGAATGGTGAAGTTTACCTGAGACAACCATCAGCTGAATTAACCAGTAGACAGGGGATTACCAGGAGATTTATGAGAGTAGAAAGAGTCAGCCTGGAAAGAAATCTCAAGGAAGTGTGAGAAGTTGTGACCGGGGACGAGACCCATGAGTGGGACGAGGGAAAAGACAGCCACCAAAGCCAGGGCTGGGGCTGCCAGGAGCAGCCAGCTGCTGCCAGATGGTGTCAGCAGCCTGTGTGCAGCCAGCACGCTGACCCCGATGGGGTGTAGTGCCGCAGGGTGTGTGGGGGCTTGTGGGGTGTGTTCTCACTGGTGGATGGGTTACTGGGTAGGGTACACGTAGAGCCGCCATGTCTCCCCAAGGAGAGGTGCATGAGTTGGGGAACCAGCAACCCAGAGGAGGTGGGTGTACCTAACCATGCATGTGTGCGTGTGTGCATGCTTACTTTTGGGGATTACTCATGGAAAGTGTGTTTAGAAATTTCTGGGTGTTTATCAACATTTGCTAAGTGTCTTGAATTGTGGTTTATCTGCTGTGTTGGTGATACCATTCTTAAACGTGTTGTTGAATGCTTGTCAGTTAGTTAGATGCTGCTAATAATCAGATAAATGGCTCTGATCCTCTCTGGCATAGCTTGGAGAGCTGAGCTCTCTCCCTGTGGGGCATGCTCCTTGCCTGTCCCCCATGCCACAACCTTACAAACCATGGTGTTATGGGCTGGGGTCGGAAATACGACCTTGTAATCCAACCTTCGGACCCCAGCAGCACCCAGCTCCTGGTCTTCCCTCATGTTGACAGTGAGAGCAATTAACCTGATGCTGGCTGAGACTGAGGTGTATTTGGCGGGCTCCAGCATAGACAGGCAACTGGTTCTGAACCTCAGGAGTACCCTGGTGGACCCTGTTGTGAAGGTGGAGCTTGTGGGAAGAGGCTTCCTGAGGTGGCTTGAGGAGGATAATCCTGAACTGGGCTACGACAAGAATATGGCTTGCACCAACCAGGCTGTCTACGTCTCCAAAGCTAAGAATTTCCACATAGAGGGTAAAACACTGGAACGAGGCGCTGGTTAACTGAACAGCATCTTAGCACTGGGCTTGGGAAGCTGCAGTCAGACCTCTTCCAGTGGGGAGGAAGTCTTTGTCTTGCCAATGTCCATGTGGTCTGTTTCTATCCCATGGCATACTCCTTTTCGCTACATCATATGGCAATCAGGGCTTCATGATGAACAGTAGCATTCTGGTACGATCAGCAGTATGTGAGAGTGGGAGCAGTCCCCCACGAGTTGATGACCTTATCTGTGAAGTGAACATTTGTTGCACAGAAATCTATCACAAGCTGTCTAGGAGCAGGTAGGAAACCTTTAGTCACAAGCACATCACTGAAACGTTCTTTGGTCATCTAAAATGCTTACCTTCAGCATTCTTGTTGACTTACGTGCCAGCAAGTATCCACTGGGTATACAGGCTTTGTTATATTTGCAACTGTAGTAAAGGCATTATTAGAGATACTGCTGTATCTTTACTGAGAGACAAGAAAAATGTGAGACATATACTGAAAACACCTGCAAAAGTGGGATTATTTCACTGACTCGCAGAATCACAGAATGGTTGAGGTTGGAAGGGGACTCTGGAGGACATCTGGTCCAAGCTCAAGCAGGACCACCTAGAGATGGTTGCCCAGGACCATATCCAGACGGCTTTTCAATTTCTCAAAGGAAGGAGACTCCACAACCTCTCAGGGCAACCTGCTTCCCAGTGAAAAAGTGTTTCCTGATGTTCAGAGTGAACCTCCTGTGTTTCAGTTTGTGCCTATTGCCTCTGGTCCTGTCACTCAAAAAGGCCTGACTCCCTCTTCTTTCACCTTCCCTTCAGATATTATACGACCCAACATGCACACACATAAATGCAGAGCTAACTATTAAAATGAACAGATTTATTACAAAGAGCAAAGTCAGTGGGATGCAGTGACCACCTGAAACAGTGAATTATTCCAGGGGATGCTTAAGCAAATGGAAGCCTCCTAGGAGGTGCACTCCCCTTTCTCAGCTCCTCTTTCTTAGGGTCTGTTGGGAATCCTGAAAATTTAGTCTACAGAGCATAGGTGTTCACTGCCCTAGGTTAGTATTGAAGTTAGACTGTGGCAATGTGTGGAAGCTGTGCTTTTGAGCTATGACCTGCAGTGGGTCAGGCTTCATTTCCTCCCAGACTTGAAGGCTCTACCTCGTCCAAAGGTCATTTTCCCCTTACACATGCATTACAGTCTTAGCCTTGACATATTCCTGTAGGCTACCAGATGTTACAGCCCTAACAGAAAAGAGGGAGAAAGGCTGAGTGCTGGAAAAATTATTTTTGCCATTGTAAGAACAAGTACCTGTAAAGCACCTCAGTTCTAGGTCTTTTTGGTTAAAGTTCAAATTGGTGTTTCTTAAAGACACACTTGAATGCATGTTCTGCCACCTACACATATATTCCTGTTTTCAAAAGAGTTGAGTACCCACATCCATCAAGACTTGCCAATGCAGTACAGTTTAATAACAGATTTTTACTACTGTAACTCAGTCTTTTTCCTCCTTTTCCAGTCTTGATTACGTCTCTGTAGAAGTGCTCTAACAAGTCCGAGAAAGCCATTTTAAAACATGAAAGAAGATACAGACCTGACCCTTCTTACCCCAAATACTCTGTGCCCCCCACTGATGTTGGCATACAAGGAATGTATATTTGAACAGATTGTTGCCTGTGTCAGCTTTTGACACTCAGCTGCTAATATGCTCTTGATAGCATGTTACTATCTGGTATTTGATCTTCCCACATGCCCTACTTGGGTCACATCTGATGTCTCTGTAAGAAGTGGATCCAGGTGCCTGCTGACATATTTCTTTTTAAGCCTGGTAAGCCCCGCCACCACACAAGAAACTCAGTATTGTCTCTCTGTGAGATAAAGACTGCTGGAGGAACTGATTCCTGGCAGTCATCGAATATGACTGATAACAGCTCTAGGATAATTAGATCCAGAAAAGAAAAAGATTAGTTTCAGTGCTACCTCTTTGCACTTTCCCCACAGCTGCAGCCATCATCTCCACTGAACACTTTTAAGACTCATTGAACACTTTTAAGACTCACTGAACACTTTTAAGACTCAGCTGGACAGGGTGCTGGGCCATCTCGTCTAGACTGTGCTCTTGCCTAGAAAGGTTAGATCAGATGATCCTTGAGGTCCCTTCTGACCTGATATTCTATGATTCTATAATTCTATGATCTCCCTTGATGGGAAGTACAAGATGGAGTACTTTTTGAATTAGGTAACAAAATAAATTATCTGGAATTGACTTAAATTTTTCAGTGTGACTGAAGTTCCCAGGTTCTGCTGACCTCCAAGACATGTGGTATCCCCGGCTGCCTCTGGGGAGCTAACTCTTGGGAGCACTCTCCCACCCCTGCAGCTGCTGGGAAACTTTCTATAGTGTAATTAATTCTGTTGCATGGTTTCAGGGGAACAAGGTTTCTGGAGCCCATGCAGAGGGCAGCTGCTTCTGTGCAACGGGACTCACATCCAGCAGCTGTGGGGAGCCAGGGAGAGCAAATGCACCTTTGCTTCCAAGGTGAAATCAGGGACATATTGTTTAAGGCCACCGTCTTTTTGAGTCTGAGGGCCTGTGCAGAAGGTTAAGCACAGCTTAGCAAGTGGGCACAATTCAAAGAAGTCTCTTTAGAAGTGATGCAAAACAAGCCAGAGAAAGTGGGATTAAAGCTGTACGTACAATGAAATAAGTATCTGCAAGCCTTTTTGCACCACAGGGCCTACTTCAGCCCTGCAGACAAAGCCAGGCTCTCAGGCCATACCTGCAGCAGGGACTGAGAAATGTGAACTCTTTCAGTAAATCCCTACTCTGTGCTGGGGCTGCAAAGCAGACCACTTACACCAGGGCGCAACTGCAGATCATTCCAGGAGGGGAACACTGATTTCTTTCAAGGTTAAACTGCAGATCTCCTCACAGTTCAAATTCCTTCCTTATACCAAAACAAGAACATTGCCAAAATAACTTAAAGACAACATTGTGTGAGTTAAGGCCCTGGGAATATCAGGTTTCTACAAAATGTCAGAATAGAGAACATGACTTTCTTATATTGCAGTTATCTAAGAGGCTGATGAATTTTAGTTTCCTCCCTTTCAGATTGTTTTAGGCATTTTTTTTTCCTTCAGAGTTACAACTCTGATTGATTGAAAATGCTGTTATGCCATCTGGTAAATCTCCCATGCTGTGAGGAATCAATATCCAGGCTCTTCTGCCAACAAGAATATCCAGTTTAGATTATTAAAACTTGAGGCATCGTTGAATTCATCTGCAAAAGGATGCAGTTAGCAGGACAAAATTCTAGCAGTCTCACGTCCCCTAATAGTGTTTTCAAAGTGAAGTTTTGGCACAAGCTACTAGGAGGAAGGAAAGCTTAAGTCTGGATGATAAACTGCCAGCAGATACATGTGTTTAAAATAAACAGGTCTTGGATGAAGAAAAAAGTCAAGAGCTGGTCTTATCTGGCCGAACTTATCCTTGCATAGGTGGGATAGTCTTTCATTACAGGCAGTGGGACGTCACCCACAAAAACTTGAGTTTGATTAAGAGGAAGTGGCACAGAAGCAAAGGCATTTAAAGGAACGAATGAGTTGGAAATCATATGAGTGAGTATGAAAATCATCATTTTCCTGTCTCACAGTTGTGCAGAGAAGGTGTCAAATATTATTTTTTTTGTGAGTGGGGGTCTTTTGCACAGGCAAAACAAAAGTTTCAGATCATATGCACAGGTGTTGTAGACAATGATAAAAGAGGAGTGAGAGTTATTACACTGCTTTACTCCCCAAAAGCCTATTAGTCCTTATTTGGAAAGTTAAAAGTCTGTGGTGTCCCATTTTGATAAGTGAAAATGCTAAACAGTTTATGAGGAGCTGCAGATTTGCTGACCTTGTGTTAAAATGAGGCAGATTAGCAGTTCTCAAGTCTGCCGATTGGTAGGGGTCCATGCATCCAGCAGATGACCTGCAGAGGCGATGCACAGTCCACCCCATACTATGCCTTTATGGCACTTTGGGTGCAATACCAGATGGTAAGGACACTTTGGATTCTGGGAGAAACATCAAGGTTTCCGTAAGGTACAAACATCCTAAAAATTTAAAAGGCTTCTGACAGCAGCATGGTGTTTGGCTTTCAGAGGGCTGGCCAGATTCTGGGCTCCACACCTTTGACTTCCACTTCAGCTTTCTTCCAAGTATTCCCTCCACATTCACCAGCAAAATTGGCTGCACCTCCTACTTTGTTCAAGGGACTTGCTGCAGCTGCCAAATTGTCTTGGCTAAAGAGGAGAGATGTTTACTGTTGCAAGGAACTGCTGGTGACCACAGAAGACATGTGAAAGACACGGTAAGGGGAACAAGCTATCTGAGTTGGAGACACAAAGACCTACCCTATCCTGATCCAGAGCTGTAACTGTTTGCTACTGAGTGTCTATGAACTTTTAGCTCTGAGCTTCCTCCTTTTAGCATTCAAATGACACTTCTATATCTTCTGCCATCTTTGTCCTAGGGCTTGCACCAAGATGTTTCTTTTCTAGTGTACAAGGTGCATTGTAAGACTTCAAGATTGACATGTAGGGAGCGCTTTGAGATCCAGGATGAGGGAAAAGGGAGGTTATTCTCTTGCTTTGGAGTCTAAGCCTTGGGCAAGCATCACCAAATAGGAGGTGCCTTTTTTACCGAACTCTACCTAGACCGGGACAGTCAGTCAAAGGTCATCAAGACAACTAGAACATGATGATTCTAATAATTTTGTGGCCTCCCTCTAAATTTGGTCATGGAGAGATAAGGGTGACCATGTTCACATGTGCACACATGAATTCTTTGCATAGATGCTCAGGAGGACTGTGATAATTCAACCATGTCACATTTGGTGCAGCAAGGAAGACTGTCCTCTGGGTTAATGGTGGGGCTTGTGGGGAGAGTTGAGCAGCCTCAGCTGTTGCGTTAGGAGTTTATGCATGTGGTGTTTGGGAATCACCCCGTATCCAGCAACAAGAACTCACTGTGCTTTGCCTTTCCACTTACCCTCTCCATGCAGGCCCCACTGGTGATGGAAGCTTGGAAGGATGTAGTTTATTTCTGCTGCTTCAGTCATGGCTCTGTGATCCTTTGGAGAAAAACATATTTTGCCCCGGTGACACCATTGTCTTCATGACACATATTGCCAACAGGACATGCAAGTGTGTTAGAAAGGTCATTTTTGCTGTACACTGCATTGTCCTGTATAGTAGCAGCAGGGGAGAACAACGCTCCTTGGAAGACTGAAGCGAAGTGATGAGGTTGGAGTCCTGGACAGACATGGCTTCCTTTGAGGCCATGAGAGTTACCAGTGCGCTGGTTCTGCTGAAACCCATGCCTGTCACCAGTGCTCCTATGGAAAATAAAATCAGGGCATTCAAGTACGAGCTGGTAGGCACCTCTGGCCTTCCTTGTACCACATCCACCATCGTGGGAAGGGTGCCCATCATCATAGCAGCCACACCGGAGCATTTCTCTGTAGAGTAGAATACCATGACTCTCCGTGAAAATGAAGGTGGCATCTCAAAGGGGGTGAGCCTTCACAGAGACATTTCTGAGATTGACCCAGGAGCATTTGCCAGCAGAGCCACGGAATAAAAGATTTTTCTGCAAAATTCATGCACACTAGCTGTGTGCTTTCACAGGAGGAGCCTGCTTTTGCAGAGAGGGACCAGTGATTCCCAAAACAGGAGGAGTAAAGCTAGCCAAAGCCCAAGGTCAGGAAGGTACATAAGGGGAGCCTGTAATTCTGTTAAACTGACTCCTGATAACTGGATAAGGAAGAGCAGGAGACTCAGCAGTGGCCTAGGCAGAGGGAGGACACTTTGCAGGCCCACAGGATGGCCATGCTCCTGTCCATGGGAAAACAGCCCACCGCAGCCTTATCTAAAGGTATGAGGTAAACACGCAGACCCTGGTGGGAGTGCAGAACAAGCTGTTTGAAAGCCAGCTGCAAGATGGGCCAGATGCCTGGCAGAAGGCAGACTGCTTGCCGCAAGGGGACCTGCGGGAGCTGCTCTCAGCGTGGCAGGGTGGGTGACTGGAGGGCCTGGGAGACCCCTGGGGTGAGGAGGGCAGCCAGGCAGCTAAGGGACGAGCAAGATCTGTGGCTGCTGAGGCAGAGGGAGGGCAGCTGGCTGAGAAAGCAACAGTTACGCAGCATCGCCCCTGCAATGAGAGGCAAAGAGCAGCCACCAGCTCTGCTCCACTGTCACCCGCAGGTGAAACTGTGGGTCAGCTCCATGCAGAGCACACCTTGAGCGAGCTGGCAGGTCGTGTGGTGCTCGGGGGAGGCTGAGACAGCAGGCGGTCATCCTGCCAAGCAGAGGGACTGGGGCAGGCCAGAGAAGCAGCTGGTCCCGGGGACATAATGTGCGTGTGGCCCACACTGCAACCACACGCGCGTGTATGTGTCAGTGTAGGTGACCAGAAGGTTTTGGGGTTAGAAGGGTGTTTAGGATTTTAGTGGTGTTCACTAACAATTGCTAAGTGTCTAGTAATGCGGTTTATCTGCTGCACTGCTGATAACGAACCTGAATGTGAAGTCCACCGATTGCTGGTTGGTTAGGTGCTGTTGAATAAATCACTCTGATCCTAATGTGATTTAAGCCATGTGAGTGGAGCAGCTTTGCCCTGTGGCAGGCTGTTGCTGTGGTTTACCCCAGTGGGTGCCACCCAGGGAGGGCTGCCCTGCCCGTGCCCCCCGTGGGCTCCCGCCGTGTCCCTAGGCTCTCTGGGGGGCACGTTCAGGGCAGCTGGCCTCTGTCGCCCCTTGGCACAACCTCAGTCCCACAGCAGGGCTCTTGCAGCAGTCATCTGGTGGGACTCACCTATCTGCACAGCCATGGCCTCAACTGACACCCGCAGGCAAGCAGCACCTCCCATCCTGCACCCCTGCGTCTCCACATTTTGTTCCATGGGAAGGGCGGTGAGGAGTGGAGAAGATGAGCTGAAGACCAGTGGGTGCCCCTGGGCCCCCTTCCCAACATCTGTTCCTGCACTCAGTGGCCCTTATAGGACCAAGAAATCACCATCCACCCCTGCGGCTTGGCCCCACTAAACATCTGCGTGCATCTCAGCACCCCCCACCTCCAGCCCACCCCCTGTCCTTTTGCACCGTTGCCTTCTGGCATGCCATCTTTGGCACAATCCAAAATCCTTTCCTGGTCTCCAGACCAAAATAGCCATTGCCAGCCAGGCTGGAAGCAAAGAGCCGTGCCGGCATCCCACTCCTGCTGCACGGAGGACCCCATGCCAGGGGATGCTGCGTCTCACCCACACTGAAGTACGCTGACAGCAGCAGGAGACAGAGGTTTGATGATGAAGAAATGCATGGGCAAAAGAAACTTTTCTGTCTGTGCCCCATAAAGTAATGGGATAGAAGACACAGGGTGCGGCCTCACTCCACCTTCTTGCCCCGTCACCAGACTGGGGCCGAGGCATGGGGTGATGCCACCTCTCCTGGTGCCAGGTGCTCGCTGTTGGGAGAGGCATCTCATTGCTCTGCAGCCAGGTCCCCTGGCTTGCAGAGAGCCCCAGCTTGCTCCTCTCACTTCTGGAGACTGCTTAGAAATGAGATTACACTGACCAACTTTAATTTACAGCAGTAGCAGGTCTGTAAGTGGTGATTTACTTACATATGCTTTCGGCAGCAGATTGCCAGGCAGCCCCAGCCCAGGGTTTGCATGTCCGCAGCTATCTCCATAGCTGCCCAGGCACGTGGCCGGTGCCAGGCGGCACGACATATTGAGGGAGCGCAGCGTTTCTCCCACCACCTGCCTTTCACCATTCCCTGTGTGGGCACAGATTGACCTTGATTGGCAAAACACCCCAGCCTGGCTGTGCAGATTCTGAGACATAGCACAGCACTTGTCATGTTCTGCTGCTCACACGCGCTCTCACCGGGCTAATATTTCCCCTCATCTTGTCCCTAAAAATAGTATTTATCACAATGACACTGGCAGGGCCCTTTCACATCTCAGACGAGACTTTATATCAGGATGCTACGTACAGAATCCCATTACAAATAGATTGTTGTTTTACAGGTCTCCCTGTTTCATCGTTCAAGCAAAAATTAATGCACTCACAACGTACATGACAGGAACAGGTTAGAAGAATATTCTTCACTGCTTGTCTTTTGAACTTCCAGCATTGCTTCTCAGTGACACTAGATACAGCTGAAGGAAAAACACAACCCAGTATAAATTCTAAAGTTGCCATCACATAAACACTGGCAGTCCTTGCATTTGCTATGAAAAGGAATTTAACTACTTCCTTTTTGCAAAATATCGTTTGCAAAGAAACAATAGGATGTCGACATTTGGGGGGATAAAAGAGCAGCTTTGTAACTCCTTTGCATGTTACTTGCTGTGATTTGAAGCACTGTTGAGGACCCTTTTCCACACTCACAACGTCTGAACCCGGACTGAGAGCAGCAAACTCAGGAAGGCAGTTGAGGAAGAAGGGAGGTATTTCCACTTCTCATTATGGTCACCCTGCAGGCGTTTTCATGGCAGGAGACAACGGGTGTCTGATGCTAGCAAAACTGCCTTCTGATTTCTAAAGCTTCATTTCTCCAGATGGAATATAAACCAGGGTGAAATACGCCTAATCCTGTTCCTGGGATGTTTCATGCAGTGTCTGTGTGTGTGTGAATCTCATGAAGCAAATAAAACATTTGACAGCAACAAACTAGAAAGGCCAAAGTCCTAATAAAATAGACAAGCAGTGGGATACTTGACTTCTGTGAACTTGAGCAAGTGATTTCATGTCTTAGCATTTTAATTTTCCTTTCTAGCTTTTGCACATCTTTTGTATTGCAAATTCTTCAAGCAGTTCCTTTCCTATCTTTATAGCCTTACTTGTCTAAGGCACTTACATGCTACTGTGGTATAAATAGCAACAAGAGCAATACGATGAGTGGGTAGTTTGAGTAAAGTACATTTTTCCAGCAGACCACAGAACATGGAGCAGAGAGGTCTCTAGGAAAGCTCCTGTCAACTGCCTGGTTCACTTCTCCGAAGAGACGGTAGATATTTTTGTGATGTAAAGTTGGAGTCATCAAAGCACCAGGTGGGACATTTGGGCTATCCATATTTATTCCTTAATCTGCCTTTTGCAAGGTGCTAAAATACACCCAAATGAACTAGATGTCTTTGAAGTCTAGTCAGACCAGTATTACACTGTGTCTTTGTAACACTCTTTAGAGCAATAGGGCTAAATGTTCAGATGCAGTGACCTAAAATAGTCGTATAGCTCACGTGGACCTGAGCTGGTACCTTTGGATGGCCCTGCGTGAATTTCATGAATCTGTTAGCACAGACCGGTTGCTAACTAAGGACCTGTTATTGCGCTGTCTTACGTGGCATAAGTATTGCCTGGGCTTCAAAACTGAAAAAACCCACCCCCTCTTTTAGGGGCAACAACACACATTTCCATGGAAGTTTCATTAAATACGGCACACTAAGCCTACCCATCGTTGATAGGTTCAACAAATAATTATGTTGGCCCTCGTAGGCAGACTTGCTGTGAAAATGGAGCAGGAGGTTACTGTCGACTTCTGCTGCATCTGCTCTAGCTGCGTTTATATAAATAACAAACTCTTTAGACCTTGGAATCAATATTCTTTTTTATTTTTTTCTTTTTGAATGAACAATGCCTGAAGTCTCTCCAAGACCCAATAGGAAAGAGTTTGATCTCTGCCCTCTTTGGGATTATTTCTGAGGAGTAGCTTTGCTGTGGAGCTGGTGGGATTTGTGCAGGTCAGAAGTGCTGGAAAGGGTGGAAAGGGAGTAAAGAGATGGCACACATGAAGGGAAAATGGCTATATTATCTGCTCACAATTTAATTTTAAAATTGCATAGATTTTGGAAAATGTTCCATTTTTGTATAATTTCATGAAGCAAAAATAGGAATTTTTCTCTTTCCAGTAACCATGGAAACAGAAATAATGATTACTGGAAGCTATCTGTACTTGTGGGATCAGGTTTACGTTATCGCTGAATGACACAGAAGTTAAGCCACGCATGCATCCTCAGCAGTGTTGCCTGGCAAGGCTGCCACAGCCGACAGGGAATGAACCTCACAAAGGTCCTCAAACATCTGGAGCAGCTGGAGCCGCTTCAGTTCTGGAATACATTAGCTGCTGTTGGCTCAAGCTATACCTGCTTCCAGCAAATGATTTTATGAATGATTAAATACTGAAACCGTGACCATGTCTGAGTATGTGTTTCATAGTCCAGAAGACTTAGTAGCCACCAGCACATCAACTCCCTTTATATCCCCTTAAATCTCTCAAAGGAAAGGTCAGCAAGGCATGCAGTGTCTCAAAAGCAGTCACCATCGACATTTATCTCTATTTAAAGGGAGGGACAGTCCTTGGATACTTTTTTTTAAAGCTGTTTTTGAATAAGATAGTCTCTTACTACCTAGTTCCTCTGCCTTTGTCTTTCTGTCCTTTAAAATTACACAGGCTCTGCAGATAAGCTACTGCGTTAAGACACAAATGTGGATTAAATCGTATTGATTTTTTTGATCTTTGTACATTCATCGTCTCCTTTACTGCTTAAACCCCCTGCTTTTCTGCAAAGTTGTCAGTCTCCCTTTCACATTTCTTTACGTAATCTGCCACCTTCCCAGACAAGAACTTGAATGGGGCCAGCTTTCTTCTGATTGCCTCTGCTAGATTTGCTGGGGGGGAAGGGCTCCTGAGTTGCACTAGCTAGACCTTAATTAAAACAAAACAAACTGCTTACCGGCCGAGCCTTCATCCACATTACATGCAAGCATTGGTTTCTAATCTGTTTTTCCTTTTGGAGACCAGTTCTAACACTCTTGTGTGTGCAGACATACACGGGGCCAGTAATGGAAAATCAATACAAATGGAAGTCCGAGAAGAAAGAAGTCTTTTTTTCAGTTAATCTAAATGATTTTTCAGTTAATAAAGATCACAGTATGGTTGTATAGATTAATGACTCGGGCAATGCATAAGTTCAGTTATTCAATTTGTTTCCTACTGACCACTCCAAAGAGGTTTTCCAAAAGTGTAATAATCCATTCTATTAATGGGTGCTACTGGTTTGTCGAGATGAAATATAATAAAGTATGACTCTTTCATGAGTAATTTTAAACATTCACTCAGGGTAATTGATTACATGAGCCAATGATTGCAAATTGAAGAGATAATTGACTTCTTCAATATGCAAATACAGTACCAGGCAATAAACAGATACCAGTTACATCAGTATGAGATATAATTACAATTAACTTCAGCATCACAAAGAAACTGTCTTGATTTTCTTCAATGCTTGCATGCCATTTTCTGCTTTCAGTTATGCCTGTGTAGCATCTAGTGAGAGCTGCTGTGGATTCACTGCCACGGGGCAGAGCGTACCTGAACAGAGCCATGCTCGCATCTTACAGCTTTGGCTACACTGTGTCACTTGTCAGGGTTTGCACATAGTTTGCTCCTTCCCACTTACTACTACTGGGAATCTCTTTTGGAGATTTCGACCGGTGGCAACATTTACACGGCAATACTGAGAAGGCTTTGGAACAAGTTGCCCAGGGAGGTTGTGCAGTCTTCACCTTCGGATATTTTCAAGATCTGCAAAGATAAAGCCCTGAGCAACCTGGTTTGAGCTCAGAGCTGACCCTCCTTTGTGCAAGAGCTTTGCTAGAGACTCCTTCCCATCTGAATTATCCTATGAACCTATGAAAGTGAAGGGGAGGTAAGCAGAGAGGAAAGGAAGAGCCCAAATGGAAGCTGCATTTTGAGGATGTTGAGAATCAAAGAGATTTGAATAGTGGGAAATGGTGGGAAAGGATCCCATGGGAAAAAGAAACAATAAAAAAAAAAAGTTGATAACTGATGAAATGGTCTGATCCATCTCAAACTGCCTCTCTGAAAAATGGCAAAAAGGAGGGAGCAAACAAGCAGCCAATATTGACTTTTTAGAAAAAAATATTGCATTTCAATTTTGACTATTATGACGCCTTTCTGCTTGTCTTTCTCATTTCCCTGAAAATAGGTAGGAATTACACCACCACCAGCCACACCAACAGTACTTGTCTGTCTGGAGAGAAGAAAGGAGCCTGCTCTTTCTTAAAATCCCCAGCCTTGAAGCTATGCCAGGCAGGACACGCTGGGGCTCTGCGCATGAGCAGGCTGAAAGCCCCTTTTCCCCAGGAACTGAGGAGCTAGAATGAGGGCAAACTTGAGGAAAACATCTATGATGTTCACGTGGCTTGTGTCTCCTTCGAATGTCGCCGAGAGCAAGGCAGGTTACTTGCAACGGGAGAGACAGGGCTCTCTGGTTGTTTTAAAGAAGTTACACAGTTATGCATCTTCCTGAATAAATACACTGAGTCATAAAAATAACTCTGTCTGTAAACATTCCTTTGTAATGCTCCATGGAGGCACCTGGTTAGAAGGACCCAAAACCTTTCTGGATGTACCATACAGTATTGCAATGAACCGTGTTCGCATCAGATCTGTCCCCAGATTGTGAGAGAGCCTTAGGAAAGGTACCTGTTGCTGCTTTGGCAGAATCTCCTTGGCTGGGCAGAGCCTGTGTACAGATGGTACTGCATCAATAACAGCAGTTACGGGCCTTTGGTGGGTGATTTGTGGTTTAGGTCACTAACAATAAAAATTTATTGGAAATGAAAACAGAAGAACGAAACAGACTGGGGGGGGGGGGGGGGGGGGCGGGGGAGAAAAAAGGAAGAGAAAAAGGAATTCAATATGCAGAGAAGTGTTCCAGATGTCACAAAGCAGCATGAGACCCAGGTCTATAACCTGCCTGCAGGAATCAGATAAGCTGCTCTTCCACAGACCCCAGTTCCTATACATCAAAGGAAAAGCATGAGATTAGAAGTATCTCTGTGACTGTGCTGCTGCTGTAATGTGTATTTCTGAAAGGATTTGATGCTACTTCGCTCCTCTTTGCAAAGCAGCTGGATTCATGCTTTCCCTTTTTCCAATAAGGAGTTTGCTGTGGAGAGTACCAGCCGCATGGGGTTCCTCCTTCCTAAGTTTCTTCCCTACTTCCCATTCAGAAAACTACCCCTTTCCCCAAACGGTGAAAAGCCGCTGACGTCCCCTTGTGCAGAGGAAGTGTTAGGAGGGAAATAAGATGGTGTTAAAATCTAGTCACCCAGAAGAGCTGCTCACCCAGAAGTCATCTGGAAGCTGAGAGTTGTTTGTGAGCATTTAGGAACAGGGACTTGCTGCTTCTGTTTGACTATCTGAAGGGGATGGGAAGGATTTCTAGTGATTTGCTGTCTCTCCATTTGTCCCCTCGTGTTCCCATGAAACAGGACTTCCATTTAGATTGATTTGCCTCTGAAATGGTCACATAAGCCATTCTTCACCTCAAAGCTGTGGAACTCAGAGATCAGACTTCCTTCTTTAGCCTGTCCTTGGTTGTCCTACTTGGAGTTTGTCTATGAGGCATCGCAAAGACATGCCACATCGCATTCAGGGAGCCCAGGCTCCCCACGGCTCAGTTTTGGGTGCACAGGGAAATGAACAACCCCTTTGTCCTTTGTGACTTAGAATGGATGGACAGGAGAGAGACCGTATGGCAGAAGAGCTGGTCTGTCTGGTGTTTGCAGTGGCATCTCTGTTGATAAAGGGACTGCACCTGTTTGTTAATAAATACAGTTTATTTATATACATGCATGTCAGTGTCCATGATCTCAAGCACAGGGTCACTCTAACATATGATAAATGTGTGTTTTGTCTATATCCTGCACCAGGCAGCTACAAGTGAATCAACTTTATGTTCTTATTCAGAGTTTGGTCTGTCTAATTTTTATGGTTCTTGCAATCTGCTCAAAGTTTAAGCTGGTTACTTTTAAATGCAACCTAAAAAGCTGAAACCCTCTGCTTGCAGGACCATAACTACATCAACTTTATGGCCTGAGATAAAAAGTCCTCCCCACTGAGTCCCTCCTAGGAGGTTGTTAAAATTAAGGGCAGCGTATTAAAAATCTGTTACATCTTTTACTAGTGAGTCATAACCTGTTCACTTGTGGGAAAATGAGCTTGCCAGTCTAGTAAGTATCTGAATTGCTGCCTTTCCAGTCTTTGAGAGGTGTCTGCTCTTTGTTTCCAGGTGGTTGTCATGATGGAGGCTATTCTCCACAGGAAAAGCAATAATTTAGCACATACTGTAATACAGTGCAGTAGCCCAGAGTATGATGATACTAGCTGGAGAGAACAGGTATCTTTTAAAACAGAACAAATGTCCTTTCTGCATAAATTAGACAAAAACATAATTTGGGGAAGCAGCTAGTGCAATTAAATGTCATTTTTTGGTGTTTTATTTTCTAGGCAATAGAAGTGGAGGCAGAGGAGATGAAGCAACCTGGAGTAAGTAACTCATGGAGCAGTGTAGAATAAAGAGGGCAGTAGTGAATTGTCTGCTTGAGAGATGCAGCAGTGTCCGCCAACAGAATCAACTAATCCCTAGGCTCCTAACATACATACACATACACGTCTTATACAATTGGATTTTAGACATACATATACACTTTTATAAGCATGAATATTATATTTGAGGTACTTTCTACGAACATTCTTATCTTCTATTTGCTCCATGTCATTTCCATCTCAGCAAAGGTAATTGTTGAGGATGCTAAGGCAATTTATAGGCATCTGTGGGCTCATAAATCTTATGTGCTTATCCTAGAGGTGTCTCTTCTATATGTATGCTATTTTAGGCAGTATCTATCATCCATCACTGTACAGTGTACCTATGGTAAAAAAAAAAAGAACTACTGTACCAAATCTGATCTCTGACAAAGCAGACACAGGTCAGCCCTGTAGTGATGGCAGCTGCTAGATGGTTTATTATACAGGGCAGAATGGAGATTTGTGTAGTGTGTGAAAAAATTGACACTTCCTCAAGTTTCTTCCCTTCTACGGATTCTTCAACTTCTTCAGGAAAACAAAAAAAGACTAAAAAATTTATGTAATAGTTAGGCTTTCAAGAAAAGTTTAACCATCCATATCAAGGTCCCAGTGATGGGTACTAGACTAGAAAGGATTTCAGAGTGGTTTGAGTTAGCGAAGCATTTCAGAACAACAACAGATGAGAACAATGAATGTGCTTGGAGGAGGAATATTTCCATTTTGGGTAACCAATTTTAGGCCTCCTACTTAGCCACCCAGTCTCCCATGTACGGTCTACAGAGGAAGACAGGTTGTTTCAGGAGAAGACTGAGGATGACTCTGCATTAGTAGCTCAGCTCAGGAATGCAGTTTAGGTTGTGTTCACTTGCTCTCCCCCAATTCAAATTGCATTGGTCTCTGCACATGAACGAGACGCATCCAAAATGTACTCCAGCCACTATTGTGTATTCCGTTTATAAGGACCAGACGAGAGCTGAACTGCAGTAAAACCCTGGAATGCACAAACTGTGGGCGCTGGGTCCTCTTTTGTCCTAAGTTGCACTACTTACTAATGCAGAGATAAATGACTAAGGTCCTGAATCACCTTTAGGGTGTTCAGCTCACAACCCTCTGCCTGCCTTAGAAGGAGCTTAGGGTAAGCCTAGCCACCTAACTCAGGCTTCTCAAACTAGGCACTGGAAGTGGAGAGTGGAAATACGCCTCTCTTCTCCCATCTGTGCCTGTGTTTACAAATAAGACTCCCACACAACTCCTTTAATTAAATTGACGAGTTGACCATGGTGAGTGGCTACACTGACTCTTTTAATTTCTTATGAATTCATGATATAAGCAGTCTCTCTGCTTGACCATTAATTTAAATACTCATGTAAAATCTAGGATTACTTGATGCTTTTCTCTCTTTCATGCAGGCTTATAATGACCTTAAAAGCATTAACTCAATGTGAGGTCACAGAATTATTTTGGCTGCGGATCAGTTGCTTAATAACAATTTTCTCAGAGTCATGTAATCATGCAGGCTGTAAGGCTCAAGTAATTCTTTAATTTTCTGCCTACATATTGATGGATGTAACCACTCCCATGCACAAAAAGGAGAAATGAGTTAACGGGAGGTTTTCAGTACTTGGGTTTACAGTGTCCAAAACATACAGAGAGACGCATGTGTCTGCAAAATTAATCAGCTATTTCTGTAACTACTTAAGAAATCAAATGCTGTTTGAAAGTCAAACATCAATATAGTCACCTCTTATATAGTACAAGCAGGATCTCACAGTGTTCTACCATTAGTAATTAGTGGCTTGTCTTTGACTATATCTTAAGTCAATTAAATAAGTTTATAGGCTGCAGTAGGCAAAAGCTAATAGACTTATTTTTTGTCATAATTTTTAATGGATAAAAATTTAGTCTGATTATAAAGTGAACTTTCTCTTGATGAAATATTACATGTTCTATAAGCAAAATATTTGATATTGACATTACTGTGATACTGCCCGTCTTTTTTAGTGTCAGAAATATTTATGATTTTAAATAGGACAATGCATGGGTAAAATGTCTAAAAAAACTGCAAAACTAACAGAATATGTTCCTGCCTCATAATAAACAATTGTTGAATGGTGTTTATTAAAATTGGCTCTCAAGTGACAGTTAATAAATGCATAGTTCTATTATGCATGCTAAATTCAGCATTCCGAAAACTTAAAAGCAGATAGATCAAAACAATGGAGATGATAGATAAAAAAGTCACAGAGACAAAATACAGCAACACCAGTAAATGACAGGGAGATAATTCAGACTTAAAAATTACTTATTATTTAGTAACTTGTAACAACAATTTATAGAACTAAATTAGAGGCAAATCAGAGTCTTTCTGATGTTTTAGATATGCAGTTTCTCTAGTGCATATAGTTTGATCATACAGCAGAGGAATTCACATTACAAAGTCCCCTTCAAAAAGGAAAACACCCAGTTTCTCTATGTTTCTGCTTCCAGGTTACACTTATTCATGGATAACGAATGAAGGAAAAAAAAGGGTACAACAAAATTCAATTATTAATCTATTTTAACTAAAACCCCTAAACATTTCTTCGGTATTTGGAGAAGTTCGACTATCTATATGTGGTGTGTTTCTACGTATGTTTCACATATGCCCAGACCCTATCTGCACTGAACCGCACAAATACCGGATTTAACGGGCTTTGTGTCCTTTACTGTAATCACTCCATTGGCTCTTTGATATTGCATAGGTTTGGCATGATGATGGAAAGAGTTGCTTTGACCATGTATTTTCACCTCTGTTTCTAAAAGGTGAAGGGCAATACTTTTAATCAAGGAGCAGTTCATCTTTAATTAGGAAAAATATAATTAGGCATTATCACCTAATTGCTATTACTGATGGAGAAAGTCATATTTTCACAAGTAGTGACCCATGCTGTATTATCACTCTGCTGTTTACCACATAATGAATCTGTATTTGTGTTTGGCAGCTAGCCAGCAGAAATGAAAAGGTAATCAACATGCTTCTCTGCAGTCCGGGCATCAAAGTCACTGCCTTCACAGATGAGTAAATAACAAAGTCAAGTTGTGATGTCCTAACAGAAACCCTTCTTTAGGAATAACTACATTTATCATCTCCTGTCTCAAGACATCAAATGATACTTGAAATAACCATATACAAAAAGCTTTGCAAAATAGATTAGAAGAACTGTGCTATACATCTGGTGTTGAGTTAAAAAACAGTTTAATGTCTCAAGGCACCACCACGGTAGAGTTTTATACCTGCAAGTAATCATCTAATACGCTATTATACAGTTAAGGTAATGTATTAATAAATAGCTTGTGCAATTTTGGGAAGCAATCTATAAAGGAATGTTAGATATATAGTAGGCACGTACTATAATACAAATAAAAAACAAAATTCCTAGAAAAAGCATGCTGAGCACCTTTTGGTATAGGTTGAGTTTCTTATTCTAAACACTATGTAAATCTTAACTTACAAAAGCTAAAACTGAAATCTTATAGTAACTGCTTATTTAAACTGATCTTCCTGGGTATTTGCCTCTATGTCACAGGGTTACTCTTAGGGACAGAGGACTCTGGTACTGGCTGTAAAGGGCTATCTTGTTCATTCAGTTGTGCGTTCAAGTTTTCAGAAGTTAGGAGAGAAGAATTAAAAACTATTTCACTTAAGTCTGATTTTATGGATACAAGATGTGGTTCTTGAAAACTTAATGGTTCTTCTACTAACACCTGTGTATTTTCTCGTGTCATTCCCATATCTGACGGTGACTTTCGTTTCATTCTTGTATATGATTTGTCTAAATTCTCCATGCCTTGGTCAGTTTTCTGAAATCGCCCAAAGAACCAGATGAAGAAACCAAACAAAGCAAAAGCCAGCAAACTTGGAATAAAAGCCAGGCATTTGACATCAAGGCTAGAGCCTGTGAATCTGCTGTGCAAGAACATGTCTCCTTCAGCATAGGTCCGGTTGGTCAATGGGTTAGTGTTATTGGATCTCCACTCCCAAGATAACTTAGTTCTATTAAGGTCTTTCAAGCTTTCTGAGTCCTTCACTGTGTAGATCTTCTGTCCGGGACCGATATATTGACCATATTCATGAGGTTTGTAAAATATTTGGTTCTTCCACATATTCAGATCCAAGATTAAAACAAGGAAGATAATTCCATAGTTAAACCATTTGCCTGTTTGGAAAAAGAAAGTTCTGTCATCTGATATATCCATTTTAGAAGCAGTACAAATGCAGTCATATGTAAAAGCTACTCAGAGACAAAAATCCTTTTTTATTAATTAATAAAATTTCCACCATTGTCAGATTTATGCTGAATATCCCCTAGTATTTCACAATTAGGTCTGGGCACATAATAAAACAATTTTGTAATACAAGCACAGCAGTATATCAATTGAATTTACATTGCAGTTTGTAGGTGACTTGTTGATTAGACCACTAGGTGATGTGGTATGGATCAATAAACCTAAAAAAGTATTAATTCCAGGGCTTAAAAAAATTTTTCATGAAAAGACCATATTTGGTAGAACTGTTTATATGCCAGGAATGACTGAAGTGACTGAAGTTTTTGGGGTTGGTAATTATGTAAATTTTAAGAGTATATACATACATTGTTTGAGACACCAACCATGGCGCACAGACATATTCAGGTGGGGGCAATTGGATAAACTGCGATTTAGAGATATTACACCCTTGAGAAATAGCAAGGGCTGATTGTAGTCTTGGGAGGCCAGTCAGCTTGGCTTTTCCTATAGTCCGTGCAGTGAGAAACTCCTCCAAGGGGTGACTCATAGTCTAACACTAAGCTCCTGCAATACTGGAAGAGGAAACCTTTCTCCTTTTATTATTTAAAATTGCTCTTTTGCATGCTTCCTCCAGGCATCCAAAAGACATTAAAGATAATTTTATGCAATTGCAAAATTGGCCCTGCTTTGAGTAGCGTATTGGAACAGATGAACTCCAGGTGTCCCTTCTAACCTAAATTATCCTATGAATACACAAACCAAATTATACTATTTTCATCGTCAAAGCATCTCCTATATTCTAGCTGGACATATGATAAGATCTTACCTGTGCAGTGATGACTGGCACCACCCCAGAACCCAGCAAACCTACATATCAGCATTATGTGAAAGGACATTCATGGAAGAATGTTCCTGCTGGTGATGAATGTCTATGCTGGAATCATATTTAAGTATGTTTCAAGTGAAAAAGAAAATGAACGTATCAGAGTAACTATCAAATGACTTATGCCATTGGCTTGTAAAGAATAAACGGATTCCAGTTCCTGAAAGTCTGCGTGTTCAAATTGTATTACCAGAATGCTCCAGGAGGGTAAGGAGGGTAAGTCCTTGTATTTCAGCAATTGTGTTTAATAGTCCTCTTCAGCCCAGATTATACTTAGACTGAAAATGAACAAGAATGTTCATTCTATTCTGTTATTGTCACTATCCAGAAATCAAACTGCACTGAAAAGACCTTGCAGCCAATCCAGTTCACATAATTCCTGAATAACTCCTCTATCTTTTTTCTGGGTTTTCATCAATATTATAATTGACCTGTTAAAGAAAATTATGGTTTTAGAAGATTACCGCCACATTTTATAATATTTCAGTTTCTTAAATCAACACCAAGATACAGAAAATGATGCTAAAATATGAAATGCAATAACAAACAATACAATCTAGTTTGATGCTGTTTCCTGTGGATTTTTGTGCTGTGTTTTGTGTGCTTCTCCATCAGAATAACCCTAGCTTCCCCATCACGTATGACCTTTCAGCAGACAGAGACAGAATATATATTGCATAGCGTGTGTTGATGGGCTGGCTGGGACGCACATATTCACTGATCAATTGGCTGCTGTCAAACAGAATGTAATGGCTGACTTCTCCCTGCTTTTTCCTCAGCTGGGCACTAACTTAGATGATTCTCCTTTACCTAACCACCATTTCTTCTGACACAATGATAATGTCACTATTTTTCAGATTCCCACCCTCTGAAAAATGTTTTTGAAACTGGCCGTGGGTTCAAAAGTCATTTGATGCTGAGTGCTGGAGAGAGAGAGTGAGACCAACCCACACAGAGAGCATGATCACATAATTCTCATTTCCTTAGGGAAATAGGCTAAACGCAAATGACAATGAAACAAATATTAGAACCATTATCTGTTTATCTATGGCCAGTTTTAAAGAAAACATGATTTACTGCATTCTAAACTTCCTTTCTCTCTTATGGTTGTTCACTTGGACACTTTTTGAAACAATAATTTGTCATCAAATATTACTCTGTGTTTCAACAAGAAAGCAAGCCCTTGCTGCATTGCCCCAAAGCTAATTCCTTAAGCCATATTCTTTTCCCAGGAAAATGCATCATAAGCTCATCCAAAAAAAACCTTCCACTTCTTTTGTTATTGGCTTCATCAAAATATTATCTGTGGTACTTTGTGTTTCTGCAGAGCCAAGACAGGTGACTGTCCAGAGAGATCTGCTAGACCCTACGGATGGTAGGAAGGGGAAAAACTCATGTAGGACCAGTATTGCTCTTTCCTTTCAGCTAGACATGGCAAGAGTGTAGATGTGCAGGGAGAAAACAGACAACTGAAAGATCAAAATATGAAGCATAATGAAACGGGGACATTATTGAAATGGCCTTTATAAAGGCCAAAATACACTGTTACAGTTTTCTTGATTGTAGGTTTCAGGTATGACCAACAAAGGAAACGTAGACATTGCAATACTGAGCTATGACCTACCTCCTCTTCAGGTATGATGGCACCAGTGGATTTCACAGCAATCACCTGTGTGACCACATTGTCCTAAATGTGACTCGTGTAGAGCAAGCCACCTAAGGAGTAAGACTTGAGATGGCAGCCTGCTGCTGGTGAAGAAGTTGACTAAGAAGCTAGCAGAAAACACTAAAAATGCTGAATAGAGGTAGCCAGGTGCTTGATCTCAGGCTTCATGTAGTATCTATCCTACACTGTGGTTTCATAATTATGAATCTCTTCTAAGATGGATCTGTTTAAAAAAGGCTCCACCCCTCTAATGTTAAGAATTTGAGTGCTCACCTGATCTAAGAGAGATGATACGCATTTCAATTATTCCTGTTTCATAAAGAGTGTGAACTTGAAATCCCTCACTCAGCTCCTAGACAGAGTTAGGCAGGCAGGAGCACAGCCCTATGTTCTGCTGTTGGGATCGTTGGGTCAGTGTGGACTACAAGGGGTGCTTAGACAAACACCTTAGATGAAGACACCCCAGTTAACCAAGATGAATCATAACCTGTATGTCTTAGTGGCAGCTAGTTGCCTGAGACCTTCCTCTGTTCTACAGTAGATCTCCTCAAAACTCTTAAATTTCTCATTTCTAGAAAATTTTTCCATCGTCTGCATCACTGGCATGCTCGATAAGCTCTATGATTTTTCCTTTTCTTTTAAAAACTGTTGTCATCAGAACCAAACAGTGTATATGAGTAACATTCTCACTATAACCCTTTATGAACACAATGACATCTCCCTTCTCCTACTCAGTATTCCCTGTAGCCAAAGGCTGCATTAATCTCCT